>NC_045778.1:3128733-3728733 GCF_008692025.1 Phocoena sinus | reverse complement strand
AAGACGCAGACCTACTGGAGAACGGACTTGAGGGTATGGGGAGGGGGAGGGGTGAGTTTTGACAGGGCGAGAGAGAGTCATGGACATATACACACTAACAAACGTAGTAAGGTAGATAGCTGGGGGGAAGCAGCCGCAAGGCACAGGGATATTAGCTCGGTGCTTTGTGACAGCCTGGAAGGGTGGGATGGGGAGAGTGGGAGGGAGGGAGACACAAGAGGGAAGACATATGGGAACATATGTATATGTATAGCTGATTCACTTTGTTGTAAAGCAGAAACTAACACACCATTGTAAAGCAATTATACCCCAATAAAGATGTTTAAAAAAAAAAAAAAAAAAAAAAAGTTTCCCTTCAAAAGGTTCATATTATACATATATTCAATCTAAACAAACAAAAATTTCCACTCAGAGAGGCAGACACAATTAAGATATTTCCCATATAACAATCTAAGTTCCTTCCCGTACAGAACCTGCAAGGGTCATCTGGTTCCCAAACAAATAGCTCGGGTCTCATTTACCAAAAACTCTATCACGATTCTGGCCCAAAGACAGCCAAGTTGTCCACCAAGCAAATTTTAGTCAAAGCTCAGGGGAAGAAGAGACATTTGGTGTGTCTACAGAATGGGATCTCTAACCATCCCTTTAGGTTCTAGGGACCTAGGACCGGTGATGTCAGGTCACTGGAAGATTCCATATTTAAACTCAATTAGCCCAAGCCCTTCCTAATTCACTTCCATGGCATTATACGTTAACAAAAGGTTTCTTAACATTTGGAGGAACTTAGAAAGACTCCTTCAAAAATCTGCTGAGTAACTGAATCTTTGTGTGGAAAAAATGTACAAAATCACAGATATGAAATCTGTGTACTGTTTCAGTCTACCCACGAACTCCTGCTTTCATCCGCTAACATTTTTTTCTCAAAGGTGGTTGGTAACAGCCATGTGTGCTTCTGCATTTGCTATAAATCTATTCATGAGGACTTTCCATTACACTCTCAAAAAAATCATCTTTAAGAATTTAACACCACTCCACATTCCTGAAAACTTTTGGGGCTTTAAGCTACTTTTGAGGAAAACAGACGATGCTTCACCTATCTTTTTTGCTCTGGCTTCTAGGAAGTTCACGATCACATCATATTCTCAACCAAAATAATTAACACTCATCATTAGCATTTTCTTGTCTCAACTTTTCCATTTTTTTTGTTGTTTCCATCTTTGATATATACTTATATATATTCCAGGCCTCCATTTCTTCCCCATCCCCCCCAAAAAAGACAGATTTTATTCCCCTGTTCTAATTTTTCTTGAAAATTTTATCTAAATATAGCTAATAAATGTGGAAAGGGAGTGACTGCCTGTATATGCAGAACCTGTAAGGCACACAATCTCTAAACCAAAAGCTTTTCTTTAAAGTGACTTATGAAAGATGTTTCACCAGTGGACTTAAGAGTTAAAAAAACTAATACCTCACTAAAGGGCATCATACTTCCTTTTATTAGCTATCAGGAGGTATTCCAAAAATAAGGGCAGGATTGTATGGGCGTAGCCTTTCTAACCTAAAGCAAAAGGTAGGTACTAGCCCCAAACCATAACTGAAAAGTTGACGCCACTTCAACTTTATCACCCTTAAAAACTGTCCCTTGGGACTTCCCTGGCGGCCCAGTGGTTGGGACTTCGCCTTCCAACGCAGGGGGTTCGGGTTCGATCCCTGGTCCGGGAGCTAAGATCCCACATGCCTCTTGGTCAAAAAACCAGAACATAAAACAGAAGCAGTACAAATTCAATAAAGACTTAAAAAAAAAAAAACCTGCCCCTTATCTGTCTTCCACTTCCTCCTTACTCACTGAAAGGCAAATAAATGAGTTTAAGCTGGACACAGACAGCCATCGCTCCCAGAAAAAAACAGCATTTGACACCCACACTGAGAGTCTCTTTACGCATTTCACAGACCCTACACAGATTCCTGACAGCTCACTGGGCCACAGGCCCCGCCAGATTTTTGAGCTACATCTGCAGTATCTTTTCTACTTGGGCAGCTCGCGTAAACTGGGGAAATTCATTAACATGCTAATGATGCTCTATTTAAAATTCCAGCCCTGATTATTCTGTGATTAAATCTCTCCCCTTGACGTCTGCTTCCTTTATATCCGAGTTATAGTACGAAATCAACAATATTAATAAAGTACAATACACATTACCAACTTATCCACAAGGGATGGAAAAACATTTATGTAAATCTCGGGGTTGTCTTTTTTTTCTGAAAAGCAGATGTAGCAAACTGTAAAAAAAAGTTACTGGTTTTTTTTTCATCCCACTAGTTCTGTCTGCTGCCACCCCAATCTGAATATCCAACACAAGCATCTTCCATGAAAGACAATCAAACTTATCATTGCTCTCATTAAACTGGAAAATGAATTTTAAACTTTTTTTTTTTTTTTTTTTTAAAGAAGATCCAAGGTCTGGGTCTGTGATTCAAACTAAGGGAAGAAAGGACTAATGTTTCATTTTAACCTCTGGCCCCAGTAAATGAACAAATATTTGTGGTCTATTTAACTATTTTTAATGACATCATGCTGGGTACTGCCAATGACACCAATGAAACCTAAAGACAGTGTTTTCACCTCGATGGACTTACAGTCAGGCCACAGACACAGGATGTAATGACATGGAAAGAGATCAGCAGAGCAAGTTCATCTGTGATGAGGCATTACACATACCCTTCCCATCATTAAGAATCCTCTGAATGAGACAGACTGTGCCCTAAGACTGCAAATCTCCCCTCCCGCTACAGAAACAGAACCCTTGTACACACACATGGCTGGGTCAGCCAACTTGGAGCCAGTGTCACACAGCCTGGGTCCCTGACCGTCATGGAGTGACTTGTTCATCCCTGAATTGCCTTTTGCTCCCAAATGCTGCATTCTGCAATCACTGCCGGAAGTCAAAATCTGTTTTTGCGAACACTACACAGCGCTCATTTTTTGAATAGTCTTATTTTAAGACGTTTTATCTAAGATTAAAAAGAGTCAGCTCATGGTAATACACGCAGAAGCGTACTACGTCTTTGTATTTGCTCTACATTTAAACTTGAGCACGGAGCTCCCTCCAGGTTTTTAACTCTCAAAATGCAACAAATGAGAGAATATGGTCTTTGGTCTAGTTTGATTACTATCAATGGGTAAAAGCTTCATTTTACTAAGGAATTCTTGGCTCTCTTTCTTTCTTTGTCTCTCACACTATCTCCAACCCAAGATTATTAATTTGGCTCACCCAAAGCCAAGTCACCTCAGATTGCTCAAAAATTAGCTTCGGCCTAAAGCAGAGGGAAAAGGGTAGCTGATCCAGCAAAATCCAAGTATAAAACATAAAGAACGCCTCCACAACAGTAATGAGCCATCTGCAGTTCAGAATCATCCACGGTAACAATCTCTCGTTCCATTTGTTTATGTTTTATTCATCATTTTGAAAACACTTAGTGAAGTGACAAGGATGAGATTCAAAAAATACTTTACAGCTCTTTTTTTTTAAAAAAGAGATATTAATGGCTTTCAAGAGCTCAACTGTTCAGATGAAAATATTGCTGCATCCTATTATACATAGGATGGGTAAAAAAAGGTCCTACTGTAGAGCACAGGGAACTATATTCAATATCCTGTGAAAAACCATAATGGAAAAGAATAGGAAAAAGAATATATATATATATATATATATATATGTATATGTATATATATATATATATATGTATGTATAACTGAGTCACTTTGCTGTACAGCAAAAATTAACACAACATTGTAAGTCAACTATACTTCAATAAAATTTTTTTAAAAAAAGAAAATATTGCTGAACCAAATTTGTCCAAACTGGTTCACATCTTTATTCTTAGATATAAATTTCCCATTCTGCACCAAAACACGGGAGCCATTTCATAGTCATCATTTTTTATTATTTTAAAAATGTATAGCAAAAATTCATTTAAAATATACAAGGTTAGTCCTATAATAATGTAACAAACTGCACCGTCACATCTTAGAGGAATGTGTTGTCATCTCTCAGGACTATAGTTATATATTAAGGCTCAAATGCAGTCTCTAGTTACATATTTGGCAAAAACAAAGCTTTGACCTACAAAAGTGAAAAAAAGATAAGGCGCTCTGAGTTGTTGAACCAACTTGAGGGTGTCCACGGCTAAGAAGACACGATAATGCGTGACCATCCCATCTCCCATTCAAGTAACTGAAGAAACCTCTCTCTACAAAATTTAGGAAGTCTTTAAAACTAAATTTATTCATAGTGAAATGACACACCTATTTCCGCTAGCTGATTTCATATTTATTTATTTGGTTTTAAATACTAATCTTCATTGACTTCAATTTGTGGAATATTTTCAAATAGCCCCAGTTCAAATCTGGCTAACTAATATCTCTATTCTTTTCTTATTTCTTTTTAAACAAGCATACTCTGTAAATACAGTCCTTTATTTGTATATATGCCTTTCACTTTCCTAGTAAATACTTATTTAGGGAAATGACTTACTATGCATGAACTTTGCCTTCCAACAACCTCTAGTTCCCAGGGGACGTGCAAGGGTGTGCGCGCGCACACACACACACACACACACACACGCACACACACACACACACAATCTCAGGATCTTAATAAATTACCTCACTTAATTTGTACCACTTAACCAGCCTGTGAGATGGATAAAACTCTTCTCATTTTACTGATGAAGAAACAGGTTCCAGCATCTAACGTACTTTAAATCTAAATTTTCTTCCTATGATTTCATTCTGTATATTAGAAATTGAATCATCAGAAATTCTTCACTGTGTGTGTGTGTTTGGGTTTTCTTTTAAGACACAGGTTTGGCTTTATCAATTTGGACGGAACCAACATCTTCTGAAAGTATTCCTCAGAGTGAAGACTCAAGGTGACCTCATTTACAGTTAACAACGGGACAGGACAAGACCACACGAGTACTTTAACTCCCCCAACAAACAGATACTTTGGCCAAGACAGCACCGGTGTCTTCGGCATCATTCTTCCTGGGGAAAGCAGCTCTCAGAAAAGCCCACACAGAGAAGAGGCACTTCATGGTCTTTTCTCAGTTTTCCCAGAGCCAGCCTGCTTTCATCTGCGATTGTGCAAACCAGAAGGCCGAGGCAAGGAACAAAAGGGAGATAATTGTCGAACAGAGAAAATTCTCAAGAACCGTGCCAAGGGGGAGATTGCTCCAAACAACCACAAGGCCATTAGCAAGTCCAGGGTAGAGGAGGGGGGAAAGACAGAAAACGAAAAGGCATCTCATGCGATAGCCAAACAAAAGCTGACAAGAAATTGTGCCGCATTTGCCGAGGCTCCTGCCAAAAACGTCCTCCAGGAAAAGTGCTGTGTGTCTCCAGGACACCCTTCACAGTGACGTCCACATAAAGCAGTACAATAAACATCACACAGACACGAGACACCCGTGTGACCACTCACCATGGGCAGTTCTCCCCTGATCCAGTTCTCTCCTGAGGCTGCTGTAATCTTCTTTGACACTTGCCAATTTCTGGACGTTCCTGGAACTCAGCACCAAGAGTTTGTGGAGAAGTCCCTCCAGCCCTTCCCTCTCGGATGTTAACGATCTAATCTCCTCCGTGAGCTCCTTGGCTGTACAGAAATGGTTTCCTGCGGAAAAGGAGGGAAAACAAGCGTTGCCGCATCCCTACCTATGGAAGGTGCAGCGAGCGTGCACTAACAGTGTGGGGAAAGGGGGATGAACTTTGCAGCTACATCCAACTGCATTCACAGTCTTCTGTGGAGGAATCTGGAAACACACTGACTGTCCTCCTTAAGCTGAAAAAACCACCAGTCCCCTTAGCAACTTATTCTCATTATATTCTGTTTTAGGGGGTTGCATTGGCTAATTCACGTCCTTCTGAAACATGATGACACAAAAATATCACAGTGAAACCCAGGGCAGCCACATGGCATCATTCCATACAGACATCCAAATGTCAAAGAGGTGAAAGATTACAGTAGGGTGGAAAGGGACCGGGCCTTGGAGTCAAACTAGACCTAAATTCAAATCCCCAATTCAAAATCCCGGTTACACAAACTGCATGACCTTGAGCAAAGAAATCAGCATATGGGATTTCAGGGCAAACTTCTTATAAAATATGATTGTGCATTACAGGTGGCTACAAGAATAAATGTGAAATTCTATAAAGCTCTGAGCATTGAATTTATTAGCAGGGTTGCAAGAATCAAGGTCAATATTCAAAAATCTATTGTATTTCTAAGTATCAGCAGCAAATAACTGGAAGGTGAATTTTTTTTAATATCATGTATAAGATATTTTAAAACTCAAAATACTTAGGGGTAAATTTAAAGAAATACGTGCAAAACCTCTACACAGAAAACCATTTTAAAACTTCTGAGAGAAACTAAAGGAGACTTAAATAATTAGAAAGATATACTGTATATACATACACTGGAAAACTGAATACTGTTAAGGTTTTCATTTTCCTCAAAATGACCTATTGATTCCATACCATTCTAATCAAAACCTCATGTGGGTCTTCTGTAGAAATTGACAAGCTTATTCTAAAATGGTAAAAGAAAATGCAAAGGCCTAGCTAAAGCAAAACCATCCTTAAGAGGTAGAACAGAGTTAGAGGACATTTGCTACTTGATTTCAAACTAACACTGAAGCTACAGTAAATGCAGACAGAATGGCACTGGTGTACAAACAGACAAACAGATCAATGGAAGGGAACAGACAGTTCAGAAGTAGACCCACCCTCACACAGTTAAGTAATTTTCAACCAAAGTGCCCAAGCAAGTCAATGAGGAAAACAAAATACTTTCAACAGATGGTACTGGAACAACTAGCCACCTATATGGGGGAAACATTAACCTTGATACATACCTCAAATCACACACAGAATTTAATTAGAGATGGATCACAGACCTAAACGTAGAAGTGAAAACTATGAAGCTTCTAGAAGAACATATAGGAGAATATCTAACTTTGGAGTCAGAAAAACTTTAGATAAGACACAGGATATACTAATTATAAGAGAAAAAATGAATAAATGGGCTTCATCAAAATTAAAAACATCTACTCCTCAAAAAATACCATTAAGAAAATGAATAGGCAAGCCACAGACTGGGAGAAAATATTTACAATGCATACATCCGATGAAGGACTTGGGTCCTGCAACTCAACAGTTAAAACACAAATAACCCTATCGGAAAGTAGGCAAATGACACCACGGGCACATTACAGAGATATATAACTGGGGCCGAAAAGCGTATGAAAAATGTTGATGATCATTCGTTGCCAGAAAAATGCACATTAAAGCCGTAGGGATTCCACTACAAAACCATTCAAGTGGCTCAGATTAACTGGACTGAAACTGCCTGGTCGACAAGCACGAGGAGTTACCAGAACTCTCCCGTGTGACGGGAGCATGAAATGTACAAGCACTTTGAGACAGGTTCTGTCAATTTCTCATAAAGTTAACATACACCTATCCTTTGATTCAACAATTCCACTGCTAGGTATTTACCCAAGAGAAATTGTTGCAGGAAGAGGGACCCCTTCCAGGGCCCGAGAGCGGGCTCTTGTCTAACACTCGGAAATGAATCGTCCGAGGAGACACACGTGCTGACAAAGCAAGAGACTCTATTGGGAAGGGGCGCCCGGGCGCAGAGCAGCAGCGCAAGGGGACCCAGGAGGACTGCTCTGCCACGTGGCTCGCAGTCTCGGGCTTTACGGTGATGGGGTTAGTTTCCGGGTTGCCTCTGGTCCATCATCTTGATTGGCCCACATCTGGTCTGACTCGGGGTCCTTCCTCGTGACGCGCGCATCTCTCAGCCAAGATGGATACCGGCACAAAGGGTTCTGGGAGGTTGGCAGGACATATGGGCTGGTGTCTCCTCCCTCCTTTTGGCCCCTCCCGAATTCTTCTGGTTAGTTTTCAACAGCAGTCCCTTATCGGGAACTCCTACTGTGAGACAACTCACAGTATTATTATCGTGCCTGGCCAAGACAGGCAGTTTCGGTCAACAGTTCCCTAATAAAATGAAACATGCAATCAACAAATACTTGACTCAGATGTTCACAGTTGCTTTACTCATTGTCCCAAACTGGAAACAACCTAAATGTCCATCTAGAGGAGAAGGTAGAAACAGTGGTACGTCGGAACTACCCAGCAAGGAAAAGGCACAAACTCTACATACACGCAGTGACGTGGGAGTATCTCAAGAAAAAGGCACAAGAGAAGGCATACGATGGGATTCCGTTGATATTAACTTCTAGAACAGGCAAAACTAATCCATGGTAGAAGACGTCAGAACAGAGGCCATCTGGGCAAAGGGGGATGATGACTGGGAACAGGTACAAGCGTGACGTTTCTGGGGTGATGATAACACAGGTGTCAAAATTCATGGAACTGTACCCTTAACATCTGTGCATTTCACTGAATGTAAATCATACCTCAATAAAAAAGGAAAACTATATTAGGGAATATTTAAGTATGAAAATGATACCATAATTAATAAACATATCACATTAATAAGCACTCCATAAACAACAGTTATTGTTATTAGAGGCTCCGTTATATTTCCTAAGAGTTTATTATAACCATAATCATGATAACAGCTACTAACGTTCTCTCCTTCAAATCTCACCACAACCCTTGGCGATAATACACTCACTCTATGTTACCTATTCCAAGATGCACTTTTTTTTTACATTTTAACATCTCTGAAACGGATGTGTCTTACAATTACTGTTATCTAGGAGGTGGTCTGGATGAAGTTGCTATTACGTGATTGTCATTCTTGGTGGCCTGACGGAGCAACTGTATCCCCCTGCTGTTTCAATGTACAAACCATTTAAGGACCCTCTGAGTCCTGTTACCTTCTGTTGAGATGGATTTGTAAGATTAGGAAAGCACCAGCATTTAAAACTTGAAGGATGGTGTTAGCAGCTTGGCAGAAAATCCTACAGAAAACAGTAGTTCATTCTTGGAGAAGAAGAAAAAAAGGTGCATCACCAGTCGCCTCACTGATGCAGAGGATGACACTGTGTGGAGAAACAGGAGGCTTGACTTGAGTCGAACTGTGTTTTAGGCCAGACTAAGTATGAAACATCTTAGGGAAACCTTAATCCATTCATTTTCCTTTTTAAGAGTGATACACGATGTTTTCAAAAGCTTAACTACATCTAAAAGAGCTATTTCAATAAGTATAAAATAAAAACTCTAAGCCACAGAAAGCACCGTATCATTGTTTAATTGACAGCAATTTTTCCTTCTTAGTAGTATATAAAATAATGGCTCATTTTATGGTCACTAAAATACACATTGTTATCTCTACGGTGGAGAAAACTGAAATCTAGAGAATTACGTATCTTGCTGAAGCTTCCATAGCAATAAAATGCAGGGCAACTTTCCAACTCAAACATAGCTCAAAAATCCCTCCTCTTAAGTATTAAACTGTGCTGTTTATTTCTTTATTCTTATTATTTAATAGGCAGATTTCAATATGATATCAGTGTGGGAAAGGTTACACAATTTTGTCCCACTTTAAGGGCATTCTGCACACCCAGCCCATGCCATTTCTGTTACTGAAATCCATAGTTTCAGATTCCATGATTGCATAAATATCTTTTGAGACTATTGTCTCTCACTATGTGGGCACATACGGAAAGGGACAAGGCACTGGCCCTGCTCTCCAGGAAGTTACATTGAATAAAGGGGATAAGATGTACAGTAAAAAAAAAAAAAAAAAAAGGCAAATATGCTCTAGGAGGGCTCAGAGAAGAGTGATCATTCCAGAAGGGGAGACAGAGGCAGGTTCACCAACAAAGAACATAAGGTTCCCAAAAGGCGAAATGGGAACTTTGTTAAGCAAAGGGCATTGTCTTGCGGGGGGTGGTGCTAGCAGAAGAGAGGCACGTGACCAAAGACGGGCCAAGACATTGACAAGAGGGCTCCAAATGCCAAGCCGATGGGTTTGGACCCATTTAGGAGAAACGAAGTCCTGATAAGGAGAGCAGACTGGATGCCACAAACTTTGAGCTGTAAATGGAAACACAACGAAAGCATTTCTGGATCCGTGATTTCTACGTGAACAATGACCGGTGGGGGCCGTTGCGAGTGGAGCCCCCCATGAAGGGCCACAGAGAAGCCAAGGGACCTGCCACGCCGTGGGGAGACCGCGGGAGGAGCCCGCAGCCCCAGAAGTGTGATGGCCTCTGGGCAGAACTGCGTGAGCACCTGCGGTGCCTTCAAGTTCCCTTCTCGGCCTGGGTTGAGGGAGCTCCCACCTTTCTGCTGGGCCGTATTTTCAAGCCAGAGGGTTAGCAAAATGGTGGGGTGAGCACCAAGACTGCCCCAGAGACACCAGGCAGGAGATGCCAAGCGTGCAACTTCCTCTTGAGAACAATTCAGAGAGAAAAGACCTCCCAAAACAAACAGGAAGACACTACAGAGACGGAGTGAGTGCCAGCATGGAAGGTTTCCTGGAAATACATCCTCAGGCCCTCCTGCGACTCATCACCGGCTCTAGAGGCCAGAGCCTTAATAAAACATGAGAGATCACTACTCAGGATCCTGGATCCGAAGGGGTGTGGCTTGGGAAAATGCAGCGTCCTGTGGATGCTTCACACACACAGAATGAGTGTGAATTCCCAAAGAGACGGATAATATCAAAAGCCGTGCCATGATAAAATGCTACACTGTCCTCGGTTAATATTTCATAAGCATTTTGGCCTCAGATCCAAGCCCATGAGGCGAATCTTGCTTGACGCAGCCCTCCCCGATTGCTGAAACTGACCAGAGCTCCGTGATGAAAACTGAGAAAAAGAAATGCTGATCCCTGTAGGAAGTCCCATCAGTGACCCGGGGACGCCCATCTCCATCACCCTGATGCGTCTTCCCTAAAGCCAAGGGGGAGTCTGTGTACGGATGCATATCCGCCTTTGCATCGAGCTGCGCATATGCCTGCCCGCTCTGCAGCAAGCGAAACGCACCTGGGCCCTCACGTAGGTTTTTTTTTAGAGCACCTGTCAAAATATTTTATTCTACAAGTAACACAATTAAAACCCTCTGGGTGCCTGCCAAAGCTGAAACTGATTTTACTCAACCTGTTGTTTCTAACTACATCCTCAGTGTCTCTGAATTTTAAATCGTTACCCTCCTCTACTTCATGCTATCTGGGGGTTATTTTTTGAAATCATTATCTGAGTCTCATTTTATAGATTACAGGGCTCTTGTGAATTCTCATTTAGTCTTCCCAACAATCCAGGAAGGAGGTCTTGTAATGACTGCCCTTGGTTTCCAGTTGAAGAAACTGAGACCCAGAGAGCGACCTTCGTAAGGTCACAATGTTTCGGAGTTCTAAGATCACACATGAGATTACTGAACTTGAACTTGGTTCTTCCAACCTCATGTTTGGTGCTTATTCCATCAAATACAGCTCAGTAAGGGACTTGGTCAAAACATGGCCACGAGTCATCCATAAGGGGAGGGAGAACAGAGATGGCTGAGGTTAAATCCTGTGCTCAGACGGGCTGTTTCACCCAGTCAGTCCACAGGCCTCACTATTACCCTCACCGGGGGACGTGCACACGCACGGTCCTCGCTGGGCCACAGACGTTTCCATCTGTGACGATCCTCCTAAAGTTATCCTCTTCTACCTACCCGAATTTGAGCTGTCCTTCTTTTTGAGGGAAAAAGAAATAAAGCCAGTGTTGAACATAATCAAACCCCCAAATCACAGAGTGCTACACCTCTTCTCTGGCATGACACCAGATCTTTCGAGGAATTCCAAGCTCAAGTCCACACCCGCTGGTTGGGCAGGACCACACCCTCTGCCTTCCAAGCCTCACGCTCAGCGATGTCAAGGCCACGATCACCAACCAACTGCTCCCCGAACCCCCTCTGCGTGGAAGCTCCTTCGGCTGGAATTTGCCATTTTCCACTCGTTTTGTTTCTTTCTTCCAGTTACCGTGATTTCCTGAGATACCGAAAAGCATTTTGTGTGAGCAGAGCCCCGGTTTTGCACATCAAACATTTTAGAAATGGTCACATTTGATAGAGAAGACAAGGGGAAGAGATCGCTGGAACACGGGATTTTACGTGAAACACAGACTGCTTCAAATAGCTTGAGAAAGCGCGGTGCCTGGCGAGAGACAAAATATACAAACAGACGATGGTCAGATCATAAACAGAACAGAAGCCCAGCCTGCAGCGGCCTGCCCGGGAAACCCACCCCTGTGTACAGTGACCAGCCCAGGAGGCCAGCTTGTAGGAAGTCAGATGCCATCTCTAGTCACAATCCAGGAAGCTGAACAATAACTTCTGTAACAATTCGCCCCAAATGGCCAGGACTTGATTAATAACAGCTTCCCTAATTTTTGTCCCTGCTTCCAGCTTAGGACCAACCAGAGTAAGTCAAATATGCTCCCCTTACCAGTCACATTGGATGCTCTAGTTAACCCACCCCCAGCTTCTCCAGGCCAACAGCCTCCAATCACACGTGGAACCTTCCTTTGTTCCACCACGAAGCTTTCCCTCTCCTCTGCCTGCCTTAGAGTCTCTGCTGAAACACAAGCGATGGTGGTTGCCTGCCTTGCTATGGTAAGCTCTGAACAATACCCTTTCCTTCTTCTCAGGTGGGTCTTTATTTTCACCCTGGATAAACATCATCTTTGAAAAATCTTTACCGAGCCTATCAGCTCCCCCAGCCATTGATCTAAACCATGAACTTTTTTAGAGAGAAGGAAACATTTTGCACTTATCTAGAAAATCTAGTGTTATTTCTAAGAATGTTCCTATTTCCCTCCAAATCATAAACTAAGAAAGAAGAATTCAGGTAATTCCCTAGTGGTCCAGTGGTTAGGACTCCATGCTTCCATTACAGGGGGCACGGGTTCCATCCCTGGTCGGGGAACTAAGATCCTGCAAGCTGCAGGGCGCAGCCAAAAAAGAAAAAAAGAGAGAAAGATTTCAGGCTGCCATGTAGACACATTTGTCTCTAACTAATGCATTTTAAGTATAGATAATTTTTATTCCCTATAAAGGAAAAGTCAAATCAGATAGAACCATCTTTAGAAAACAAATGGCTTGGAGTACCAGAGATATCTGGATATGCTATTTAAGAATAAATGATTATTTGAACTGTTTGCTCCTTGGAAACAGACAATCGGAGGCAGATGAGAAAGAAAATACACCACAAACTGAGGGGAGATCCTAAGGTGTGGAAACAACAGATTCTGGGGATCAGAACTCAACAAATGAGGGTTCCATTTTTTCAAACAATTACCCTCATCGACTGTCTCCTGAGTGCCAGACATTAGGCAAAGCCCAGGAAAAAAAAACAGCAAGGTGACTTAACACGTGGACCAGAACAATAAGGGGGCTGCTTCAAGCAGGGAAAGGATGGAGCCGGAAACTCACGCAGGATGTCAATATAAGCAAAGCTTCAGAGCCCGGGCATCAGAGAGCTGGGCCTTGATGCTGGGGGCGGGGAAACGGTCAGAGCACAGCCGGCCCCGTGCAAGATGACCATGGGACACCAGTCAGGTTACAGAGCATGATGGAAGCAGAGCCCACCCAGTTACAGGACCCGGAGCCCAAGACGGAAGGCCGGGGACAGCCGGGAAGGATGCCTGTCGCGGAGACACGGACGCGGGTTCCCGCCACTGAAACATCTTCTGTTTCTGGGAACAGAAGGAGGGTAAGGAGGCCACAGCTGTGAAAGGAAGGAACGGCAGGCAGAGAGGGAACGGAGCTAAGCTCAATACAGGAGTGTTCATCACCAGGGTCAAAGGCTGGGCAAGGCCCGGCCCGGTTCTAGAAAAGGAAGATAGGCCATTGACATCCTGACCACAGAGCCTGAGGCAGGCACACCCATCACACCCTCCTCAGGGCACCGAGACCATGCCCTCGCTCTCCCCGCAGCAGCCTCTGCCCAGCCTAGGGAGAGGCCAACGCAGTCGAGTTTCCCGTGAAGCGGGTTGCTTGGGCAGCACAGACGCACGGAGCCCTGGTCTGGGCGGGTTCCCTTTGGTGAAGCACCCTCCTGGGACCTTTGCTCTCATGTGCTGTCCAGCCCGGCAGTCGGCAAGGTGGGCCTGCGGCTGCCTCTTGCGGAGAGAGGCCTCTCGAGCTCCACCCAGAAAAGCCTCAGTGAGGCCCGGGGGCACGGGGCCTGAAGTGGGCAGTCAGCCCAGACCTGCTCCGGGCCTCGGGGAGACGCTCCGAGCCCAGGAGCTTGGGATCCAGCCATGACATTGACCAGGCCTCCAGGGCTAAGGTTAATTTCCTGGCCTGGGGAGGGGACCAGCAGGGCTCTGGGCTTCTGAACTCAGTGCTGGAAACCAAAGAGACAAACTGAAGGCTCGCCATCAACGAGCGGCTCCACCTAGTTCAGCGGGCAGGAGACCGTGCAGGCATTTGGGGCCGAAGCCACTTTGCAAGAAGGGATGTAGGTGCCACCACAAGCCCTTTCGCTGCAGGTACATGAGCCAGTCACCTCCTGACGAAACCTCCTCCCACTTGGACGCTAGTTAAGCATCTATATCGCCCCTGCACACGGAGCTCACACACATCTATTATCCAGGTATCCAGGTACTGGTGTACCATATTAGTCTAATTCACCACCTCATCTAATTCTTATAGCACGCTAAGGTAAGAGTGTGACTGTTATCCTCCTTGTATAGACGAAGAAGCAAGATTTTAAAAGATGAAATAATTTGCCCAAGGTCACCCAGCCAAGTGCCGATTAAGCTGGGCTTGAACACAGACCTCTCAGATTCCAAAGCCAAAGCTTCTATCTGCTACGCAGTGTGGCCTCTGCTCTCAAGAACCAAGAGATCTGTCAGCCCCGGTGAGCTCCCCATTCTAAGCCACTACACACAGACATGGGGGGATGACCTTCTCTAGGATGGACTTGACAACGGTACCTACCTGTCCACAGGGATGAAAGATGGGTGTGTGCTTCCAACCAAGCTATTCTCTGCCAAACATCACACGAGTTAAGGCAGAAACAGAGAAGGGAAAGAAAAGAGCTGAATAAGATACAGTTTAGTCAAGAGTTGTGTAGGTGAATGAAGACCGGGGAGAAATCTAGGTTCCTTGGAGTTTTTGAAAGCCACAAGAGTGGCAGCGAAGAAGTAGGCTGAGAGTTCCATGGACAATCCACTGTATATCGTGAAATAAAATCTAGATGATTGTTGCGTTTGATGTATTACCGTTGTCTGTGTTCTTATCTCATGTGACCTACACTTAAAAAGAAATGATAGGGGCTTCCCTGGTGGCGCAGTGGTTGAGAGTCCGCCTGCCGATGCAGGGGACACGAGTTCGTGCCCCGGTCCGGGAAGATCCCACATGCCGCGGAGCGGCTGGGCCCGTGAGCCATGGCCGCTGGGCCTGCGCATCTGGAGCCTGTGCTCCGCGGCGGGAGAGGCCGCATTGGTGAGAGGCCCGCACACCGCAAAAAAAAAAAAAAAAAAAGAAATGATAAGCTTTCTAGGTTTTCTTAATGTATATTATACCACATTCAACGGGCTATATTAATGCCACCATAGCTCTTCTAAGCATCCGTGTAAGATTTCACACACTAGCCTTCTTTTCTCCCTTTTTCACTGAGAGCATCTTAGTTAAGTCAGTGAGTTCCAGCCCCAGACATCCCCACCTCTATCCCACCGTGTACTCCACTGCAGACCGGGCTTCCTAAAGTCTGGCTTTGATCATGTCCTCGCCTTGCTTGAAAATAAATTATCGCTGCTCCTAGATACATTTACCCTTAGCCTGCTGTACAGAGCCCTGGACAGCCAGGTCCTAACCAATGATGACTAGTTTATTCCTACCACAGTACTGACCCTACACCGGAGTCAATCTCAACTGCTCTCCCCCCTCCAAACACAGCCATGTTTTTCCACCACATCCAGTCCAGGCATATCTCGCTCCACGCTACTGCATAATTCTTATGAAGGAAGGGTTCTTGTCCTGTCCACTGCTGCACCCTCAGTACCTAGAGCCAGGCCTGGCACTCAGGTGCCTGATGCCATTACCCGTGGCTGAAAACCTGTCCACGTCTTTAGTTCACGGGCTCCTACGGGCTCTTAAGTCACCGTGGCACACTGTAAAACATGGCCCCCAAACTCTCTGCACCCCTCCCACTGACAGCTGTCCCCTGTGTCCCTTTCTCTTGAACCAGGGCCCCAGGACTGCTCCAGCAATAAAATAAAATGGCTGCTGTGATGGTTTTAAAATGTGCCCATCAGATTCTTCAATGCTCCTCCCTTGGGGTGGCATCTGTCTCCCCTCCCCTTGAGTGGGGGCTGGACTTAGCAATTCCCTTCTAGTCGCTAAAGCAGAGATGACTGTGCGAGTTTGGAAGCTAAGGTCCAACAGGCACTGTGTCTTCTGTCCTGTTTGCTTTCACTCTCAGATCACTTGCTCTGGGGGAAATCAGTGACTGTGTCATGAGCGCCCTATGGCGTGGCCCACGTGGCAACGAACCAAGACCGTCTGCCGACAGCCAAGTGAATGAGCTTGGAAGCAGATCTTTCAGGCCCCATCAAGCCTTCAGAGAACTTCAGCCCCACCCCGTATCTGGACAGCAACCTCGTGAGAGATCCTGAGCTAGGATCACCCAGCTAAACTGCTTCTAGATGCCTAACCCTCAGAAACCGTGGAATATAATAAATGGTTGCTGTTCAAGCTACAAAGTTTGGGGGTAATTTATCACCTATTAATAGAGACGCATGCCAGTTTCTGAGTCCAGGCCTTAAGAAATAAGGAACTTCCATGTCTTATCTCTTGGGACACTCACTGTTAGAACCCGGCAGCCATGTTGTGATGAAGCCAAGCTGGCGATAGTGAGGTTACCAACAGACGTGGTAGAACCAACGTGGAAGAACCGACAGACAGATAGACGGACCAACCTGCTAGTCACAGGAGTCCTGGAAGGGGACTCTCCGGCCCCAGCTGCCACCCCCTAGCTGACCCTCCCACCCCCTGCCCAAATAGCAGGTTCACGAGCAAAATAAGTGATTGGTGACGTTTTAAGCCACTAAGTCTTGAAGTACTTCATTACGCAGCAATCACTAACGAGGACGGATGTTGGCAACTGAAAGGAGAATGCGGCTACAAATCCTACAGCCTGAGGCGCTGACTTTGGGACCAGGTGGCAGGCCTCCGTGAAGCCTGAAAGGAAAGTAAGAAAAGTATTACTGGCAGCCAGAGGAAAAGGGACCCCTATAATACAGTGACAGAAAGTCTGGTGACATTATCAACGAGGCAACATAGAAAGCAGTTCCTAGTGAAGTTAACCACACGGCCAGAGAGATTTCCAGGCAGGATACAGAAGTGCCCACTGGCTTCTGGTCGCTGCCTGTGATCAGGTGCAAGAAAAGAGAGATGAGTTAAAGCACATACGTTTAAATATAAAGGAGCCAGGACTTCACATTTAAAATAAAAATAAAGTTTTAAAACAAAACTGTTTCTTATTCCGCATCTCTGCAGAGAGCAGATGATTCTCAAATGAAGAAAAGACCTCAGTCCATAGATCAAACCCAGGATGGGAGATCTAGAAACTTTCAGACAGATGAAAGGCCCTCTGAGAACCTAAGGGTATCCCATGAGATCCTCTCCATTCAGCAGGGCTTCTGGGAATCTCAACAGCATTGTCCCAGCATCTACACAGAGAAGCCAAAATAGGCCTCACTTGGAGAGGTTTGTGGTTGTGGCTTTTGTCTAGTGGAGTGAGGGTCCAAAACATCGGCACCACCGGCACCCTAAGGGAGGTAGCTTTTCCCTCCTCGGGCCTTCCCTGCTGTGGAGCATAGCTCAAAAGGAAACAGAAATCGCATTATGTGTGGAAGTTAATGATGATCAGCCTGCCGCCAGCCCAACCCATGGGGCAGCCCGTCGACTGAAAGTCCTGTTCTCCAAGGGGCTCAAGAGTGACCAGGAAACAGCGGGGTCGGGAGGTGAGTTCCCACCCCAGTTAACTCCCTCGTCCGATGAGGCCTCACCAATTTCCCAGCTGATCTAAGAGCTACACAGAAAACCCAGGCCCCGTATGCAAGATACCACGTCAAGAATTTTCCCTGGGATCCTAACAGGAAATCATTCACATCTGAGAGCGGGTTCCCCTTCTGCTCCAATGATGCATCTCCGCCCTTGGGCTTAATACAGACACATCCACCTGCATTCCCGGGAAAGATACACTGATTCAGAAAGGCAAAAACCCTAACTCAGAAGCAAGACTGTGCTCAGCCTTCTTTTTCCCTCTTAGCAAGTGGGGCTGTAATTCCAAGGACGTGGCACGTGAAGCTGTTAACAGCCAAGTCCCACATTCACATGCGCGTGTTCTGCGGGTTGTAAATAACACGCGTGACTACGCCGGGCACCAAACTGCTCGTTAGCTGCCAACATTAGTTGTTTAATGATCTGAAAAGCAGAAGCTGCCGATTATTGTATGCCTTCTTAAAATGCCATTTAAAACCCGTACATGTAATTATGATACCTTTTCATTAAATTTTTATGATTCTTCCGAAGCTGATGAGCTGTGGATTCATTCAACCTGTACAACTCAGAATCCTTGGAGGCTGTCATTACATAACTGGGCTAAGAATCCATCTCTCACACCTGGACTCCAGCCTCCAATCTATCACCACTTAGCTGATGGAGTGAACTTCACCAGAGGACACACCCCAGGGCCTCAATCTCCCCCTCTGTTCCTCAGCATTGCAGGATCTCTCCCTCCTACTTGATAGAGCTGATGTGAAAATAAAATAAAATAAAATAACCAGTGCAGAGGAATGTTCAAAGACACTGTTCAGGTGATGGAGTAAGATCCTACTTTCAGAGGCTTGTGTCTTCAGCCGACCGATTAATGGGAAAAGATATCCCTTAGTAACTACCGGCTTAAGGAAGGAGAATAATCCACTGAGTACCCTCCAAAAATCTATACTCTATGACTAGATTGTTACGCTGAGTACCTCAGTTTATCTCCTCTTACCACTCCTTCCGCAGAGGAAGGGGCTGATCACACCCGATAACCCTCACTGAGCTTCTCCAGGTACACATGAAGCTGTAGAAACATCGGCTAGAATTGTACGGCATCCAGAGTATCTAGTCTCTAAACTCTTAAAGCAACAGGAACTGCAAGTCCAGACTACGGCACCTACACGAATAACTGTTTTATATGATGTGTGCATGTGTATTTTTAAGAGTCTTATCCCTCCCTTATAGGGAAAAGCACGCTGCCCATCTATCCCATGGGTTGTAGTGAAACTCCCCAGAAAGGCTTTGAGCTGTTGAGTATGACATCAGTTACAGGTAGAATGTTAATCCAAGACAAGGTACGGACGCGGCAGTTGTCATCACTCGCTCCAACTGCCTCCCATGGTCCCTCTGCCCCCAGGTACCTGAGATGGCAAGCACTTTGGCTTCAAGCAACGCCGGCAGTTGGGTTTCAATATCGTTAACTTTCTTCCTCAGGGCACTGCAGAGTCTTTCGCTCATACACACCTAGAGGGAGAGAGACAGCCATGAGTCATCATGTATTTACGTAAAAGTCAGAGGGCAACAGAGCGCCAGACAGATTCCTGAGTTTATAAGTAATAAAGGGAGTGATAAAGAGTAACTGGGGACCTCCCTGGTGGCACAGTGGTTAAGAATCCGCCTGCCAACGCAGGGGACACGGGTTTGAGCCCTGGTCCGGGAAGATCCCACATGCCACGGAGCAACGAAGCCCACAAGCCACAACTACTGAGCCCACATGCCACAACTACTGAAGCCCATGCGCCTAGAGCCCGTGCTCCACAACAAGAGAAGCCACCGCAATGAGAAGCCCGCACACCACAACGAAGAGTAGCCCCCGCTCGCCACAACTAGAGAAAGCCCGCCCGCAGCAACGAAGACCCAACACAGCCATAAATAAATAAATAAACAAATTTATATTTTAAAAAAAGAGTAACCGCAGGAGAGTTCTTAGAAAGCAAGCAATGCATAAAGGAAGGAAGGAAGGACGGAAGAAGGGAAGGGAGGGAGGAAGGGCTAAATAAAGCAGGCACTGGCATATTCCCAGCATAGATCCTACAGCTCTCACACACCTGAACACAAAACTGAGATGCACTCACACAACAGAGCACAACCACAAACTAAAATAACTCAAGCCCTCTGCCTGCTCCCTCCCAGGGCCTCTGCATTCTTACTCCTTCCTTCTGAGTGGCTCAGCTTGTCCCTGGTGACTCAGTTCACTCACAGCCCTCAGGGCTCTGCCCTGGGAAGAAGGGCCTTGCCGGTTACCCACAAAAAAGCAGCAAGCCCTCGGCCCTCCCTCCCCTTCCACCTGTCCCCTGCTGGATGTTTATCCATAGCGCTCTCTCCAGCTGACACACTGTCTTTCTTCCCTTGTTTTTTTATTGCCTTTCTGGGTAGGATACGTGCTATGGGAGCAGGGATTTTGATCTGTGTCTAGCACGTAGTAGGCAGGCAAAAATGGTACACAGATGTTACAATCAAGGGCAGAGCGTTCCTAGTCGACGTTGTCTGATAATACTCGAGGGCAGATACTTGCTGGGACATCAGATTTGCAGAAAGAGACAAGTAGATCTCAAGGAGGTTTACAGGTTTTATCATTTCACTTCCTACATGTTTCTTGTTTTAAAAAAAAAAAAAACAAAAATCTTAAATCTCAGTTTCTTTTTCCAGATGTCTTAGGTCATTCTGTATTTGTTCGAAGTTAAACTATCACAATTTTTTTCTTTTATTTAAAGCAGAAACCTCATATTCAATTGCTATCTATACTGAGGTTAATGAGCTACCTAAAAAAAATCTCCAGTGCAACAAAAGCACAGAGCACAGTTGAATAACAATGAACACATATGTGGAGACATTTGGGGGGAGCCCACAAAGGATGTTACCTAGAAGCATCCCTCTTTTCTTGCTAACAACCTTAAATTCCATTCCGACACTAAAATTAACCCAGTTGGGTTCACAGAGCCCAGAGAAAATGTAAAACGTAATCTCCCCAGAAGTTTCCAGATCTTGCTAGATACCATCAACTTGAAATGCTTTGTGTACCGCAGACTGAAATGGAGATTGTTTCTAGAATCAACGCAGACCTCACCCACCCTGCCTAAAATGTGACACCATTTCCCCCATGGCCTTCAACATGTTCTTCAGCTGTAATTTCCCCCATCTCTTTTTAAAACTTACTTTCTGTGTGAAGGAGACAGCGTGGAGGCCTCTACCCCAAAGCTCGTACCAGGAGAGCTGGGCAACCATCATCCAAAGCCATTCATCTGGAGACCCCCTCTCAACAGTCCTGAGGTTTGTCAGGGTGTGTCAGGACACCCACCCCGGCACCAAGTCTCACGGGCTCAAGGCCAGGGATGGGCACGGCCCCTCCCATTGGTCTAAGCCTGTCACCAGAAGTCCCAGGACATTTCTGTCAACCCCGTAACACCAGCCACAATTGTTTTGCCTCATCCAAGTACATCCAGTATTTCTGGTTTCAGCTCGCAGTCTCTCTTAATCATAACTGGGTCCACTTCTCTTTTGTTGAGCAATCTGTCACTATTAATATGAAACCACCTCTAAATCTTCTTATTAAATTGCAATGTACATTCTTTCAGGCACGGCTGGATGTAATCTAATATCTACCAACCTCCGGATACCCCATTTATTTCCAATGCTTTCTTCCATCTCATTTATCCCCTAATTACCTTTGGTTTGGGGAACCCGTAAGAGTTGAAAAAATGTAATGAGTGGAAGGCAGGTGCCAGCTCTCTTTGAGAAAGGATTTGAAAGAATATCAGATTACTGTGTCTAATTCACCGAAGAAAGAAAACTGGGCCAAACTGCGACTTTTACCTCAAGGTCACCAGTCCAGAGGGGAGAGAAAGTTGTTGCGTGTGACTGGGCAGTTTTGTTCTAATTCTCTCTAGACTAACATATGTCCCCCACCATACACACACGCATTCATGTATGTGCACGTGTACACACCCACCTATATACACACACGTGCGCGCACGCACGTGTGCCCCAGAAAATCTGCATCTCCTTTCTAATTCCAAATTAAATTGGACCCTGAGGAACTCATTATGAAATGGAGCTTTTAAGTTTACACTTTAAAATCTTAGGCATGCGTTCCTTAATTTTAGGGAAAAGCAAGGGAATTGTAAGTTTTTGTAAACGTATTAGAGAAAGGGTGCAAACGAAACAAACCACTTCTGGCATCTGAGCCACCGTAGCTGGAGATGATCAACAAATCCCAAGGTCGTGTGCATATGCCTACGGGTGTGTGTACACAATATAAAATGTCATAGAAAGCACACACAGATAAACACCATCTGTGTTACATATTATGCACACCTGCACCCTCACTGCTGGGATAGAGACTCATTTGCGTTACACACACACAGTAGGGTCTGATGCTCAGTAAACCCAAACCCAAGAGTCCTTCCACATATGAGTACTACACAGAAATTAGGACACACCTGATAAATGGCACAGTTTACAGTAGGAAATTCAGGAGGACACCTCCACCACCACCCCCATCCCGGGAGCTTTGGTCTCGCCTCACCTCCCCACTGGCTCCACCTCGAGGTCACAGTGGCAGCTAGGGCACGAATGCCAGTGGGCGACATCACCGTCACTTATAAGGCAGAAATTCAGTCCTGCTCTCCAGCATCCCCTCCTGCCTCGTACAATAAAACTGGTGGGGCTTCCCTGGTGGCGCAGTGGTTAAGAATCCGCCTGCCGACGCAGGGGACATGGGTTCGAGCCCTGGTCCAGGAAGATCCCACATGCCGCGGAGCAACTAAGCCCACGTGCCACAACTACTGAGCCTGCGCTCGAGAGCCCACGAGCCACAACTACTGAGCCCGCGTGCCACAACTACTGAAGCCCACGCGCCTAGAGCCCGTGCTCCGCAATAAGAGAAGGCACCGCAATGAGAAGCCCGCGCACTGCAACGAAGAGTAGCCCCCGCTCACTGCAACTAGAGAAAGCCCGCACGCAGCAATGAAGACCCAACACAGCCAAAAATAAAATAAATTAAAAAAAAAAAAGTTTAAACAAAACTGGTGAACCAAGCCAGTCGTCCTTGACCTGCAGCTGGGCAGGGAGCAAGGTCTCCACCGCGCTCAGCCTGGGAGCCTGAGATAAAGCCCCTTCCCGAGTTCTGCCTGTGGATTCAGGTCCCCGCACGGCCTTGAGTCTCGTCCTGCCCTTCCTCTCTGGGTAAGCACCCCTGGGCGGTTCTCTGGTTCTCCAGGAAGGCAGGGCGGGCTTCAAGTATTCCGTGGTTCCAGGGCCCAATGCCGTCCAACTAACCGGCAAACCGGCAAGACAGTCCTCACAGGAAGCTCTCCTTCCGTGCAGGGCAGAACTGCCCATCAAACTGCTGCTGTGTGATTTTCAGCAAAATCATTTAATGTTTTTTTCAGAAACAAATTAGACACAAACACTGGGAAAAGGACCAGAGCCGCTGTGGACATTTTTGCCAACAACACATACCCCATCTTGGCTCAGCTAGGGTTTCCAAGACCCCAGAAGGTCTTCCTGCTCTGTTCCCCAGGGAACCGAGAACAAGAAAAGCTTCCTTCCAGGCCAGCAGACTCTTGTCTGCTTTGCTCTCCGCTCAGAAACCTGTTCTTTTCACATTTCAACTATCTTATAACCGCCCTGGTTCCCAAACCTAACACAAATCATTAATGATTAAGACCTAGCTCTCAGCCTCACCTCTACCAATAAGTTACAGGGTAATTGATCCTACTTCACAGTTTGGCAGTAAGTCGGGTGGGGTCTAAGTATCTCTGCAAGGAAGGGTTTTGTTTTGCAAACTGTGGTTTTCCTAACTAACCAGACACAGACTACTTAAGTGAATTGAGGAGGTGCTCCCAGGGAATAACAAGGAAGGAGGCCTCTATCACTACACAAACCAAGGTCTGAAATGAAGTACAGATAGCAGATAAAATAGGCAAAATGATTTTGAAGTCCATTTAACTTTGAAAAACAAAAGATAATCATCTACTATACCACGTCCTGTCTGTTTGTGAGAAACCTGAACCCTGCCCTTCCCGAAGGAAATGTAATTAACTGCTCAGTTCACTCCCATCCTGGAAGCCTCTCAAGCAAAGGCATTGGACTGCACAGCAGGAATCATCTTCCCTTGCCCCGCACTGCAGCTCCTGCTGAAGCAAAGGCCAAAGCCGTCAGTCCCTAGGGACCACAGTCAGGCCCTCCACCATGGGAGCAGCCCTCGGCCCTGGCTCTCTTGGCTGGCTCATCGCTTGGGCCTGTAGAATGGCTTTGCCAAGTCTGTTATTTTGTCCAGAGCGCAGGTGTTCTGTGACATCAAATTAAGTCAAAAGGAAACTTCAGAGACTTCTTTAGAAAGTGGGCATGGAAAGGTACTTACCTTAGCAGTGATCTCCTTAAGTGACAAGTTGAGGGATTTTATCCTTTCCTGGAGGCTAGAAGAATTAGAAAGAGGACATTGGTCTTCTTGGTAACAGTTCAGTCCCACCCCACGTAGGAACACTGAGAAACAGTGAACCTTGCATCAGCCTAATGGCTGAAGAAGTACAGTAGCAAAGACAATGCCAAATTGGTTCCATTTGACTGTAATTAATAGGTTACTAAGAAGCAGATTTTTCCCTCCCTAATTATTCTCTACTTAGGCTGGTACTAAGATCTGTTATCGTTTCTATAGTGCACTTCTACTGACAGAATGAACAACCCAGACGTGCTCCTAGCAGCAAAGGATTAAATTCCACTCCTACAACTACCTTCCAAGAAGGATGGTCTACGCAGGGTACTGTTTCACAGGCAGGTAATCCAGGATTATCTATTCGGGTTTACTGTACATCTTAACCAATGTGTTTCCCCTGCTTCTTTTTTCTCCTTAGCTCTATGCATCTTAACATATTTATTTACTCATGGAATTTCTCTCTTCCCCGCTTTGGAATAAGAGCTCCACAACTGCAGCAACTACCCACATCCCCTTGTGTCCGCTCCTGTATCCTCAGTGCTTAAGATAATTCCTGGAGCTTACAGATGGGCGCTCAGTCAACATCTGCAGAGTGAACGAATGAACAAATGAATGAATGAAACTAACGCTCAGACTTTATTATTCCCAGCGTTGTTCTCTAAAGGAGAAGAAGTATACGCGATCATCTATAACATAAGCTAGACGGAAAAGTTACGATAAGGGGAATAGAGACCCAATACTAGAATCAAACTGCTACATTAGAACTGTCACAGGCGGTATATAGTCCCCAAGTGAGCAACAGGACAATAACTTGTGTAGCGATTTAGAAAACTAGGGGATCGACGGGAAAGCTCCCTGGAAGAGGTGGAAAGTGAACTGGGCCTCAAAGGTAAAGGAGGGAGAGGGAAATTCCAGGAAGAGGAATCCAACTGGCCAGAGGTTCACAAGGGTGAATTGTGAGAGATAAAGGTAAAAAGGGGAGTGATGGGGGCAGGGACAGGAACAGGAGGTCTACCTGCATCTGTGATGTTTCTTTATTTATTTATTTAGGAAAATAAGTGGGGAAAATGCTAGTATTTGTTTAATCTCCATGGTAGGTAAATGAGTATCTGTCACATTTTTCAAAGTGTTTGGGATATTTACAACTCAAATAATTTTTAAAGGAATATAAAGGACTATCCATCGTCAATACTGAATGCCAGGCTAAGGAGTTCTGAGCTTTAGCCCACAGCCAATGGGAAGCCATACCATTTCTGAGCAGGAGAGCAATAGGAAAGAAACGGGGGTTTGTTCTGGAAAAGTAATGGCATTTTGATCAGCGAAATGCTGTACACCTGAAACGAACACACTGTAAATCAACTATACTTCAATTTTAAAAGTAAATTAATTTAAAAAATAATAATGATAGTATCTCATAAAAAGGCTTTCCCAGGCACACACAAAGACTGGCTCGTGTGTCAATAATTAAGACAAAATTAATGGCAACGTTCTGAGCAACAATGTGAGAAGGGATTTAGAGGAAGAAACACTGAGTGCGACAAACCAGGCAGGCACCTTGAGCAAAATTTGTGAGGTCTAAGGGCTGCACAGAGGACAGAAGTCAACAAGGAAAGGAAAAGCAGTGAGGGCATCTGATCTAGAGCTCTGCACTCATCCACTCCTTCACAAACGCATTAACTCTCCCCTTATCTATACGGCACCTTGTAAGTCAGAAACTTGGAGCATGAAGACAAGGCTCTTGCCCTCAACTCCTCAATGCTGCTAGATGGGAGCCCCCCTTCAAAAAAAACAGTTACAGGTACGAGAAGGGAAGTGGTCACTTAGTTACCCTGTGAGCTGCAAAAGGGGAAGGTCAGGTTTTCTGGGGTCTTGGGGGGTGTCAGGAAAAGCTCCCGTGCAGGGATTGCAAAGTGTCGGAGCTTGGTTGCCAATGTACTGATTGCTGCCGATTCCTTCAACTCTCAGAACTGGTTTTGAATGTCATCACCTCCACCAATCTGTGATTTCGGAGCACAGGCAAGCTCATTTCATTTGCAAATGCCCTGCAACGGGTGCAGGAACATTCTAAGCAAAGTCATCCCCGCTTTAGACCTACGCTGAGCAGAGGAGGGTGTCCCAGGGAAGCTGAGGTCAGCCCAGATGACAAACCGCCGGGCATGTGGCAGCAGATTTTTCTGAATCCAGGAGTCGCGGTATGAAGAAAATCAGTGTGATCGACGGGAACAGTGGGATCCCGCCCGGAGAATTCTAGACACTGGCTGCATGGAGATTGGGTCTTTTGAAGGGAGGTAGGTCTGAAGGGTAGGCTAACGTCTAGAGCGGGGAGCTGACCAAGACGCTGGAACTGCTGGGGAGAGACGGGCAAAGGATACCCGAGAGGGGCCCCTGTTGGTTCTAGTGGCAGCGCCACTCTGTGCTGGTGCTGTCAGGTCTCCAGACTTGGGCAGAAACGCACAGCCTTTGTCAGGTTCATAGGAGTTCATTCAACTAATACCTTCTCAGTAAACGGTTTTCCACAAAATTGATCCTATATTTAATAGTATCTTTTTTTTAATGTGGAATCTAAAAAAAAAGATACAAATGAACTTATTTACAAACCAACAACAGACTTAGAAAACAAACTTATGGTTACCAAAGGGGAAAGCTGGGGGAGAGGGATAAATTAGCAATTTGGGATTAACACATAAACACGACTATATATAAAATAGATAAAACAGCAAGAACCTACTGCATAGCACGGGGAACTCTACTCAGTATCTTGTAATAACCTATATGGGAAAAGAGTTTGAAACAGAATGTATTGATATATACGTATAACTGAATCGCTTTGCTGTACACCTGAAACTAACACAACATTGTAAATCAGCTATACTGCAATAAAAAATCAATTAATTTAAAATAATAAGAATAATAGCATCTTATAAATAGGCTTTCCCAGCCTCACACATAGAGACACGTGGAGAAGACGGTCATTTACGAGCCAAAGAGAGACGCCTGGAGCCGATCCTTCCCTCACGGCCTCGGAAGGAGCCAATGCTGCCCACGCTTTGATCTTGGACTTCCAGCCTCCAGAACTGTGTTTAAGCTCCACAGTCTGTGGTACTTCGTCATGGCAGCCCTAGCAAACTAATTCATGTGGGATTTTCCATTTTCAATAGTACGGTTAATCACGTGTGTTATTAAGATTCTACACACTGGTGCTCCAGGGTCCAAAGAAAAGTATACACTGTGTGGCAGCCACCGGATGACATGAGACGAGATGGCTCTTCTGTTTGCTTCAGACTAATAGATGGTTTCATTTTCAACCCACCCAAGTGGGAGACTGAGAGCCCCTCCAACCATAGAGTGTAAATATTATTGTCTTATAGTGTAGGCGCTAAAGACTACACCGGTGGCTATAGGAAAGTTGTATGTGAGAATGTCTTTGAGTTTTTAAAAAATGATTATGGGGCCATTGGGTTAGTACAGAAGCTCTCAAATGCCTTAGCTTCAGGTTAGGTGTGCAAAGGGGCTCCCATAAATCCTCCTGCAGTATCACAAGAAAAACATTCCCATGGATGTCACAAATATCAATAATAAAACATTCGATATGGGGAGGGACAGACTGCTTTCCAGCAATCATTAGACGGCAAGTGGAATTGAAGTCAGTCATAGTAACTAATCTAAACAGTACAAGCCGAGACTTGGCCAAGGGCCAGAACGAGACATTTATAGGGAAGCACATCAGCCAGATAATTTGGGTTCAATGACTCAGGGTGAGACACAGTTCTGAGGAAGAAAGGTCCAACCAGAGGAGCACCTCTGCTGCTGCCATGCTGGCCCAAGCCATGGACACCCTCCTCTGAAATGCCGCAGTGGCCTCTGAACTGGTCCCCTGCTTTTGCCCTCACCCCTCTACAGTTTATTCTTAAGCCAGTAGCCAGAGCGAGACTTCTCAAGCACTGCAGTGCAAATCCCTTCTCTAATGCACCCAGATAAAGCCACATCCAACGAGGACCAACACGGCCCATCTCCCATCACCTCTCTGACCTCGTCTCCTACGACAACCTCCTTTGCTCGCTCTGCCCGGCCACAGAGGCCTCCTGACGTGCCTCGAATCCACCTTGGCTGGCGCAGACCCCTCTGCCTGGACGCACGACCGCCCCCCACCTAGACACACACCAGGCCAACTCCCTCCTACCTTCCAGTCCTTACTCTACTCTAACCCCTCAGGGAGCCCAGGCTGACTACTTAAGTGCATCTAAATCCCATCTCCTAGAAGTCCTGCCCACTTTGACTTATCTGTTTTGGATGGTTTCTTTTCATAGACTGTGTACGGGTTGAATTGTGTTAAAGTCCTATGTTAAAGAGCTACCCCCCCCCCAATCTCAGAATGTCACCTTATTTGGAAACAGGGTCACTGCAAACGTAACTAGTTAAGACGAGTTGCTAGGGTGGGTCCCGCGCCCATATGACTGGCAGAGAATCTGGATTCAGAAGCACACGTGGAGGAAAGACAGTGTGAAAAGACACAGGGAGAAGATGGTCATCTACAAGCCAAGGAGAGACTTGGGACAGACCCTTCACTCAAAGCCCTCGCCCACCGTCACCTTGATCTTGGACATCTAACCACAATAAACGTCTGTGTTTAAGCCACCCATCTGCAGTACTTTGTTATGGCAGCGCTAACAAATTAATACAGACTGGCGAGGGAAGGGAGACACGTGGAGAGCCAGAGGCCGGAAGTAAGGTCCATGGCTGTGCAGAGGGCACCCGGAGGTCTCAGCCTGGAGCCCACCTCCATCCAATGCTAAGTGAGCCCTCACTGCTGATAAACTGCTGAGACCAGAGGGTCACTCTACAAAATTCAGAGTGACTGTGCTTAGAGCACCTTGCTAATCTTCCTCAAAAGCCTATAGCTGCATTGGGCAACTATTTGGTTACAGAATCCCAGGTCCTAGTCCAAGAGTGACTAACTCTTTACACCCTGTTTCTCCAGATGCTGTCACTTAGGGAAGCATAACTCAAAGGCTCATAAGAAACTTGAATCCGTACTCTCTCGCAGTAATACTTTCAACACCTCTCATAGATCCAGGCAACAGAGGCCTCTGCCTGATCTCCTTAATCCTGGAGTGAAGCATCCCCAGGGTCAAAGGTACATACCCACCCAGAGCTGCTCCAGGCAGCCAAGACCAGAAGTGCCTTCCCAAAGAGCTGCGAGCCTGCTTCCCGCCAGGGCCTCTTCTCAAGGCCTTGCTCCCAAGGGTGGACCACACTGCAGTGGTCAAGCACTGGCTACCTGGAAGGTGTGGATAGTTCTTGGACATACGCAGGCCAGGGGTCCCGTCACGGTGCGGGACAGACCTCACGATGGGAAGACAAGTCAGGAGTTCCACTGCTCTGGGCCGTGATGTCAGGGGGCCTGGAGGACTCCTCTGTGTTCACGTCCTCGAGAAACCACCCGTGTGCTCTTCCCCAATTTGTTATGCTTGTTCCCACCCCCGGGAAGCCAGCCACCGCCGCCCTCAGCACCAGCCTCGGCCATCAGCATTAAACCCACAGCCAGGATGCCAACCACACACGCACCCCCAAAGACAAGCCTTTGGAGGACGAATCCTATTGCTACTCTTGTCCAACCTCTGATGCAAAAGAATAGTAATGGCACACAGAGAATTCCACTATCACCCCACTCGCTTTCTACAGAACCTCCTCACCTGCAAAGCGAGGAAGCTGGAGCAGGTGACTTCTGAGAATGTCCCAGTCCTACCATCCAGTATTCCTTTACTGTTCTACCACTCAAGATTCTTCTGCTAATGTTATGTTATTTGTAGACATCTGGAGAATCTAAAAAACACACAGCTCATGTAAAGTACCAGACAACATCAGTGACAGAGGCAGAAATATAGGCCATTTTTACTGTCATTTTTACTAAGCGAGACACGACTGTTTCAGCCCTCAGAACAGAATTGTGCAGAAAGTCTGCTGTCTGCCGGCCGCTGCCCGTCCGTCTTCCTGTGGGTGTATACCTGGCTGTGCGCTGAAGTCCCATTTCAGCAAAAAGCTACAGGAGGAGGAATGTCAGTTTCATTTCCAGTCTTCTCCCTGTCCCCTGTCCTCGTCCCCAGTTCCATCCCCTGTGCCTTGTTTACTAAAAATAAGTTTAAGAATGAGAGATTGTTACCGAAGCAAACTAGAAATAACATAAAGGGCAAAATGACAGCTGCCCTGGCATACGCGCTACTTGGGTCTCAAATTAAAATACATACACGTATACAGGAATCCCTGACATTAACAACGTTGCCAATTATTACTCAGGCCTCTAACCTTCTGTCAGGGGCAAGTGGTTAAGAAAATGACAGCGAAAACGGGTCTAGGAAATGCAGGATTTTATCTGCTTGGCTTTTTCCTTCCTTCGACCCTTCTCTCCTCACAGCTGATAACGTCACATGTCACCAGTGGGGCATAGATGGGGCACAGACAACAAAAAGGCCAAGAACTTCTCCAAGCTTCAGATGATCTCATAAAGGCACGATGGGACACATGTAGTCATCAGAAGCAAGCCATTCTCTGTGGCTGTAAATGCTACCAAGCTGGCCGTCCGAGACATTTACTCTTGGGAAAGGCTGCATGCAGTGGAGAGAGATTTGTACCAAGGGCTGGCACCCCGTGGACCGTCTTTGTCACCTTGGGTACAGCACGGAATCTCTGTGCATTTCAGTAGGGGGGACGGGAGCCACACACAGGACAGACCGATTCATGCTCGTCGAACAGCTAGCTAATGTTCTGGGGACCTTGGGCGGAATGAAGTATAGAAACACTTTTTAATAAATCATTTCTACAGATAGCCAAACCTATATTACACTAATAAATATTTCTGAGTAATCTGACAAAAATCAGCCCGTGAATTTTTAAGTAATATATTGGAGGTTTTCCTCTCTGGCCCAAGCTGGGGAGATAAAATGAAAGAACCAGAGCAAAACTGGCCAGACAAATACTTGCACTTTTAGCCTTTTGATGCTTCCTCTGAATCTGGATCGCATTAGTGACTCATATCCTTACAGAACATTTCTCCGAATTTCAGGGATCCTGGGTCTCAACTTGAACGAGGATACTTCACTCCGCTGCTTTTGAGTCTCTGTGGTAAAGTCCAAATTCTCCAACTGACTCAGCAAACCGACACTGAGATGTCACATGTGATTAGGTCATAAACTCTTTTTAATAAAATACGTCTATGTAGCTCATATAAGCACTCCTAGAAGGGATAGCTGGGAGAGAGAGATTAAACGCAAGGATTTCCAATTTCTTAAAAAAGACTTCCTGAGGTCAAGGTGTGACGTGAAGATACAGCAGAGGAAAGAGCCCGAATACTGAATTTGCATAATTTCCCAAATTAGCTGAGAGGAATGAAATAGTGCACACAGGCATGCACGCGCGCGTGCATACACACACACGCGCGCGCGCGCGCCCTGGTCCCAGGCCATCTCTTGTCAATTCCCGTCTCCACTGAGAAACTCTGCCCGACTTTACAGAGTCACAGCTTGCATCTAAGTCCAGTTCCATCAAGAATCACAGCTTTATTCTGAGCTGATGAATCTGGTATTTGGCTTATCCAAATATTCCAAGTGTTAATTCAACCAGCTCTTTCTCACCTCCTCTCAAACAATTTTATTCCAAACTGAAACTATAATGCATAGGCCAAAACCATTTTGACTTACAGACATTTGCCTGAAATAGCTTTTAGCTGTCCAATAAATAAAAACAACAGGAGACAAAAATAGAGAGCAGCCTTATGTTTAGATCATAACTACTCTCCTTTCTACTCCTTCCTCCCAAGTTGTTTAAAGATAACTTTTTACACACAATCAGAAAATAAAACACTGGCCTCTTATTTTCTGAAGACTGGTAACCAAGATGGCACCAGATTTGCAACTACTGTCATAACACAAATGTTATGTAAAATATTTGTGTATTTTGTAAAATACATTGTGTAAAATACACTAATGTATTTTAACATTCAAAAAGATTTCAATTCTTGGGCCTCTAGAGCTTTTCTCCACACAACTCCCGTTGAGTTCAATCCTTCAAACACTACAATTTGATCCAGGGGGAATACGATCCTGCCTCTGGGTTTATTCTGTTAAGCGATCCAAAGGCAACATCAGATTTCCATTTCAACCACTTTCCCCCTAATTCTGCCTACTTCGTAACTAATATCCCATCTTTCCCAGGGTTTTTAAAAGAAATGCTTACGTTTCCATTTAACCCTAATTTTTTTTTAATATATGTTGTTTCTTCTACATTTCTAAGCACGTATACTTTCCCTAATTCTGAAGTTTACCCAAAAGGTTTTACTTTCTGCTCTGTGTCCGTGGTGTTTTCTGAGTCATCTTTAATTACCTGCTAAGGACAAGTGTATTCACATAAAGCTGCAGACACAGTTTACACCTTACGTTTCTCTCAGGCTCTTCCGAAATCCGCTGACAAAGCTAAAACAGACTGCTGATGAACAAAATGAATAGACAGCAAGAAAAAGCATCCAGTTGACTAAACAAGTAACTGAATAAGGAATCAAACACCAACACCAGTACCGCTCAAAGAGGAAGCTGAGGAAATCTGCCCAAAAGGATGTACAAAGTAGTTACGACAGTGGCGGCCAGGATGAGTACGGTAACAAAATCGACCCTCACATATAACGCACAGGGGCCCCCTGCACGGAGCTAAAGGAAACCTAGAGGTTTGGGGTTTGGGTCCTCCCCAGCAGCACAGGGAAGATCAATCAGCCCTTCAGCAGTTTGGAAAAGATGTGGTAATGACTGACTGAAGTCCAGCCAGCAATGAGCGGGCGTTCCCAACCTGCGGGTATTCGCTACAGTCGCTGGGAAAGGGTCTCTCTGAGCAAAACTGAATTACTTCTTCTGGAAGAGCTTAAACCCTTCAGCTCAAGGTCTGACAAGCAGTTTACTTTGGTGTATTCCTTTAACATCTGAAAAGTTAAAGCAGGGACTAAAAACATATGACCTGCAGACAGGAAAATACTCTTGGGATATGTCAGGAATAAGGAAGTCTGGTGAAAGGGAACAGAGGATTGCAGAAGACACCCAAACTACACAGAAATTAAGCGCAGGACAGTTCTCAAGTTGACAATAATGAAAAATAACAATTGAAATTGACCAGAAGAAAAGCTCTTAAAATAGGCCGCATACATTCACATAGGCCGGGAGCTAACCCAGAGTCACAGCACTAGAAGAACCAGCTACAGTCATTTCAATCTTTGAGAATCCATGAGGCTCCAGTTGAAAATAATTTATCAGATACCTAAGATATAAAAGAGGAGCGGGGCTTCCCTGGTGGCGCAGTGGTTGAGAGCCCGTCTGCCGATGCAGGGGACACGGGTTCGTGCCCCGGTCCGGGAGGATCCCACATGCCGCGGAGCGGCTGGGCCCGTGAGCCAAGGCCGCTGAGCCTGCGCGTCCGGAGCCTGTGCTCCGCAACGCGAGAGGCCACAACAGTGAGAGGCCCGCGTACCGCAAAGAAAAAAAAAAAAAGAGGAGTGGATGAGTCTACATATTACAAGCTTCCCAAATGAACTACCTAAATAATAATAAATGTTGTAAACTCCTTGAAGAAAATAAAGCACAGGGAATTCGTAAAATATTAAAATGCAATATTTAAAAATATACAGCCATTTTTCACCCTCCTTTGGTCTATGTTTGTTTTAAATCTTAATAAATTTACTCCAGCACAAAATAAAGGTTTTTTAAAAATCTGTAACTAAGATGAGACTCCTGCTTTGAATTCCTCAAACACACCCAACAAAAAACAAAAGTCAGCGTCCTGTTTCTCAGGGTGAGTGGCATCTGGACCCACCCAGATAGGTGGTAGTTTCAAGTCTCTTCCTTCTTTTCCAACCCTTTCCATCTCTTCCAAGTTGTGCCTTGATTAATATTTCCCATTGCCTGTGACAATGACTTTCCAAAGAAAATGGGAGGACACAATGGTGAGTTCCCAATTCTGAACAGCGGCCGCACGGCGATTTCAGCTCCATCCATGTCTAGTGCCTGCTCGTCATAAGCATTAGAAAAGAAAGAACCTGAGCACCGCAGCGGGGATGGTCATGGGCTGCCCAGGGAAGGTTGCAGGGGAACTTACTTGGGGGCTAGGAGGAACAGAATTACTGTTTTTTTTTAAAGCAGTTTATTTTAACCTATTTCACAAAATCTGAAAGTGCAAAGTGTTCTATTGATAAATGCAGAAGGGACCTCCAGCATCACCTAGTTCACACCTTCATTTATAAGCAAGACTTCCTGTTCCTCTGGCGCTGGCTGGTCCTCTCCTCTGGCAGTTCCTCTTCTGCTCTCCTGTCTCTGGAACTGCTACCCACCTCTCTGACCCAAGCCAGTTGCCTGGTGGTCTCCCGAGGTTGCCCGTGTTTAGAGACCCGTTTGCTCCGATCCCTTTCAGGGGCCACCAGGTGATCCGTGGGGCATAGAGAGAACTCACTGGTCTGGAATGGCAGTGTTCTCTTTTGCTTGGACCCATGACCCATGCTCTGCCCAGCTGCACACCTTTCCATTGCCTTTCCATTGCTTGCATGGGCACTTGGCTCCAAGCCCTGCTCTCTCCCAAGCCATCCGTGTTAAGCTTTTCTCTCTCTGCCCCATTTCCAAAAGTGGTCAAAGATGTCAGGACACTACTGCCGTGTGAATTTGGACACTCGGCAGCCTCCTCCGCAAAATATACTGCAAAAGGATACAAAATTAATGCACAGAAGTCTCTTGCATTCCTATACACTAATGATGAAAAATCTGAAAGAGAAATTAAGGAAACACTCCCATTTACGACTGCAACAAAAAGAATAAAATACGTAGGAATAAACCTACCTAAGGAGACAAAATACCTGTTTGCAGAAAACTACAAGATACTGATGAAAGAAATTAAAGATGATACAAACAGATGGAGAGATATACCATGCCCTTGGATTGGAAGAATCAACATTGTGAAAATGACTGTACTACCCAAAGCAATCTACAGATTCAGTGCAATCCCTATCAAACTACCAATGGCATTTTTCACAGAACTAGAACAAAAAATTGCACAATTTGTATGGAAACACAAAAGACCCCGAATAGCCAAAGCAATCTTGAGAAAGAAAAACAGAGCTGGAGGAATCAGGCTCCATGACTTCAGACCATACTACAAAGCTACAGTAATCAAGACAGTATGGTACTGGCACAAAAACAGAAACATAGATCAATGGAACAGGATAGAACACCAAGAGATAAACCCATGCACATATGGTCACCGTATCTTTGATAAAGGAGGCAAGAATATACAATGGAGAAAAGAAACCCTCTTCAATAAGTAGTGCTGGGAAAACTGGACAGTTACATGTAAAAGAATGAAATTAGAACACTCCCTAACACCATACACAAAAATAAACTCAAAATGGATTAAAGACCTAAAGACCTAAAGAGCCAGACACTATAAAACTCTTAAGAGGAAAACATAGGCAGAACACTCTATGACATAAGTCACAGCAAGATCCTTTTGACCCACCTCCTAGAGAAATGGAAATATAAACAAATGGGACCTAATGAAACTTAAAAGCTTTTGCACAGCAAAGGAAACCATAAACAGAACGAAAAGACAACCCTCAGAATGGGAGAAAATATTTGCAAATGAAGCAACAGACAAAGGATTAATCTCCAAAATATACAAGCAGCTCATGCAGCTCAATACCAAATAAACAAACAACCCAATCCAAAATGGGCGGAAGACCTAAATAGACATTTCTCCAAAGAAGATATACAGATTGCCAACAAACACATGAAAGGATGCTCAACATCATTAATCATTAGAGAAATGCACATCAAAACTCCAATTAGGTATCACCTCACATTGGTCAGAATGGCCATCATCAAAAAATCTACAAACAATAAATGCTGGAGAGGGTGTGGAGAAAAGGGAACCCTCTGCACTGTTGGTGGGAATGTAAATTGATAGTCACTATGGAGAACAGTATGGAGGTTCCTTAAAAAACTAAAAATAGAACTACCATATGACCCAGCAATCCCACTACTGGGCATATACCCTGAGAAAACCATAATTCAAAAAGAGACATGTACCACAATGTTCGTTGCAGCACTATTTACAGTAGCCAGGATATGGAAGCAACCTAAATGCCCATCGACAGATGAATGGATAAAGAAGATGTGGCATATATATATACAATGGAATATTACTCAGCCATAAAAAGGAACGAAATTGAGTTATTGGTAGTGAGGTGGACAGACTTAGAATCTGTCATACAGAGTGAAGTAAGTCAGAGAGAGAAAAACAAATATGTATGCTAACAAATATATATGGAATCTAAAAAAAAAAAAATGGTTCTGAAGAAACTAGGGGTAGGACAGGAATAAAGACACAGACATAGAGAATGGACTTGAGGACACAGGGCGGGGGAAGGGTAAGCTGGGACCAAGTGAGAGAGTGGCATGGACATATATACACTACCAAATGTAAAATAGATAGCTAGTGGGAAGCAGCCCCATAGCACAGGGAGATCAGCTCCATGCTTTGTGACCACCTAGAGGGGTGGGATAGGGAGGGTGGGAGGGAGAAGCAAGAGGGAGGGGATATGAGGATATAAGTACACGTATAGCTGATTCACTTTTTTATACAGCAGAAACTAACACACCATTGTAAAGCAATTATACTCCAAAAAAGATGTTAAGAAAAGTATATTGCAAAAACCAATATATTGCCCAATATATCTTACAGGGTTGTGAGCAAAAATGAGCATTTTGTAAACAATGGTGACATTTAAATTAATGTGTTATTATTATTACCAATCAAAATAAGAAAGACGACATGATAAATATGAGAGTTGTCCCAAACGCTGAGGATGCCGTCTAATCAAGGAAGCCTTCCTGCAAGAAAGGTCAGTCTCACGCTCCTTATATACTCCAAACTCACTGCATTGACTCTCTGGGCAAAGATCTGTCTGCCTCAGGAATTCCTGGGAAAAGCAAAGTATCTGCTTTAAAAATAAAGAGAAGTCAGAATCTCATCTAGCACTTTTAGCAACACAAAGCAGTCCTTCTCCTCCAGATGAGCCCTCACGCTCTCTGTCTCATCGAGCCATTGTTCCTGACAAACCAACCAGGTGAAGAAGGACAAAGGCAGAGAAGGAAGAAAAGCAAAGACCAGAAGCAGAGACTGAAGAACAGAATCACAGCAAGTGGAGAAGCAGCCTGGAGACCGCGGGCATTTCTTTGGAAATCTCTAAATTGTCCCAGATTGGCACCATCCCCCGGGCGCATCACTGGGACACACACAGCTGTCCCCCTACACACACCCACTGAGAATCCGCCTCGCTCCTCCCGGGTCCCGGAGTCTGTTTTCCAATTCAGGCCTTGCTGTTTCACTGTCTTTTCACTCTAATAAGATACGTATCTGAGGGGAAAGTGGGATGAATGATTTTTTTTCCAGTCAGTGGTGAACTGCTGAATTTCATTATTTTAAATCTCACTTGAAAAGAGCCGTGACATCAGCCTGGCTGCTCATCGTGGGCTGAGGGCAGGTGTCATGGGGAGGGCGGAGCACCTCCAAGCGTCGGCCAGCCTCGCCGGGGGGCCCTGAGCGGTTAAGCAACGGGGACCAGGGAGCAGGCCTGGCTCTCCACCACCACCCTTCCCCAGCTCAGATGCGCCCACCGAGGTCCGGCCAGCCTGGCCGTAACCAGGGCTTCAGTTTGTTTTGCAGTTTGTGCCAACGGCTTGTAAAAAGATGTGACATGTTTCTTCCAAATGTACAACGAGAGACAATCCATCCGTGAGCTGCCACAACACATTTCAGAAAGCATGAAAAATCCCAGGAGCTGAGGAATGAACTCAACCACAGACTAATACAAACCAGCCAAGCGTCTCTGAAGAATGTTGGAAAGTAGCGTCCGCAGCCCTCACTCAGCTCTGTCGTTGCTACTCTGATTACTCCTACCTGGCTTTGCGGTCAGCCAGGGTCACAGCTGGCCCTGTCCCCACTGATGTTCAAGGCACTCAGACCAACAAGAGGGGCAGGGCTGATGGCCCTCGAGGCAGATGAGCTGCAAATCACGACCCTCCTCCACTTACAGAAATAAACAGACGGACACTCACACCCCGAATGCAGGCACGCCGTCCAGGAAAACCGCAGAAACAGTCACCTCCTTCCTCCCTGTGTCCCCATCCTTCCCCTCCCCTACCCCACACCCCAATCCCACTACAGAGAGGGGGAAGGATGGGTTTCCGTAGGGGAGGATCAGGTTCACTAGAGAAACCCGTCCTTCTAGACCTCTCCCATCAGAGGAAGACTTGCAGGAGCAAACAAGGAGTTTGTTCTAAAGCTGAGGGATTGGAATCCCAGGGATGAAGGCAAGTCCAACTAACGTACAACACACATCTTTTGAGTGGCTTCTGTCTTTCACGTGTCCCTGCCCTGTAAGCTTCCATACCGCAGAGTTCCAGATACCCAGGTACGTAGGAAAGTTTCCTCTTATTCATTGGAAGACAACCATTCTCTCTGGCTCTATCAAAAGGCAGCTCTGATGCCTGGGAAGGCAGCTCTTTCATTCCATCCCGCTAAGACATTTGATCCAAAACACAGATGTCAGAAAATTCAACCTGCTGCTTTGATTTCTATTAAAATATCCAAATAAAAAGCCGTCGGTTCTCCGGTCCCCAGCAGGTGCCCTTCTACTTCCAGTCCTTCTTGAACAGCAGTGGCCCAAGGATTCCCCACAAGCTACAGTCCGAAAGGAAGGCGCCCACACAAGCAGTCTCCACCAGTGAGTCACTCACAAACGCCAAGCGCCCTTAGGAAGCTCCTTCGCGAGCGCAATGTGTGGCTTATCCAGGGAAGGCAGCATAGCCTCCCCGTGGAGCCTGAACACTGTGGAATCAGTCAGAATCAGCTCCTCCCCAGACAGCACCGCTGAGCTTCTAGCTGGCCTCTCTTCATAAGACCGAGATTTTCCTATTTCACAATTTGTCTGGATCTCTTCATCTGGCCTGAGAAGAAACTACAGTTGACCCTTGAACAACACAAGGTCTGAACTGCAAGAATCCACTTATACGCGGATATTTTCCCATAGTGAATACTACACGGTCCGTGGTTGGTTGAATTCCGGTACGCAAAGGCACCACGGATCCAGAGCGCCAGCTCTGAATTACACGGGGATTAATCCCCACATTATTCAGGGGTCCACTGTACTCTCACAACAAACAAAGACAGCTTTTGACGCAGATAAGATGCGCTCTTCTAGCTGGGGCACCTACGGGATATCGTTCTAAAAGAAAACCAATCCCTCATCGCAAAAACTATGATACAATTAGTTAAGATACTAGGCCAAGCAATCTCTGATCTGTTGGCCAATAAAACCACATCGGCTGCTTTCAAATGCTCCATTTCTAGGAGTGAGTACCACGGCCTGTCAGCTTGGCAAAAGCGTGCCTTCCTTCTTATGGAAAGCACACATAACAATGATGGTTTTTCCATTTGATATCTATGGCGAGGAACAGCACGATGCCTCCCTCCTCCAGGTGGAAGAGAGGAAGCTGACCAGACAAAACCTGCACCTGGGAGGTGCCCCCTGCACCACCAAGTAAATAAAGGAGATGCCAAGGGTCAGCTCCTGCAGGGTCCCCCAGATGACGAGAATGCCTCAGGGTGGTCCCTCTCCAGCAACATGAAACCCCACTCAGTGCTGGCGGTGCTCTCACAGCAAGGGTCCTCAGCACAGGTGGGAGGTCACACTATGAACTAGCCATTGAATTGCCCGTGTTGCTTTTTGTTTGCAGTCACTCTGGGACTTTCCCTCCCACCCTTGCCACGCAACCGTTAGTCCTTCTATTCCTAAGACTCCCCCCTACACTGAGCCCTCGTGGGTTCAGGTCACTGAGATGCCCAGGTGTTCCTGCAGGCAGATCAGCACAAAAAGTGAGAGCCTGGGGCTTCCCTGGTGGCGCAGTGGTTGAGAGTCTGCCTGCCGATGCAGGGGACACGGGTTCGTGCCCCGGTCCGGGAAGATCCCACATGCCGCGGCGCGACTGGGCCCGTGAGCCATGGCCGCTGAGCCTGCATGTCCGGAGACTGCGCTCCGCAGCAGGAGAGGCCACAGCAGTGAGAGGCCCGCGTACCGCAAAAAAAAAAAAGTGAGCGCCTGCTCCTGACCTGAACTCTGTAACCTCCGTGGGCACAGGTGGATTCGGGGATGATGGGTCCTCCCCGAGGAGCCCCCAGACGGCACTGCAGCACGTTCAAGAGCCATCCTTACATCGGATTTCCCTAACAGCGTCATAGAATCAGACTGCCACAAACCTTGAAAGGTCTTTCAAGAGTCTGTTCAGTTGATTAGAGCACTGGACGACTCGGCAGAAGTCACACCTTTATTTCGTCCGCATCTCATCCTGGTGAAAAGGCAGGCTGGAGCACATGGGCAGAATAACAGACTAGAAATGGTAAGATCTGAGTTCAGGGGCCCAGCTCCATCAGCTGCCACACTCTGGAGCTCTTTGTTTTAGACTAAGAGATCTCTAAGTGGAAACGATCTAAGTTAGGTCTCTTACTAGCTGCATCCCCAGGAAATTTTCTGAGTTCTTATTTTCCTCAACTGTTAAATGAGAATAACGAGGACAGCCTGCCCACCACGCCGGGCTGCTCTGCCTGCCATGAGTCAGCAAGTGAGAAAGCAGGCGCCCTGCCTCCTGTGTGTCTCTGTATGGGGCCAGGGCACACCTGCAGGGACGCTGCCCGGGAAGTTCAGCTCAAAACACAGAGGCTTTGTGAAATACTGCAGTGGGCTCTAAGCTAAGCACGTCCTCCTTCTTCCCCTCGAAGTGCTTGTGAGAGAGATGAGAGGAGTGAGACTAACCTCTGTGCTGTTCAAAGCAAAAGGAGAAATAAGTAGGACACATCTGGATGGCGGGACCAAAAAAGGCTCACTTTAAGCTTCATGTGTAAATGTGTGCTTTTATACACATAAAAATAAATGCACATGTGTATTTCATCTTGTATATTACACACACTCCATATATACATCTGTCTAATATAATGCATACGTCACATGTATAATTACATATGATACGTAATGTGTATTATCGTGTGTGTGCATGTGTGTGCATGTGTGTATTGTGTGCGTCTGTGTGTGTAGCATGACTTCCATAGGAGGGACAAGGGAAGCAGGAGTAGGAAAGGTCCCTAGAGGCCAAGGCTATACCGTAAGGACGCAGGCGAAAGTGAAGCAGAAAGAGCGCAGGCAGACTTGATGGTGAGTTTCTTCTGGCTGAAATCTGGCAACAACACACATCTCTTCCCCCTCTCCACGGGCATGAGCCCGGGGTTAGAGTTCTGCAGGGAAATATCAGGGCTGGGAGGGGAGGGGAGGACACCATGGGCAGCTCACTGGACAAGCATCCAGCTTCGATGGGCTGGATCGGGTGTGGGACAAGTGTGAGAGGGGACAGGTACTCGCTGAATAGTCTAAAACACATCTGGAAGGCAGTTAGAAGGCTTCAGAAGACTGAAATCCCCGTGGTAAAAACGACAGGCAGTAAGCATGGTAAAGCACCTGCCGCCACCCAGGCACCGTTATACGAGCTTTATATGTATTAACTCAGTGCATCCTCCCAACAGCCCATCCCTCCCCCAATAAGAAGTGGTTCCAGCTAATAAGCGGTTGAGTGAGGTAGTCAGATGGTAGAGTCCATATTCTCAACTGCTACAGGGGGTGACGTTTTCTTAAGTATTTTCTGCAGGCAGAACTTTCATCCCCCTCACTGCTCTACACCCGCCGCACCTGCAGGCCTCACCACACCTGCGTGTTCATCCAGGCACGGCTCACTTTCTGTCTAACATGAGTAAGGGTGGGTTCTGTCTTTCGCCATATAAGGTTATGACCTCCCCAAAGGCAAGAGGTCCATGTGTATCTCTTGGGTCTCCCAAGACGCAGAACACAAGGAAAGTTCTCCCTCTATAGCAAGTGGATAAGAAACTAGGCTATGGGAGGGAGGGAGGGAGACGCGTGAGGGAAGAGATATGGGAACACATGTATATGTATAACTGATTCACTTTGTTATAAACCAGAAACTAACACACCATTGTAAAGCAATTATACTCCAATAAAGATATTAAAAAAAAAGAAATTAGAAAGTGAAAAGTAAAACTAAAAAAGAAAAGAAACTAGGCTTTGACGTAATGAACAGGAATTGAAGTATCAGTTTTGCTCTTATTAATTGGGACTTTGGGCAAATTATTTAACCTTCTTAAACTCTCTTGTCCTCCTCTGTGAAATGGGTATAATAATAGAAGCAACTCATATAGAGTAAAGCTTAGCACAGTGCCTGGCACATAGTAAGACTCAGTAAATGTTAGTGCCATGAATAATGACTCATTCTTCCAGGCCACTGATTGGGCCTCCTCCCTCCAGCTCACCAGCCTCTCCTGTCCCCAGCTGGTCACCCTCAGCAAAGGCTGGCATCCAAATCTCCAACCAACTGAGCCCCAGCAGATCTCAAAAGGGAAGGAAGGCACCCCTGGGGCGTTTGGAAATGGGAAAGGTCCATATCAGAATGGAGAGGAATCGTGGTATTTAGCGGGTATGTAGCCAGCGTGTAAAATACCCTGCGATGTGCAGGACTGCCCCACACCATGAAGAATTTTGCCACTCAAAATATCAATGGTGCTTCCCTTGAAAAAACAAAGCACTGCTTGGAAAATAATTTATATATGCGGGCCAGCAGACAAAATCAATCCCATAAACAGATCAACAAGATGAGCGATCCACAATCAGTTAGGAAATCACCAGTACCTCCTGATGGTTTCGGGCGGCTCCGCACGGATGGGAATCTGCTCGGCCAAGGCCAGGGTGCCCTGCAAGGTCTTGCTGACCTCCTGCAACTCGCCCAGGGACAGCCCTCCCATGAGGTCGCAGCCCTGCCACGGGAGGACCCACTCCTGCTCTTCTAGTTCCCTTCTCAGCTGTTGATCTTTTGCGTCCAGCACAGACATCCTGGCTTGGAGGGCTTCGATTTCTTTCTGTAGAGAACAGAGAGAGGAGATTTTGTAAATTCACCCTGCTCGTGGCAGACTGCACTGCTGAAAATGAGTCCTTTCCATGAGAGTCCGCCATATGCATGAGAGCCGTGAAGCTGCCCTTCCGAAGCAGGCAGATTTTTGGAGGTTTGCTGAACTGGAAAAATCACGCCAGCTTTGTATTTCTGATTAGTTGGCATAAGGAGAAACATTCCCTCCCAAGCATGAAATAACTCCGGGTGGCGAGCCAAGAATTTGACTTGGAAGAAGCCAGCAAATATATAAACGACTTACTTCATTTCAGGTGACAGAGCTAGAACACAGGGCGGCAAACTTCATGGACTTGAGACACCAGTAAGCAGGAAACACAACCCACAGCCCAAAAGAGAAAAGCAAACGAGGCTTGGCTGGTCTGTCCCCAAACATGCAAATTTACCATGTAGAGAAAGATTAGAAATCATAGCCTCTTAAGTCTACAGGATTGCGAGAAAAATGGCATGCCACAGATAGCACTCTCCTGTCTCGGTTCATAAAAATAGTAAATAAATTTAACTTCCACTAATACAACAAACCAAAATCCAAAGACTCGAGTATTGTCCAATCTTGAGGTCAATGGATAAAACAAGCAGCAGGTAATTGAATGCCCGCTGTGCGTAAAGTGTTACTTACGGCAGCTAATCATCTCACTGACCATAGGATTCTGAATCTAGAACGAGACTCTTTTAATTAACATACTCCCAGGTTCCATGCACTGGTTTCCAGCTGATGAGAGCATAGCTCTAACCCTGGCTGTCCCCCCATCTCTCACCCACGTCCTCTCAGCCTCAAGGTACACATCACCCACAGCTCTACCCACTGACCCCTCTTCCAGTAGGGGAGGAAGGACACACAGCAGGAGGTACTGAGGATCCACCCAAGACACCCTAAGAAAACAACAGCGTGCGTCCCCACTGGTCCAAGATTATGGTATTACTGACACTGTCTCCCATCTCACCTCCCTACTTCCAACCTTTGAACTCCCCTCCCCTATTCTTTTCTCTTCTGTTTGTTTGTTTTGGGTTTTTTTAACTGTGGTAAAATACAGGTAACATAAAATGTACCATCTTAACCATTTTTAAGTGTAATTCAGTGGCATGAAGTATATTCATATTGTTGTACAACCATCACCACCATCCACCTCCAGAGCTCTTTGCATCCCGCAAAACTGAAATTCTGTCCCCATTAAACACTGACCCCACCATTCCCCCTGCCTCCAGGCTTGGTGGTCATCATTCTGCTTTCTGTCTCTAGAATCTAACTCTTCTGGGGACCTCGTATACGTGGAATCATACAATATTTGTCTTTTTGAGGCTGGCTCATTTCACTTAGTATAATGTCCTCAAGTTTCATCCATGCTGTAGCACGTTTCAGAATCCTCTCCCTTTGAAAGGCTGAATGATACGGCGTTGTATGTATACACCACATTTTGTTATTCATTCATCTGTCGATGGACCCTTGGGTCGCTTCCACCTTTTGACCGTTGTGAATAATGATGCTATGGAGATGTCTTTGGGTCTCTGCTTTCAGTCCTTTTGGGGCTTATACCCAGAAGAGAAATTGCTGAATCACATGGTAATTTTAATTTTTTGAAGAAACACCATCCTGTTTTCCACAGTGGCCCTCCACCCTATTCTCACACAGATGTCAAAGTGACTCTTTAAATTGCGGTCAATTACAGAACTTCACTGCTTAAAAAACCCCCCATGGCTCCCAATCCAGTCAGAGAAGAGCCCAAGACCTCACAAGGCCCTGCAAAGGCCCTCTCATCACTGACCTTCTCCTCTGCTGTTCTCCGCAACCCTGGCCTCCTGGCTACCCTTCGAAGGCATGGGGCACACTCCCACTGCAGCCTTCAAGTGACTGCCCCCCCCGTGGGGAACGCTCTTACTGGAGATTTCTGCAAGGCCCCTCTCCCTCTTCCATCAAGCGTTCGCTTCAATCTCCCTTCTCAGTGAGTAGACTCCCCTACCCCAACACTCTGATCCATGCACTGTAGCTCTTACCACCCTACAACATTCTAGGCATAGAATTTAGGCTTTTATCACGTTTGCCATTTCTTGTCTATCTCCGCACTCCCACCCCCACTAGGACATAAACTCCACAGGAACCCTGAGCATTGCAAACAGTACCTGGCATGTCACAGGCACTCAAAAATTCTGCTGAATAAATGAATATCCACCTTCCCCCAGAGTTCTGCCATGAATGCTCCCTCCAAACACTAAGTATGTTCTGTACACTCTGACGTCATCAGGAATTGGGGAGACCTTCAACTGGTGAATATTGTTCAGAACCAAAAACCAGACTTCACATTTTCAGCTACCCGAACCTTACAGTGATGCCCACTGAATATGAAAGTGCCAGTTTCTCATCCACCAGAGGGCAGGCAGCAGAAGCAAGAAGAACTACAATCCTGCAGCCTGTGGAACAAAAACCACATTCACAGAAAGACAGACAACATGAAAAGGCAGAGGACTACGTACCAGATGAAGGAACAAGATGAAACCCCAGAAAAACAACTAAATGAAGTGGAGATAGGCAACCTTCCAGAAAAAGAATTCACAATAATGATAGTGAAGATGATCCAGGACCTCGGAAAAACAATGGAGGCAAAGATCGAGAAGATGCAAGAAATGTTTAACAAAGACCTAGAAGAATTAAAGAACAAATAAACAGAGATGAACAATACAATAACTGAAATGAAAAATACACTAGAAGGAATCAATAGCAGAATAACTGAGGCAGAAGAACGGATAAGTGACCTGGAAGACAGAATGGTGGAATTCACTGCCGCAGAACAGAATAAAGAAAAAAGAATGAAAAAAAATGAATACAGCCTAAGAGACCTCTGGGACAGCATTAAATGCACCAACATTCGCACTATAGAGGTCCCAGAAGGAGGAGAGAGAGAGAAAGGACCCAAGAAAATATTTGAAGAGATTATAGTTGAAAACTTCCCTAACATGAGAAAGGAAATATCCACCCAAGTCCAGGAAGTACACAGAGTCCCAGGCAGGATAAAACCAAGGAGAAACATGCTGAGACACATAGTAACCAAACTGAGAAAAACTAAAGGCGAAGAAAAATTATTGAAAGCAGCAAGGGAGAAAGGACAAATAACATACAAGGGAACTCCCATAAGGTTAACAGCCGATTTCTCAGCAGACACTCTACAAGCCAGAAGGGAGTGGCACGATATATTTAAAGTAATGAAAGGGAAGAACCTACAACCAAGATTACTCTACCCGGCAAGGATGTCATTCAGATTTGACAGAGAAATCCAAAGCTTTATAGACAAGCAAAAGCTAAGAGAATTCAGCACCACCAAATCAGCTCTACAGCAAATGATAAAGGAACTTCTCTAAGTGCGAAACACAAGAGAAGTAAAGAACCTACAAAAACAAACACAAAACAATTAAGAAAATGGTAATAGGAACATACATATCGATAATTACCTTAAATATGAATGGATTAAATGCTCCAACCAAAAGACACAGGCTCGCTGAATGGATACAACAACAAGACCCATATATATGCTGTCTACAAGAGACCCACTTCAGACCTAGGGACACATACAGACTGAAAGTGAGGGGATGGAAAAAGATATTCCATGCAAATGGAAATCAAAAGAAAGCTGGAATAGCAATAATCATATCAGATAAAATAGACTTTAAAATAAAGAATGTTACAAGAGACAAGGAAGGACATTACATAATGATCGAGGGATCAATCCAAGAAGAAGATATAACAATTATAAATATATATGCACCCAACACAGGAGCACCTCAGTACATAAGGCAAATGCTAACAGCTATAAAAACAGGAAATCGACAGTAACACAATAATAGTGGGGGACTTTTACACCAATGGACAGATCATCCAGACAGTAAATTAATAAGGAAACACAAGCTTTAAGTGACACAATAGACCAGATAGATTTACTTGATATTTATAAGACATTCCATCTGAAAACAGCAGATTACACTTTCTTCTCATGTGTACATGGAACATTCTCCAGGTTAGATCACATCTTGGGTCACAAATCAAGCCTTGGTAAATTTAAGACAACTGAAATCATATCAAGCATCTTTTCCGACCACAATGCTATGAGATTAGGAACCAATTACAGGGGGGAAAAAGCCCGTAAAAAACACAAACACATGGAGGCTAAACAATACATTACTAAATAACCAAGAGATCACTGAAGAAATCAAAGAGGAAATCAAAAAATACCTAGAGACAAATGACAAGAACATGTATATCCAAAACCGATGGGATGCAGCAAAAGCAGTTCTAAGAGGGAAGTTTGTAGCAATACAATCCTACCTCAAGAAACAAGAAAAATCTCAAATAAGCAATCTAACCAAAAGAAAAGCACTAGAGAGAGAAGAACAAACAAACAAAACCCAAAGATGGTAGAAGGAAAGAAATCATAAAGATCAGAGCAGAAATAAATGGAATAGAAACAAAGAAAACAATAGCAAAAATCAAAAAACTAAAAGCTGGTTCTTTGAGAAGATAAAATTGATAAACCTTTAGCCAGACTCTTCAAGAAAAAGAGGGAGAGGACTCAAATCAATAGAATCAGAAATGAAAAAGGAGAAGTTACAATGGACAACGCAGAAATACAAAGCATCATAAGGGACTACTACAAGCAGCTCTTTGCCAATAAAATGGACAACCTGGAAAAAATGGACAAATTCTTAGAAAGGTATAACCTTCCAACACTGAACCAGGAAGAAATAGAAAATATGAACAGACCAATCACAAGTAATGTAATTGAAACTGTGATTAAAAATCTTCCAAAAAACATAGGCAGAACACTCTGTGACATAAATCACAGCAAGTTCCTTTTTGACCCACCTCCTAGAGAAATGGAAATAAAAACAAAAATAAACAAATGGGACCTAATGAAACTTAAAAGCTTTTGCACAGCAAAGGAAACCATAAACAAGACGAAGACAACCCTCAGAATGGGAGAAAATATTTGCAGATGAAACAACTGACAAAGGATTAATCTCCAAAATTTACAAGCAGCTCATGCAGCTCAATAACAAAAGAACAAACAACCCAACCCAAAAATGGGCAGGAGACCTAAATAGACATTTCTCCAAAGAAGATATACAGATTGCCAACAAACACATAAAAGGATGCTCAACATCATTAATCATTAGAGAAATGCAAATCAAAACTACAATGAGGTATCACCTCACACCAGTCAGAATGGCCATCACCAAAAAATCTACCAACAATAAATGCTGGAGAGGGTGTGGAGAAAAGGGAACCCTCTTGCACTGTTTGTGAGAATGTAAATTGATACAGCCACTATGGAGAACAGTATGGGGGTTCCTTAAAAAACTAAAAATAGAACTACCATACGACCCAGCAATACCACTACTGGGCATATACCCTGAGAAAACCATAACTCAAAAAGAGTCATGTACCACAATGTTCACTGCAGCTCTATTTACAACAGCCAGGACATGGAAGCAACCTAAGTGTCCACCGACAGATGAATGGATAAAGAAGATGTGGCACATACATACAATGGAATATTACTCAGCCATAAAAAGAAACGAGATTGAGTTATTTGTAGTGAGGTGTATAGACCTAGAGACTGTCATATAGACTGAAGTAAGTCAGAAAGAGAAAAACAAATACCGTATGCTAACACATATATATGGAATAAAAAAAAAAGGGTTCTAGGGGCAGGACAGGAATAAAGAACCTAGGGGCAGGACAGGAATAAAGACGCAGACGTAGAGAATGGACTTGAGGACTCAGGGAGGGGGAAGGGTATGCTGGGACTAAGTGAGAGAGTGGCATGGACATATATACACTACCAAATGTAAAATAGATAGCTGGTGGGAAGCAGCCACATAGCACTGGGAGATCAGCTAGGTGCTTTGTGACCACCTAGAGGGGTGGGATAGGAAGGGTGGGAGGGAGATGCAAGAGGGAGGAGATATGGGGGTATATGTATCTGTATAGCTGATTCACTCTGTTATAGAGCAGAAACTAACACACCATTGTAAAGCAATTATACTCCAATAAAGATGTTAAAAAAAAATCTACCAACAAAGAAAAGTCCAGGACCAGATGGCTTCACAGGTGAACTCTAACAAACATTTAGAGAAGAGCTAACACCCATCCTTCTCAAACTCTTCCAAAAAACTGCAGAGGAAGGAACACTCCCAAACTAATTCGACAAGGCCACCATCACCCTGATACCAAAGCCAGACAAAGATACTACAAAAAAAGAAAATTACAGAGCAATATCACTGATGAATATAGATGCAAAAATACTAGCAAACAGAGTCCAACAACACATTAAAAGGATCATACACCACGATCAAGTGGGATTTATCCCAGGGATGCAAGGATTCTTTGATATACGCAAATCATTCAGTGTGATACACCATGTTAAAAGATTGAGGAATAAAAACCATATAATCATCTTAATCAATGCAGAAAAAGCTTTTGACAAAATTCAACACCTATTTATGAATAAAACTCTCCAGAACCAGGCATAGAGGGAACTTACCTCAACATGATAAAGGCTATATATGACAAACCCACAGCCAACATCAACATCGTTCTCAATGCTGCAAAACTGAAAGCATTTCCTCTAAGATCAGGAACAGGACAAGGATGTCCACTCTCACCACTGTTATTCAACATAGTTTTGGAAGTCCTAGCCATGGCAATCAGAGAAGAAAAAGAAATAAAAGGAATACAAATTGGAAAAGAAGAAGTAAAACTGTCACTGTTTGCAGATGACATGATACTATACATAGAGAATTCTAAAGATGCCACCAGAAAACTACTAGAGCTCATCAAAGAATCTGGTAAAGTTGCAGGATACAAAATTAATACACAGAAATCTCTTGCATTCCTATACACTAACAATGAAAGATCAGAAAGAGAAATTAAGGAAACAATCCCATTCACCACTGTAACAAAAAGAATAAAATACCTAGGAATAAACCTACCTAAGGAGGTAAAATACCTGTACACAGAAAACTATAAGACACTGATGAAAGAAATCAAAGATGACACAAATAGACAGAGAGATATACCATGTTCTTGGATGGGAAGAACCAATATTGTGAAAATGACTATACTACCCAAAGCAATCTACAGATTCAATGCAATCCCTATCAAACTATCAACAGCATTTTTTACAGAACTAGAACAAAAAATCTTAAAGTTTGGATGGAAACACAAGAGACCTTGAATAGCCAAAGCAATCTTGAGGGGAAAAAAGTGGAGCTGGAGGAATCAGACTCCCTGACTTCAGACTACACTACAAAGCCATGGTAATCAAAACAATATGGTACTGGCATTAAAAACAGAAATATACACCAATGGGACAGGATAGAAAGCCCAGAGATAAACCCACGCACCTATGGTCAACTAATCTATGACAAAGGGGGCAAGGATATACAATGCAGAAAAGACAGTCTCTTCGATTAAAAAAAAAAGTGCCAGTTTACTGGAGAATATTTTCAAATAGCAACAATGTTTGCTTCCCTTTGCCACCTTGCTATTGTATGGACCTGGATGAGCAAACTCAGACAATAAGAACACTCTGCTTGAGGCAGGGGCAGCGGGAGGGCTTCCAGTAACATGTCTGAGCCCCATTAACTTGTCTAAGGTCATTCAGCTGTTTGGAGCCTAAGCCAGCTATTGGACTCAGTGTTGAAGCCCTCTGCTCTTTCCAGACGTCAATGTTCCCCATTCCTGCCTCAAGGCCTCCAGGCTCAGGCAGGTGTGGACAGAGTCGCAGGGCTCCTTGTCTCTGGGGTACACTGTCGACTTCCAGAGCTCCTGGTTGCCTCCTGGCTGGAACTCAGGGCTGCACCAAGATTTCTAGCCCCTGATGATTCTCGGCCAACTTGCATCCACTGCTCTGGGCCAACGTGGAGCTCCCACGATGCCCCAGTCATTCCCAGTCTTTCCCAGTCCCGCCCACTTTGCCCAGTCCACACTTACAGCTCTGCCTCCTGACAGGTGCTACTCAGAGTCCAACCTGACAGCAATTGCCATAAAGCATTGCCACAGCTCAGATTTTTTTTCTGCCTTCTAAAAGAACCTTCTTCAGGGCAAAACGAGAAGAGGTGACAAACTGGCCTGGCAGACAAGGAAAGCATATTCAACAGGTAATGAGGAATAGCAAAAACAGGCACACACACCGCCAAGCTTTCAACCCCTCGTTGGTAATGAGACTCCCGACAGGCCCCCTAGTCACCACCCTCCACCTTGTGCTTCCAGGTGGACAGCCAACGCTCTAATTGCTTCACTCAAGCAAAGCAAAGACCCACTTTGCTACCTTTGGCTCAAATGGATAAGAAAAATGATGTCTTGTTTCTTGAAGATTCTTCACCCGCTTACCTGTAACTGCTGCTTTTCTTGGAGAAGCCAGTCTCGCCTGGTGATGGACACAAGCAGGTTGTCCTGAGCAGTGGGTTCCAACATCTTCGGCTCCGTTCTGAGCTCAGCTTGGGTGTCGTCACTGCTAGCTCTTAAAACAAAACGTACATATTGGTACGGATATGGATGAGCTGAAATCCTCAGATCTACAAGAATGTTAATGGAAAGAAGGTCCACAAAGTGGCCCCCAGCGGCTCTCATCCTTAGGAGGGTCAAAGGGATGAGGTCCCTAATGTAAGTTTTTGTTTTAATGACAATCTGTCGGGGCTTTGGCTGTTTCCCAGAGCCACCTTGCTTAACTGGACTGGGCACTGTCCAGCACCGTAGCTATGCGTGTGGCTATCTGCGCTGAAAGTGTAAAATACACACCAGATTTTAAAGACTTAGTATGAAACGAAGAGTGTAAAATAGCTCATTAATGATATTTACATTCATTACCTGTTGGGATGACAATGTTTTTGACATACTGGGTTAACTAAGTATATTTTAAAAATGAATTTTACTTGTTTTTTCTTACTTTTTAAAAATGTGGCTACTAGAGCATTTAAAATCATGTATGTGGTTTGCATTATACATCATTGGACAGCTCTGCCTGGGCCATCCAGAGCAAACTTCCAGGGCTGATCTTGGCTGTGGAGATGACAAAGAGGGTTGACTGATGCCTGGGTCAGAGATTCTCAGAAAAGGTTTGCTAAAAGACTGTCAAAAACCACTAAAAATCTCTTTCTCCCATGCTCGCAAGAGTTGGCATATTTGGTTGAAGCAACGCCGGTGAAGATGTGGCCCAGGCTGCCACCTTATGCTGGTGAGTTGCCGTTGCAGGAGCCTTGCAGGTGTTTCTCATCAAAGGATGACCAATCAATTTATAAGCGGTTACAGCAGTAAACAAGACTTGTCCCCTGCGCAGAGCAGAGGCGATGGGTAAACCAAGGCCACGGACAAATGCTCCCCCCAGGGCTCCGACTTACTCACTGTAGGAGTGGAAAGGTAGACGCCTTGCTCCCACTTCCTACATCTTAACATGGCCCTTACGTTAACAAGGGGGCCTACCAAGCAGAACAGTGAAACAGCCCTAATATTCTTAGAAACAATGATAGAAAACACGTCACCTCAGCTTTTCTAAGTTAGAAAACAGTGGCCACAGAAAAGGGAGCCTTGATTGAATCTCTGGGCCAGACACAGATTCAGACTCAATAATCTCGAAAGCTGCTTACTTAATATAACATACCACACAATTTAGAAGCTTATTTTAAGACTGGTTACTCTCTGTAACAAGTCTCTGTGTGCGTAAAGGCAAATCACAAGGGTAGTAGTAGTAATAAAAAAATTTAACTGGTCATAACAAAATAATCCGGTATAATTGAGAATTTACTGTACGTCGGGTGTTATCAGTGTTGCCGACGAAGAAACAGAGCATCAGGGAGATCTGAGCAACTTGCTCTGGTGTAACCAAGCAGGACCCTATGGGGCCTTCCCAGAGCAAGACTCCCCCTCCAGGTCCTCCGTCTGCCTTTCGTCTGTAGAAAAACTTTAGTCAAAGAATAAATTTAACTGGAGAAAAGAAAATGCAGAAAGAAAGGAAACTTTCAAGCAAGACAAAATAATAATGGTTTAGCCATTAAACAAAGAAGTCAAAAACCTTTTGTTCCTCCTCAAGGGCTACAGATAACATTCTGAGCCACGTCCTTAGAGCTGTTTTACAGAGACTGAAACCCTCACCAGGTAGAAGAAGTTAACTGTCTGCTGCTCACAAGCACACAGACCCCAGACCAGTTGGAACCAGAAGGTGGATGATGTTGACCCCCAGTTACCTCACCACCAACCAATCAGAAGAAGGTCCACGAGCTGATCACACACCCCACAGCCCCCCTCCCTCACCCTGTCTTTACAAACTTTTCCCTAAAAACCATCAGGGAGTTAGGGCTTTCTGAGCACTAGCTGTCTGGACTCCTTGCTTGGCGCCTGCAATAAACACTGCACTTTCCTTCACCCGAACCTGGTGTCAGTAGATTGGCTTTCCTGGGTGTGGGCAAGCGGACACAAGTTTGGCCCCATAACACTGGGTCACACAGAGCGCAAGAAGCAGAGGTGAGGAGTCCATCAAAGGGCCATGAGGCTGGTTGCCACTTTCCAGCCCTTCCCTGGACACCATACACCAGTCAGGCTTCAGCAAGATTATAAACTCCTGTTTCTTCCTGGCTTCTAGCCACGTGCCACCCACACCTGCTGGCTAAGTCCCCTTGCCCGTGATTCAACACAGTGAGCTGAGAGTGACAGCTTCAGGGAGGTAGATGAGCACGGTCTGAGCCCTAACTCCACCTTTCTCTAGCTATGTGTCCTTGGACTTACCAAACCTCTCTGAACCTCACCTCCCTCGTTTTTAAAATGAGGATGATGGTGATGGTGATGCCTTCCCTATACGGCTCCATATGGCTGATTACGGGATCAAATGTATTCAACAAGCGGCCACTGAGTGCCTACCCTGTGCAGGTCCCACCCTCACCCTGGGGCCATAAGGGGACTCTGTCCTCGGGGAGCTGGCCGCTTCCCCCCCCACACCTCAACGTTGGCATCAGGAGACTGGACAGTGTGTCATGTCCACTGGACACACCGTCCTTTGTAACGAACAGTAAAGATGAGATGTTTCCGAGGACCTTTCCGTGTATCAGAAGGGGGGGTGGCCTGGAAGGAAACCACCACCAGCTATTGTGGGAATGGAACCCACCTCCTCCCCTGGGCCCCCGAGTCTCAGCCTGTCCACCCAGCCTCTCGCGCTGGACGGCGAACCTCAGCCCATCTCGTGCTGCTGTCCCCAGGGCCCAGCACTGAGCAGGGCTTAGCAAATATTTACCGAGTGACTTCATGAGTCCATGGCCTAGAAAAATCCAGAAGCTGTTTACATTCAGCTTTCGATTGCATTAGATCATTTCTTCACACTAATTTATTTCCCAATTTGCTCTGCTCATGCAAATATTAAGAGTTTCCTGAATTTCCTAAATAGATACCATCTGGGTCAGGATGGGAGTTAGTGAAGGGAATCAACACAGAATTGAAAATGAGCTGCAGGGGAACTACAGGTGGGTAACTGGGAATTCTCCTTATTATCGTTAATCACACTCATTACTTAATCCATAAAAAAAGCCCCTGTGATTCACCGAAACTCCCGTGTCTCTCAGACTTTAACTCTGGGTAGAGAAAGCCGTGCACAGATGGCTGAGTGGTGGCCCCAGGACAAAAGACAGCTCAGGAATGAAGCCGGGGACCGGTTTCCATCTCAGTCCATCAGCCCTCAGAGCCACGCTCCCTCTGCTTCCTACAATGCTGTTCCCTTTATTTTAATAAACCCCAATGTGTAAACCCAAATGTCAGTGCGAATTAGCCTTGCTATAAACTAATCGGTACGGAAAACGAGCAAATCCCTCAGGGGCAAGAATTAAAAACACGTGGGTTGGAATGTTAGCACAGCACCCGGTGCCCACGGGGACTCGGGGTGTCTAGGACCACACTATCAGCCCCGGGTCTCATGCAGGTCCCCATCTGCCCAGTGCTGGAAAAATCCTGGCCTTTCTACTTTTGTCTTTTCCACCAATCACTTAAAGAAGGATAAAACCCATTTGTAAAATAAGATCCTACACCACTGAAAACAGTATAGATCCAAACTCCACAGGACAGCGTACCGCATCCCAGGGATAACATGGACCGCGTGAATTCTGGGAGTACAGAGTTCAGTAATATTGAGAAAAGAATGAATCCCACCTGGGGGGAGGTGTTTCCTGAGAGTGTGCACCTGTGATGAACCCACCCGGTCACCTCCTCTGCAGCTGGCTCGCTGGGCCCGGGGCCCTCCAGTGCGCTGCCTTTGCGTGGAGGGCCGCCTTCGGGAACGTCTAGAGTGAGACAGGGCAGAGGGGAGCCCAGACATTCCACCGGCTGGGACATCCCGTGCCAGAACGGCTCTTGACCATTGCTGCGGTTTATACAGTTGTACGTATAACACAGAGGGTCCCTTTCCAGACAGGAATGACGGACGGTCATCACGATGCCAGAAGAATTGCTCTGTGGTGCCGCTGCTGGAATCGTAGAGTTTTAATTGAGGAAAGAACCAAAACGGATGCTCTCATTTTCACAGTGAGGAAAACCTCGGCTCAGATGACCACTTCTGGCAACAAGACTTGAGTAGGACCTTCCGAATACCTTTGCCAACTGCCGCGCCGTATCGAGGGCTATTCTATCAAATTTATGTCATCCGACGAATGTGTTTCCATCTCTCCCTCGGTGGGATGACGGTGATAAGGAAGTGGTTTGGGCCAGTTATGCAATCAATGAAGTGTGCGTTAAATCTGGAAATAGCTTTCTTAGCCAACAAACAATGTCATAAATGACTGAGGCCACTCTGATGGCACAACTGAACATTGTAAACTTGCCAGGGACAATGTAGGTAACTTTACAGTCCTTCCTTATATATCTGACTTGGGTCTAAAAGTAAGGAGAGTGGAGTAAAAGTCATACACACCTTGGAAAAGTGGACATCACTGGTTTCTACAATCTTATCCCACATATAGAGGCGACAGCCTTGCAGGAGGGGCACGTGGACATTTACTTGGGTTTATGATATCCATGCCCAATACAACAGGCTTCAGACGGGCTTCAGCTGAATTTGAGCAAAGAGGATGACACAGGAGACCTTTATTTGGAAGTTTTATCTATAATCCACTGATTTTAAAACAAATTCCGATGAGTCTTCTGTGACTCCCTTCAACTGGTTTTTCTCCTCTTTTCCTTCCTCCCTTACTTCTCAAGGTGATGACAAGGGATCAGAGGTGGGTCTCCTGGGAGAGACGCAGGCCGTGCTAGTCCCCATTTGGCTCGAGCTGTGATTAGGGGCTCAGAAACGTCTCCTGCCACGTTGGTAACAGTGATCGTTTTTATGCCACCTCATTTTACATCTCTGGTAAAATGTGTCTGTAACAGTTATTTTCTTTTGCCGTGTATCTCCATTCCAGCCTGTGAACTTAGAGCTAGCTGATCATCGTCGAATTCTGTGGTGTGGTGGTCCCGACACGACAATTAAATGGAAATAAAGAATCACACGTTTCAAAGGGAAGAGAGGAAGAGCGGGTCAGAGGAAAAATGACTCAGTCCAGAAGCACCGTGAGCTACACTACATTCATCTGTTCCAATCAGAAAGGAAGTAGGTGAGCAGGAAGTATCCGGACAGGCAAACCAGAGCCCTGCCCTGATAATCCACACTGGAAAACCGTCGTATAGCTTTGCTTTTAAACTCTGTTGTACTTTGTTTACTTGTGTTTCAAGTTATCTATTGGGAAAAGGTCTTTGATAAAGGACACTTTGCACACACACACACACACACACGTGCACACACACAACTGAAGAGGTAAATACGACCCGTTTTCATGTACATGGTGGTGAAGGTCCAGTGGGAAAACACATAGGATGTACAGTCAGAGAAAAGCAAAGTATTCATGAGAAAATTAGCAGTCATATGGGCTCAGTAGACCAAACCTCTCTCTTAGGAGAAAGGAAAAAATAACTTTCTTTGGACTGGGAGAAAGATACAGCAAAAGTAGATTCCCGATCATTGATTGCTGTGCTAGGATGTTGAGGTGGAATTTTCCAGTTGCTCCAGAATGAGACACGAACGCTGAAGGACACAGGCCTAAATGCCCTTCACCCCAAATCGGGAGCAGCGAGGGAGGTGTCCACCCAGGGCTGCACAAGTTGCAAACCACCAGCACCCTCACTCACCACCGTGTTGACCGTGCGGGAAATGGAGTCTTCGTGAGAGATGCTTCCCTGCCCAAGCCCCCAGCCCCGCATGGGAGCAAACAGGGGGTAAACTCTCCCACGCAAACCAAATGAAGGAAAAGCAAGTCCACTAGACCCCCTCTTCCAGCCAGGGGGTGTCCTGCAAGGAAGGCTGACGTCTGGTTCTCCCATATGAACCTCTATCTGCGTCTGGTTGTCTTTGGAGCAAAATCTGAGACGAGCTGAGTTCAGGCTGCTTTCTGGCGAAGTGATTCCCAAGAAACCAGAGTGGGTGGCAGGAAGGAGGAAACGTCAATAAACCGTGTGCCATTGAGCTGACCACCACAGAGGCGACTGGGGCGCCAACCAACTGGGAAACGTCCTGGAAGAAAATGTGTGCAACGCTCCTCGAAGCTGTCCCCCTGGACGTGGGGAGGCTGGAGCGTTAATCCGCCCTCAGGGGCATCACTCACTCCCCTTCCTCACAAGAGGCAGGGAAAGCCCCGTGGCAGAGAAGCCTGTCGGGTGCAAAGCTGTCAGTGGGCACGAAAGCGTCCACAGCTGGAGAGGGAATCAGAGGGAGGCCAAGGGGTTGGGACGCGGGGCATCAGGTCTCTGCGGCAATCCGCGCCCACACACCGACTTTGTGATGCACCGCTGCCCGTGGAGCAGGGACGACGGAACGGGAGAGCCACAGCAGGGCAGAGGGCCTGGAACTGGCCGACCCACATGCCCACCGTTCAGTGCGGCAAAGATACGTGAGCTTCCTGTGAATCAAGTGAACACGACAAAAGGGATCCTCCCAACAAGGGCACCCACTGGCCAAGGAGACCCAGAGAAAGAGGCTGGGTGACACGTGAAAAACGGTGGTTGCCCCTGTGGGGTGGAGAGATTGTGTTCACGTCAGCATCAGGAAGGTGTTGCAGTGGCCTCTGGGGACCCCGCACCTGAGTCCCACAAGAGAGGGAATGTGTCAGCACATATTCACGGGGGTATCAACACCTCTGTTGGCCGGGGGGCAGCGATGGCCCACAAGGAGAGGATTACAGACACTGGACAGGGAAAGATTTGAATTGGACGTACGAATGATGCTTCAAACTAGACTCACTGGATGAGCAACGGTAACTGAAAATGCCCCAGACATCTGTATTTTCTGCCCAAGACACCATAGAGAAATGGGGGAAATGTGTTCAACAGAGCACAGCAGACCAGAGAACAGACAAACCACGATGCCTTTGTACCCTGCTGAGTAGAGATACCCCAGTGACCCAGTTATATTACAGAGCAGTGCGGTACCAAAGACAGAGAGAGGCGGATACCAAACCATTTGAGTACCAGTAATCTGCTTTAGAGGAGCCCAGTTAACCCCTGGGGTGACAGCTAACGCTCCCTGGGCTGCTGGAAGGACCTGGACAAATCGAGCATGATTCGGGGTGACACACAGAGAACTAAACAGTACTTTTTAGAACTATGAATTCAACAGGGATTATTATGAACAAAATGACAGTGAAATTACAAATGAAGTACCTGATTGTACTTGGGAGTTTACATTTCCTCAGATCTTATTCTAAACCAAATTTTCTTAACTTGAGAGCCAAAGGCCCCCTAGAGAGGGAATCAATAAGCTCAGAAGATCTGCATGCAAGTGTTTGTATGCAGTTGTCTGTACGTTTGTACATACGTGGTTCTGTGATGGAAGAAATCTATAGCTTTCATTAGATCCTCTAGGAAAGGCTTGATCCCAACAAGGCGAAGAGGTACTTACTTGTGCTGTTATTAATCAGTATTGAAAATGTGCCATATGCGGATGCAACTTTTTTATTTCTAACAGGAAAAGCACCATCATTGGGAAGCATTCTGTTTCGCCCTGGACTCGGAAAGCCCCTGGCCTGGGAGAAACCTTGCCATCCAGGCGCTGGCTGCCTGAGCTCGGCCCAGACACCCCGTCCCCCTGGTGGCCACTGTGAGAGCTGCAGTCAAAGCCCCTGGTTCGGGGGGGAACCTGTGAGTCCACATAATCCTGATGATGACGAACGTCACAGGCTGGATGGGCAGTCGGCACGGTGAGAGGCAATTCTTTAAATTATTAATGACTATGCAATTATGTTAACACGCAGCAGAAAAGCGTAAGAAAGGAACTAATTCTGAGGCATTGTTCTCTAATTGTGTTAATAATGGGACAGATGGCTTTGGCATGAGAAAAGCCAAGATAATGCTTAAATAACTGAAGTGTGGAAAAGAGCGATCTAATTCAACCCCCTCCTTTTCTCATGAGGGGAGCGAAGTGTGGAGAAGGTAGGAAACTTCGTTAGGTCACACAGAGCTGGGTAGCGCAAGAGACAGGACCAAATCCAGGTTTCCTGGAGCTCCAATCGGGGGTTCTTCAAGACACTGTGGGGACTTCCCTGGTGGCGCAGTGGTTGAGAATCCGCCTGCCAATGCAGGGGACATGGGTTCGAGCCCTGGTCCGGGAGGATCCCACATGCCGCAGAGCAACCAAGCCCGTGCGCCACAACTACTGAGCCTGCGCTCTAGAGCCCACGAGCCACAGCTACTGAGCCCGCGTGCCGCAACTACTGAGCCTGTGCTTTAGAGCCCACGAGCCACAACTACTGAGCCCATGCGCCACAACTACTGAAGCCTGCACACTCTAGAGCCCATGCTCCACAACGAGAAGCCACCGCAATGAGAAGCCCGTGCACCACAGCTCTGCCCCCGCTCGCCACAACTAGGGAAAGCCTGCATGCGGCAATGAAGACCCAAGGCAGTCAAAAATAAATAAATGAATGAATTAATTAATTTTTTTTAAAAGAAGATACTGTGAACCTCCTCCTTGCTGGGTGTGTCAAAAGCAAGGCTGAAGGAGTGTTTTCTCCAGGGCAACTGACCCACGTTAGACTGAAGGTTCTTCCTCTCTCCCTCTCTATACACATGCATCTTGGTGAACCTGCATGTAGACACACATATGTATCACATTCATTCATTCAGTGAATGTCTATGGAATACTTATCATAGGTCAGCCACTGCTCTAGTGTCTAGGAATAAAAAGATAAATACAATACAGTCTTGCCCTTGAGGAGCTCACAGTCTGTCAGAGTAGACAGATATTCAAGGAGACAGATTAAGTTGAGAGCCAAGGCAAGGGTGAGGTCATTCAAGGTGCTCCAGCAATTCAAGGGGTAGACGCTGTGACTGACACGGGCAAGGCTTCACAAGGATGGGAGCTCAGCTGAGTCGTGAAGAATGAGGAACAGTTAGGTGACAACTTCTACCGCTTCCGCGTGGGTCAAGTGCAGGGGCTGGTGGCACCTAGTGAAATTCCGGCTGCTGGAAAGCTAGGCAAGAGCTGCACTGGAAAAGCTTGGAGTGTCATGCTAAGTGTCATGTTATCCCAAGGACCATGAGGGCCACCGTGCATGACACGACGTTTCCACCTGAGGCATCACGGAAGGTGAATGAGAGGGAGTAATACTGGGGTCGGGAACCCCAGAAGGAGACCACTGCAAGAATCCGGATTACAATTATTAAATCAGAACTGAAGCCCTGACGTGAGGATGGGCGAGGGGAGCAGGGATGCAGTAAAAGACAGCAGAGTCCACAGGACGTGGTCCCAATTAGACTGGGGAGTAAGGCCTAAGGGGAGGAGCCAAGGCTGAACCAGAGTTCTTACTTGGGTCACTGGGGAGATGGCGGCATAAGTCACTGAGACTGGGGATGCAGGAGCAGGGACTGACCGGGGACAAAGAGAGTGAATTTAATAACTAGTTTCAAAAGATAGTCAGTTTAGGGCTTCCCTGGTGGCGCAGTGGTTGAGAGTCCGCCTGCCGATGCAGGGGACACGGGTTCGTGCCCCGGTCCGGGAAGATCCCACATGCCGCGGAGCGGCTGGGCCCGTGAGCCATGGCCGCTGAGCCTGCGCGTCCGGAGCCTGTGCTCCGCAACGGGAGAGGCCACAACAGTGAGAGGCCCGCGTACCGCAAAAATTAAAAAAAAAAAAAGACAGTCAATTTAGTAAAGGCAAGAATAAAACAACAGTAAATTTTTAAGGTAGAAAGGTAAGTACACTTAGTAAAGCTCAGGGAGTTGTTCAAAAGAAAGCCGAGCTGTGGGCTGGAATTTTAGAGAGAGACCAGGGGTAGGGATAGAAATTTGAGGGAAATTAGGAACTTCCCTGGTGGTCCAGTGGTTAAGACCCCGCGCTGCTAGTGCAGGGGGCCCGGGTTCAATCCCTGGTCGGGGAACTGAGATCCCACATGCTGCACGGCGTGGCCAAAATAATTTTAAAAAAAGAAAAAGAAATTTGAGGGAAATTAGTCCATTAGCGGTGCCTGAAGCACAGAAGTATCTGAGATTCCCCCAGAGAGAGTATATAAAGTGGGAGGAGAGGATGGAGAAGAAGAGAAGACAAGGGGGCATCAATATGAAGGGGTCAGGAGAGAAACAGGAGCTCTTCAGAGATGGAAAGGAATGGCCAGCAGGGCAGCAAGAAGAGCAGGAAAGAGTGATTTGAGAAGGCCAAGGTGAGAGAGTTTCAGATGAATCCGACTGATCGAAAGTTGTAGACGGAGCCGTGACAATGCACAGAAGAAGCATTTTAAGATGTCTTTTCAATTGAGCAACTAGAAAATCATTACCAGCTTTGGTAGCGGCCGAGATAGAAATCAGAGCCCGGTGGGCTCAAAAAGTGAATGGGAACTAAAAACAGTATCCAGGTAACTCCTGTGAGGAAAGGAGGCAGGGTGAACAAGGTGCGCCACGGGTTTATACGGGCTTCATAAATGATTAATAATATACTTCTGTGGGGAACATATTCGGCTGAGCGACGGGAACATGCCACCTTTATGGGTCACAGTCAAATACGAGAAAGGGCACAGGGTGTAACCTGAGTGAGAGAGCAGGACATTGCCTTTATTTTAGTTCACCGTGTTCTATGAGACACTCAGCCGAGACCATAACAAAGCATCACTCTCCAACCACAACACGTGTAGCTAAAGACATGATCATTGGAGAGCAGGGGCCAGCTTGGACTCAGAGGGATAGCGCGGGAAGCTAGTTCCAAACTGGGACTCAAGCCAGACGCGAGGTTTGTGCCCAGGCTCAACACCCACCCACTGGGGGCCTGCACAAGTCCCTGAAGCCTTCCTGGGCCTCGTTCCCTCATCGCTAAATACAGATAGGGATGCAGATGATGACGATGTAATCGCCATAGAGATACACATATCAATACACAAAAGCTACAACCCCCTGGAACTGTCTTGAGGATTCAGTGAATTACTTCCTTTTCATCAAAAGAAGAACAGATAAGCAAAATGTGGTACATAATACAATGGAACGTGATTCAGCCTTCAAAAGGAAGGAAATTCTGACACGTCACAACAGAGACGAACCTTGGCTCAGTGAAATAAGGCAGTCACAAAAGGACAAATACCATATGATCCCACTAAGGTGAGGTACTCAGACTAGTCAAATTCATAGAGACAGAAAGTAGAAATGGTGGTTGCCAGGGGCTGGGAAGGGGGGACAAGGGAGTTAATGGGGTTTTTTTGTTTTTTTTTGTTTTTTGCAGAACACAGGCCTCTCACTGTCGTGGCCTCTCCCGTTGCGGAGCACAGGCTCCAGACGCGCAGGCTCAGCGGCCATGGCTCACGGGCCCAGCCGCTCCGCGGCATGTGGGATCTTCCCGGACCGGGGCACGAACCCTCGTCCCCTGCATCGGCAGGCGGACTCTCAACCACTGTGCCACCAGGGAAGCCCAATGGGGTTTTTTTAATTGAAGTATAGTTGATTTACAATGCTGTGTTAGTTTCTGGTATACAGCAAAGTGATTCAGATACATAAATATATATATATATTCTTCCTCATATTCTTTCCATCATAGCTTATTACACGATACTGAATACAGTTCCCTGTGCTCTACGGTAGGACCTTGCTGTTTAGCTATTCTATATAGAGCAGTGTATCTGCTAATCCCAAACTCCTAATTTATCCCTCTCCCCCCCCCTTTCCCCCTTTGGTAACCGTAAGTTTGTTTTCTATGTCTGTGAGTCTGTTTCTGTTTTGGAAATAAGATCAATTGTATGATATTTTAGGTTCCACGTATAAGTGTTATCATACGGTATTTGTCTTTCTCTGCCTTTCTCTGACTTACTTCACTTAGAATGATCATCTCTAGGCCCATCCATGTTGCTGCAAATGTCATTATTTCATTCTTTTTTATGGCTGAGTAATATTCCATTGTATACATGTACCACATCTTCTTTATCCATTCCTCTGTCGTTGGACACTTAGGTTGCTTCCATGTCTTGGCTATTGTAACTAGTGCTTCTATGAACAGAGGGGCATGTATCTTATCGAGTTAGAGTTTTCTCTGGATACTTGCCCAGGAGTGGGATTGCACGATCACACCATTGCTCTATTTTCAGTTTTCTAAGGAACCTCCATACCGTTTTCCATAGTGGCCGCACCAATTTGTATTCCCACCGACAACGTAGGAGAGTAGGGAGTTAGTGTTTGATGGGGATAGAGTTTCAGTTTGGGAAGATGACAAGGTTCTGGAGATGATGGTGGTGACGGCTGCACCACAATGTGAACCTACTTAACGCCACTGAACTGGACACTTACAAATGGTTGAAATAGTAAATTTTATGGTATGTATATTTTATCACAATGAAAATTTTTAAAAAATGAGTTACTTCTTAAAGCACTTAGTAACTCTTACGCAAGTAAGAGTGTTACGCAAGTGTTTGTTAAATTAATAGAAACACAATACACTGGCAGATGCTAAAAACGGCCCGAGACTGGGGTGGAGGACCAGAAACACCCCCAAAGATCAAAAGAAAGAAAGAGGGCTTCCCTGGTGGCGCAGTGGTTGAGAGTCCGCCTGCCGATGCAGGGGACGAGGGTTCGTGCCCCGGTCCGGGAAGATCCCACGTGCCGCGGAGCGGCTGGGCCCGTGAGCCATGGCCGCTGAGCCTGCGCGTCCGGAGCCTGTGCTCCGCAACGGGAGGGGCCACAACAGTGAGAGGCCCGCGTATCGCAAAAAAAAAAAAAAAGAAATAAAGAAAGAATTAAGTAGAACGTCAAGTTGGGAAGGGCCCGTGTGAGAAGGGGACAGGAAACAAGGTGATACTTCAATGTCAGATGAAAAAAGAATAGAAATGGGATGTGAGATTCACCTGTTCTTTAAGAGAATCATGTAAAAGTTCACTCAACCAACACTTGTAAGGAAGCACCTACCAGGCGCCAGGCACTCTGCTACGTGATTCCCGCAAAACTGCAGGACAGGCACGTGAGAAAACCACCAGCTTCACTGTCAAGATGGGTTCTACGGAGCCGCCAAGATCAACCGAATGTAAAATGAGGACTGGGCCAGACAGGCCTGTGATTGTCAGAGCCAACTGGAAGTTGGAAGTAAAGTGTAATTGCTGTGGCCGTGTTTACACCCAAGTAGAAGCAGACCCGCGCTCTGATTAGGTTAATCGCATTCATCACTACTGCTTCCCCCTCAAGCCTTTACCCAAGGAGAGAGGTCACCAGCAGATAGATGAGAACAATGGTTCACAGACTTTTCCAACAGGCCAGCACCTGGGACCCGGCAGCCCCAGACAGCCTGACTTAGCTGGTCTGGGGAAGAAGCTGGACGTTGAAAAACTCTCCAGGTGATTCAAACGTGCAGCCAGGATTGAGAGCCACCGAATTAGAAGTAGCTTCTGGCCTCCACCTAGTCCCGGTCCTGGGAGACCCTTGGGTAGCCGAAAGAGCAGAAGATGCTCCGGAGGAAGAGTCAGGAGGAGGATGTGTTTTCATCCCTCGGTCAGAGGGGACCATGTGTGGATCTTACAGGATGACAGGAGACCCAGCTGCCCTCGGCAAGAGGAAATCCACCTCCACCTTCTCAGCGGGTGGGCTTCCCGGGGGGGGGGGGGGGGGGGGGGGAGCTTAGCACCCAGCCGTGCCTGTGCTTGTCGACGGGCCCTGCTGGCACTTAGCAGAAGGGCTTCCTAGGGCGTGTGACCCACCCCAGTCCCTGCCTCTGGAAGGAGCCTTCACCTGTCCAACCGGCAGAAGGGTGCTTCCCGGGAAAACGCAGCGAAGGGTCTCCCGGGCTCTTCACCACTCAGGAGCGGGGAGAGGAAAGAGGGCCCCCAGGGGAGAGCACGTACCTCTGGGCCGCCCGATGCAGGGCGGCCTGGGCCTGTGCCCTCAGGTGTCCCAGGAGGCCACTGACGGCCGGCTGCTGTGAAGGGAGCTGAAAGTGCAGGCTGCCTCTCTCTTTCTCCAGGGCTTCTAATCTTTGTTGGATCATCTCAGCTGGAAAACAAAAATGATGAGAGGGGAATAAAGAACCATAAAACTCAAAATAGACAACCCAGTGTCCCTGGGCTCCAACCCCAGCCAACGGTCACCTCAATGACATAATACAAAGGTCACCTGTTTCTAGGTCAGCACTTTCATCTCTTGGTTTATGCTTTTAAGAATCTTCCATCTTTTTATTGAAAACACAGCCCCGCTAGCTTTCATTCTTCTAACTATCGGAGGTTACAGTCTATGTATTTATATGGTGATCGTAATTATGACCATCACATAGGAGGATACATCATACTAATTATTTTTAAAACCATGATGGCTATTTGGGAGAAAACCTGCTAATTTTGATGAGTCTGTATAACGGGTTGAAAAGTATCAGTGCTCATGGGGCTCCCCTGGTGGCGCAGTGGTTGAGAGTCCGCCTGCCGATGCAGGGGACACGGGTTCGTGCCCCGGTCCGGGAGGATCCCACATGCCGCGGAGCGGCTGGGCCCGTGAGCCGTGGCCGCTGAGCCTGCGCGTCCGGAGCCTGTGCTCCGCAACGGGAGAGGCCACAGCAGTGAGGGGCCCGCGTACCGCAAAGAAAAAAAAAAAAAATCAGTGCCCAAATGTTGATTTTTGCGAATGTTTCCTTAGAAACTGTCCATCAACAGAGAACCAGTCACAATTACTGACGTCACAGAAGTGATGTTCAAACTGTCATGCTACAGCTGACCAGAGACCTGCTGCAGCTTGGGTGGAGGGGAAGCGGGCTCAGGTGTCGTGTGCAGCAACCCTGAGTCTCTGGGGGTGCCAACTGCAAGACCTCCCCATCAATTTGCCGTATGCCTTGTGACCAGTAGCCAGAAACTTGCTCAGAGAATTTGCCAAGGATTCATTCTAGCAATACCAGAAAGGGTCGTCTACTTCCTGTTCAAGACCAAGTGACAGCTACTGCCAGGGCTCTCCGTCTGTGCCACCTGCTTCAAAGAGACAGCGGAGCTAATTCAGATGCTACACTTACAACACACGGTGGCGTCTGGCCTGACAGGTCTGCTAGGATAACGCCGAAAGGCACCAGCCCCGTTCTCTAACACCAAGCTTCATACTTTTAAAATATTTTATTTTAATTAATTTTTACATTTTTATTAATTTATTTACTTTATTATTCAGTTATTTCTTGCTGTATAAAATCAAAACTTCAGTGAAAAGCGATCAAGTTCTTACCTTGTATGCTTTAAAATAACTTACTGATGCAGTCCTGATGCAGTAGTAAAGATGTGTTAAGATACTATTACATAGGGATTAGGAGAAAACTGAGTTTGCACCTCAACTCTGACATTTCTAGCCGTCTGACCTTCAAGTGACTTAACCTTTCTAAGCTTCAATTTCCTAATCTGCAGAAACAGGCCTAATAATAGTCTGCACATCATAAGATCTTCGGAGGATTAAATGAGATAATAACACAAAGCATTTAGCACCACACCTGGCACCCAGCACGCGTCCAAAAGGAGTGGCTATTATTAGTGGTGCCAGCAAGTCCTGGCCTTCAAGTGTCCACAAGGAAGTCAGAAACCCAGGCTGGCCTCCCTCTGCCGGCCACCACATTGTAAACTGCACCCTCCCACTGCCAGGTGAAAAGTCCGCAGAGAACACAAGCTGATCCAGCAAAAGCAAACACTGGAAATGGGAAATTGACCGCTACAAATCACATTCGCAATGAATGGCAAAGGAAAATATGAATTATCCCAGGAAACAGCTGTGATTAGGTATGTTCTGTGCTGTCATTCATCTGCAGAAGTGTGGATATCTTAAGTTACTTCTATTTTATGATTTTTAAAAGTGCACTAGATCACTCCACACCAGTCAGAATGGCCATCATCGAAAAGTCTACAAACAATAAATGCTGGAGAGGGTGTGGAGAAAGGGGAACCCTCTTGCACTGCTGGTGGGAATGTAAATTGATACGGCCACTATGGAGAACAGTATGGAGGTTCCTTTAAAAACTAAAAATAGAACTACCATACGACCCAGCAATCCCACTCCTGGTCATATATCCAGAGGAAACCATAATGCGAAAAGATACATGCACCTCAGTGTTCACTGCAGCACTATTTACCATAGCCAAGACATGGAAGCAACCTAAATGTCCATCGACAGATGAATGGATAAAAGAAGATGTGGTACATATATACAATGGGACATTACTCAGCCATAAAAAAGAATGAAATAATGCCATCTGCAGCAACATGGATGGGCCTAGAGATGATCAGACTAAGTGAAGTAAGTCAGAAACAGAAAGACAGATACCCTATGATATCACTTACATGTGGAATCTTTTAAAAAATGACACAAATGAACTTATTTACAAGACAGAAGCAGACTCAGGGACTTCAAGAACAAACTTATGGTCACCAAAGTGGAAATGTGGTGCGGAGGGATAAATTAGGAGTTTGAGATTAACATATACACACAACTATGTATAAAGTAGATAATCAACACGGACCTACTGTAGAGCACAGGGAACTCTACTCAATATTCTGTAATAACCTATATGGGAAAAGAATCTGAAAAAGAATAGATATGTAAATACGTATAAATGAATCACTTTGCTGTACACCTGAAACTAACACAACATTGTAAATCAACTAGACTCTAATACAAAATAAAATTTAAAAAAAAAAGAAAAAGTGCACTAGGATCGTCATCACCGACTTTATAGCTTACCATTGTCTCTGATTCCTAACTTATCACCCACTCCGTCCTCCCAACGGCTATCCCATTTAGCACAACTAAATGCTGTATCTGTGACTTCACGTCATTTGTGTGAATCCTGCTGTTTCTCTGAGAAAATCTCTCCCATCATGCTCTCTATTTGGCCAGTGGTTTGAGGAAACATAACTTCACTGTCCCTGGCTTTTCTTTCTTGTAAACGTCTGCAAGATTTCTGCAGACACTGATTCCAGTTTGTAGCTCAACATCGAAAGCCAGGATTGTAGAGAATGCTGCACATAGCAGGTGCTGAATAAATGTGGCTGACTAACCATCCGATAGAACACCAACAATTTAGAATTTGGGTCACATTTACAAACAACGCTGAATAGTAAAAACAAAGTTAACCATGAAAGACATTACCAAGCGCTAAGCAAAATGATGCACTGAGTAATATGTTCTTCATGACACTGTGAATTTACCTTATGATTCTAACACACTTTATTTGTAGGACCTCAGCAAAGAAAATGCTAACCAACCTCTCATTCCATTTTGGATCAGGCAAATGCATTTTTTGATGCTGCTACAGCATACTTATTAATGTTTAATTTAGGGGCAGTGCTCATCTGTTATTCACTGGCACCTCAGTCCTAAGTGCCTGTTACTTGGGCGACAGTATGGAAACAGAACGAAAGAAAAGCACTTTCTACATCTATGCATAAATAAGCAAATAAGCATTTACAGAGCAGCAAGAAATCTTCACACATAAAGACATCCTGCTAAACAGATTCAATTCCTACTGCCTTGTTCTGTCTGTGGGATGACAATATATGGTGTAAACCTTTCTCTTGGCTGTGCAGCCATTCTACATTCTAAGGAGGCCCTTTAAAGTTAAGAAGCAATCAATGTCTTCCGAAGTCATTTTCCCTTGGTTTGTACATAAGAAATGCTATTCATTGAGAGCAGAATATTGTAACGATTCCACATCGCCATACACATCGTGCGAGATGACCAGTTTACAAAGAACAAGACTGTGATAAAAGGGCTTCCCTGGTGGCGCAGTGGTTAAGAATCCGCCTGCCAATGCAGGGGACACGGGTTCGAGCCCTGGTCTGGGAAGATCCCACATGCCGTGGAGCAACTAAGCCCATGCCCCACAACTACTGAAGCCCGCGCACCTGGAGCCCGTGCTTCGCAACGAGAAAAGCCACCGCAATGAGAAGCCCTCGCGCTGCAACAAAGAGTAGCCCCCAATTGACACAACTGGAGAAAAACCCACACACAGCAACAGAGACCTAACGCAGCCAAAGATAAAATAAATACATTTAATAGGAAGAAAAAGACTGTGATAAAACGTATTTCAGACTAACTCAAGCCAGCCTCTGACATTTCAGTGCGTTGGAATTTGCTGGATCATTATCATAAAAATCAGCCACTATCGGGGCACTAAAGCCTTCAGGCATAATAATCATTTTTGAGCAACTATTACATGTCTGGCACCATATATACATTATTTCTGAGCTTCACAGAAACTTGTAGAGCAGGAATACAAATGCAGAACCTAAAATGCAGAGAATTTAAGTAATGTGCCCAAGGCCTCAGAATGAGCAAGGAGCAAAGTCAGAATCGGAACCTTTACTCTTCTGGTGCCAAACCCTGGGGATTTTCTATTATACTTCCCAGGAGCCATGCCTGAAGCCACGCCTGCTCCTATAGTTTCCCCATCACACAGGGATGCTGTCTGTCTATTCATCTGTCTGGCTCCCTGGAGACTGGCATCCACTGGGCGGGGCCGAGCCTCAGTCATCTCTTGCCAATATCCAGTTCAGCGCTAGGCACACAATAGGTGCTGGGTAAAGGCTGAAAAAATAAATGAATGTCTACATTTGTAAGAAGAGCACCGTAGACACAGAAAAATAACAACCATTCTACCTTGCTATCTATCAATTGTGTTATCCTCACAATGACCTCGTGAGGGAAACACGGTTGTTCCCGCTTTGCAGATTGAAACACTGAGGCTTGTGGAAAGTTTCAGAGATTTTTCTGGGTTAGTCGCACCGCTATGTGGATCCAGAAATAAAGCCAAGGTCTGTCTGACTCCAAAATCTGTGTGCTTCACACTGTGTTCTACAGGGACGATCCCATCCTACAGTGTACACCATAACCTGAAATACACACCCGGATGCCTTATGCACATGCAAACTATCAACTCATCTTTCATCTGACCCACCTTTCTCACAGAAAGCAGTCCGAAGCCAAAACAAACAAACAAACTGGCAACAGTGAAAACAGCCTCAGATCCAATTCTAGGGGAACGGTTAAATAAACAATGGTATAGCCACTCATATGGAATGGTATGTAGCAAGTCAAAAAACAATTAGAAAAACTGTGAGGGAATATTTTAATTTACAAGAGAAAAACAGGATACAAAATTATATGCACATAGGATCTGTATTGTAAGATATAAATATGGTTTTATAGCTAGTGGGAAGAAGCTGCATAGCACAGGGAGATCAACTCGGTGCTCTGTGACCACCTAGAGGGGTAGGTTAGGGAGGGTGGAAGGGAGGGAGACGCAAGAGGGAAGAGATATGGGAACATATGTATATGTACAACTGATTCACTTTGTTATAAAGCAGAAACTAACACACCACTGTAAAGCAATTATACTCCAATAAAGATGTAAAAAAAAATACAAAATAGATTTTAAAAAAAGAAAGAAAGAAAAAAAAAAAAACCCAGGAGGAACTAAGAGTTTTGGCAATCAATCGTGTGATTGTAGGTGGTTTTTTTCTCAATTTCACTGCTTATCAAATCAGCTGTAAAATCTTGAGCTGCTTAGTATTTGGAAAAGCATTCTATTTTTTTAAAGCCTACTGGTTACTTATACTGCTCTTTGATTTCTGCATTAAAAATGGAGATTTGATTTCCTCCACTTCTCAATGCTAAACTGCTTAGGGTAAGCTTGGTCCGCCTGGGTCACGGAGCTTTTCCGTGTATCCCAAAGAGGATTGCCAGAAATGTTATATTTTAAGCTCACCGATGTGCGGAAAGAAGACTAAGAAATCACTGTGGTTGTGGCATAAAAGGAAAAACAAACATTTGGGGGAGATACAAACATTTCAGGAGACAAGCGATAATTTAACCGTGATACTTGCCCACTCAGCACTTAGCCTGTCACCTTGTTCTTAGTACATATGTGTTGATTCACTCTGAAGTATTTCCACAGAATATTGGGTTTGAAGCATCTGTTCTTCCTCAGTAAGACTCTACCAGGCAAAATGAATTGTGAGTGATCAAAGTAACAAAAGTAATGACACTTCCAGGTTCTTCCCCAGGTCGTAGGTGTGTCATCAGACTAGCAAGCACTGTGTGTGAGCGTGTGTGTGTGTGTGTGTGTGTGTGAAGGGTGTACACACAAATGCTGTCGCTTGGCTTGCTTCGAGTAGCAGTATTCAGACACATCAGGAAACACACAGAATTCCTCAGGATCGTGAGCTTTTCACAGGAAGGCACGGTTACGGGTCCCTCCAAAATACTCTTCGCCTCAACTCTTAAAACTGAATTCATAAGAAAATGTTTCTTTCACCAAATGTCAATCACCAAATGTCCTAGGGAAGTGACCGACCGACTGAATTTTGGTCACTTTTCATAAAAGCCTCAGATTTTCGGAACTCTAAAAATTGTCTCTGAAGTATGTTTTCACAGATGCCGTGGAAAACCGGATCGCTGCATCTGTGTGCTCTGTGTTCATCGTTCAGAATCTGCGGAGGCTGAATTTCCACTGGCAGCTCAGTTGTCCGTGTATTTCTAAGAGCCACGGAAGGGGCCCCCCAGCAGTCCAACCGCTTCCGACACCACTGTTATCACCACTTCCACTCCCACCATCACCGCCAGCCCTGCCGCCAATGCCTCAGCCTACTGAATATATTAGGAAGAGAGACCCATCCAGCTCTCCAGCTGTTTACTGGGAGACATGAGTTGAAAGCACTTACAAGATGGAGGAATATTCATTTCCAAATAGCTGCAAAGTAGAGAACCCAGAAGAGGACAAGGGAGGAAAAGCCACTTAGCAGCACAATGAAAAAAGTTCAAAGGAACACACCCCAGGGCTTCCCTGGTGGCACAGTGGTTAAGAATCCACCTGCCAGTGCAAGGGACACAGATTCGAGCCCTGGTCCGGGAAGATCCCACGTGCCGCAGAGCAACTAAGCCTGTGCGCCACAACTACTGAGCCTGCGCTCTAGGGCCCGCGAGCCACAACTACTGAGCCCGCGTGCCACAGCTACTGAAGCCCACACGCCTAGAGCCCGTGCTCCACAACAAGAGAAGCCACCGCAATGAGAAGCCTGCGCACCGCAATGAAGAGTAGCCCCCCATCACCGCAACTAGAGAAAGGCCCGTGCGCAGCAATGGAGACCCAACGCAGCCAAAAATAAAATAATTAATTTAAAAAGACACACACCCCAAAATATTAACAGTGGCTATCTCAAATAAAGGTGATTTTTTTATTTATATTTCTGAACTTTCCAGATGCTTTTACTATGATCATGTATTGCTTAAAATTCCACTTTTATATAAAATCATCTAAACACCCCAGTTAAAAGGTAGAGATAGTCAGATTGGGTAGAAAACCAAGACTCAGTTATATGCTGCCTAAAAGAAGCCAGTCCAGCTTTGCTTGGACTAGCATTAGGATGATATCTCTCTTTTCATGGTATTACTTTAAACCTTTTTATGTTTTTACATTTAAAAATGTGTTCCTTAACAAGGACCTATGGTATATCACAGGGATCTATATGCAATATTTTGTAATAACCTATAAGGGAAAAGAATCTGGAAAAGAATATTTTATACACACACACACACACACATATATATAATTGAATCACTTTGCTGTGCACCTGAAACTGACACAACATTGTAAACCAACTATACTTCAGTTAATTAATTAACTAATAAAAATGAATTTTGATAGATTAAACAATTCCATTTTTAGAAATAAAAGGCAATTATCCGCTGGTTCATTCAGGCAACGGCAAGCAGAGTTCCTACCTGGAGTCAACTAGCATGAATTATGAAGTAAACACAGCTGGGTGTGATTTTTTTTTTCCAGCCATTTAAAGATGTATAAACTGTGAAAGAGAAACCCTTGTTTAAAACGTAACGGCAGATCCTCCTCCACGAAACAATTTTTATGCCATGTTCTAAATTTTAATTGAATTTAGATATATGATCAGTCATTACCCAAATGGCTCAATCACTGCGGCAATTACTAAGTCACTGGGCAGTCTAGGTGCACGGCTGGTAAATGGAACACCTCTGTGTACTGAATACTGAAGTTTATCGGTATGAAAAGAGCAATGCTTTATAGCAGACTGACCACACCAACAAGGCTGTGGGACATTTCTGGAAAGCAACAGCGCAACTTAAGGATTCAGCCATTGATTCCTGGGCCTCCTATAGAATGACACTATTGCAAATCCAAGCGGCCACTTTTGAGCCTCTCCTTCATGGGCTCCTTTATCTTTCTCCACCTCTGTTAAAGGGTTTGGGACCATTTAATAGTTGACATCCTCTCAGTCCTCCGAACCTTCTACTGGCACCGAGGTTATTTTTAGAAATCATACAAATGTAAAAAGTTCAAACGCCTGTTCATTCTCTCTGTCCACTGGTTTGGGTTACACTCCATTTTCACTATCAAACTGGACATGGCGTTCAGTTCCTATGAACAGATTTCTCATGAGTAATTTGCTCTGCTGGTATTTTCAGACAAAATTAGCTGGACACATCTGCTTGTCACCACTCAAAAACCACAGGCTCCCCCAACCCTTTTAATAGTAACCACTGCAACCTGTAATCTTTTCAGACATAATTGTTCTTTTGTAGAACATCTTTGAAACATATTCATCTCTAATGGAATTCGGGATATTAGGAGTGCACTGTTGACCAACCGCTGTCATTATTTCAAAACTATAATGCAAATCACATTGATGTGTCTGTCCCTTTCGACAGCGGACAAATGGAACACACCAGTGTGATGCTCGGTGCCAAGAGGATTCTACGAAATTGATCTCTGGCTAATGACATGGCAACACGAACAGCTTAAATTCTTTGAGCGGCATAAAGGGATCGAGGCAAAATGGCATATTCCAACAAATAAAACCGTGACCTTCAATTCAGAGGCGATGCTAATGGAGAGAAATCACAAACCAGCAGCCAGCGATCAGAATTACTAACAAAGAGCAACCATTTCAGCGTGCTGTGAACCTGCAAACGTACTGGTTTCAAGCAATGCCTCTATAAAGGGTAAGGAGAAGCTATAGGATGTAGAAGGCTCTCTAGTTTTAGAAGCATCTTCCTGGAGTCCTTAGCACCTTGAAGATTTTAGAAATAAAACTGGAGTTGGTAGGAACATTCTCCCGGAGCAGGAAGGCGATAGTAACAAAAAGCAGATACGAGAAACACCTTGAATCCTTTGTGGAACGAACTAAAATTCCCCACATGGTCCCAGGTGGCAGGTGGTCACGGTCCCCGGCCGTTAGGCCCTTCAATACTTAAGTATAACTCCAAGGGCAGAGCTTCCAAACCCCTGAGCTACAAAAATAAGAGTGGTTGGCGGATCAGTGACCCTTACTTGAAGAAGAAGTCCAACTCCTGGACCCAGAGGGGGACTCCCGGCCGGTGCAGACCCGGGGCAGGAGGACCGAGCTCCTGAAGGCGGAAGGTGATGTCGCCTTGTTGATGGCTGTCTCCCGCCACCTACCACAGTCAATATTTATGGACTTAGTCAATATTTATGGAGTGAGTGGGGAAGGCTATGTGCACAGTCTCAGGACAAACCTTGGCTTTAAATTCCTGAAAACTAGAATCTTAAAGATAAACGTCACAGATTGTATGTTACCCTAAAGATAGTATCTAAGGATGTATAAAGTGATCAGGTAAACAGTTTAAAGGGGAGTGGTGTGATTCCTCTCTCTGTGTATAAGATCCTCTAGTATGAGAAGAAAATCAAACATGTTTAATGATTTCTTTGCTTAAGGATCAGAAGCCCCAGATTTTAGTCCCGGATCCACTGGGCCCAACTTTGTAATCTTGGGATCATTTAATCTCTCTAAGACTCAGTTCCTCATCTGAGGATATCTGAAGAATCCTGTTAATCAACTTGATGTTGGTTAAGTAAGTCTGGTGTCACTGGCTTACTGTGAAATGGCAAGGAAAGAACACCTGTGAATGGTTTTGAAAAATACAAGTGGCAGAGTTGTTACACAAAGTAAAAATGATTCGGAGAACTGCTGTGATGGCCCAACTTGTTGATTCAGATTTAATTCAACTCAAATGACATCGCTTTAGAATGCAGCATACATTCCGTGTGGCCCAGCACCTGGAGGGCTGTCAGCTATGGAGGAGTGTATGCCAGGTCTTGCTGTGTGCATCCTTTAGCGTAACGTAAACTGTACATCAGCTTCCTGGCTCCCTGCCCATCCTCCGTTCACACACGTAGGCAGCACAAGCTTTAGCTTCTAGGGTACCAATGGTTCTGAGCCACCCAGACGTCAGGAAGCCCTTGCAGGAACATCCTGACACACTGATAGACTAGGCACTCACAGAAATATCCACAGGTCTGCCAGATAAAATTACAGTGAGCAGCTTCCCTGGTGGCGCAGTGGTTGAGAGTCCGCCTGCCGATGCAGGGGACGCCGGTTCGTGCCCCGGTCCGGGAAGATCGCACATGCCGCGGAGCGGCTGTGCCCGTGAGCCATGGCCGCTGAGCCTGCGCGTCCGGAGCCTGTGCTCCGCAACGGGAGAGGCCACAGCAGTGAGAGGCCCGTGTACCGCAAAAAAAAAAAAAAAAAAAAGACTGGCAACAACTTGGGTAGAGGGCCTGGAGCGAAAACAGGCCATTAGGGACCCAGCTCACTGCTTCTAGAAACAGACAGGGACCCCACAGGCAATGGAGAACCTGTCCATGGTGAAGGGGACAATAAAGAACAGGAGTGGACAGGAACCCAAGCCTGTAGAGAAAACCACGTACCTGGTCAAATGGCAGTGGCATGTTGTTTGTAAGAACAAAGCTGTGCTGGGCACTTGGTCCTCAGGGTCTCCTGGATGACTAGCCTCACCGGACAGAGTGAGACTCGAGACAGCAAAACAACCATCGTGAACCTTTCCTTCCTAGGGAGAGGAATGTTCAGAGGAATGTCGGGATTACAGTGGACATGGGCCACAGTTCAGAACAGAAGGTAACGAGGCAGCTCATCCATAACGCCAGACTCTGGAGCCAGCTATCCGCCCACAGACTGCTGAGAAGGAGTTCCAGGACAAGTCTGCCCTGTGGCTACACACAGGAGCCAAAGAGGAGAAGCAGGGAGAAAAGGCTGTTTGGGAGGACAGGGTAGAAACAGAGCCCACGGCACTGCACAGTCCTGCAGGGCAGGGGTTACCACACACTGTTTCTCTCCCCAAGGTCAAGGATGTCAGAAAAACCACCTTGAAGCTGGGGGGTGTCTGAAAGAAGGGTAACTGCATCTCACTTGGGGCTAAACGTTTGCCAAGTTCAGAACCCACAGGCCACTCTGGTGCTACCTTCAAACATGGTAAGAAGTCCTCGGGGAGAAAGCAGAGTGGGGGACATGGCAAAAGTCTCTCCTGGAGCCCTGCTGTTTCCTGAAGAGCCAGGGATTTCCAGGCTTCCCGAAGACCCAGGCAAGCAAGCAGGGGCCCCTGGTGTCCCCAGAGACAGCCCAGAGGAGCATCACTGCCCCAGCCCCATGCAGGGCCTGTGTCAGCTGAGTATTCAGTCACCTAAGGAACAGAACTGTACTTTACGAAATGCTGGCCCAGCCCGTTAGTGGGTGGGAATAGCAATTTAAAGGATGGAGACCAACATTCACTTCTCCTGAACTAGAATAGAACAAATGCCGTGTCGAGTGGGCTGTGTTTTCGTCTGTGCATGTATACGGTCAGGGTGTATTTCTTCCTGTAGGTCACTGCCAAAAACCACGAAATGCACTGACCTGGGCAATTAATTGTCCAGACAGCAGCAAGCTTGCCACCAAACACTTGAGGTTCCTCAGGTGAGTGTATGAAGCCCTTCCACAACCCCCAGAAGAGTGAAGAGGAAGGGTGGGAGAGGATGAACCTCTGTTCCGGGCCTTCCTCATCCCAGTGGGTCCTGGAGGCTGCAGAGGCTGATGTGCAGGGGAGGAGGGGGCAGAGGCTGGAAGGCTGAGTTTGAGGATAACACTGAGTAATAAGCCGATCGATGAGACAAAAGTCTCCAGAGCAGACTATATAAGTTATAAACCAGAAAAGGACCCATATTTTAAAATGTCTGCTATGGGCTGACTGTCAGAGAAGTCTGATGTGGTCATTGTGTTATAAGAAATCTAACCGTGGATGGAAGTGTGAGAAGGAAGGACTCCCACTTCATCTGGACCAGAAATAAGTTCCATGAAAAGAGTAAGTCCATAGCCAGTGCATCTGACCTCATGGCAACATTTCTGGAGGAGAGGGGTGACCGTCATCACCTTACAGACCTGAGTCTGCAGGGCAAGCGACTTCCTGCCCAGGTGCTCTGCCTGCAATTAGTACATGTTGCCACCAGGGGGAGAAGGAGTGCTCAGTTATGGTCCTGGAGGCCCCAAAAGCTAAGTTCCCATAATTCACATTAATCGCTGTATATTTTTCTTTTCACTTTTGGGTGGGACTTTTTCCCTATAAAAATCTAATTGTCCTGTTCATTGCAGCACTGTGTACAATAGCCAGGACATGGAAGCAACCTAAATGTCCATCGACAGATAAATGGAAAAAGAAGATGTGGCACATATATACAATGGAATATCAGCCATAAAAAGGAACAAAACTGAGTTATTTGTAATGAGGTGGATGGACCTAGAGTCTGTCATACAGAATGAAGTAAGTCAGAAAGAGAAAAACAAATACCGTATGCTAACGCATATATATGGAATCTAAAAAAGTGGTACTGATGAACCTAGTGGCAGGGCAGGAATAAAGACACAGACGTAGAGAACGGACTTGAGGACACGGCGGGAAGGGTAATCTGGGACGAAGTGAGAGAGTAGCACTGACATATAAACATTACCAAATGTAAAATGGATGGCTAGTGGGAAGCAGCCGCATAGCACAGGGAGATCAGCTGGATGCTTTGTGATGACCTAAAGGGGTGGGATAGGGAGGGTGGGAGGGAGGGAGACGCAAGAGGGAGGGGATATGGGGACATATGTATATGTATAGCTGATTCACTTTGTTGTACAGCAGAAACTAACACAACACTGTAAAGCAATTATACTCCAATAAAGATGAAAAATATTCAAAACAAAAATCCAATTATCCAAACAGATGTTGAACAATAGTGGTTTTTCACACCGTAATAGGGGACTGGGACATCAGTGGAGAAAGTCTTAGGGTGGGAAGAAATGCCCAGTTGACTTTACTCAGGCCCATGGCCAGCATCCAAACAACTGCTATCCTGAAAGAAAGAGAGAGACACACACACACACACACACACACACACACAGAGAGAGAGAGAGAGAGAGAGAGAGAGAGAGAGAGAGAGAGAGAGAAGAGGGGCAGGATGCCTCCCTGATCTGGAATGAGCATATCCTTCCATCCAACTCCTCTTTTCCTTTTGTCTACAGAAGTAATGGTTGGCTCTGTGTATATCTGTTTGTTTTGTCTCATTTAAATTTTGGAAGTTTCATTGATAGGAGTTTGGTTTAGGATGTCGAGGTCTGCCTGGTGGATCCAAAGCAATTGGTTCCACTGCCAAAAAGAAAATACATCCCTCTAAGTGGTATGGACACAGAATAACATCACTGACCGAGACGAACAGCGCTGGAAGCGCCTGCTGTTTATGCTGGAAAGCCGCACTCGTATGAGCTCATCGGACGCACCCGTGCTATGTGGGTAGCTAGAAGGATTTGTTTCATAGCAAACCACGCTTACCAATCCTGTCCTTACTGGTCAGGACCAGGTTAGACTCAAGTTCCATTGTCCTTCCAGGCTGAGCCCTTGCAGCATCCTGTGTGTCTTTGGACACTCACAGGTCAAGCGTCCATTACATATGAAAAAGAAGCCTGGATGTCGAAGGGCTCCCTTCCTTCCTCTCACCCAAGTTGCAGAGTTTCTGAGGCATCATCTTTAAGTCCTTATCATGGTGCTTTTCAACTATTTTTGTTTACTTCTTGGTTTCTCGTTTTGTTTTGTTTTGCTTTGCTTTTTTAGCAGTGGAACACTTTTTGCGATGAAATCTTAGAGTCCTAAGAACAGAGAAAGCCAAGGCGCTCTGGTGCTCCGGACGGTCCGCCAAGGCAACCCTGGGACCCCTCAGAACACAGCTTGAAAATCACAGCCTTTCTGCGTTCTGAAGAAACTACATAGATTCAGAAGTGTTAGGGAGGTGCCAGCCCCGAGTTGCCAAGCGTTTGTTGCTGCCCCAACTTCATACGATGTAAGTGAGCATTTCACTGTATGAGGTCTTTAAGAACAACAAGAGGTTTACATCTTCATCCACTGTTTGGATAGAGACTCTTATTTCAAAGATGTGAGTGAATTTCTGATTCCACAGATATGCATAAAATATTAATCTCAGCCAGATTCACTTACTTGAAACATGAGGCTAAGTCCCCAGCTGTGGTACTGAGGGCTTTATCAGATTTCTAACTTTCCAAAGCATGTTTTAATATTTTCTTTTCCCTCTTAAAAACTTTTTTCTCTTTCTGTTTTCTTTTTTTTTTTTTTTTAATTTCTAGAGACCACTATCCATGGCTCCCCAGAGACAGGTCCAGCCAACATTTTGGCAAAGTTCTTTCAATCAACCCACTTTCTGTATCCGTTATTGCCTTTGTCTCCCACATGGGTTCAGAGAGGGGGACAGGGCAGATGCAATTGTACCCATTTAGCAGATGACGACGTGATTTCTCACATCAAACAGCTCTGGCTCTGGAAAAAGTTCCAGAATGACACACTCATTTTCCATTTTTAATTTTCATGATGGGGACCACCCATTGCCCTCCACTCCAAACAAAAATGTCATCCTGCCAGGGGTTTCCTAAAGCGATGAAGTTGATCACCTGCAGTCATCCATGCAGTTGGTACCAGAACTAGGGTGACAACCTAAATGGACCAGTTCTCAGCAGCATGTCCCTCCACCAAACCCACCAGGCTGAACCTCAGCACACGTCTTCCCGCTTCCCGGAGCCACTCCTGCCCCACCGCTGTCTGGGGACGGAGCAAATGTGCGAAGGTCACTGGCCAGCCCTCCTGGGGAAATCACTCGATGGTAGGAAACTAAAGGGAAGTATAAAGTGTAGAGAAAGGCAAAAATGAAGCTACAGAAACAGTGGGGAGACAACATCCTGTGACATTTTGGCAAAGAGAGGAAGAGAGCTAACAAAGACAGAAAGTCACAAGGATACAGAGGCGTCAAGCCCACGGCAATAAAGATTCATTACGAACAAACCTCAGTGAAAAACAAACTCCCAGAGGAGCTAATTACACAAGATGCTCTGGCAGTGACTCAGGCAGCAGGCATTCTAAGCCACCCCCAGGGACAGGCGAGTCACCGCATCCCACAGCTAACAGGCTGCCTCAGCGACTACCTCCTTGCAGACAATAAGCTTCTGTCAGGTTAGCGTTCCCTCAAGCCTGTCAACTGTAACCCAGTTTGTGTTAGGAGACAGGCTGGCACGTTGTATAAAGGTCAAGTGGAAAACTGTCCCTTCTGCTACATCACTGTCATCACCTGATAAAGGTCATCCCACCCAATACACTGCCGTGACGGAAAATAACATAGTTTGTCTACTGTGAAATATTCAAGAGGCCCGCTGCTATGGGCCTTCTGGTCTCTCTCTGCTCTCGGAAGGCATTAAACTGGGCACTCCAAGGTATTCCAGCTGCTGCTATGACAACTTGTTTGCAAACAAATTTGAACAGAAAAACACAAAGCAAGTTTAAAACACTATATAGACTCATACTATGTAAACATTTTAATGCTGATTGTAATTGTAGGAACTGACATTCATTCAGCATTATATATAACCCAAATACTTAGCAGACACCATCTCATTTAGTTCTCAAAACAACTCTATTATCCCATTTTACAGACGGGAAAACTGCAGCTTGGAAGGATTAGGTAATTTGTCCAAGCTCATACAGCTACACATTGTCAGGTTTTTAACGAGGCTGACCTGAAAGGCACTAATACTTTATGATTCAATTGTCAGAATTATCAACCATTAATAACATGGTAACTGACACTGCTCAGCATCATTCATAGATAAGATGTATCTTAAACGTTCATTTGTTCATGCAACAACCATTTCTTGAGAGTCTACTTTGACCAGGCACGATGCTAGGTGCTGGGGATAAAGGCTAAAATGAGAGAGGGTCTCTGTCTCTCCCTGCAGGCAGCTTTTACAGTTCAGCCAAGGGCACAGCCAACGGCTACATTAAAACATAATATGGGACTTCCCTTGTAGTCCAGTGGGTAAGACTCCGTGCTCCCAATGCAGGGGGCCCGGGTTCGATCCCTGGTCAGGGAACTAGATCCCACATGCCGCAACTAAAGATCCTGCATGCCGCAGCAAAGATCCCAAACGCCGCAACTAAGCCCCGGCGCAGCCAAATAAATTAAAATAAATACATTTAATGTATACGAGGCTAGGGAAATGTGCAGAGCACCCAAAAGAAGGGACCCTGAAACCAAGTCCTGATGACCTAGTAGGATCTAAGATGGAGAAGGGAGTAGCAGGTGCAGGCAGAGGTGTAAAACCGTACGGGAAAAGGCACCCGCTTCCCGTATGGGAGTCAGGCTGGGTGGAAAAGGAGTGGTGAGAAATGAAATCAGTAGGCCAGGCAGTGGCCAGGGTGAGGTGTTACCCTAGGCCAAGTTTAACACTCATCTTGAGAACGTTAGTCATGGACAGAGGTGAAAGGGAAAGTGGTCCTCTAGGCATTGGAGAAGGACGGCTGGCTGCAGTGAAAGCCAAACTGGAGAAGGGTGGGGAGGGAAGCAGGGACCCTGGAGAGACTAGTGTGTGAGTCCAGGCAAAAATTGATGGATCTAAGGACAGAAGGAAGAGACCTTCAGGAGATGAAACCCAAGAGATGGAGTGGCTCAACGTCCAAGGAAATGCGAGAATCTGGCACGGCTCCCAGTTTTTCTTGCTTGAGCTGCCATTCACTGCAGGAGGAAATCCAGCAAGAAGAGCTGGGCTGAGACCTAACAGAGTTCAGGACTTTATACAGGGAGGGGTGGCAGGGAAAATGTAGTCTTTGGATCTCAGGTTGGACATTTTATACAATCGTATTGGAGGCGGAAGTGACGCCACAAATTCAGGTCCAGTTTCTTATTATTTATAGAGATGTTTGACCGTCAGGAAACAGATGTACAATGAAAACCATTCTCAGGAGGCAAATGAAGTTAGGAGGTGACAGAACTGTCTGACGAATGTGTTGATAGAACACGCAACGGAAAGGTGTTCAGTTCGTGGGTTTGGAGACTGATGGCTGAGGTCGTCTCTCTCTTCGCTGCTTTATTTTATGACCCCACTCAGTCCCTGCTCCGAATACATGCCTTGCCACCTTGACCCACTTGGGCTTCCTATCCTCCTTGACAAACAAGACCAAAAGAGCAACGACCCAGTGGCCGATGACCCAATGGCCAATGACCCTTTGGCCACTGGACACACACTAACGTGAGGCTCAGTGAGGCAGAGGCAGTGGGCAAACTGGTTCAAAACGGTGTCAAGACTCTGGGTTGTGATGCCCAGCAGCCAGCACCAGAGCAGAGATGAACAACTCCTCCTATACCTTTCCACCCACAAGCCAAGAGATGTCCTCTCCTTCTGCAGAGTGTCTGACTGAAGACCTTGGTAAACCTTCCACTATTTACATGCCATAAAGGTTTTTGTTTCCGTGTCTTGTAGAAAACTTATTCAAATTTCCCTAGATAACTTTTTTTTTAAGTGGGTCACAATTAATCTCCCAAAGACAGGGCCTCCAGAGCCGCTGATGCATTCACACCGTGCTTTCAGTCCTCATGGATTTGGGAGCAGTAGCAAAGAGAGCAGCAGAAGGTGGGCTGCAGAGCTTGTGAAATCCGGAGGGAATACCCACTTGTTTTCTTCTGGTATGTCTCTGTCACCCACCATGCGTTAGTAGTATATTTGTGGTCAATTTTTTATTAGAGGGAATGCAAGATTTAATTAAATGCCTGGGCAGTTTATTAAAAAAAAAAAAGTATCTGTCCAATGATGCATCACCCCGTGCAAGAAGCCATGAAGAAGCAGGGGCACCATATCATTGCCGTTATGCAGAGGAAATGGACACCGCGTTTACAAATGACCGTGTTAAATGGATTAAATCATTGTCTGGGACCTGCACCTTCACCCTCTCTGCCCATGAGGGTACAGGTCACAAAACAGCAGAAAAAGGACCAGAACAGAGAACCAACCTTTCGGCAATCTCTTCATCTTCCCCCTTGTCTTTAGCCCTCCATGTATGTCTCATTTTCTTCCTTTTCCATTTTTTTCCATCCACACTCAAAACCAGGAAAAGCAGTTCTTTCAAAGCCCAAGCAGACTTTCAATTTCGTTTTCTCAGCGTCATCCAGTGTCATGCAACAGAGAATGAGGCAGAGAACGAGAGACTCAGATCACGAAATTCAGACTGCAGGGAAGAAAAGCAGTTTGCCACAGGAAGACGTGAAGAGTAGTCAGGCTCTAATCCCTCATTATAATTTACGAGTTTTATTATATATTGCTTTACCTCATTTCCGAATTTTTTTTTTTTGGCAGCTTGAAAGAAATCAGGCTCTACGCAAATAAGCTGCTAATTGCCAAACAGAAAATAAGCCACATCATTCTATCTTATTTTCTGCATGCTACTGATGCTAACTGCTGGCAGAGAGGTTATTCAGAAGCAGCCACACTCTACACCGCATCTTCCAACACGTGGTACCCAGGTACGCAGGATGAGGGTGAAGGGTGGGCAAAGAAAGAAAAAGGAACGAGCAACGCATCAATACCTGTGTACCAGGCACCCCACATACCCACATTAACCATTATCGTGGTTCACCTTCCACCCACACAGCAGCACAGGGTAATCCCTGTGCTATTCCCAGTTTATCCAGGAGCAAGCCGGTGCCCCAGGACAGATGACAGGACGAAGGGGCACCACCACACTGACCCTGGGTCTCCTCGCCCACTTCCAGGACTCTCCATTCCGCCTGCTGAGCTGGTGAGTAAACACGTCACAGCTCACTCTAAGTAAATTACACCTCAACTAAAAATATATAGAATTGAAACTAAATATGTAAGTAAACACTCGATAAATTTTTCACAGCTCCCGAAGGTGTTTTTAACTACTGACTCTCCCAGGTTGAGTAAGAGTTAAATGATTTCTATACAGGAGAAACTAACACAACATCGTAAAGCAATTATACTCCAATAAAGATGTTTAAAAAAAAGATTAAATTATTTCTAATTGTCACTTCACGTAGAAATAGAAGAGTTGATCCTGCCAATTGAATTCACCCACCTATCAATTCAGTGACAGGATGTGAGCCAATCAGTCCCACATTATACATATATATATAAAGTAACCTGCTGATGGATTGAACTGGTCCCGAGTCAAACACACAAAGCCCCCCTAGACGCTGCCACAGTCAGAGAGAAATCAAAGGTTACCTTGCTTCCCTGGGAGGATTAGGACAAAAGTCTCCGGGAAATCTCTAATAAGAGGCAATCTGTGAGAGCAGGTTTGCAGAAGGACTGTGTGTAATCCAACCCACTCCCCACCATCCAGCAGTGCTGGGAAAAGGTGGGCATCCAATTGATGCTTCCTGACGAAATGAATGAACTCTGGTGAGTGTTTTCATCGCAATCGTCTTGCATGTTGTTAACATCCCTCATTTTGAAATTCACGTTGCTCTCAATCATTCTTTTTATTTAATTATTTTATTTATTTATTTATTTATTTATTTTAGGCTGCACTGGGTCTTCATTGCTGCACACAGGCTTTCTCTAGTTGCGGCGAGCAGGGGCTACTCTTCACTGCGGCGCACAGGCTTCTCATTCCGGTGGTTCCTCTTGTTGCAGATACCGGCCTCTAGGCATGCGGGCTTCAGGAGTTGCAGCACATGGGCTCAGTAGCTGTGGCTCGCGTGCTCTAGAGCGCAGGCTCTGTAGTTGTGGCACACGGCTTAGCTGCTCTGTGGCATGTGGGATCTTCTGGGATCAGGGCTTGAACCCATTTCCCCTGCGTTGGCAGGTGGATTCTTATCCACTGCGCCACCAGGGAAGCCCTGCAATCACTCTTAGTTACCTTCATGTGTGTGCGTTTCACTCAGCATTAAGTGTCCCGGATACTATTTTTATCTGCTCGGCAACCTCATCTTCTCGTAACAGATGAGTCCCACCTCATCACAGACACAGACAGGTACACAAGCTTGGCTAACGGTGGTACCTTGCCACTTTAGCTGCAGTAAGTGGTCCAAAAGAAGTTGGCACCTAATCCAAGCTCTTCCTGCAAGTTTTTGTACTGGATCCAAGGAGGGAGGTTCCCATCCTCCTCTAGTCATGGTCCTGTTAGCACAAAAGCTTTGAATTGCCACGTGGAATGAAGTGTTGTGGATCACTTTAAACCATACCTCCAACGAAAAGTGGTCTACTTCCTCTCCCCTTGAAGGTGAGCTAACTCTGGTCACTTGCTTCAAATGAACAGGATGTAGCAGAATTGACACCACATAATTTCTTAGATGAGGTCATAAACGATGATAGAATCTCTAGGTCCATCCATGTTGCTGCAAATGGCATTATTTCATCCCTTTTCATGGCTGAGTAATATTCCATTATCTCTGTGTGTGTGTGTGTGTGTGTATACACACACACACATGCACACACACTACATCTTCTTTATCCATTCCTCTGTTGATGGACACTTAGGTTGCCTCTATACGTTGGCTATTGTAACTAGTGCTGCTATGAACATTGGGGTGCATGTATCTTTTTGAATTACGGGGTATATGCCCAGGAGGGAGATTGCTGGATCATATGGTAACTCTATTTTTAGTTTTTTAAGGAAATTCCATACTGTTTTCCATAGTGGCTACACCAATTTACATTCCCACCAACAGTGTAGGGGGTTCCCTTTCCTCCACACGCTCTCCAGCATTTATTATTTGTAGACTTTTTAACCGGTGTGAGGTGATACCTCATTGTAAATGAACTGACTGACAAAACAGAAACAGACTCACAGATATAGAAAACAATCCTATGGTTACCAAAGGGGAAAGGAGGGGGGGAGGGATAAATTAGGAGTTTGGGATTAACAGATACTCACTGTTATATATAAAATAGATAAACAACAAGAACCTACTGTATAGCACAGGGAACTGTATCCAATATCTTGTAGTAACCTATACAGGAAAAAAATCTGAAAAAGAATACATATACACACACACACATATATGTACATATATACGTATAACTGAATCACTTTGCTGTACACCTGAAAGTAACACAGCATTATAAATCAACTATATTGATACTTCAGTTAAAAAAAAAAAACTTTTTTAAGATGACAGAGCTTCCTTCAGCTGCCTCTCTCTCTCTCTCTCTCTGTCTCTCCCTACATTCACCATCACGTTGTGAGAAAGCCAAGCAGCCCCATGAGCCGCAGCCCCTGCTGAGTCCCAGTTCAGAGCCAGCACCAACGGCCAGACTTGAAATCGAGCCTTCACGTGATCACAGGCCCCACTTAACGCCAAATGGAGCAAAGAAGGGCCATCTCGACAGAGGTCCCCAAATTATAGATTTTTTGAGCACAATATATGTTGTCGTTTTGATAAGCTCCTAAGCTTGGGGGCAGTTTGTTACACAGCAACAGATAATGGGAAAAGGATTTTGGTGCCACATCGGTGCTGCTGTAACAAAGAACCAAACACGTGGCAATAGGTTTGGGGCTGGGGAGCTGCGTGGAAGTTGGAAGGGCCTTGAAGAGACGGTTAGGCGAAGCATGAAGGATCTCGAGGAGGCTACTGATGAGGAAGGAAAGGAAAGGAAGGAAAATGTTATTGGAAACCGGAAAGTGCCTTGTTTAGCGGCTTTTTTATTTGAAAACTTTTAAGTTCTAGATTTATTTTGAAACCAACTTCCAAGGGACCACCTGGCTGCTTCTCACTCCCCATAGTATAACGTAAGAAGAGAGAAATAAGCCAAAGAAATAACTGTTACCATAAAGGAGCAAGAACTTACACGGCTTGAAATTCAAATTATTTCTTATTCCCAGCCTTTCTGGATGACAAATGACGCTAAGATTAAGAAACAGTTTCCAGGCAAAGATCAAATCCAGACTGCTGTCAGGAAAATATGGTCAAAAGATGAGGCCAAGGACATAAACTGTAAAACCCTTTTTAAGACCACAGAAAGATTTAAGGTAGCGCATCACAGACCCTTTCAAATAGTCGAACAGCCAATTAAGACTTCTGAGGAGCCTTACCCTCCTCCCCTCCAAGCCTTAAAGGAAGCCTGAAAAAAGAGACTTATCTTGAAGATATTTGTGGGTATAGCTTTTGTCTGATGGAGATTATAAATGGATTCATATAAAACCCAAAACGGGGACTTCCCTGGTGGCGCAGTGGTCAAGAATCCTCCTGCCAGCACAGGGCACACGGGTTCGAGCCCCGGTCCAGGAAGATCCCACATGCCATAGAGCAACTAAGCCCATGCACCACAACTACTGAGCCTGCACCCTAGAGCCCGCGAGCCACAACTACTGAGCCCGCGTGCCACAACTACTGAAGCCCACAAGCCTAGAGCCCCAGGCTCCGCAGCAAGAGAACCCACATCGATGAGAAGGCTGCACACCACAAAAAAGAGTCGCCCCAGCTCACCGCAACTAGAAAAAGCCCACACGCAGCAACAAAGACCCAAAAGCACCCCAAAATAAATAATTTTTACAAAAAAAATTTTTTAAGAATTATGCCAAGTTGGAAAAGAACAGAGAAAGTACAAAATGAAAAAATAGGCATTTGGACCCCCAAACCTGTATGAGTGGTAAGCAGGCTACTTTTATGGAAAAGGAAGCATGACTCAGAGTGTAGAACCAAGAGCCCAGAGGTCAGAGCCTAGAAAATCATTTCCAGGCAATAGGCCTAAACCCTAACCAAGGAACTGACCACAGGTGGATTTCAGAATTGCTATGCACCAGTGGCTGCTGGGTGCCCCCACTTGCCCCGTTGTGAACAAGTATCCTTAGCAGTTATCCTAGGCCAGTCCCACCATCGTAGGTTGGGATCATGGGGGCTGACAGCCTATCTTATTAGTGCACAGGTGTTCAGATCATCCAGAGAAACTGAACTCAAGAAGCCATGCTCAAGGAATCACACCTAAGGAGCCTCACCTGCACCTGTACCTGAGTTAGACCTGTACTCATCAAGCCTGAGCCTGATGCCTTCATATATGAGAACTCTGAGGGGTCTTGAGAGGAAATGAGTATATTTTGCACATAGAAAGAATGTCAAAGCATCTGAGAATAGAGGGCAGTCTGCGGTGGTTTAAAAAGATGCCCACAAATTTACAATAGCCGGGATGTGGAAGCAACCTAAATGTCCATCAACAGAGGAATGGATAAAGAAGATGTGGTACATATATACAACGGAATATTACTCAGCCATAAAAAGGAACGAAATTGGGTCATTTGTAGAGACATGCATGGACCTAGAGACTGTCATACAGAGTGAAGTCAGTCAGAAAGAGAAAAACAAATATTGTACATTAACGCATGTATGTGGAATCTGAAAAAATTGGTAGAGACGATCTTATTGACACAGCAGAAACAGAGACACAGACGTAGAGAACAAACGTACGGACACCATGGGGGAAGCAAGGGGTGGGATGAATTGGGACATTGGGATTGACATATATACACTATTGATACTATGTATAAAATAGATAACTAGTGAGAACCTACTGTATAACACAGGCAACTCTACCCAATGCCCTGTGGTGACCTAAATGAGAAGGAAATCAAAAAAAAGAGTAGATATATGTATATGTATAGCTGATTCACTTTGCTGTACAGTATAAACTAACACAATATTGCAAAGTAACTATACGCCAATAAAAATTTTAAAATAAAATATTAATTAATTAAAGATGCCCACAAATTCTTTAGACCCTCCTCCCATCAACAGATGGAGTCTAATGACCCTGTGCTTGAGTATGGGTCACGCTTAGTGACTCACTTCTAAGGAATAGAATGCAACAGTAGTTAACACTACCCAACTTCCAAGGTTGTCCACAATAAGGGATAGTTTTTGCCTAGATCTCTCTCTCTCTGAGAGAGAGAGATCACTATGCTATAAGGAAGCCAAGCAGCTACATGGAAAGGCTACAGGTAAGTGATCCAGCCATGGTCCCAGCCAGGTACCAGTAGACAGACAGCATCAACCACCAGTGGCATACTGAAGTCTCCAACGGTTGGAGAACCATTTCTCCCTTCAATTCTGTCAATATTTGCTTCATATGTTTTGGGGGGTCTTTTTTGGGGGGTATATATGTTGAAATTTGTTAGAGCTTCTTGAGAAATTAATACGTTTATCAATATATGATGCTTCATTTATCGCTTGTAACAGTATTTTACTTAAAGACTATTTTGTGTGATAGTATAGACATTCCAGCTCTCTTTTGGCTACTATTTGCATGGAATATTCTCTTCCATTTTTTCACTTCAATCTATTTGTGTCTTTGGGTCTTTTGGGTCTAAAGTGAGTCTCTTTTAGACAGCATATAGGTGGATCATTTTTTTAGTATCCATTCTGACAATCTCTGCCTTCTTATTAGAAAGTTTATTCCATTTACATTTAAAGTAATTATTGATAAGGAAGGACTTACTTCTGCCATTGTTGTTTATGTTTATTTTTTGTATATCTTCTTTTTGTCCCTCATTGCCTCCATTACTTTTATGTTTAGGTGATTTTTTTAGTACTGAACTGTTTTGATTTCTTTATCATTTTCTTTTGTGTATATTTTGTTGATAGTCCTTTGTGGTTGCCATGTGGATTGCATTTACTATCCTAAAGTTACAACAATCTGATTCAAATTGATACCAACTTAACTTCAGTAGCTTACAAAAACTTTGCTCCTATACGGTTCCATGCTCCCCCTTTGCATTATTATTGTCACAAATTACATCCTTTTAAATAGATTTATAATTTTACAATAACATAATTTAGAATTTTATAAATTATAAATGTTATGCATTTGTCTTTTAAATCATGTAGAAAATAAAAAGTGGAGTTATAAACCACTAATACTAGTTTTTATATTTGCCCATGTATTTGCCATGATTGAATTCTTTATTTCTTCATATGGCTTTAAGTTACTGTCTAGTGGCCTTTTACTGCAACCTGAAGGATTCACATTAGCATTTCTTGCAGGGCAGGTCTAGTGGTAAAGAACCCCTTTAGCTTTTAATATCTGGGAATGTCTTAATATCTCCCTCATTTTTTTAAAGAACAGTTTTGCTGGATATAGAATTCCTGATTGACAAATTTTTTTCTTTCCACATGTTAAATGTATCTTCCCACTGCCTTCTGGTTTCCATGGTTTCTGATGAGAAAATTGCTGTCAGTCTTATGGAGGATCACTTGTATGTGATGAGTTGCTTCTCTCTTGCTGCTTTCAAGATTCTGTTCTTGGCTTTTGACAATTTGATTATAATGTGTTCCCATGTGGGTCTCTTTTGAGTTTATCTTACTTGTAATTCATTTAGCTCTTGGAATTTTTAGATTCATGTCTTTCATTAAATTTAGGAAGTGTGCAGCCATTATCTTTTCAAATATTCTTCTGCTCTTTTCTCTCTTCTTCTTCTGGGACTCCCATAGGTATATGTTGCTCTGCTTGATGATGTCCCAGAAGTCTCTTGGGCTACCTTCACTTTTTCCATTCTTTCCTCTTTCCACTCCTCAGACTTAAAAATTTCAATTGTTGTATCTTCAAGTTTGCTGATTCATTCTTCTGCCTGGTCAACTCTTCTGTTGAACCTATCTAGTGAATATCCATTTTATTATACTCTTCCGCTCCAGAATTTATTTCATTCCTTGTCGTAATATCTATCTCTTTACTGATATCCTCATTTTGTTTGTACATCATTTTTCTGATTTCCTTTAGTTCTATGTCCATGTTTCCTTTAGCTCTTTGGACATCATTACGATAACTGCTTTAAATTTTTAGCTAACAAATCCAATGCCTGGGCTTCCTCAGGAATGGTTTCTGTCCATTTATTTTATCTCTTTCAATGGGCCATGTATTCCTATTTCTTTGTATGCCTTTTGATATTTTGTTGAAAATTAGACATTTAAATATTTGGTAACATATTAAATAATGTGGTAACTCTAGAAATTAGCTTCTCCTCCTTCCCCATGGTTTTCTGGGTTTGCGGGGCTTTTTTATGGTTGAAAGCTGTAGTGGTCCATCTGTTTAGGTACTTTTTCAAATTATTTTTGCCTCTTCCAACTTCCAGCAACAGCCAGCATTCCTTGGCTTGTGGTCACATCACCTCCTCATCTTCTGTTTGTCTAATCTCCCTCTGCCTCACTCTCATTAGGACACATGTTATGGCATTTAAGGCCCACCCAAATAATCCAGGATAATCTCCTCATCTCAAGATCCTTAACTTAATCATATCTGCAAAAACCCTTTTCCAAATAAGGTAATACCTACAAATTCCAGGGACTAAGATGTGGCTGTCTTTTAGAGGGGTCCATGTTTCAGCCTACCACATGAAGCAACAGATAAGTGAAACAAGTGTTTTGAGAGAATAAGTCAAACAACAGAGAGAAAAGTGAGGGTCCTAACACCCTTGATCCCCTGACCCCAGTCATCCCATCCTCTTTTCTTCTGGCACTAGTTTAAATTGGGTCTCTTCCTCTTGAAAGCAGAGGTCCTCATGCAAAAACAAAACAAAACAAAACAAAAAAATTCTAATGTTAACTGAACTTTCACATATTTATATACATATTGTTTATCCCAACTAAGCTAACATTCCTTGAGGGGAGGTCATCTCTTACACAGGTGTTGGTTCACCACAGCCTGGAAAATCTGGCAAATATTCAGTAAATAGTTGTTCATGTGAAAGAGTGATGTACATGATGTACTGGCCTAAGAGCCAGGCTCTGCTCTTAACTTGCTGTGGAGTTTTGGACAAAACAAGATGCCAGTAACAGCCAGGCTCCTTTGTGCACAGGGAAAGGAATAGTCAACCCACTTACTCAAGTCACAGAATTTCCCCTTTTTTTAAACTTTTCTATCAAATGTCTACATGTGACCACAGAGTAGTCAAACCAAAGTATTCAAACGTTTGTAGAAATACCTGTATGTGTTTAGTATTTAACTCTGCCCTAAGTCCATTAGGCCTCTCATTATGGGCTTAATTGTGTGCTCCCAAAATTTATATTTTGAAATCCTAACCTCCAAGACCTCAGAATGTGGCTGTATTTAGAGACAGGCTCTTACATAAAATAAGTCATTAGGGTGGGCCTTACTCTAATATGACTGGTGTCCTTATAAGAGGAAGAGATTAGGACAGAGACACAAACAAAGGGAAGACCATGTGAGGACACAGGCAGAAGACGGCCATCTACACACCAAGGAGAGAGGCCTCAGAAGGAACCAACCCCGCCCACACCTTGATCTTGGACTTCCAGCCTCTAGAACTGTGAGACGTAAATGTCTGTTGTTTAAGCCGCCCAGTCTTGTGGTGCTTTGTTATGGCAGCCCAAGTAACTAGCACATTCTTCCTGCTAAAGGAAAGTCAACCATTTGTACTGAAAACAGAGTTTGGACCTGAAATCACTGTAGTGGGAAGATTCAGTCCTGTTTAGGCTTTTGCCCCAATCACAGACACATGCCTTCCAGGTGTGTTGGCTACTTCACAGTTGGCAGACAGAAGGGAAATGCTCCTTGAAAACAGCTGACGTTTCAACTTCACTTGAAAAAGTGAAATTGTTGACATTTCTACAGTCCTGAACGCCCTTACAGGAGTGGTGATCACTGTACCCCAGTGAGCTGGCCCCAGATAATCTAAGTCACTGCCTTGTCCTGTACGGCCACCTGTAGAGCAGCTGAGTTCCTTGGACCCAGATGGAGCATTGCCGCAGGTGAGCCTGTTGTCCTGGGATCCCAGCCAGCCTGTCGGCCACTCTAGGAGAGAGGCAGGAACACAGAAAACCTGTGGGAGCAGCTTCGGCACAGGAGGAACTTCCCGCCTGCCGTCCTGCTGCGTCACAGACTCTCCAGCTTGAGAGACTGGTGTCACCTGCAGAGCCTCAGGCACGTACACAGAGAGAGAGGAAGACGTGTCCACTATCAACACAACCACCTACTAACACCAGTTTAAAAAGTGCCGCAGTTCGGCCCGCAAGAAAGTGTGTCCAAGTTCCAACTAATTAGACAGAGGAGGTGGAAAAAGAGATTTTTTTTTTTTTTGTCTTGGTGTCTGGTATTCAGCAGCACGTCTAACCTTGGAGCTGTCAGGTTTCATCATGAATAAGGACCGTGACCACACCCCACATGATCCTCGCAGGGCAGACCAATTTCCTCACAACTGGCGAAGCAAAGCAGAGGCCACCTAGAGACCTGTGATGCGGTCATGAAGAGGGACATCCGCTCCCCTGTGCTTCTACCCCCAGAGCACCAGGGGGTCTAACATCCCACACTTAACACCAACACAGAAAGAGCTGGGTGTGCACCCAGCTGGAACACGGGGAAGGAACGGCATCACGCTGAAATCATGCTTTAATCTGCTACAAATGAAAGGGATAGATATCACATGTAGATAAACCCTCTGGGTTTATCCAGCTCCAATCCCAAGGAGGTGTTACATGACTGTGCACCCTTAGCACGCGTGAAAAATGCCAGCACACAAACCTGCACACACAGTGATGCTAAAAGCCACCATTGGCTGAGATCTTCGCCCTTAGCTCAGAGAATCAGAGATTCTCCTATAAAGAGGAAAAGACCCAAAGACAATGCAACCAAGGGACGTAAATGGCATACTGTACATACGCTCATTCTGCGGCGTTTGTTTATACGTTTCGCCTGTCTCCCAACTTCTAAATTTTTACCTAAAATGGGAGGCAGACACACAAGCTCTCTTTCTTGTGAGAATGATGCTAGAGGTCAACACTGAATTAATACGAGTGCTCGGCTCCTAATAACCTAATGGTTTTAGAAAAAATCACGCACCGTTTTCCTGATGCATCCCCAGCGTGGAGCCCTCACCCGTCCCTTCCCTAGTGGTCATATAAATAAGAGTTTCCAGAATACAAAACCCTCCCAGCTAGGTTTTATCCCCACAGCTCCTACAAAGCTGTTTTCCACGTTGGGATGCAAGAGGCTTTAGACCCAGCGAGGCCGGAGGCCAAGCAGAAGGACGGCCGGAGCACACGCTGGTCCTCTCTGAGCAGCTCCCATGGCCTCGCCTGACAAAGAGGGTGGTGACACCTCCTCCCGGGAACTGGCCAAGGTCTCAGTTGATGGTGACTTGGATGTTTCTTGTGCTGTCATTGTTCACAAGTGGTAAGGGTGCAATCAGTTGAGTAACACCTACTTGAGATCTGAGCTTCTGTTTGTGTGTTTAGTGGAAGCCCCGTCATCCCAAGACAAGGGGAGACATTACAAGCACCCCTCAGAGCAACGGAGGGGAAGCCCTGTGGATAACGTGCCAGAAGGATGTTTCCAGACCCGGGAGGTGGGGAGAGGAGGGAACGGTGTGGGCAGGAGGCTGCGGACAGACGCTGCACCCACATTCACATCAGAGTTCAGGGCAGCTCTTTTCAACTCAGAACACAAAAAACAGTACAGGCTGCCGAGAGTCACATTTCCGCTCTGGGGACCCCAGCGTGGTACCCACCTCCCACTGACTCTGCTGTCCTGCGGGTATAAAAATGACCAGATTCTACTCAAGCTTGTTTTCTGCTTCCTAGGCTCGGATGAAATGCGGTGAAAAGGAATCCGTGGGTTTTTGCTGTGCTCAGTCACGTCTGAGTTCTGAGACGAGAAGGCATTAAACTTCAGGAAGCCCCGGGAGGACATTCAGAGTGGGGTCCCCGTGAAAGAAAGGGGTGTTGGCTTGGATAATCTGCACACTCACCAAAGAGCCACTGTGGATAGAGAAATCTCGCTAAAGAAAGAATTCAGAAAAAAAAAGAAAATGATGGCAACTTCGACAAGAACCGGCCACTTTCTAGCACAGTTTCATGCTTGGCCTCTGCTGTGATCATTTTTCTCTCAATGCTTCACATTTTTATTGTGCTAGAATTTTGTCACAATGACTATTGGTTGAGACAAGGAGAGAGAAAGGAAGTCAGTGCTGGCCACTCTTCACTCCAAGAAGGAAAGTCTAGGCAAGCAGGAAGGCCAGCTCTGCGACGCGGGTAGCGGACATGGTCACCGGGGGACACGGGAGGCCAGGGCGTGTGAGAGGCCACAGATCCACGCAGGAACAACTAGGACAGTAACCATATTGAAATCCGTGGTCCATCCCAGACTTAAAGAATGAATTTACGGCAACCAGTAGGGAAGGGTGGAGGGAAGGGATAGTTAGGGAGTTTGGCATTGACATGCACATACCGCTATATTTATTCAATAAAATGGATAACCAACAAGGACCTACTGTACAGCACAGGGAACTCTGCTCAATGTTATGTGGCAGCCTGGATGGGAGGGCGGTTTGGAGGAGACTAGATACACGTTTGTGTATGGCTGAGTCACTTTGCTGTGCACCTGAGACTATCAAAACATTGTTAATCGGCTCTACTCCGACATAAAATTAAAAGTTTAAAAAAAAAGATTAAAAAAAATTTTTTAGGGTGAAAGAAAGGAAGGGAGGGAGGGAGGGAAAGAAAGAAAGAAAATCATGGTCCACGCTCTGCTTTTCTCCGTCCCAGCACATCACAGACCCTGGTCGCTCCTCCCCCATCTCTGGACGGCAGTGTCTCCCACTGTGGGACTCTGAGGGCTCATCCTTGCCCCCCGGTGGACATGGGACAAGCAGTAATGCGCTGAAGCCAATGAGCATTTTGAGCCTCTAGGAGAAAGACCCTAAGCACATACCAAACAGCAACATTCTTTTTCTCCCAAGCCCTCCCAGCTTTATGCAAGAATATAAGGAAATATTAATCTTCCTTCCCTAGTGAGGGAGAGATGTAATTAGAGGCCTGAGAAGGTGTCCCCACAAGGCATCAGCGGGTAACTCTGCCAGCCCTTTAATGAGATGAAACATGGAACTTTCTATTCTGGGCTTATGGCTCCTTGCTCTGGAACACAAAGTCATTTTTATGAGTGAGTCTAGAAAGAAAGAGAGAAAAGCAAAAAAAAAAAAACCAAGGGGATAAGGTCACCCTCTAGATGCTACTGGCTAACCTCATGGACACCGGCAGACGCCGTCCCCGGAGACAGAGCACAGCTGCACAGCTGCTGCTAACAGAAAAAGAAGGGAGCCCACACGAAGACTAAATGCTGAGTGGCAAGAAATTCTCAGCAACTCTGAAAATGTTTATTAGTAACCCTGCATAAACTAGAGGAGAAAGGAAATTGTATTCAAATCCTATCTCAACAAATCTCATGACAACAAGCTCTCCACCTCAACGCTGTCCAAGCTTCCCCAATGCCATAGCGATCAGTTTACGAGAATTTGTTGATCACCTACTATGTGCTAGTCCATGCCCATGCACTGGGCCCTGCAGCGATCCATTTCAGACAATAGTTTCAAATCTCCTTTCAAGGAAAGCAGACTTTGGGATGGGGGCTTATAGCAGTGGTGGCTCTTCCAGCTCTTGGCCCTTCTGTAGAATGCCCTTCCAGCGTATCCTACTCACCCCTTAGGGCCTAGATACACTGCCACCTCCACCAGGAGGGACAAGGCCCATGGACTGAACCCCACCTGCCGGACTCAGCTGGCCACTGTACCACAGGCTTGATTCTCCATGGAGGAAAGTCCTACACCAGCGTTTGCCCAAATGTCAACATGCACCCCAATCACCTGGAAGGCTTGGGAAAGTACAGAATGCTGGGCCTACCCCAAAACTTTTCCTTCGGTACACAGTGACATACAAACAAGGAAAAAAGATAGGCAGAAACACTGGATAAAGGTGCCTTTATTCTTTTAGCTTCCCTGTGAGGTGTGTCCCGTTCAACCTCGTTCCCTGAGGTGTTTCAGAGACATTTGGAGAAAAGACTAAAGAAGTGAGGCCTTCATTTCATGAAGCCTGTCGAGAGAACCACGTCCAGAATGTCCGAGTTCTTCTTGATCAGAAAAAGAGGGCGTGGTTTTCCACCTGTGTCAGAAGCTTTGTGTGTTACAGAGAGAGCCGTGCTGTTAAAGGAACCAAGACTCAGCCCGTGGAAGAGAAAATAAACGTGTGCCACAGCTGGGAGCCTCAAAACCTATATGCAATTGTCTTCCGGAGACAGAAGCCCCCGGGGGGCTGGTCCAGGAACAGCTCATCTGCTCTTGGTCTACAGCTGGGCGGGGGGAACGGGCTACTTCCCCAAGCCTCGGACCTGCTTCCTCTCCCGCACCCCTCACCCTCCATCTGGCCTCATTCTGAAATCGAAACGGCCTGCCAAAGAGAAGTGGCAGAGTTTACAGAGTTCCGCCTCCATCCCCAAATTCCTCTCCTTCCTCCCACCCCCCGTCACTCTCTACGCCCCACCCCAATGGTGTATGAGGACTCCAGACAGCATCAGCTCCGGATGTCTCCTAGAATAGGATTTGCACCCTCCTTGTGGAAGTCGCTCACCCCGTTCCTGTAGCGCCCCATTTCCTAATGGTCTGTGACGAATCCCCTGGGAAACCAGAATATGGGCCCATGAGGTTGAAGACCAAGCCTCAAGGCTACCCAGCTTCCTGGGGATCCTTAGATCTACATCATTTCCAGACCGAACGTCGGTGTGCTAAGCTTGGTTACCACCGGCAGTCTACCTCAAGTTCATGAGTGGCTGGGGGAAGCTGGGAGTCCTTTTAGGCCCTCTCTTTTCCCCTGACCCAGCAGACATGGGTGTGAGATATTGCAGTCGGCACCTGCGTCCTTAAGATCCTTCCCAAGCCAACCATACCTGCGACCTTCCCTTGAACACAGCGCACCCTGTGTCCACTCGGCAGCCATGACTGCCCTCGTCTGCTATGACCCAACTCCTGTTTGGGTGTCTCATTCTGTTTGTTCGGGCCTCTGACCAACTCTTCCGTCGTCATGTTATGACTTCTCCTTTCCAGCTTGGCTACTTCAGGCCATCTACACGGGCATTTGGATACATTCGTGCCCACTGGCACAGCCTGGCATCATCTCTGGAGCTCATCCCATCTCCTACACCTGGTCCCCGAGACCATGAAGTCAGAAAGCTCCACGAAGGCTCATACCCACAGGCATCCCAAGGTCAGATACTGTGTCCACCTCACTCTCCTATTCCTTCCACGGTGCCGAGCACACAGTAGGTGTTCAACAAACATTTGCTGATGCGTGAATAACGTTTAGATATATCACACCTTAGGCAGATAGATGATGAGTTAATATAACTTATATTGTGCCAGTACTCAGAGTGTTTCTGGACAATCAATAAAGTTATACTTAGAACCCAAAGGATTATTGCTCAGCAAGTGCTTCGAAATCCACAAAATAACAGTGTTGTAAAATAGTCAACTGTTACTGAGTGGAGGTGATCAAAGGAACAGAGTACGTGATTCATCTGGGGTGTGGAGGATAGGGGTAAGTAAGGAGGGAAAGAGAAATTGGACATTATGGAAAAAAGGAAGGAAGAATCAATAAGCAAAGTAAAACTCACCCTTATCATAATCATCTTCCTCAACCGCTTTTTCTTGAAGTTTCTGAAGCTTTAATCTTAAGGATTTTACCTATGTTGGTTTGAAGGGGGAAAAATGAAAAGCAAATTACAATCGCACTCACGCAAACTCATTTTGCTAAAGCTAAGAACACTTAGAAACTATTTCGAAGCACCACTTTATTCTCCTTTAAAAGAAGAACCACAAATGTACGTTTTTTCGATGCCAGATGCATTTGTTTCTCCAAAAAAAGTTATACAGAGAAAAAGTGTAATTTGAGCATAAAATCCACAAAAAGAGTTAGAATGTTATTTTAAACAAAAATATCACGCTGTACCCTTACCTGTGTGAAAAATGCATAACAAAAAGGAATACAAAGAAGAAGAAAAGCATGAACTTCAACTCGACAGCCCGTCCTGAGGGCTTGGCAAGAATGAAAAGAAGGACTTTACCAAAGACGTCCTACGGTTCACACCCCGTCCATTACAGAAAAGGGCGCTGTCTTACTTAACACGCATGTGGACTCAACGATCCCATCACTTGTCTGAGAATCACCAACGTGTTCATTTGTAATTATTTCTCTTCTCAACAGGAGGCCCCGGGATTTTCTGCAGGGAGATTCTTAGCCTATGGATGAGTGGATTTAAGCTTGCTCCCTGAAAACCTGCTTCCTCCCATCCTTTGCCAGCTCACACCTACCTCTCCTTCCACACCTGGCTCAGGTGTCACCCGCACCAGTCCATGTGTAAAGTCCTTCCTCTCTCTGGCCATCGTCACCTGTACTTGTACTTATTCACAAGATCCGAGCCATTTAACCAATATTTACTCTAAGTGTCAGGCACTGTTTGAGGGGTTGCAGATAACGGCACGAAATTCTTAGCCCTCTAGCTTTACAGTTTCGTGTAGGAAGGCAAAAAGATAAACATAATAAGTAAGTTTTATGGAGCCTTAGAAATGGACTAGCGTTATGAAAGAAGAAAAAAGTCGCACCACGTCAGGGGGGTCAGGAATGCTGGCAGACGGTGAGGTTGCGATTGTCAGTAAAATCTCATTGAGAAGGTGACATCTGAGCAAAGATGCATATACGTGGTTAGGGAGTGACCCGTGAGGCTCTCCGGGAGAAACACGTTCCAAGAGAGGGAGGAGCTGGCACAAAGGCTCCGGGCAGCAGTGCTCCGGGCTCAGCAAAGCAGAGCAGGAGCCCACCGGGCCTGGAGAGGCTTGGTTAAAGGGGAAATTGTAGGAGATGAGGTCAGAGGGGTAATGAGGAATGTGGGACGAAGAAACATGAAGTTTAAACATTTAAAAGTTCTGATTTCGGGGCTTCCCTGGTGGCGCAGCGGTTAAGAATCCACCTGCCAATGCAGGGGACACGGGTTCGTGCCCTGGTCCGAAAGGATCCCACATGCCGCGGAGCGGCTGGGCCCGTGAGCCATGGCCGCTGAGCCTGCGCGTCCAGAGCCTGTGCTCCACAACGGGAGAGGCCACAACAGTGAGAGGCCCGCGTACCGCAAAAAAAAACGGAATCACTTTGCTGCTCACCTGAAACTAACACGAAATTGTAAATTAAATAGACTCCAATAAAAACAAATACATTTTTTTAAAAAACTTTTTACCAAATGTGAAAAAAAAAGGCCACCAGAGAAAAGGGAACCCTCCTGCACTGTTGGTGAGAATGTAAACTGATACAGCCACTATGGAGAACAGTATAGAGGTTCCTTAAAAAACTAAAAATAGAAAAAAAAAAAAAACTAAAAATAGAACTACCATACGACCCAGCAATCCCACTACTGGGCATATACCCAGAGAAAACCATAATTCAAAAAGAGTCATGTACCACAATGTTCACTGCAGCTCTATTTACAATAGCCAGGACATGGAAGCAACCTAAATGTCCATCGACAGATGAATGGATAAAGAAGATGTGGCACATACATGCAATGAAATATTACTCAGCCAAAAAAGGAAAGAAATTGAGTTATTTGTAGTGAAGTGGATGGATGTAAAGTCTGTCATACAGAGTGAAGTTAAGTCAGAAAGAGAAAAAACAAATATGGTATGCTAACGCATATATACAGAATCTAAAAAAGCAGTACTGACGAACCTAGTGGCAGGACAGGAATACAGACACAGACGTAGAGAAGGGACTTGAGGACACGGGGAGGGGGAAGGGTAAGCTGGGACAAAGTGAGAGAGTGGCATGGACATATATACACTCCCAAATGTAAAATAGCTAGTGGGAAGCAGCCGCATAGCACAGGGAGATCAGCTCGGTGCTTTGTGACCACCTAGAGGGGTGGGATAGGGAGGGTGGGAGGGAGGCTCAAGAGGGAGGGGATATGGGGATACGTGTATGCAAATGGCTGATTCACTTTGTTGTACAGCAGAAACTAACACACCACTGTAATGCAACTGTACTCCAATAAAGATGTGAAAAAAAAAAATAATCCACCAAAAGGACACTAGTTTACAGTCTGAGCTGAAACAAGACCTCAACTAGAAAATGCATGTCGGGTGGCTCAAATTTTTAGCCATTCTGTCCATGTCCACAAACGACCAGCAAAGCACAGTGAGCACTGACTTTGGTCTTCGATAAATCTGAGCAAGTAAGTGAATTCCCAAATACAGAATCCACGAATACGGAGAATGGACTGTATTTAAAAGGAGCTTTTTTTACTCAAATTCCTGAGATTTGCATTTTTACTTAAGGAGAGGGGAAAGGGGGTGAAGGAAGTAGAATATAGTATCTGGAAGGTGCCGGAACACTAGAATCCCCATCTTTCAAGGGATCTTTTGGAAGAGCCCAACCCTCTCCCCAGTCCTGTAGCCCAAATGAGCAATCTGGGGTCTCCGCACAAACATGATGGAAAAAGCAAGGTCTCCCTCATCACACACAACTCCACCTCTTCCTCCACCTGAAGCAAAATCTGCCTTCCTGTTAGTCCTACACCCTGGCCCGAGTCCCTTCCGTCACTCCCACCGCCCTGAAGCAAGGTCATCCCTCCTCCACACATCAGACGTTCAAATCACTGGAAAGAGCACCGTGTTTCTCGCCATCCAGGTGCTGGATGACCATAAACAAAGATACTTAAACAACAGATAAACTGTGTCCAGAGCCTACCATTCGAGACAAGATACGAGTTTAATTTGAACTGTGGGGAGATGACTGAATTCTTTTTGGAATTCAAATTCTCCTAATCTGAATTAGGAGAATTCAAATTTGAATTAATTCAAATTCTCCTAATTTGAATTAGGAGAGTTCAAATTTGAATTAATTCAAATTAGAATTCAAATTCTCCTAATCTGAGCTATTTCTCAATGTTAATAATGAGCAATGTTCTGGTTTCTTGCTAGGTACCAGAACCGGTCTGAAGCCCTGCACATGGACGGGCACTTTAATCCTCACGACGATCTAATGAGCTAGGGGCTGTGGTTACCTCCACCTTCTACAAGAGCGTCTTGAGGCACAGAACAGTGAAGCAAGTGACCTCAGGTCACACAGCAAGGAAAGGAAAACGCAGGGCTACCACCCAGGCAGTCCCACCAGGCTGCCAGGAGTGCAAGCCCACGAGTGACCCAGCAGTAACCAAGACCCCACAAAATAACTCTGCAGTGGGTTATGACCAATTATTCATTTTGAAAAGCTGCATGTGGGCAATCAAGGAGAAAAGAAGAGCTAGAGCTAGGGTGGGTTTTATTTCTTTTTAAAACTAAAAATCATGAAATCCAAAAGGTGAGTCAAGGTGGTTCTCCCCAGCCACAGACCCTGGAATTCCAGCTCCCGGGCCCCCCAGCGTCTCGGTAGTGCAGAGACTGGCATGGTGAACCCGTGCCCAGAGAGCACATCTACTCAGGGTTTCACAGACTCCAATTTACCAAAACTCCTAGGTTCACAGGAGGACACGATCTACATCTGGGTAAGAAGAGTTAAAAGGAAGGGAAAAACTATTGGTGCCACCAAAACCCAGGGGGCCAGATCTTGTGACCTGACTGCAGCAGACCCACTGCCAAGCAAGTTTCTGTTTGTTTAGTTATTTGGGAGGTAGGGAAGCTAGTCTTTATAACCACATTCTACTTTTGCTTGACTTCGGTCAAAACTTGGATTTTTGAAACAGAGAAATGCAGATATGTTGCCGAGATTTTTTTTTTAAAGCTCACAGAACTAAAGTGTTGGAAATTGGCATTTAGAGTCTGAAAAGCACAATGGTGCAAACCTCCACTGAGTGTCTGGATACTTGTATGTGCGGCTCTCAGCATCTCTCCTTATGCCTCTGACAGTCAATCCAAGAAATCTATCAATTAGATACCTGTGTCCCATCTTAGCAAGATAAATTATTTCACTAAAAGTTAATCAAGCGCCAGGCAGTATGCGAGGCATCAGGCATCTCAGCAAAGTGACCTGTAGCTAAGGAGCTCATGACCAAGTGAGGAACTTGGACCCCAAACAAAGGATTATTGACGTGACGAGTGCTGTAACGGGGCACGTGCAAAAGGCTGTGGGAACGGAAGAGAATGGAGGGAATCGTTTGGTCTCGGGCGGTAAGAGAGGTCTCACATGGAAGTGGCTTTGAAGTCACACCAGAAGGGAAAAGGAGAGCTGGGCAGGTGGCACAGTGCAGGAAGGTCATTCCGGGCAGAGGCCAGAGGCATGGGAACAGGAAGCAGCCCCCCGTGGCTGAGCCGGCAGCAGTAAGGCATCTGGATAGCCAGGCAGCTGGAGCAGGTCGGGAAAGGTTTCAATTGTGAGGATGAGGGATTTGGAGACCGTCCGAGAGAAGGAACAAACCACCCAAGGCTTTAAGCCAAGGAATGACGCCATCCCAGCAGTGTTCCCGAAGATAACGCTGCTGGCCACGCGGAGGATGAACTGGGGAAGAGAGACACTGGAGGAAGGTAACTACATCAGGAACCTGTTGCAGGACCCAAGTGCAAGATAAGGCTTTGAACCAGGCAGGGGCCGTGGCCGTGACCGCGAGAGCGGGTTAGCTGCGGGACTGACGGAGCTTGGAGACGGAGCAGAGGTGGGCAGCAAGGTGGAGGAAGGTGTCGAAGAGGCTGCAGCTCCTCTCAGGAGCTGGATGGATTGTATTAACTCAAATCGACAATTACAGATCGACAGCGAGGCCCGTTAGAGCGGGTTTGGTGGGGAAGACAGTGGCATCAGTTCGGAACCCATCTGGCTCAAAGATTCCACGCATCACCTGGGAACAGAGACCCCCACGCTGGCCCAGCTGCACTATCTCCCTGGGTGACAAATCGACGGCTGGACTGGGACAGGACGAACAGGGACGGGGCCAGGAGCATCAGGCCACAGGTAAGGGATCGAGGGTAAATGAGATCGGCTGCTGGGAATGAACCTGAGCCTCACATTTTCGGGTACTCCTTCCAAATCCTGATGAGATGGGCTCTACTTCCCTGCTTCCGTGTACATATGCCACACACACGCGCGCGCATACGTACACGTGCCCACACATACGCACACACATACTCATGCACACACCCCAGAAGGGAAACAGTCTTTCAACAGGACGAGCCAATGGGTCACCACAAAGCATCTCCGCCCGGGTTTCTCTGGGAACTCTTCGGCGTAGAACACCCCTGCCTACTCCCAGGTGTACCCACCCCTCAGGTAACTGGGTGGACAGCTACTAGGACTGACATCTATACGTCCTGTCCCAATTTCCAAAGCACTTACATTCCCACTTGAACCACAGAACGATCCCATGTGGTGTTATCGGCTCTAAATAAGGAAACTGAGGGGCTGAGAGGTTTAGCGACCAGAAACAAAGTGTTCCGGCTCTACGTCAGGAGCTCCCACGGCTACAGCACAACATGAGTGCTGTAAACGCAGAAGCAGCTCTGGATCGCCGCCAGTTCAGAGCAACACTGTGTTTATATCCCTCAACCCTGTCCACACACCAGCCAGCTGCATCTCCCCTGTTCCCTGGCCCCAACCCCCTGTTTCAAAGCAAAGCTCAGCTGAGCTAACCCTGCATCGCTCAGGCTAGATACTGCAGAGGACCTGCAGCCCAACAGGCAACGAACCTAAGCATCTAAGTAAGGGACAGAGAAAATGAGAACAGATTCGAGTTCAAGCTGAAAGAGAAGAGACAGCAGTGAGGCAACATCTTTTTGCAGCCAGCCACCAGAGGAGCTGCCAGCAGGGAGCTGGGCAAGCCCAGAAGTGCTGTTTCCTGCCCTCTGTACAGATCTAATCTGAGCCGTGACCACCACCAGCCCACAGGCTGGGGAGACACCCACCTCCAGCCGCCTCTGCTGGCCCTGCAGGCAGTGCCACAGTGCCAGCTTGCATTTGCTAAGCAGAGGGTCCCAACGGAGAGCATCCTCCGAGCTGCCGCCCTCAAACCACGAGGGGTCCGGGGCGCGGGAGGAGGTGGCATCCGTGTCCAACAAGGGAAGCGTCTCACACTCCAGCCTGGGGCCGCCCCCCGAGGTCTGCGCAGCGTCTGCCAGGCCCTGAGGGGCCTTGAGAGCGAAGGGGGAGGAGAGGACCCGAGGGTGCTCGCGGGCTCCGTCCAAGCTGGCAGCCTTGGCCTCCGTCTCCTCGGGGCTCCGACGCGGGGCCTCGGCCTCTCTGGATGGCGGGCAGCCTTCCGCTTCTCCCCGTTCCCCAGCGGAACCCAGGGAGAGGCGAATGAAACTAAAGCTGGAGGTGAAGACATCCTGAGAGCCGGCAGCGGGGGAGGGGGCCTTGGGGCCACTTCCGAGGCCGCAGCTGGTGCCCCTCACCTCCTCCGGGGACAGACAGCCTTTGGTCCAGACTGCTTCCTGGTGAGGGCTTGGGGCCTCGTGACTGTCCATGGATGGCAGCTCCCCCGGACACCCGGCGTCCCCGGGGCCACACGGCCTGGGGAGCCTCTTGGGCAGGGTGGTGCCAGCCCTGGGCTGAGTCCCACGGAGCCCTGGGCTTCCTCTCACGGCCACCAGAGCCAGGCCTCGGTGGCCCACGGAGGTCAGAGCTAAGGCTGCTGTGCTCCTGGGAACGGGGCTCCCAACCGAGGGACCTCGCCACTGGCCTCCACACGGCTCGGCCCTGGACTCAGCGTGGTGGGACTCCTCACCGCGCGCCCCTCCCTGGGCCCGGAACAGGGCGCCCACTGGCGGGGAGAGGAACCCGATCCGGGGCCCAGCTGCGCTTCTCATGTAGCCCGGCCTCCGTGCCAGCCGCCTCCTCCGAAAAGACGCTGCCGGTGGTAAGCGATCCTCGCTGCCTGGGAAGAAAGAGAAAACAGCACCGTAAACACGCACACCTCCCTGGTTCGGCTGGAACTGCATCTGGAGAACATGCCCGGGTTCAGAGGTCATCCCTCGGGGCATCCGTCAGAGACGCTGGCTCAGTGGTCCCCGGGCCAACCTGGTATGAAAACTCTGATTATCCTTGGGAAGCATCCGCCTAGGATGTGCAGACACAGCACAGCATCCCAGCTCCCCTGCTGAGCCGAACGGCTGGCACTGCTGTGAGCTGTGCCGACACGTCAGCGGGCACATTGCAGGCACAACGTCGGCAGCTCCTCTGCGCCTCCAGCATTCCTGCCCGGTGGTCTTTCAGGAGTATCAGCACTTTCACCCTGGAGCGGTCTGGAAGGCAAAGGATCTGCAGCTGAATGCCAGCGCGCTCCCCCAAATGCGATCCAGTCACCTAATATGGCTCCTCTCAACACGTACGTGTGGTTTCATCATCCGAGTTACCCGCGTCCCTGCGCACCTGCGGACCGTGGAAAGCTGGCAGGGACACGATCTATGCCCATCTATTCATCTCAGAGGGAATTACAGGAGGCCCTGCTCGCTGTGCTCCCCAGACCAGGGGCTGTGTTCCCTTCCCAGCTATGCGAGAGGGACAGAAACAATGAAAGTCGCTGACACCTCTCAGAGGCATGATGCTACAGCAGTTGGAGGGCGCAGGCTCTGGCACCTCATTGCCCGGTTCAAACCTGGTTGTGCCATTGCTGGCTGTGTGACCTTCCACAAGTTACTTAGCCTCTCTGTGCCTCAGTTTGCTTATCAGTAAAGTGGAAATATCCACAGTACCTCTCTCCTAGGGCGGTTGTGAGCATTAAACTAAATGAGTTACTAGAGGCAGGAAGCTCAGAACGGTGCCTGGCACTCATAAGTGCGATGAAAGTGTCAGTTACTATTTCAACATTTTAAAACACCCCGTTACTCATGATGTGTCTTCATCCACATTACTTTCCTTTGCTCCCTACCAAAGTCATGTGAATCAAGCAGACCGGGAATTATAACCTTCCTTTTATCATTAAGGAAACTGAGGCTCAGAGACATTAAAGCTGCAAGTGGCCGAGTGACCAGGGCCAAAGCCTCCTGACTCAGCCCACGCAGTGCTCTCACTTTGGGGCCCTGCCGCACCTCAAATGAGACTGGATGGGGAGGGTAAAAGCGGGAGCAGACAGCACGAAGCACAGCCGTACATACACACGGCCTGTGGCAAGAAGCTCCCCGGCAGGTCCACGCATCTCTCCCCACCTCCCAGAACACAGATGCTCCCAGCATCCTCGTCATGGTAAACAGACAGCACTGGGCATCTAGGGTACCACTGTGTTATGATCGTGCCCTGCATTTAAGTTGCTCGATAAATGATGAATGAATGGATGGATGCATGGATAGATGGAGGGAAGGTAGAATAGATGGATGGATGGATGGATAGATGGATGCATGGACGGATGGACAGACTGGGGCCCATCTGAGCCCCAAACACACGCTCTTTCTGTACCCTTTGCCTCAAAGTATATCACTTAGGATGACAACTTGAAATGACAAAAAGTCAGAAGAAAGAATTTTCTTTTTTCTTCATTTATTTTTCTTTTCTTCCATGCAAAGCTGGAATCAGAAAAGGACATATGGAAAATGTACAGAAAATGTACAGAGGGATCATTAATAGGCCAAATTGGACCACTCACTAGGATGGCTACTAGCTACTACTAAACACACACACACACACACACACACACACACACACACACACACGGAGAAAATAACAAGTGTTGATAAGGATGTGGAAAAATTGAAACCAGCGCGCACTATAGGTGGGAATATAAAATGGTATAGCTGAAAAGAGTATGAAAATTCCTCAAAAAATTAAAAATAGAATTACCACACGGCCCGACAATTCCACTTCTTGGTATATACCCAAAAGAATTGAAATCATGGGCTTCCCTGGTGGCGCAGTGGTTGGGAGTCCGCCTGCTGATGCAGGGGACACGGGTTCGTGCCCCGGTCCGGGAGGATCCCACATGCCGCGGAGCGGCTGGTCCCGTGAGCCATGGCCACTGAGCCTGCGCGTCCGGAGCCTGTGCTCCGCAACGGGAGAGGCCTGCGTACAGCAAAAAAAAAAAAAAAAGACTTGAAATCACGTCTCAAAGAGATATTTGTACACCCGTCTTCATTAGTGGCATTATTCACCATAGACAAATATGGAAGCAACCCAAGTATCCCTCAATGAATGGATGGAGAAAGCATGGTCTATCCATAGTAGGAAATTACTCAGCCTTACAAAGGAAGGAAATTCTGACACCGGCTACAACATGGGTGAACCTCAATCCTGAAGACAAGATGCTAAGTGAAATAAGCCTGTCACAAAACAACAAATATAGCTTGATTCCGCTTATCTGAGGTCCCTAGAGGAGTCAAATTCATAGACAGAAAGTAGAAGGACGGTTGCCAGGGGCCAGAGGCAGGCAGTGGGCTGGGGGGGGGGCAGGGGGAGTTAGTGTCCAGTGGGGACAGAGCTTCAGTTCGGGGACATGAGAAGGTTCTGTGCGTGGCTGGTGGTGACAGCTGCACAACGGCGGGAATGTGCTGAATGCCACTGAACGGCACACTTACAAGTGGTTAAGAGGGTAATTCTATGTTATATGTATTTTACCACAATAAAAAAAAAAATTAAATAGACCAAATGGCGTCACCATACTCTCCGGGCCCAAGGAGACCCGTCCTTTCCCTCAGGGCTCTCGCGCCTGCACCAATGGGGCAGTCAGCACAGAGCTGCAGGGGCTCGGGACAGGGCGAAGGGACGCCTAGAAGGACGAACTCTCCTCTGACCCGAGAACCGGCAAAACAGTTTTTCAAGAACAAGGAATCCAGAAGGAAGTAGAGAGCACTGGATCCTGGCTTCAGTTACCAAAGGAAAACGATCCAGCAATTTCATATCTTGAGAACGAAGTCCTGTGACATCCATATTGTCTTTTGGCTTAAAGAGACTTCTAACTAATTTTTGTATACAAGTCCAATCACCCAAATAACCCTTCTGAAGTTAAAAAGCAATGCTAAGTGGAAAATAATTTGCTCGAAATTTCATTTCTTTTCAAATGCCTCTGGGCCCTTGGGCCTGAGTAGCCCTTCGTAAAGCCACTCAACTAAGGGTCCGAAGTCCCCCCCAGGCCAGGTCCAGCTGCCGTGCCAAGCAGTTCCCCGAGGGGAGCCCGTGTTCCTGGGGGTGGGAGGAGTCTCTGGTAAGATGCTGTCAGGCCACAGTGAGAGGCAGCGGTCGGGAATGGGGGTGGCCCAGCCTCTGAACCCACCCGTGCTCCAGACATGCCCCACTCCGGGTGTGAGCCTTCCAGAAGGTGGCCTCAGAAACAAAGACTGTCACGCACTATCAATCCTCACCCTCCAGAGAGGGCGGAGGAGCTGACAGAGTCGGATCCGGAGGGCACCTCTGGAATGAGCTAGAAGGATCAGAAGAAACCCAGACGGGGCACACGGCTGCTCTGAAATCTCTAGGGAAAACCCCAGTTCCCCATAACCAAAGTTCCCCTTTCCACTTTTTTTTTAACTTTTATTTTTTGAGGAAGTTTATGATGTCCCTCTGGCCAGAAACCAATTATTACTTATATATCCTGCCTGCAATCTGACCTGAAATCCAAGCCCTGTCTACACACCCGGCATTTGAGAAAGGGTTATGACGCATTCAGAGCTTGAGAGGAAGATTCCTTCCTGACACCCTGCTGCAGTCAGCTCTGGGAACAGAGATTCGAGGGTACAGGAAGTCAATCATGGCAAGACGAGGGAAGGCCCAGAAACCAGCCGTGCCCTTTGTTCTTTGTAAAACCCAGAGATGGCTCCATTCTGCCCATCTGGCCCCAGAAAGGCTGGGGTGGAGACAAAGCTTCAGGCAACCTTCTCCATCCCGTGCAGCCCACGCTCCATAACAGGTTCTAGGGAGGGGAGCGCAGGTGTCTTACTTCCTTCCCATGGCGCAGACCTGCAGGTCCCTGTTTATGTGGGATCCCCACTCCACCTCCATCCAGCCCAGAGAGCTCTGAGACTGAAGGGAAGTGAAAGACAGGGGCTTCGACGAAACCCAGATGTCAAAGGGCTTCCATATACAGTCTGGATAAGGTACCCAGGAGCGCCTACTTACATAACGTATGGGAAAAATTGGAGAAAGCCGATGTTACCAGCCAGGTCAGCAAGAATCCTGTCTGCCCTGCCTCTAATGCTCTCCCTCCATCCCTCCAAATCCCCCCCATCCTCCAGCCCCTTCCCCATCAACTACTTCGTCCAGATCACCCAGCTCCCAGGCCTTCACCACGAGGCCACACCACTCCTCTCCCCAATTTATTAAAACCCAGCACTGTCAGTTATCTTCTTTGCTGTATATAAATTGTCCCCAACTTACGCTACTTACAAGCTTCCTGAAGTCCTTACAATTCCCCCCGAAAAGCCTAGTATACAGAGAAGGCATCAATATAAGTCAGATCATACTCATTTTTGAATAGGAAATCTCAAATATGCAATTTAAAAAAAATGATACTCCTGAATTTACTCAGAAGATCTTAAAAACCAAGCCCCAAAGTTAAAATCTACACAAAATGCTCACGTGGGCTTGGGCAAGTTCCTCGGTGACTCTAAGGCCCCGCGGGGAAAGCACGTCTGCCTTGGGAAGTATAAACACAGGGGCGCGGAGGCCGCTGCTGAGGACGCAAAAAATAGTTAAGAGAAAAGCAAACACACAGACACTTTACGAAATGTGACCTGGGTATAAATGCACAGTGGAAACAGGAATGAATCTATTGTTTGCATGGAAGGAATTTTAATCCCGTTTGTCATGGTCGGGGCACACACTTTTATAAAACGTTCAGATGAACCAAAGGTTCTGAGTCATAAAGAAACCACACATCCCTGTGGATTAACTTGTTTTCCAAGAACCAGAACCCAATCGGGTACACTAAGCACAAACACCTGCCGGAGCGACAACTGAGCACAAGTTCATCTTTCCCGGATAGTTCAGAGAGCACCTGGGGATTCGGAAGTGCCTTCAGGTCACCGTAACAAGCACCTCGTGAGCAGGACAAGTGCAGGTGCGAAATAAATCAAGCTTCACCACGTTTCCCTTTTAACTGTGCGATCCACGTCAACAAAACCGGTCCTGGTTGAACATGGGATGCTGGCTGGGGGTGCAGACAAGGGCAGGACACCGCCCCCGCCCCCAGATTTCTTGTGATCCAGCAGGGGATGTAAGTCATGCACAAAACGTCGCAGATGGAATGGCTACTCAACCACAGAGGAAGGAGAATTCCATTTGAAGGTAAACGAGTGGCTCCCCTAGTTGGCTCAGTCGATTAACCTGACGCTTCTCTGACCTTCAGCAAAGCAGAGGACTCCCTGAGCCCCAGAGCGTTCCCCAATGTATGTGCCACCCCAAAACTCACCTCCTGGGGTGGAAGGGAAGGATGGGGTGAACGCGGACCAGGCCCGGGGGGTTCAGGATGACTCTGACAACCAACTTGGGCCCGAGAGATCCCCATGAGCCGGACAGGAACTTTCTGGCTTGTGAGACCTCCTCCCTTCCATCCCGGGGTCCTCGGCAGGCTCTCCTGCCCCCTCCCTTATCCTTCAGTGGCATCTCCCTCAACCTCTCCCAGGTCTCTGGGACTTCACTGGCGGTCCAGTGGTTGAGACTCTGCATTTTCACTGCAGTGGGCACGGGTTCGATCCCAGGTCAGGGAACTAAGATCCCACATGGCGCGGGGAAGCACGGCCAAAAACAATTAATTAATTAATTAGTTAATTAGATAAAAACAAAAAAGCTCTCCCATGTCTCGCCCCCTCTCGGCATCTGCCTCTCGGAGGACCCAAACCCTGTCCTAGAGGAAGCAGGGTGAGTGATCACAGAGGTCCCGCCCTCCTGGGGTTGGTCATCCTGGGGGCGGGGCAGGGGGCAGGTGGCAACCACATGGATGAACACGGATGGGGAGAATGACGGGCAGATCGGTGGTGGCCAGCCACAGGGGACAGGGCCCCTGGCTTTGTCAAGCGGGGTCTTGGAGTGGCATTTGGCTGCGACCTGACAGGAGAGCGGGAGGTATAGGGAGGTCCCAGGGGAGGCTGCTGGGAACAGTCTGAGAGGCGAAGGAACGGGGCTGGAGGGGCAGGTGGGCGACACTGGTGACGGGCAGGGGACAGGATGGAGCCAGACACGGCAGTGCCTGTGGGCTGCATCGGGACTGGGTTTTTGCCCCAAGAGCTATGGGAGGCCTTTGGAGAGAGACAGGATCCCATGTGCATATTTTAAGAGATCCTCTGTGGCGAACAGACCAGACGGGAGCAAGAAAGGACACAAGGAGAGCAGTCAGGAGGCACCAAACCGAGGGCAGAAACAAGCCTGCAGCACACAGAGGAGAGGGGCCCTCTGCTTCACACACCACGTCCATTCCAGGTCTCTTACCTGACAACAAGCAAGGAGCCCACTGTCCTCTGAGCGTTATAGGCACACTGCCTACCCTCCAGCACCCTCCCCCGACAAACATTTAGACACAGAAATACTTCAGGGCCAAACGAGCGATAATATCAATCTTTCTACAAAGAACCCCTTCCAGAAGCATCCTAACTAGTTACCCCGATGCCTACATTTTTGAAAACATCCCTTAGGTCTGCAATGTCTTTCTTTTTCCTTGTCATCTTCCACTATTACGCTCATATCCATATAAAACATCCCCATACCCAACACAAGCCAGCCCCATCCTCAAGAACCTAAGCCTCAGTCGGGGCTAAAACTAGAAGTCCAACAGGAAGTATGTTTTCAACAGCACCGTCTATGGGCAGGTAGGACCAGGGTGTGTGTGTGCGTGTGTGTGTGCGTGTGTGTGTGTGTGTCTAATAAAAAGACACATGCAAGCGTGTGCATACATACACAAATATTTATAGGAACATAGATATATAGACAGAGACAGGGAATGTCACACAAGGGAAGAGTCCTCCCTGGCCCCTCCCTTCCAAATCTGCCCCCCAAACCAGCTGGTAACCGCCACAGAATTGTGCATCGGGCTTGCCGACATCTCGAATTCACAAGCTGACACTCTCCATCCCCTTGAAAGGCAGGCTGTTCCCCAGACATGATTACTCGTCAGCTGCCCTGGGCGAGCAGAGCCCCTTTACCCTGATCTAGCATCACCGTCATCTTCCAAGCCGCGTGCGCTACAGGTACACACGCCAACAGGTGTGCAGGCTCGGGACCCCTGTAAGAGCAAAGCTCTGTCTGTTCTCCCATCAGCCTCCTGGTCACCCAAGGACCAGGGACTTTGACTCCGGGGCTGCTGACATCACTTATAACAGTCTTGTCGTTGGAAGGGCTGAATTGGGATTTAATTGGCTACAGCGTCAGCCCTGAGTCAATGAAACTGAACAGACTCTTCTGCTCGGAACACAGGACACAATGATGTGCTAAAAGTATGAAGAAAAGCAAAAGTATGATAAACAACAGCATAAACTGGTCGGGGGAGGGGGACAGGATGCAGGAGGGATTTCAAGGGTAATATTCCACTTCTCAAGCTGGGTGGTGGTTACATGGGTGCTGACTGTGTCACCATTCTCCAACGGTATATGCAATTATACATATGTAATGTATAATTATACAGCAGACACATATATATTAAGTTTTATAACTGTGAGATATTCTATGCCAGTTTTTCAAAGCTGCGGTCCCTGCACGAAGGCAGAAATACCCAGACACAGACACAGACCAGGCTGTGAGCAACCCCACACGGGAGGCGGGGGAAGGCTCAGGGAGGAGGTGCCCCTGGAGGTGAACCGAAAGGATGAGGCTCCAGAAGCCAAAAAGGAGGGTGAGGCCATGGCGGGTGGAACGAACAGCAAGTACTCGGGAACGGAGGTATGACAGCATGAAGAAGGGAGTCACGACGGCTGGGAGCAGGCAGGGCGAGGCCACTGGGGAAGAGGGACCAGAAGGTTGTGTGCAGGCCCGGAACGCTTCCAGGTGGAGGCGGGGCGAGGCAGGGCCCTGCGCTGGAGAGAAGAGGGTTGGAAGCTCACCCTGTGCAAGCAGAATAGGCAGGAGAGTGGACAATGCCATCTAGGGAGGAATTCTAGAAGAAGAGGAGGGCTCGGGAAAGAAAGAACCAGAAGGGACCCAAGGAAGCCACCGGTGATTCCAGGAGGTGCTGGGTGAGGGACATGCAGCCCCTGTGTCCAGCCCCGCTCACGGTCACCACCATCCTCGTCTCTGGCTCTGCAGCTGAAACGCTGAAACTTTGGATCCGTGGTTCCCAAACAAGGCTGCACATCAGAGTCACTTTGAAATGTCATCTTTTAAACGTTCCACAGTCCAGGCCACACCCCAGGCGGATGACGTCACACAGGTGGGGAGGGAGACTCAGACCCGGGTCCTGGGGACGCTCGCCTGATGAATCCACGGGCAGCAGGGCTGGGAGCCTCTGCTTGAGGGGGAGTCCTGTGTAACCTCCCAGCACACTTGGAGTTCAAGCCCTTCACAAACTTAAACATTCACAGCACTGCAGACCGTGTCTCTCTGCAGAATCTTCCTCTCTTGTTTCTTGAAATGCTACGCGTGGACAAAGTCGGCTTTGTATGTAAAACTTGTCCCCATACGTCTGTTCTAAATCTTCTCCCCACACAGGGTTTCCGCTTTCGATCAGACCATGGGAGCCCTGGGTCCCACGACGTGACCGCCCATGCCAAAGAGGCGCGAGGCCGGCGGCTGCCGGGCAATGTCTCACTTCCCCAGCCTGCAGTCTCCTGACTCAGGGCCCAAACGTGGCTCAACGTTCAGCCCACTTTGGTGTTTAAGGGTCACAACCCACACATGCAACATGCAGTGTGGGATCCTGGATTGGATACAGGAACAACAAAAGGAGATTGGTGGGTGAAACTCGAATAAAATCTGTAGTTTAGTTCATTGTACCAATGTTAAGTTTTTAGTTTGAATGACCCTACCATGATTTTATATATATATAAAATCATATATATAAAGCTTTTAGCATGGGGAAGCTGGATGAAGGGAACTCTGTATTATCTTTACAACTTTTCTATAAATCTATAAGTATTCCAAAACAAAAAGTTTATTTAAAAAGCACACACACACACACACACACACATGATTCATGGACCTGTATTTTGCAGTAGGAAACGGTATGGGCTCTGGAGACAGATTACCTGAGTGTAAAATTTAGCTCTGCCACTTCTGAGTGAGTGTTGTTGGGTTACTTGCCTCTCTGCTGCTTGCATTGTCTGGTCTGTCACCTGGGACTCCACCTCATGGCATTGCTGGGAGGGTAGAGCAGGTTATGAATTTGTCTACTGTGCCTGGCACAGAGCAACCATTCAAAAACTATCTTTATTTGCAATTCAGCCATAGAGCAAAGACAAGAATATCACCCTAAAACCAAGGCACCTGGACATGGCCACCTATAGGCGGAATTTAAGGCAAAGCCAAACCCGAGCGGCCTCAGCTCTGACTGTAAGCTGTTTTCTGTACTGAGGAGGCTGCTGGGGGCCAACATGCCCACACACACACACACACACACAGGGCATACACACACACACAGCATACACACACACGGCATACACACACACGGCATACACACACACAGCATACACACACACGACATAAACACGACACACACACATAGGCACACAGACAGGGCATACACACACACACACGAAATACATACACACGGCACACACACACAGCATACACACACACACGGCATACACACACACACACGGCATATACACGGCATACACACACACGGCACACACATACACACAGGGCATACACACACACAGCATACACACACACGACACACACACAGCATACACACACACACGGCATACACACACACACACGGCACACAAACGGCATACACACACACGACATAAACACGACACACACACACAGCATACACACACATAGGGCATAACACACATGGCACACACACAGTGCATACACACACACACGAAATACACACACACGGCACACACACACAGCACACACACACACGAAATACACACACACGGCACACACACAGCATACACACACACACAGCATACACACACATAGGGCATACACACACACACGGCACACACACAGTGCATACACACACACACACGGCATACACACACGGCACACACACAGCATACACACACACACAGCATACACACACATAGGGCATACACACACATAGGGCATACACACAGGGCATACACACACACACACAAAATACACACACACGGCACACACACACACAGCATACACACACACACATAGGGCATACACACACACACACGGCATACACACACACGGCACACACACACAGGGCGTACACACACACAAAATACACACACGGCACACACACACAGCATACACACACGGCATACACACACACACGGCATACACACACACGGCATACACACACACGGCATACACACACACACGGCATCCAGTGTGGTGTCTCTGGACACTCAACCCATGCTCTGTTGCTGGCCAATACCTGTCCAACTCTCTGATCCAATGTCCTGAGCTGTTTTCTCTCCTGTTTACCCCTGCATCGCCTTCCTCCACTTGAAACAGGTAGTTGAGGAATTTAGCAGTTAGAGACTCATAAACCCCGTGAAAGGGCTCGCTCTGAAATCACTGAGCAGCCTCTCTCCACGGTGCTATTAATTCTCATAAACGATCGTCTTTTTCTTTCCATGTAAAGTGCTACTCAAAATCTGATCAGCAGCTGAACTCCCTCAAGAGCGCTGTTGACTACAGATGGGTATCTCTAATGAATTTTTTAACTGCTGCCCTAATAAAATATGGATGAACCAGAAGGAGCCCTCTCTGTAGCTGTTATTTCAAAACAACTTAAGTTTCTGCTCTTATTTTTGCAGCGAAGAGCTGCAAGCTCTCACATCCACCCTAACGAAAGAGAGCCTTGCTCAGGCTAGTCATCTCTAAAGTTCACAGTTACCTTTTTAATGCCGTATATTTTATGCATGGGCTTATTTTCAAAGCCTTCTAAATGCCCCGCTTTGCATGCCAAATTTGAGATGTGTTTATTAAAAAATGATCTTAAGTTGTCAGTACTTCACACATAAGTAGTACCCGAGGGACTAGACTGTCTTTCAAGGAAGTCCCTGCTTGGCACTAAATTTTTATAATACTCAGAATTTAAGCCCACATCAAAGGTTTGTGCCACTTTAATTGCCTGACCTTAAAAATGATACAATTATCGCATTGCAAATGTCTGCTCTATGATCCTACTAGAAAACAAGAGGAAATTTGGGGGTTTTTTTTCTACATTCCAATATCGGACCTTGGTGCACTGGTGTGAAGAAATAAGACAGAAACTGGCATTAAATAATTCCTAGGTTATAAAGGTGCTCTAAGCAGCTATGAGCACGGGGGTGGGTACTGAGGGTGACCTGTCACTTAACTGGTCTCAGATGTAAGGAAACATTTTATAACAGAATATGATTGTCTTTTGTCTACACTTGAGGATTCTTCATAAAACTTTTCCAGTCTCTCACTTCAGATTGAGATACTATATATAGCTTCCAAGTTTTAAGAGGTCATCTCTCCATCCAGAAAGCTCAAATCTTTCCGATTGACTCAAACACCACTAGTGTTTTGAGTTGATGAAAACTAGGCATAGGCTGGACTGGAGTTAACCTTTGCACCACCTACAAAGAAGGGGTTTGTTGAAACAGTCCTACTTTCTGGAAGATGACAGTGGGGGAATACTTAGGATGTTTAAGAGAGCAAACTGTTTTCAAGTACCCATCTCCATTCATCCAGCGCAAACTAATTATACAGAAATCTTGTCTCTTCTTGCCTTTATAGTGCCTCTTCGCTCTGGAATCATCTTGAACAAAGCAATACATCTTACCGTGAAGAATAATTCTCCACGGATGCTTTGATGCTTAAATATCTGAAGTGCACTTTGGTTATATCAATATGTTTCCACACTGTGGAAAGCAACTAAACACCCTCACTAGATTCCTTTTGAAAGCTTTTGTTCTCAAAGTGGCATATTTAGTGATTTTTTTTTTTTATGAAGATGAGATGCGAGTGTCTTCACCAGCCACCGCTATCAGAAGGGTATCACATAAACTCTCAGATCAGGACCATCTGCCAGAGGAGGCAAAGAGCTAGAGGTGCTGGCCGCTCCCCTGAGGGCTGGCATTCACAGGACGGTGATGACACACTCAGATATCACAGCCGGGCCCAGGCCAGCACTGAGCTAGGTCACCAGGGGAAATCAGTCCTGCAGTCCAGGCTTCCCAGCGAGGTGCGTGTGCGTTGAGGGATGCAACGTCCCGGCGGGCGCATGTGGGAATTCAAGCCACCCACGGAGACCGGGCCCTACAATCAACCATCTCTAGAAAAGAAACTAAGGCTCAGCATCCCAGGGGTGACAGGACTTGAAGGAAGCAGAATGACCTTCTCAATAGAGTCTGAACCTACCTCTGCCCCTCAGAGCTCCTCGGCTTGTCAAAGTAAACCTTCTCCGAGCTCGGTTTTCTCCCTTGGGGAGTGTTAACAATCTCCTCCTTGCAAGTGGGGAGCCCTAGCATCTTTCTTCAGATTAGACCCATACAGTGTGTGAGATGTCAGTTTTGTATTCCAGTCCTGCCTTCCTGAGACTGTAGTCAAGTCACCTTGAGGGCACAGTGTCTACAGACAAGCCCTGCGTTACCTCCAGAGATGACTCATCTCATCTGTCAGATATGAGATCACCAGTTCAAGACTCAGAGAGAGGGTCTGGCACCACAAACAAGAGCTGGATTCTGTTGGCTCCCATCTGAGGGGTCCAAGAAAGTTACTTAACCCTTCTGTGCCTCAGTTTACTTGCGTATAAAATGGGCATAACCCCCATACCTTGAAGGACTGTTCTAAGGATACGATAAAATCACTAACGGGGATTTTCAAAAGCCCATCAGAGCTTATGATAAGCGGTGATATGGGCTCAGAAAATTAGCTTCTTTCCCCAAGTTCTTCCGGGCGCCTAAGTCATCACTGTATTCTAATAACACCTTACAATCTTCCTGGATAGTGTTATTCAATGTTGCCCAACAACAGTCTGCTTCACAGTTAGTTTTGTGTTAGGTTTTTTTTTTTTCCTCTTCCTATCTTCCTAATAGGGTCTACCCTATTAGGAAAGAGAAAATAAATGGGTGACCATAAAAGCACAGAAGTCCATGGAGATTTCCAAACTATCAGAAAAATATCAGACAAACTGCAAGCAATTTCTTACACACAGAAGACTTTAGTTGATCTATATTTTCTCCTAGAGCTACAGAAATCCTTGCCATGTACATGCCTCAACCAGCCACTGCTCTGAAAATCTTCTCATTTTCCTTAAGGGAACGGTTAAGGGAAAGAATGACATTTCACACTTTTTTCTAAACACTCAGAATCAAGTGTTTTGTCTCCCTCTCTCTCTTTATTTACCCTTTAGGTCTTTAGGCTACTTTTCTCAACTTCCAGCGATATCAAAAGGCCGATTCCTTTTTCAAAAAACATGCTTAATAGCGAAAACAAACTAGATGAGTCTGTTTTTCTCTGGAATGGGTTTTAAACCTTGAGTTAACTCTCGCTAAGGGAATAGAGCTTCCTCTGTACACAGCCTATTTTGAAACAAATGAGGCAATCCTGGGTAATAAATTGGATTTAATTCACTTATTATACTAAAGGAACGTGAAAATGAGATCGGGCAATGGCTGAGGTGTTCTTTGAGAAATATGGGAGAACAGGGGAAGGTCGACAGACTGGAAACACACAAGCATCCTGCCCGGTTCTAAAAAAGGAAACAGATCATTCCTGCAAATTGAAGCCCAGCGATTTCAGATCAACGACCAGGACACAGACACCAGATGAGCTGCCGAAGATCAGTAACAGGGCTGTTTGTGAGCACTTACCAATGGAGAGAGCCTACATGGGTTTATTAACAGTAAATCATGTCCAGGACTTCCCTGGTGGCGCAGTGGTTAAGGATCCGCCTGCCAATGCAGGGGACACGGGTTCGAGCCCTGGTCCGGGAAGATCCCACACGCCACGGAGCAACTAAGCCCACGCACCACAACTACTGAGCCCGCGCTCTAGAGCCCACGAGCCACAACTACTGAGCCCACGTGCCACAACTACTGAAGCCACACACCTAGAGCTCGTGCTCTGCGACAAGAGAAGCCACCGCAATGAGAAGCCCGTGCACCGCAACGAAGAGTAGCCCCCGCTCGCCGCAACTGAAGAAAGCCCACACACAGCAATGAAGACCCAATGTGGCCAAAAATAAATGAATAAAATAAATAAATTTCTTTTTAAAAGAAGACAGTAGAGAGAGATCAGCCAAGATGGCGAAGTAGAAGGACCCTGAGCTCACCTTCTCTCACGGGCACACCAAAATCACAGCTACTTACAGGACAACCATCGATGAAAAAGACCAGAACCTACCAGAAAAGCTCTTCCATAACTAAAGACGTAAAGAAGGAACCACGACAAGACAGCTATGGAAGGGCGGACTCGCGATACAGTCAGGTTCCCCCCCCCGGGTGGGAGACACAGAAGCTGGAGAATCATTACAACTGCAGAGGTTCTCCCAAAGGAGTGAGGGGTCTGAGCCCCACATCAGGCTCCCAAGCCCAAGGGTCCTGCACCAGGAAGATGAGCCCCCAGAGCATTTGGCTTTGAGAGCCCAGCAGGGCATACTTTCCGGAGTCCCAGAGGGCTGAGGGAATAGAGACTCCGCTCTTAAAGGGTTCACACAAAATCTCGCATGCTCCGAGTCCCAGGGAAGAAAGCCATGAATTGAGGGGAGCCTGGGTCAGACCTACCTGCTGATCTCGGAGCGTCTCCTGGAGAGGCAGGAGACAACTGCAGCTCACCCTGGGGACACAGACACCAGTGGCACGTGTTTGGGGGAGCTCATTCTACCACGTGGACACTGGGCTGGCAAGGGCCACTGTGGCATCCTCCCTCCAGCTATTAGCCCCAGGACCCAGCCCTGCCCTGGCCCAACAGCCTGTAGGGGCCAGTGCTGGGGTACCTCAGGTCAAGCAACTAACTGGGTGGGGACACAGCCCTGCTTACCAGCAGACAGGCTGCCTTAAGACTCCCTGAGCCCACAGACCCCTCTGGACATGGCCCTGTCCACCAGAAGGCCCAGGACCCAGCCCCACCCACCAGTGAGCAGGCACATACCAGCCCCAGGGAGCCTGCTCTAGTCTCCAGAGCAGCCTTACCCACCAGGGGCAGACACCAAACGCAAGAAAACCCCAGTCCCAGAGCCTGCGGAAACAGCCCACCCACCGGCAGGCCAGATCCTACACTGGAACAGGCTGGGTCCTGGCCCTGCCCACTAGCATGACATCCCAGACCCTGCATCCAACTGTGCAGTAACTGGCCCCCAAACACCAGCAATCCAACACCACCTCAGGGACCCCTGAGCCCTGCAACCAGACTCAAGACTAGCTCTGCCTACCAGCAGACCAGCACCGACCCCAGGACCTGGCTTCACCCACCAATGAAGGGACAACAGCCCCAGAGTCTCCAGGACCCTGACTCTGCCCATCAGTGAGCTAGCACTGGCCCTGGGCCCCCAGGGTTTGGCAGCCTGCCACCCCATGACTGGCCCCTGCCAACCAGTGGCCTGCCACCTCCACACAAGGCAGGGCCTGGCAACCAACCAGATTTGGGGCCAACCAAGCCTGCCATACCACCCACATAGCTCCCCACAACAGAAGGACCCAAGCAGCCCTCACACAGGGAACCCCTAGAGCATACAGCTTGGGTGACAAGAGGGGAGTGTGCTGCTGGGACACATGGGATATCTCCTACAGCAGGCCACTTCTCCAAGGCTGGGAAATATAACCAACCTACCAGATACGCAAAAATAGAAACAGCAAGTTAGGGAAAATAAGGCAACAGAGGAACATGTTCCACAAAAGATAAATGCCCAGAAGAAGCATGAAGTGAAGTGGAGATGGACAATCTACCCAAGAGTTCAGGGTAATGATTGTAAAGATGATCAAAGAACTTGGGAGAAGAATGGATTCACAGAGTGAAAAGTTAGAAGTTTTTAACAGAGTCAAAGTATACAGAACAACCAAGCAGAACTAAAGAATACAATAACCAAAATGAAAAATACACTAGAAGGAATCAACGGTATACTAAAAGATACAGAAGAACGGATCAGTGAGCTGGAAGACAGAGTAGTGGGAATTACCGGGGCTGAACAGAAAAAAAGAAAAAAGAATGAAAAGAAATGAGGACAGTTTAAGAGAACTCTGGGACAATACCAAGCACACTAACATTCACATTATAGAAGTCCCAGAAGGAGAAGAGAGAGAGAAAGGACCTGAGAAAATATTTGAAGACATAATAACTGAAAACTTCCCTAACCTGGGAAAAGAAAAAGTCACCCAAGTCCAGGAAGCAATGAGACTTCCATTCAGGATGAACCCCAAAGAGGAACGCACCAAGACACACTGTACTTTAAATGGCAAAAATTAAACATAAAGAGAGAATATTAAAAGCAGCAAGGGAAAAGCAACAAATAATATACAAGGGAACTCCCATAAAGCTACCAGCTGATTTTTCAGCAGAAACTCTACAGACCAGAAGGGAGTGGCATGATATATTTAAAGTGATGAAAGGGAAAAATCTACAACCCAAAATACTCCACCCAGCAAGGCTCTCATTCAGATCTGATGGAGAGATCAAAAGCTTTACAGACAAGCAAACGCTAAAACACTTCAGCACCACCAAACCAGCTTTACAAGAAATGTTAAAGGAACTTCTCTAAGTTAAAAAGAAAAGGTCACAACTAGAAACATGAACATTACAAAAGGAAAAAGCTCATCAGTAAAGGCAAACATACAGTAAAGGTACGAAATCATTCATGCACAAAGCTAGTAGGAAGGTGAAAAGACAAAAGTAGTAAAATCATCCATATCCACTATAAGCAGTTAAGGGATGCAAAAAACTATTCAATGTAAAACATGATATTAAAAACAGTAACCTTAGCAGAAGCGAACACACTACTATAAAGCAATTATACTCCAATAAAGATGCATTTAAAAAAGAAAAATGTAACCATGATGGGAGGAGAGTACAAATGCAAAGTTGTTAAAAAGCATTTGAAATTAAGAGATCAGGAACTTAAAACAATTTTATATATATATATATATATATATATATATATATATATATATGTATAATATAAAAATCATGGTAACCACAAACCAAAAATCTATAATAAATACACACACAAAAAAGAAAGAGGAATACAAACGTAACACTAAAGATAGTTATCAAATCATAAGAGAACAAAAGAAGAAGAAAGGAGCAAAAAATATCTACAGAAACAACCCCATACATTTCAATAATTACCTTCAATGTAAATGGACTAAATGCTGCAATCAAAAGACACAGAGTTGCTGAATGGATACAAAAACAAGAGTTGAATGTATGCTGCCTACAAGACACTCACTTCAGATCTAAAGACACACACAGACACACAGTGAAGGAATGGAAATGCAAATGGAAATGGAATGAAAATTTCATGCAAATGGAAATCAAAAGAAAGCCAGGGTAGCAATACTTATGTCAGACAAAATAGACTTTAGAATAAAGACTGTTACAAGAGACAAAGAAAGACATTACATAATGATCAAGGGATCAATCCAAGAAGAAGATATAACAATTGTAAATATACATGTATATAGGAGCATCTAAATACATGAAGCAAATATTAATGGATATACAGGGAGAAATCAACAGTAACAGACTAGTAGTAGGAGACTTTAACACCCCACTTACATGAATGGTCAGATCATCCAGACAGAAAATCAATAAGGAAACACCAGCCTTAAAATACACATTAGACCAGATGGACTTAAATATATAGAAAACATTCCATCCAAAAGCAGCAGAATACACATTCTTTTCAAGTGCACATGGAATATTCCCCAGGGTAGATCACATGCTGGTCACAAAACAAGCCTTGGTAAATATAAGAAAACTGAAATCACATCAAGCATCTTTTCCAACCGCAATGTTATGAGACTAGAAATCAACTACAGGCAAAAAAAAAAACTGCAAAAAACACCAACACATGGAGGCTAAACAATATGTTACTAAACAAATCACAGGAATGCAAGGATTCTTCAATATATGCAAAGCAATCAATGGGATACACCACATTAACAAACTGAAGGGTAAAAACCATATGATAATCTCAATAGATGCAGAAAAATCTTTCAACAAAATTCAACACTCATTTATGATAAAACTCTCCAGAAAGTAGGCATAGAGGGAAACTACCTCAACATAATAAAGGCCATATATGACAAACCCACAGCCAACATCATTCTCAATGGTGAAAAACTGAATGCATTTCCTCTAAGATCAGACACAAGACAAGGTTGCCCACTTTCACACTATTATTCAACATAGTTTTGGAAGTTTTAGCCATGGCAATCAGAGAAGAAAAATAAATAAAAGGAATACAAATTGGAAAAGAAGAAGCAAAACTGTCACTGTTTGCAGATGACATGATACTATACATAGAGAATCCTAAACATGCTACCAGAAAACTACTAGAGCTAATCAATGAATTTGGTAAAGCAGCAGGATACAAAATTAATGCACAGAAATCTCTTGCATTCCTATACACTAACAGTGAAAGATCAGAAAGATAAATTAAGGAAACACTCCCATTTACGATTGCAACAAAAAGAATAGAATACCTAGGAATAAACCTACCTCAGGAGACAAAAGACCTGCATGCAGAAAACTATAAAACACTGATGAAAGAAATTAAAGACAATACAAACAGACGGAGAGATATACCATGCTCTTGGATTGGAAGAATCAACATTGTGAAAATGACTGTACTACCCAAAGCAATCTACAGATTCAATGCAATCCCTGTCAAACTACCAATGGCAATTTTCACAGAACTAGAACAAAAAACTTCACATTTTGTAAAGAAACACAAAAGATCCTGAATAGCCAAAGCAATCTTGAGAAAGAAAAATGGAGCTAGAGGAATCAGGCTCCCTGACTTCAGACTATACTACAAAGCTACAGTAATCAAGACAGTATGGTACTGGCACAAAAAAAGAAATATAGATAAATGGAACAGGATAGAAAGCCCAGAGATAAACCCACGCACATATGGTCACCTTATCTTTGATAAAGGAGGCAAGAACATACAATAGAGAAAAGACAGCCCTTCAATAAGTGGTGCTGGGAAAACTGGGCAGATACATGAAAAAGAATGAAATCAGAACACTTCCTAACACCATACACAAAAATAAACTCAAAATGGATTAAAGACCTAAATGTAAGGCCAGACACTATCAAACTCTTAGAGGAAAACGTAGGCAGAACACTCTATGACATAAATCACAGCAAGATCCCTTTTGACCCACCTCCTAGAGAAATGGAAATAAAAGCAAAAATAAACAAATGGGACCTAATGAAACTTAAAGCCTTTTGCACAGCAAAGGAAACCATAAACAAGACCAAAAGACAACCCACAGATTGGGAGAAAATATTTGCTAACAAAGCAACAGACAAAGGATTAATCTCCAATATATACAAGCAGCTCATGCAGCTCAATATCAAAAAACAAATAACCCAATCTAAAAATGGGCAGAAGACCTAAATAGACATTTCTCCAAAGAAGATATACAGATTTCCAACAAACACATGAAAGGATGCTCAACATCACTAATTATTAGAGAAATGCAAATCAAAACTCCAATTAGGAGCTTCCCTGGTGGCGCAGTGGTTGAGAGTCCACCTGCCGATGCAGGGGACACAGGTTCGTGCACCAGTCTGGGAAAATCCCACATGCTGTGGAGCGGCTGGGCCCGTGAGCCATGTCCGCTGGGCCTGCGCATCCGGAGCCTGTGCTCCGCAACGGGAGAGGCCACAACAGGTATCACCTCACACCGGTCAGAATGGCCATCATCAAAAAATCTGGAAACAATAAATGCTGGAGAGGGTGTGGAGAAAAGGGAACCCCCTTGCACTGTTGGTGGGAATGTAAATTGATACATCCACTATGGAGAACATTATGGAGGTTCCTTGAAAAACTAAAAATAGAACTACCATATGACCCAGCAATCCCACTACTGGGCATATTACCCTGAGAAAACCATAATTCAAAAAGACACATGTACCATAATATTCATTTTAGCACTATTTACAATACCCAGGACATGGAAGCAACCTAAGTGTCCATCGACAGATGAATGGATAAAGAAGATGTGGCACATATATACAATGGAATATTACTCAGCCATAAAAAGAAATGAAATTGAGCTATTTGTAGTGAGGTGCATGGAACTAGAGTCTGTCATACAGAGTGAAGTAACTCAGAAAGAGAAAAATAAATACTGTATGTTAACACATATATATGGAATCTAAAAAAAAAAAAAGGTTCTGATGAACCTAGGGGCAGGACAGGAATAAAGAGGTAGACATAGAGAATGGACTTGAGGACATCGGGAGGGGGAAGGGTAAGCTGGGACGAAGTCAGAGAGTAGCATTGACATATATACACTACCAAATGTAAAACAGATAGCTAGTGGGAAGCAGCTGCATAGCACAGGGAAATCAGCTCAGTGCTTTATGACCTCCTAGAGGGGTGGGATAGGGAGGGTGGGAGGGAGAGGCAAGAGGGAGAGGATATGGGGATATATGTATACATGTAGCTGATTCACTTTGTTATACAGCAGAAACTAACACAACATTGTAAAGCAATTATACTCCAATAAAGATGTTAAAAATAAATTAATAAAAAGCAAAAAAAAGACATTGATTAAAAAACAACTCTTCTGGAAAAATAAAAAAGAAAGAAATCTGTTGCATTTCTGTATACTAACAATGAACTATCAGAAAGAGAAATTAAGGAATCAATCCCATTTATAATAACATCAAAAAGAATAAAATATGTGGGACAAACCTACCTAAGGAATTAAAAGACCTCTCCTTGGAAAACTATAGGACACTGATGAAAGAAATTGAGGATGACACAAACAAATCGAAAGATATATCGTGTTCATGGATTGGAAGAATTAATATTGTTAAAATGACCATACTACTAAGGCAATCTACAGATTCATTGCAGTCCCTAGAAAAATACTAAGGGCATTTTTCACAGAACTAGAACAAATAATTTTAAAATTTGTATGGAGACACAGAAGACCAAATAGCTAAAAGAACCCTGAAAAAGAAGAATAGAGCTGGAGGAATCAGGCTCCCTGACTTCAAACTATACTACAAAGCTACAGTAATCAAAACAGTATGGTACTGGCCTAAAACCAGACCCATAGATCAATGGAACAGAATAGAGAGCCCAGATATAAACTCAAATATCTATGGTCAAGACAAAAGAGGCAAGGATATACAATGGATATGGTGCTGAGAAAACTGGACAGCTACATGTAATAGAATAAAATGAGAACATTCTCTAACACCATATACAAAAATAAACATAAAATGGATTAAAGACCTAAATGTAAGACCAGAAACCATAAAACTCCTAGAAGAAAATATAGGCAGAACACTCTTTTTTTTTTTTTTTTTTTTTTTTCGGTACGCGGGCCTCTCACTGCTGTGGCCTCTCCCATTGCGGAGCACAGGCTCCGGACGCACAGGCTCAGCGGCCATGGGTCACGGGCCCAGCCGCTCCGCGGCATGTGGGATCTTCCCAGATCGGGGCACGAACCCATGTCCCCTGCATCGGCAGGCGGACTCCCAACCACTGCACCACCAGAGAAGCCCCAGAACACTCTTTGACAAAAATTATAGCAGTATTTTTTTGTATCTGTCCCCTAAAGCAAGGAAATAAAAGCAAAAATAAACAAACGGGACCTAATTAAACTTCAAAGCTTTTGCACAGAAAAGGAAACCAACAACGATATGAAAAGACAACATACTGAATGGGAGAAGATATTTGCAAATGATATGACTGATAAGGAGTTAACATTCAACATATATAAACAGCTCATGCAACTCAACATCAAAAAAATAAACAATCCAATTAAAAAACAGGCATAAGACCTGAATAGACATTTTTTCCAAAGAAGACATACAGATGGTCAACAGGCACATGAAAAGATGCTCAACACTGTTAATCATCAGAGAAATGCTAATTAAAACCACAATGAGGGCCTTCCCTGGTGGCGCAGTGGTTGAGAGTCCGCCTGCTGATGCAGGGGACGCAGGTTCGCGCCCGGTCCGGGAAGATCCCACAAGCCGCGGAGCGGCTAGGCCCGTGAGCCATGGCCACTGGGCCTGCACGTCCGGAGCCTGTGCTCCGCAACGAGAGAGGCCACAACAGTGAGAGGCCTGCGTACCACAAAAAAAAAAAAAAAAAACACACAATGAGATATCACCTTACACCTATTAGAATGGCCATCATCAAAAAGAACACAAATAACAAATGCTGGAGAGGATGGGGAGAAAAGGGAACCCTCAAACACTGTTGGTGGGAATGTGAATTGGTGCAGCCACCATGGAGAACAGTATAGAGCCTTCTCAAAAAACTAAAAATAGAACTACCATATGACCCAGCAATTCCCATACTGGGTATCTATCTGAAAAAAACAAGAACGTTAATTTGAAAAGATACAGGCACCCACCCCAGTGTTCATAGCAGCACTGTTTACAGTTTCCAAGATGTGGAAGCAACCTAAGTATCCATCAACAGACTAATGGATAAAGACGATGTGGTACCTATATACAATGGAATCCTATTCAGCCATAGAAAAGAATGCAATTTTGCCACTTACAACAACATGGATGAACTTGGGGGGTATTATGCTAAGTGAAATAAGTCAGAGAAAGACAAATACTATGTATAATTTATACATGGAATCTAAAAAAATAAAACAAACTAGTGAATATAACAAAAAAGAAACACAGATACAGAGAACAAACTAGTGATCACTAGTGGAAGAGGGAGGAAGGAGGGGCAAGACAGGGGTAGGAGTTTAAGAGGTACAAACTACTATGTATAAAATAAATAAGCTACAAGGATACATACAACACAGGGAATACAGCCAATCCTCATAACTTTAAATGGAGTATAACCATTGAAAATTGTGAATCACTATGTTGTACACCTGAAACTTACATAATATTGTACATCAATTATACCTCAATTTTTTTAATGTTTAAAAAAAAGAAAAAGACAGTAGCATTTATTGAGAACTCTACTATATGTCAGGTATGGTAAATCAGGGGAAAGGGGGTAGACGTAAATATCTGGATTTTACCGAAAAGATCTGAAAAGGCCTCTCCCGATTTTCCGGTTTACAAGTAGAGTCTGGAGACAGGACAGGTAGAAGAGGCAAGTGGGTTCATAGCTGGTGATTAACAGTTCCAGGCCAACGGATGGATGGCTCACTAGAGGGAGGGTCCCAGCTCCCTGACGTAGGGGTCTTTCCTTTGCCCTATCCTATTCAACATGATAGGTAAGAGCGTTAAGATTGAAAAATGTTTCCAAAGGGATGAGACTCATATAACTGTTATATGCTGTGACAAAGAAAAATAATTCAACTAAAGAACGGGAAGAAAAGGGAGAGGACTATAATATACCTGCCATACACTCACAACTACAAGTGTAACTGAGCAGGACCCTGGGGAGCCCTCCCGGACAGACCCCTCCCCCATATCCTCTGCTGTAGTTCCTCTCTGAAGTACCCAGATAACAGTACCTCATGCATATTTCCTGAATTTTTTAGATGCTAAAACCACCACCAAATGGAAGAAATTAACTACTTGATGATGATGATGAGCACGTAGCCCCTAGACCTTCTGGCACCTAAGGATTGATCACCATCAACCAATCAGAGAACTGCACACAAGCTGATCACATATCCCGGGATGCCCCTCCCTCACCTTGCCTTTAAAAATGTTCTGCAGAAACCCTTCGGGAGTTCAGGGTTTTAGAGCACAAGCTACCCATCCTTACAATAAACTCTACACATTCCTTCACCCCAAGCCGGTGTCAGGAGATTGGCTTTACTGCGTGCCAGTGAGTAAACCCAACTTTGGCACCAGGACCAGGGAAATCCAGCTCACGGGGAAAAGATGTCACACAGGGGGGCAATGGAACAAGGAAGGACCCTTAAGGATGGAAGGATGGAAGACAAGACAAGGACAAGCCCTCCACCAGAGAGCCTCTGAAGGAGGCACAGCAATGGTGCACACGGGCCTCTACCATTCTCCATCACGGTAGCATCTCTAAGGATGCAGGCAATGCCACACAGGTCCTTCTAGGAACCCTCAGCCACCTCGAGAGACCTACTAGCTGAGGAAACTTTGACAGTAAACGTGTGTATGAAGGCAAAGTTTATAAAATTATATATATATATATATATAATTATAAAATGAACTATTTTCTTGGAATCAAAAATCAACCTACAACTGTTTTCACATGAAATCTTCCTTCTTACCAGGATTCCTATCTGTGAGAATTAACATTAACAACCAGAGAGGCCCCAGAGCAAGGCCACTCTGAGAAGTATGCTAGGGTGGGGTTGTGGGCACAGGCAGGGAGAGGAACCCCAGGGCCCAGCAATCAGCCAAAGGGAAAACAGATGTGTCATTTCTGCAAAACACAAGACAGTGCCACACTCTGGGGCCAGGAGGAGCGCAGCGACCTGCGGGCATGATACACAGAGATGCGTGTGAATCTACGCAAAGTCCACGCAAGCCGCGTGCAGAGTATCAAGGTCCTCAGCTTTTCATTATCAATAACATATTTTAGGAACAGGATAGAAAGCCCAGAGATAAACCCACGCACATATGGTCACCTTATCTTTGATAAAGGAGGCAGGAATGTACAGTGGAGAAAGGACAGCCTCTTCAATAAGTGGTGCTGGGAAAACTGGACAGGTACATGTAAAAGTATGAGATTAGATCACTCCCTAACCCCATACACAAAAATAAGCTCAAAATGGATTAAAGACCTAAATGTAAGGCCAGAAACTATCAAACTCTTAGAGGAAAACATAGGCAGAACACTCTATGACATAAATCACAGCAAGACCCTTTTTGACCCACCTCCTAGAGAAATGGAAATAAAAACAAAAATAAACAAATGGGACCTAATGAAACTTCAAAGCTTTTGCACAGCAAAGGACACCATAAACAAGACCAAAAGACAACCCTCAGAATGGGAGAAAATATTTGCAAATGAAGCAACTGACAAAGGATTAATCTCTAAAATTTATAAGCAGCTCATGCAGCTCAATAACAAAAAAACAAAAAACCCAATCCAAAAATGGGCAGAAGACCTAAATAGACATTTCTCCAAAGAAGATATACAGACTGCCAACAAACACATGAAAGAATGCTCAACATCATTAATCATTAGAGGAATGCAAATCAAAACCACAATGAGATATCATCTCACACCGGTCAGAATGTCCGTCATCAAAAAATCTAGAAACAATAAATGCTGGAGAGGGTGTGGAGAAAACGGAACCCTCTTGCACTGCTGGTGGGAATGTGAATTGGTACAGCCACTATGGAGAACAGTATGGAGGTTCCTTAAAACACTAAAAATAGAACTACCATATGACCCAGCAATCCCACTACTGGGCATATACCCTGAGAAAACCATAATTCAAAAAGAGTCATGTACCACAATGTTCACTGCAGCTCTATTTACAATAGCCAGGAGATGGAAACAACCTAAGTGTCCATCATTGGATGAATGGATAAAGAAGATGTGGCACATATATACAATGGAATATTACTCAGCCATAAAAAGAAATGAAATTGAGCTATTTTAATGAGGTGGATAGACCTAGAGTCTGTCATACAGAGTGAAGTAAGTCAGAAAGAGAAAGACAAATACCGTATGCTAACACATATATATGGAATTTAAGAAAAAAAATGTCAGGAAGAACCTAGGGGTAAGACAGGAATAAAGACACAGACCTACTAGAGAATGGACTTGAGGACACGGGGAGGGGGAAGGGTAAGCTGTGACAAAGTGAGAGAGTGGCATGGACATATATACACTACCGAACGTAAGATAGATAGCTAGTGGGAAGCAGCTACATAGCACAGGGAGATCAGCTCGGTGCTTTGTGACCGCCTGGAGGGGTGGGATAGGGAGGGTGGGAGGGAGGGAGACGCAAGAGGGAAGAGATATGGGGACATATGTATATGTATAACTGATTCACTTTGTTATAAAGCAGAAACTAATACACCATTGTAAAGCAATTATACTCCAATAAAGATGCAAAAAAAAATAACATATTTTAAAGAGAGATATTCTTTCCATACACTTATAATTGGAACTCTCTAATCGGCTTTGTTTGAAATCCACCAATCCAGAGATTATGTTTGTGGGCACATTTTCAATTATACAACTAATCCTGGGAAAGGGCCAGATGGGGTTGAAATCCGGGGTGAGTCTGGATGGGGGTAGAGGTGGGGTGGAAACAAAGGGACGTTGGGGACACCACACAAATCCTCACTCCATGTAGGAGGTGAGTTTCAAGGTTATTTTTGGCATGTTTTCTGTCATCAGGTTTTGTCGTTACATTGGCTATAAGTCCATTTAAAGATGCTCTTAAGCAGAAGCATATATACACAGCTGCAAAGGTACAAAGCTATTTTTCTCATAACATCCTTCAGTGCTTAGCATAGTTCTGGGTGCTCTACACACCCCACAGGTGCTCCAATAAGCCACAAAGAGCAGGGCTGACGACATCTCAGATCTGAAACTGCACACCTGGGTCAGACCCAGCCCGATGATGGGACATAAAGAAAACCCGTTTTTCCCTACACGTCAGTTTTTCTTTTTGTTTAAATAAGACAGGACATGAGAAAACACATGTAAACTGTAAAGTGTTTTGAAACACCTTAGAAATGAAAGTGTTTCATTTCATCTAGAAATGAAAAGTTTCCCTAATGCTATTTTCTAAGATTGATAACCCAGTCTTATCCCAATAGCTTATGGATCACACGTTATTATCGTAACAGCCTGGTTACTGCCCACGATATTCCATCCCCACTACCACCTTCTCCCCACCCAAATTATCAGACTTTATGGTACACACCACAGATGTGGTCTAGAAAGCAACTCAGAATGCAAGACACATGAAAATAACATCAAAAACCAGCTTGATGAATTCAACATCATCTGATCCAATATTCACTGAGCACCTGCTAAGTGCCAGGCACATGCTAAATTCTTCACATATTTCATGTCATTTAATCCTCACCAAAGCCTAATAAGGTCAGGATTATTATCACCCCATTTTACTTTTTTTTATAAATTTATTTATTTTTTATTTTTGGCTGCACGTGGCTTTCTCTAGTTGCAGCGAGCAGGGGCTTCTCTTCGTTGCGGTGCACGGGCTTCTCACTGCAGTGGCTTCTCTTGTTGTGGAGCACAGGCTCTAGGCCCGCAGGCTTCAGTAGTTGTGGCTCACGGGCTCTAGAGCGCAGGCTCAGTAGTTGTGGCACACTGGCTTAGTTGCTCCGTGGCATGTGGGATCTTCCCGGACCAGGGCACAAACCTGTGTCCCCTGCATTGGCAGGTGGATTCTCAACCACTGCGCCACCAGGGAAGCCCTCAGTTATCTTTCTTGAACGGGAAAGGAAGGGACAGAATTAAAGCTGGTGAAAGGGTCAGGAACGGAGGGCTGATCCTGGGGTCAGCCCCCCCGGAGAAGCCCGCCCATGAGTCACCCTCACTCATGTCTTGAGGGAGGAAAGAGACTGGGTGCTTCTGCTCCAAAGTAGCTGGGCTTGAGTGTGTCCTGGGGATCACTTGCATCAAATCACCCAGAAGAGCTGTGAAAATGCAGGAAACACTTCAGGGCCTTTCCCCAGCCCTCCTGAACCAGAATCCCTGGGGCAGGAAATCTAGGAACTTGTGCTTTTCACAAGTGCCCAAGGCACTTACTTAGCACAATAACCCCGGCAGCATCTATAAGAACTTCCGAGGGCTTCCCTGGTGGCGCAGTGGTTGAGAGTCCGCCTGCCGATGCAGGGGACGCGGGTTCGTGACCCGGTCCGGGAAGATCCCACATGCCGCGGAGCGGCTGGGCCCGTGAGCCATGGCCTCTGAGCCTGCACGTCCGGAGCCCGTGCTCCGCAACGGGAGAGGCCACAACAGTGAGAGGCCCGCGTACCGCAAAAAAAAAAAAAAAGAACTTATGAGATTGAAGGGAAGCTTTACCAAGAGGTAGAAATTTTCAAAGGGCAAAAATAAACAGACGGGAAATAACTTGGAATAAGTACAAAGGGATCATGAAGCAATAAGAAAAATGTCAAAAGACTAAAAGCCAGAAGGAGTTACACCTTCTTTAAAGATGCTAAGAACAGCAAAAAAAAGGTGTGCTTCAAATAAACCAACCAATCAGCCAACAAACAAACCAGGACAAGAAAGTCAAACCGACAGGGACCGGCCCACTAGTTAGGGGACAAGGGTAACAGATAAGAGAGAAGACAGGGTAGGATTACACAGCTCCAAGTTTCGGCCTCATCTCTGTTAAAGAAAATGATCTTCAGAGTGGAAAGGATAGTGGTAGCATGATTCAGGAAGCTCAAGAGAGGAGAAAAGATAGAAAGAGAACACCTACCCCTTCAAGTGAGTTCATGTCCCCAAATGAGGTCAGATAAATTAGGATCCAGCACTAAAGGAACTCACCGGCATGACCACAGACATGTACTCATGGGCTTCGAGAAATCCCGGGCCTACCAAGGACAAGTGTTCTGGTTCCAAGAAGGAAAAAAGTCGAATCTAAGAGCCATAGATTGGTCAGCCAGATATGTATCCTATAATAGATACAATTCTAAATGAATGCCTAAACAAACATGCTATGAGCAAAGAAATCCAGCAACCTCAGGGGCAAGAGAAGGGAACAAAGACAAGTTCATTGCATTTCTGTGAAGCCCACTGAAATAAACAAAGAATAAGATGTTGGGGAGAAAACTTTATTGACAACGCATGATCACGTGCCATGTCCATTTAAGATGCCCTGAAACGGTGCCTGTTTATCATTTGTGCCACAGGCGTTGTTATCATCACTTTACAAATATTAATTCATTTCACTCTCACAACAGCCCTATTACTAGCCTCTTTCTCCAGATGAGGAAAACTGGGAAATCAAGAGGTTAAGTACCTTGCCCAAACTCACACAGCTGGTAGCCGGCAAAGCAGGAATGAAAACACAGGCAGTGTGCCCCAGAGCCATACTGCTTCTCAAAACGGTGAGGAATATTCTCCTAACGCTGTGAAATGTGGATGCAATTAACAGCAGACACCCAAGTCAATGCATTCCTCTCCAGTTCTTGAGAAGGAAAGAAGTGTATTTCCAAGGTGTCTCACTCAGAAGAATGAAGAGGGCGGCCATGAGGTGGGAAGAAGGAAGCTTGTGGCCCGCTGTTAACTTGAGAAACAGTAACATTACAATTTTTAGAAAACAATACCTAGGATTTACCATAGGCCAGTGAATGCTCGCCTGGGTGTTCTGTTCAGTTCAGTTATAAAACGAAGCCATCTTGAGGTAGGAGGTAGACGGGCCCCCGGGCTGGGCAGCTGGAGCCTGTCAAGCAGAGTAAAGTGAAGCTTTGTGTTCCGTCGACATTCCCAGGACCAAGTTAATGGCCGGAGCTGAGCTCTGCCGGAGCAAAGAGATAAGACGACCACATCTACCACTCCTGAGGTCAGGGAAACCTCCCCAACTGCACATGCGCAGGAAGGCTCCTCAGGGGTCAAAAAGGAGGGAGTGCCACCCCATAATAGGTGATGTCAAACCTCCCACAGGCCTCTGCACTGGAATCCATCTTGGCAAAAAGATGCGCACGCATACTGGGCAGGGTTCTAGGGCAGGTCAGATGTGGGAAAAGAAGTGAGATGATTGGCCAAAGGAGAACAAAGACCTGGAAGAACTGCTCTATATAAGTGATTTAACCACCCCTTTACTGCACTTCTCCTCATTAGGGAGAATGCCCATACCCCTTCTCTCCAGGTGTGTTATTTCTGCCTTGCTTCTGTCTTAGATAAACAAACTGTTTCTCTGTGTGTTCTCCCACATGTTGTGCTGTGTCTCTAATAATAAACTTTATACCTGTTTTTACAGTTTTTGTCTCCTTGAAACATTCTTGCTTTCAAATGGGGCAAGAGCCAGGGTAACTTTGCTTCTAACCTTTATCCCCTGATGGAGTACCAGCTAGGATGCCTGGTTTTCATCCGGGCTACTCAGGTTCAATTCCTGGGCAGGAAAATAAGATCCTGCCTCAAGACCGTTCACTGTTGTCTCTCCAAGAACAATCTCAGAAGCAGCAAGAAGTATAGTTTCAGCGAACATAGAGTCACTAACTTGGAATGTCAGCTTAAGAAAATGACAAAATTTAAGAGAAAAGGTAAAGAAAAAAATAATTAAAGAGAAGATGATATACATACAGGGTAACAAACATATGGATGATAGGTGTCCCTCAAGAAGAAAAAAGACATAGGGAACCAAAGATGTAATAGAAGAAAACATCTACAGAATTAAAAAATCTAAATCTATAGATAAAAGGTATACACAGTATCCAGGAACAAATATGGAAATATTATGACCAACACCAGGATATCTGGTAAAATCACTTAACTGCAAAGAAAAAGTATGAATCCTATGTAAATCTCAGAGAAAACTCAAGTCACATATATATAAGGGCAAAATTCAAGCTGGCTTCCAAGGTAACATTCAATGCCAAGTGACACTGGCAATACAGTTTGGGGGCTGGGGTGGGGACACTCAAGAATTTTATACCCAGCCAAGTTGCCAAACATTATAAAGGGAACAAAAAGTTGTTATTCAATATGCATGGATGTTGGACAGTGTAACAGCCATGGATCTTCTTGATAAAAACCTCTGGATGGTAAAATCCAGACAGCCAAGAGATAAACCAAGGTACAGGACCCAGAAATGATAAGATCCTTTCACGAAAGGACTACCAGGGAGCACCAGGTCCTTTTAAATAAAGCACTAAGGCTAGACAAGTATGAAAAGTATTGATATAGAATAGAATGCAAATGTTGTAATGGGGACAATATAAAGTAATAATACGACTGATGAAAGAACAATCGTTTTTGACATTTGTATAGCACACCCCGACTAACCAAAGCGTTTTCCATGCAATCCCTCATTTAATCAACCAAACAATCTTAGCGATGACAAATCTTTAATAAAGCTCAGAGAAGCAAGCAACAAAGACATTCTCACAGACTTTCCAATCTGAATCTCAGAGTTTCCAAATTCTCTGCCTGATGTGCCTATTTCAATTTCATTTTGCTTCCAGCCTCTATTTTGTGCATCTATATAAAGCCATTTGAGGACATAAATATCACTCTTGAATCTGTACCCAACTGTTCCTCCTGACAAGCCCCAGGCAACCTCCCCGCTGTGATCCTTCTTTCCATGTCATCCCTATTGGTCCCTAATTTCCCTTTCTCATCTGATTGGAGGAACTGCTCCCTGATATCAGAACAAGGACTGCCACTATACACACGATGAAAAGGGAGATTCCCCAAGAGAGAAACAGACTCACACACACCCAGGGCAGGGGCAACACAACAGCACACGGGGAGAATGGGAAGGGTGAGGCAGAATGAAAGAAAGGCCCAAGGGGAACATGAGTACTGTCTTCAAATATTTAAAAGACTGCCATGTGAAACAGAGTAAGTCATGTTTTTTCTGTTATAAAGGACAGCACTCTGATCAAGGCCAACAGAGAGCCACGTGTCCAACCAACCTCACAGCGCTTGTTACAGCAGAACACCACCTGTATCAATATTTTTCTTTATACTTTCGCTTCAATTGGCTCATTCCTTTTGCTCAAATAAATATATTTTAAAGAATACTTCACAGTGTTACTACCATAAATGGGATATGACAACCACTTGCCGGATTTAGAAGACAGCCATACAAATAAAGACAATGAAAACAAACTAGCATTTTGCGGGGAGCCTGCTCGGCTCCTTCTTTATTACAAAGGGAAATTAGTTTTAAAGAAGGTTAAGGGCACGCTAGCAGCGAATTGAGACTTGCTCCTTGGCAGCAAGAAAATATAAGAAGGTGAGCCAATGGCGTTCCATGTCATATCCTGGGACTCTAAAAATCATCTCTTGTACCCCTGGGGACACATCCCTCACCTGTATAGGAATGAGTGTGTGAGGGGGAAAATGTTACTAGATAATTTATAAACTTATTTTACGTTATATTCACAACAAGCCAAATAGGAGTTCAACATGAAAATGCAGGTTATAAGTAAAGCTGGCAATGATGGAAAAGGCGTCTTTACAAACGCTAATAATAGTTAATATTTGTTGATCAACTATACTTCGATTAAAAAAATAGTTACACCTGTTGAATGCGCTACAGTTTACAAAGCATTTTCATTTACCTCGTTACGCGTAATCTATTTGAAGTAGTGACTATTCTGCCCCCAGAAGAATTCGACAAAGCATCCCTCAGGACAGATGACAGCTAAGGCCCCTTCCAACAGCAACAGTCTCAGCATCTGAGCTGCCTCACCAACCTTGCAAAATCTGAATTGCTAATTTTTAAAAGAAATGGAATTTTAAATTAAAACTTTAACCTATGGTCAGTTAGAAATCTGAATTGGATTTACCAAAGTAGAAAGCAATTTAACTCAGCGAGCGTGAAGCACATCCAGGGGACGTCAAAATGGCAATCACTCTGTGAGTGTGTTAACACAACACAGGTCATACGAGCAAGATAACTTCCCCGTAGTGATCAGGGATGGAGAGCTGAGGAAAGGTCACTGAAGGTGAGAACGCACTGAAGCCCTGCTTCTGCCACTAGGTAACCTCCAAACGGATCAGACAGACGACAAAGCTGAAGTGGGCAAATTAAAATTTTCTTCCTATATCCCTTGGCAACCTTTGGACTGCCCCATATTTATCCAAACCAGACCTCCGTGGTCCTCTTGGGTAACTTAAAGTTAATGGAGATCATCTCACCAATTGCTTTCCTCCTTCTTTTAGGGGCACTAACTCCTAGTTGTTCTGCAAGGACTTGCTTTAGGACACGCGTTCCTGCCCTGCCTTCCTTCCACCAAGTGTGCAAGGTGATCACAGCCAGGGAGCCAACCGGTTTAGCCGCTTCGGAGGTATAGCATCTTAGCTGCATTGTTTGAAACGTTTTCCTGGGAATGCATAAACACTGAAATACAAAATTCTAGGAAGCCCAGAGGGTTCAGGGCTCAGCCGTTTTGAATTTTTTTTTTTCTATTTAGTCATCCAATCTTTTTTTAAACATCTTTATTGGAGTATAACTGCTTTACAATGGTGTGTTAGTTTCTGCTCTACAACAAAGTGAATACACATATACATCTGTTCCCATATCTCTTCCCTCTTGCGGACAGAACTATTGAGAGTTCTCAATAATCTCGCCAACCTCCTTCTCTGAAGTTAGCCCTGAACTCTCCTCTCCAGATTCTCAGGTTTCCAGTCATCCTCTGAGCCCCTAATGCCTGGGAGGATGAAAGCCTTTTCTTACCCTACTCTTCAACCTGGCAGCGTCACAGATGTGTCACGGGTGGAAATGGCTGGGAGATCCCATGCCCTCTGAACAGTGGCGCTGGAACAGCAGGAGGGTTGGCATAGAGGATGGGCAAGGACCTACCCTGGGTCTCCCCGCTTCCTTCAGCTTCTTTTGTATCATACCAGTATTTGTTTAAAAATAACCTTTCTGGGCTTCCCTGGTGGCTCAGTGATTGGGGGTCCACCTGCCGATGCAGGGGACACAGGTTCGTGCCCCGGTCCGGGAAGATCCCACATGCCGCGGAGCGGCTGGCCCCATGAGCCATGGCCGCTGAGCCTGCGAGTCCGGAGCCTATGCTCCGCAACGGGAGAGGCCACAATAGTGAGAGGCTCACGTACCGCAAAATAAAATAAAATAAAATAACCTTTCTATGTCATGCTGAAAAAAATAATGAGATTGGATATTTGCTGAGGGTTTCTTAGCTGACATTGATTGTCATGTTTTATATATGCACCAGTGAAAAGTTCTCATAGCCCTTTAATTAGATTAGCTCTAGAATTTGCCATCTTCCTCTCAGCATTCAATCTGTCTCTCCTTATTAGCCTGGTCTTTACATCTTTCCCCGGAGAGATTAAATCAGTACATTTTTTCCCCTCTTTGAGCCCAAAGCTACATGACCCAAGATGGCAGACATTCTACAAGATACAAGAACAATTCATAAGGTCTCTTGCTTTAATATGATATGAAAAGCTTAGGTGTTGCAGTTAATAAACTCAACCTGAGTGGCCAGTGTGATGTGATGTAGGCACCAATATTAAGCATGATCTTGGCTTGCACTGGAGAGCCTTAACCACATTTGGACCATTCTTTTCCTTTCTTGACACCACCTTAAAAGAGAAAACAGCCAGGAAGGTAATCCGCATGGCGTGGCCTTAAGCAGAAGCGAGAACTTTTCCACACCCACGGGAAGTGATGACCCAGCTGGTGAAGTAGGGCGCCGGAACACCACTTGGAAGGTGGGCAGAGGGAGGGAAAGATGTGAAGGAAAGGACGGCAAGGAAAGCAAAAACACCACTGTGTTAGTTTCCTAATCGCTGCCATAACAAATCACTGCAAACTTAATAGTTTAAAGGAACGCAAATTATTACCTCACAGTTCTGGAGGTCAGAAATCCAAAATGGTTATCACTGGACTAAAATCGAGGTGCCAGCAGGGTTACTTTCCTTGTGGAGGCTCTAAGGGAAAATCTGGTTTCTTGACTTTTCCAGCTTTTAGAAGCTGCCTGAATTCCTTGGTTTGGGGCTCCATCCTCCATCTTCAAAACCAGCAGCAGAGGGGCTTCTCTGGTGGCGCAGTGGTTAAGAATCCACCTGCCAACGCAGGGGACACGGGTTCGAGCCCTGGTCCGGGAAGATCCCACATGCCGCTGAGCAACTAAGCCCATGCACCACAGCTACTGAGCCTGTGCTCTAGAGCCCGTGAGCCACAACTACTGAGACCGCGAGCCACAACTACTGAAGCCCACGTGCCTAGAGCCCGTGCTCCTCAACAAGAGAAGCCACCGCAATGAGAAGCCCACGCACCACCACGAAGAGCAGGCCCCACTCGCCACAACTAGAGAAAGCCCGTGCAGCAACGAAGACCCAACGCAGCCAAAAATAAATAAATGAAATAAATTAAAAATTTTTTAAATCTCTAATAAAAACCAGCAGCAGAGCATCTTCTAATCTGTCTCTTTGCCTCCTGCCTTCCCTGTCCCCCTCTAAGGACCCTGTGAGCACATCGGGTGCACCAGGATAATCCATGACGGTCTCCTCATCTCGAGTCTTAACGTAATCACATCTACAAAGTCCCATTGGCCATGTAAGGCAACATATTCCCAGGTTCCAGGGATTCGGATGAACACATCTTTGAAGGGGCATCATTCTGCCCACCAGAGCTACCACTGGGGGAGGGCTTCAACGTAGATCACAGACAAGCTTAAGAAGTTGAAGGATTCTGAACAGTAGGTATTTGTGGATATTTACAATAAAATAAGCCAAAGGAGTTGGGGGTACCTGGGTTCAAATTCTAGCTCTTCCATTTATGAGTTGGGTAACTTTGGCAAGTTACTTAATGTCTCTGGGCCTCAGTTCTCTCATCAGAAAAATGGGGATGAGAATGGTACCCCACTCCTTAGGCTGTTATAACGCTTAAGAGCATTAGCATATGGCCTGACACACAGCAGAGGCACAAAAAATGGGACCTCCAGATCCAAGAATAAGGAAACCGAGGCTCACAAAATTAAGTAGCTAACTCTGTCTGTCCAAGTTCAAAACCTGTGATGCTCCCATTAGCTAATCCTTAGGGTTAAGATCAAGTGTTTGGGCCTATTTTTTTTTAAGATTTTTTTTTTATATTGTGGGCCATTTTTAAAGTCTTTATTGAATTTGTTACAATATTGCTTCTGTGTTTTATGTTTGGTTTTTTTGGCCGCGAGGCATGTGGGATCTTAGCTCCCCGACCAGGGATTGAACCCACACTCGCTGCCTTGGAAGGTGAAGTCTTAACCACTGGACCACCAGGGAAGTCCCTAGGCCTAATTTTTTAAAAACATCTATTGATTCAACAGGAAAATAAGATTCTACATTCAGGTTACAGGGGTGAGTGCCAGTGACAAAGAAGCATTCACTCCCGAGGAACTCAAGACCTATCAAACAAATAGACAAAATAGAAATACACGGTTGGGAGACTGGGACTGATATATACGTACGACTGTACGTACGGGTAGATAACTGATAGGGACCTGCTGTGTAGCTCGGGGAGCTCTCCTCAATACTCTATAATGACCCGTAGGGGAGGGGAATGTAAAGAAGAGTGGATATATGTGTATGTCTGGCCAATTCACTTTACTGTACAGTAGAAACTAACACAACACTGTAGTTGAATTATACTCCAATAAAAATTAAAAAAAAAAAAGAAACCTAATACAATGGCATATAAAATCATCAATTCTAGAACTTGGAATCTCAGATCATTCTGATATTAACCCAGTGTCTTTCCAAACTGAATATTGGCTAAGACTGGGCCATACTAATGAGGAACACTTTCTCCTTATCTAGAAGTGAGTCGTAAGGACCAGGGCAATCGTGCTGTTCCATCCACGTGCATGCTTATCCCACAGTTCCCGCACAATATTTTTTTTTCAAAAGACATGGAAAATGTTGTAGTATAGAGAAAATAAATAGAACATTCTTTTTTTTTTTTTTTTTTTTTGCCGTACGTGGGCCTCTCACTGTTGTGGCCTCTCCCGTTGCGGAGCGCAGGCTCCGGACGCGCAGGCTCAGCGGCCATGGCTCACGGGCCCAGCCGCTCCGCGGCATGTGGGATCTTCCCGGACCGGGGCACGAACCCGTGTCCCCTGCATCGGCAGGCGGACTCCCAACCACTACGCCACCAGGGAAGCCCCTAGAGCATTCTTAAGTGACCATTTTATTCATTTTTAAAGAGGGTATGTATCATGAAATGCATTTTTGCTCAGAGAAGAAAAGGGTCAACTCTGCTATTGTCAAACTTGTTTTTATAAACTCTATTTTATATTTCATTTTGGTATATCAATCTTGAGTACTTTATTGTCAGATCTTCATTTGTAAACCTCTTCCCTATGACAGTACAGTGTGCACTCAGTTTTGGAGCACGGAAAATACATGCACTTGTTTTGTACCTATAGTTTGGATATATAAGTGACATCTTTGTGCTTTGGTGTTTCAAAACTTTTAAGGCTGTAACGAGGAGTCATATGTACAATCGTCAGTATATTCTCTACAATGAATATGCTCCCTTAATTAACTCATGATGCTGGAAAAACACACACACACACATTAAACTAAATTCAATTTAAAAAAGAAAGAAATACACGCGTCAGATAAATGCAAACATGATTTGGTAAATGAGAGGTACAGACAATCTGTGCCCCAGGCTAGGGGTGAGTGATGTAAGTCATTAATTGGGGCTCCCTAGAGGGGGATGGAGTTTGGAGGAAAGAGAGGCCTTTCAGGCAGCAGGGTGGGAGGTGACACAACCAAGGTGGGAATATGCTGATCACCAAGTAGGAGGGACAGGGTAGCCAAGGTCAGAATTCACGTGCACCACAGGGACTCAAACGCCAGCAGGCAGCAGGGAGCTCCTAGGGACACAGGTGCCCACATCGAGGGGTGTGGGGAACGTGAGGGAGGCTGCAGTGCACAGGTGCGGTACCCTAGAGCTATTCCTCCCTTCAGTTCTGTTAATGTTGGCATCATACCTTTTGGAGCTCTGATATTTGGTACATATATGCTTATAATTATCATATCTTCTTGATGAACTGACCCTTTCGTCAATATATAATGTCCTTCTTTGTTTCTTGTAACAGTTTCTCACTTGAAGTCTATTCTGTCTGATATTACTAGTACTGATGCCCCAGCTCCCTTTTGCTTACTATTTGCAGGGGATTTCTTTCTCCACCTTTTCAATTTTACTCTCTGTGTGTCCTTAGACCTAAAGTAAGTCTCTTATAGACAGCATGTAACCGGATCGTGGTTTTTTATCCATTCTGCCAATCTATGCCTTTTGACTGAGGAGTTTAACCTATTTACGTTTAAGGTAATTACTGATCAGGAAGGAATTACTTCTGCAGTTTTGCTATTTGTTTTCTGCATGTCTGATAGCTTTTTTGCCCTTCATCTCCTCCTTTATTGCCTTCCTTTGTGTCTAGTGCCACATTTTGATTCCCTTCTCATTTCCTTTTATGTGTATTTTATAGATATTTTCTTTGTGGCTACCAGGAAGATTACGTATAAAATCTAAAGTTATAATAATCTAATTTGAATTGATACCGACTTAACTTCTATAGGGAACACAAACTCTACTTCCACACAGCTCCATCCCCCTCTCTGCATTCCTGATGTCACAAATTACATCTTTATACACTGTGTGCTCATTCAAATAGATTTATAATTATTCCTTATGCATTTATCATTTAAATTCTGTAGAGCCTACCATCTTGAAGGTGGCTCTTTGTTCTCTGGGCATTTACTTAGTTGCTGTAGTCCTCTGACTATTCTTCAGAGCTCCTGTAAAGTTGTTTGAGCTGGTCTCTGTTATTTGTTGTTTGTTTGTTTTTAAACTTCCCATGGAGGAACAAGGGCCTGGCGCTTCCTACTCCCCCATTTCGCTGACATCACTCCACTGAGGCACTGCAGGGTCTGTAAAGGAGGGGAGATCCCAGGTCCCCTTCTACCCCTCAGCTCCCAGCCCTGAGAATGTCTACTGGGGACCCCTAATCACAGGTGTGGATTCAGATTGGAGCACTCTGAGAGCAGGATTTACACTGCTACTCTTTTTACCTGTTTCTGTGAATTTCTTTTTTAAATCCCAACTGTCTTCTAAAGAGTGTGTCATTTTTCTATTATTTTAGTTTCATTTAACATTTGTAGTTTAACTTTCTTCTTATTTTGCCCACAGGAAACTTCTGTTTTCGTTGTTTTGAACCTTAGCTGTATTGTGTCTCACTAAATGAGTCCTGAGTTTGCCTTTCTTCATATTTTGAGTTTCACTTATTTAACTCTTACTTTCTCTTATTCAATATTTTTATTCTTTTGTATTATTTCACTATTTTCTCACTTCATCTATGGGCTTTTTTTCAGTTTCCAGTTACTTTATAAGTATTTTTTCCCCTAATTTCCACTTTCTTTCATCTTTATCCATTGTGTTTCATTTACCACATTTTACCCTCATTTACCTTGAAGGCTGTGTATCATTCTTTTAAGCTTGTATTCTTTGCTTCTCAATTATAGTTATTTCTCTTTATTTTATGTAATTTTTAAATGTATCACTTCTAATTCTCACTTTTTAACCTTTAAATCTGTGATCTTTACCTTTATCGTTTTTTACATTTAACTTTTAAGTTTTAACAATATTCTACGTTATCAGTATAGAGGAGTGAATAGGGCCAGACAAGGTAGTCTGGATTCAAATCCTGTCTCCACCACTGGTTAGCTGTGTGACCTCTGGGGAGCTATTTAAGCTCCCAGTGCCTCAATTTTCCACCTGTAAAATGAGGATATCAACAGTTTCTATCTCACAGAATTAAAGAAGTTCATACATATATGGTCTTTAAAAGAGTCTCTGCTACATAGGCATCCAAGCAGAAACTGATAGCTATTCACCAGCCCATTTCCCTTTTCTCTGAGACACACAGTTGAACACATTTCCCAGCTTCCCTTGAAATCATGTGCAGCCATGTAACTGAGTTCTGGTCAATGAAATTGTGGACAGAAATGATGGCCACCCCTTCCAGGCCTAGCTAATAAAAACCTCCTTTGTAGTCATCTCACAGTCCTTCTTCCTCTGTCGATTAAATGTCAATGCTCTAAGGAGACTTTGGAAGCCGCAGGTTGAAATGGACGTGCACTGGTCCACCTGACTCCCTGAATGCCCTCCCCTCCCAAACCCCATCACCAACAGCCTTGCCTCAAAATGTAATTTATATCAGCAAGAAACAAACTTTGAAAGTGCTATGCTACTGAGAATTTAGTTTTTATATTACAATAGCAGGGGTTAACTAGTACAAAAATTGGTGGCTTAAAGTAGGCACCAAAAAAATAAACGGTACTGGCTTAACAACCAAGCAGTGGACGGCAAGGAAACTGATATCAGAGACTGGAAAAATGGAGATCCAAGTTATGCAATGGCAAAATGTTTGGTAAAATCATCACCTGCAGTAACTAAGAAAGACCTAGTGTCTACCAAGCTGGCAGCTCCAGTGGGGGAAATGGGAAAGTAGAGAATTAGTAATAAAATAAAAGCAATAGTAAAGATGATATTAAAGTAATTTTAAAGAAAAAGATATGATCGGTCAAGAAATTGTTTGGTTTGCAGGCGTAACGAAAGAGGATAGAATCCATCAATTTGTGTGCCTGAAGGGTTGGAAAACCTGACTGTCTCAAACACTAAGAAATAAGATTGAAAAAGCTTATAAGTGACAAAGGCCCAAAGCCTCAGCCCTATGGCAAAGAACTGATCAAGAGTGATGCCTTCCCATCTGAATCTGAGGGCCTCAAGGTAACCACCATTTAGTTGAGAAGGAAGGGTATGGGGTGATACAGTTATATAATAAATCAAGCCTGACAATAATGTCTAAGAAAAACTTTGGATTAGCCATTGGTATAACGAACTTAATGGAAGAAAACAGAAGAGAATCCTACTAAGTTGTTGACAGAAATGTACGGCCTAAGACATCGTGAGCCTGGACTTTGAATAAAGAGTCTATACGAGCCTTTAAAAACCTCAGGCCACTAAACAGAGGGCGGAAAAAGCTGTGCACGCCCTCGCCCTCGTAAAGATGGCCGACTCCCCAGCAACGCTTCAAATGTTGCCATGGAGACTGAAGGACAGGATGAACCTGGCCGCACAGAGCCAGGGGCCATGCAGACAATTAACAAAAGACTCCCTCTCAGAGAGCAGAATCAAGGCCCCGTGGATAAAGTTCTCCCACTCCCTGGCAGGGGGCCTTCACCTTGCCTACCCACTGGCTTCCAGGATTGCTTTGAACCTGGAGATGCACGTGACTACGGTCAATCTCCTATTTCACCCTGTTCAGAGAGGAGTTTTTAGTCTTGTGTCATCCTGTCTCTGCTCCATCACTGAAAATTGGGAGGGGCTAAGGAGGAGGTAAATAACTTATTCCTTTTTAGTTCATAAGTCACAGAAGCTCATTTAGTAAGGCTCGTTAAGCCGGGATCTTCATTTAGACAGAAAGGAGAAAAGCCATCTGCAATGACTGCAAGGGCCGCATGGTGTCTCCTTGCTGGGGGGCGGGTGGGGGGGGGCGGGGGCGGCGGCGGGCGGGCGGTGCGGTTTCCAGATGTGAGAGGAAAAGAGAACCAGGATTTGGAGACCACTAGGGGGAGCTCTAGTAGAGACTGGTTGCTGTTCACCAAACGGAGGTCTTTTCCTCCCTCATACCCAGCTAAGAGAATTTCCCAGCCTCCCTTGCAGCTTCCTGTGGCCGTGTGACTCAACCCTAGCGAATGGGATGTGGGCAGAAGCAGGGTCAGCCACTTCCAGTTCTGATCCTTGAACAGCCCCTAGGAAGTCTTCTGCTCTCTCTTTTCCACTATCTGCTGGCTGGGTGGCAAAGGCCAGGGCACCCTTGGAAGCCACATGCTAAAGGTGGCAGGGCCTTTGTCAGCCTGAGTACCTGGACGGCAGTGTAAGGCAGACCATCCCCTCCATCCGAGCGGTGCCTTAGGGTAGCCAGCAGTAAACGGAGGGAGAAGTGAACTTCACCCAGCAGAGAACCACACTTCTGATGTTCTAAGCACTGATATCTCAGAATACCTCTTAGATTCCCAGCATCACCGTAAACACAGGAACTTAATAAAAGCTAGCATGTTCTAAGGGGGGACGACCGTAAACATTCCAGTTTAATGTGGCTGGGTGAGCAATCAACGGGGCAAACATGGGATATTGTGTAGCCATTAGAAATAATAAAGTAAAGCAATATTTACTGACATGAAAATGTTTCTGTGCTGTACTAATTAATGGGAAAAAATAGATTAGAAAACAAGGGGACATAATCCCACCTCTGAAGAACTGCATGTGTGTATAACACAGGCCTGAAAACCCTCCAGAAGGATGCTCACTAAAGCATTCAGTGAGGAAGGTGAGGCTTCAGTGATCACTTCTTGTACCGTGTATTTTTCAGGCTTGCTTGATGTTTTATAATGCCTATGTTTTGCCTTTTACATAAAAACAATAAAGCTACGTTTGAACATTAACCATAATATTTTTCCTTCAGTTGACCTTATAACGTCCCCTTTCATTTCCATTAAGAGATTCTTCCCACCCCCTCTGCTCTGGAATTTCCTAAAAACATTACTTCAAAGAAGTCAGAAAATTTTATGGGGGTGAGAAACCTCCCGTCCCAAGACAATGACAATCTCATCTAGGCTCACAGCTCATCTGCACTTTTCACCATAATCTATTCCCATCAGTTTATAAGAAGTGACACGGTTTAAGCTTCCTGGACTCCACCTCCCTAATCCCGGGACATCGGGCCGACCTTGTACACTGACTGCTGTCCTCCAGGAGAGGAAGAGGGGCCAGTGCAACCTAAGGCCCTGTCCTAAAGGCCCCGGCCTGACTTGAACAGGAACCGGTGAGGGGAGGGAAGGAGATGCAGCAGAAGCCACCAGCAGGCTCTGCAACCTCTCTCACAGTCACACGACTATGGGCGTGTCTGCCACTGAGCCAACTGCCTGCCCCCCAGCCAGGGCGAAAGAACGACCCTCGGAGTATACGGACCTGTACACTGTCTGTTGTTAAGACTGTGGAGACGGTGCGATGTTATGACGCTCACCAATGGGGTTTAGGTCCTGGGTGACTAGACCCTTATCAAACGGCTGTAAAGGCAGGGTTTTTTGTTTTGTTTTGGTTTTGGTTTTTTTTGGTACGCGGGCCTCTCACTGTTGTGGCCCCTCCCGTTGCGGAGCACAGGCTCCGGACGCGCAGGCTCAGCGGCCATGGCTCACGGGCCCAGCCGCTCCGCGGCATGCGGGATCTTCCCGGACCGGGGCACGAACCCGCGTCCCCTGCATCGGCAGGCGGACACTCAACCACTGTGCCACCAGGGAAGCCCAAAGGCAGGGTTTTGAGCAGAGGTGTGAGTTGGGTGAACTAGAGTTTTAGGAAAATTAATCTGACTATAATGACACCATGATTAGAAAGAGGCTAGAGGCGGAAAACCTATTGTAAAGGCTACGGCAGTAATGCTGACACGTGTGAAGACGGAAACAGGAAGGAAGAGATCCTGGGGAGTGGACCCAGCCCTAAGCACCCAACAGATCCACAGAGACCACACACAAGGTGCAGGAAACTGAGACCACTCCAGGTATGTCAAACAGAGGACGTTTAATACAGGGAGTTGGTCACAAAGGTATGGAAAGAACTGGAAAAGCACAAAGAAGAAGGAGAGCTAGAAGGGATAATAGCTAGAGGTCAGACACTGGTGCTCCGGGCTGCATCCCTGAGGCTGCTCAGTCTGCTGGACTGGTGCAGAGCCCGTGCCCGTCGGTTCTGGAGCCTGGGGAAAGGGCTTACCTGTCAGGGCTGCTGGAGCCCAAATCACCCGTCCCTGCCTGCAACTGCCCCACTGTAAAACCCGAATCAGGAAGCTTTTCTCCCCCTCCTGCCTCTGGTCCCCCACCACTACCTCCAGTTGGCAGAATTTAACAGGAAGGGAGCTGGCAATGGAGCCAGGGATGTGTCTGACTCCCAGCCCCAGCAGTAAAGTGCAAAGCACCGAAGGATGGGTGAGAGGCCAAGAGTCGATAACCAGCACCCAGCTGACACTCTTACCCATTCTCTTCCAACCTGTGTTAACAAATGTGCATTCCAAAGACAGCAGACGTAGAGAAGGGGCTTGAGGACACGGGGAGGGGGAAGGGGAAGCTGGGGACGAAGTGACGAGAGTGGCATGGACATATATACACTACCAAACGTAAAACAGATAGCTAGTGGGAAGCAGCCGCATAGCACAGGGCGATCAGCTCGGTGCTCTTGTGGCCACCTAGAGGGGTGGGATAGGGAGGGTGGGATGGAGACGCAAGAGGGAGGAGGATAATGGGGATAGAGGTATACGTATAGCTGATTCCGTTTGTTATAACAGCAGAAACTAACACCCCATCGTAAAGCATTATACTCCAATAAAAGATGTGTAAAAAAATATGTGCATCCAGAGGAACAGTGTGAAAGGCAGTGGTGGACGAGGGGGCCTTGGAAGGCAGGAAATTATAGCCCTTGGCCTCAGGAAAATTCTAGAGAAAATTTAGAATCGAGGAAAATAGCAAAAGTGCTCCTCTGACTATGGTAATCATATTCACTGAAATAGAAGTGAAATGACCAAGCTGGAGCCCGGTAAAGCATGCGATACACGCTCTCCCTCCAGAAGGCTCTGTGTGCTACACTAATAATAGCATCTTTCTTTTGTCCACAGGGCTGCAGCTACCACACGTGGTACCACTGTGCAAATTTTTTAAAAGGCACCCGCTCTGGGGTGATGAACTATAAAAAGATGTTCCCTCTGGGAGGATAAATTAGAAAAAGGTGGCCCCTCTGAGCTGATGAATTGGAAGAAGGCACCCCTCCCCCAGCACCAGGGCCCAGGCCGGGGGTCAGCCCCACTACCCCCTGGGCCCTCACGTGTACTCCTGGCCGGACATGGCCCGCACAGCTCTAGGCCGCAGCCCACCTGTTCTAGTAAGCTAGTATTTTCTAAGCCCTTTGTGTGTGTCTCATATAATCCTCACAATGGTTCTATGAAATAAGCACTATTATTGCCCAGTTTACAGCCGAAGAGAAATGAAATGGCTCGCTCCTGGTCATATACCTGGTAAGTGACAGAACTGCTGGTAGAAATTTGAAATCTAACGTTAGCCCCATTGAGGGCCGACGATGGGGCAGAGGCCGGGCTCAGATCTTTACTCACGTGACCACAGTTGATTCTCAGAATGTCACCGGGTCCAAGCTCGCTCTGTTCACCGCACGACAGGCCAATAAATCGGGAGACGAGGCGTTGAGGCAGGGAAGACGACGTTATTCGGACAGCCGGCAGGCCGAGAAGATGGCAGAATAAAGTCTCAAAATAACTATTTTATTGCGGTCTGGATGCCAGTTTCTTTTATAGCACAGAGAGGGGGAGGGGTGAGGAAGTAAAGTAAAAAGGCCATAAGTTTTGTAAATATCCCCTGGAATGGCCAGCCTCGGGCAGAGGGTGTGTTAACTTCTTCTTTCTTGCAGCCATGCACAGGTGGACAGGGTCCGGAGGTTGCCCTGAACAAAGGCACTTTGGTTTAACCTTCAGGCAGAGGGGCAGGGTTCCCTGAGGCGGGCCATTATGTACACACAGGATCCTTTTAGTGAACCAAAGCAGCGGAAAGCAAAGGTTAAAGTAACAGAAACAGATCCAACATGGAGTCAGATCTGGCTCTTCTCTGTTACAAGAACAGCATGAAGTGGCCATGACTACGTTCGGTTCACCAGTCGAGCCCTCTCTGCAGGGGGAACCTGGGCCCCAGGCCTGGGGGAAGGGCCCAGCCTGCACGCTCGTGTGCCCAACATGTGTGCACCACCCCAGCCACGGAGAACGGCATCCTTCCATTTATTTATTTTCTGTTCAAGTTACTGCCTCCCTCAAAGGAGGCCGAAGCACAGTCAGCTCTGATGGGCAATGAGACTGCAGAGGAGTATCAGAAGCTGGGACTTCCTGTGGGTTTTTCTCCTGGGGAAACAAAAAGCCCCTTTGACTCTGGCTCCTTTGGGGTTCCAGGGAACAATCTGGCATTATCTTTGCACTGAAGCGCCTTTGACTCCTACAGTCCCTGCAGACAATGCTGAAAGAACACCCAGAGGATTTGCCAACTAGACTGTCAAGTCCCCAGCCTCACAATAGTTCTCCCTCAGCGAAAACAGCTCACAAGTGACAGCTCCAGAAATTTACAGGGAGCTGGTGAGGTCTGGTGGCAGAGCAAGCAGGCGGGTCCCCCTTTGTCCCCGCCAGCACTCAGGTTGGGTTCACTTCCATAACGGTCTTATTAAATAAGCGTGGACTGTGCCGATTTCTTCCCTGCAGCCAAAACACCTGAGAAGCGAAGGGAGAGGCCAAACTCTAAGCTTAGAGAGAAAGGCATGGCAGACGCACTGCTGAACTGAGCCTCTTCTAAGGTTAGAACGCCCCCTTTAGGTGTGAGATGAGACCAGCAAGAGCGGGGAATTTTCTGCAACAGGAGAGGCAAACTATCAGAGGGGATTCCAAGAAACCAAAATCCAATCAGTGGAGCATCTGGCAGAGAGAACGGAGAATGTACATTTCATGTAGATGAACATTTTATAAAGACAAACCCAAAATTAAATTACACCTTGAAAAGGCAAAGATCGACTGGCTCTAGGACCAGAATTCCAGAATTCCCTTCCCTGAGCCAACCCTCAAGTGCTCTGTTACACCACCTTCACTCTCCGTGATCATTTGCTATCTATCAGCCATGCGAAGCTTCCTCGTCACCAGCAGCCCCCTCGAGCGCTCACAGCCCAAGACAGTAACATAGGAGCCAAAGGCATCGCCCACCCTGGCTGCCGGCGGGGGTGGACATTTAAGGGGGCACCTTGACAGTTCCAACCCCTCTTCCTTCCAGCTTATCAATGACAGCAGTTGTCTATGGCTCCCTCCAAGACAAGCGGGGGCTCTGGAGCCCGGGAGGATTAGAGGGTGGAACATCGTTTGCCCTCAGGCTGCAAAATGTGGCCCCCAAGGATTGATCCAAGAGGCAGCAGCATCAAGAACAGAGTCAGGGCTTTCCTGGTGGCGCAGTGGTTGAGAGTCCGCCTGACGATGCAGGGGACACGGATTCGGGCCCCGGTCCGGGAAGATCCCACATGCCGCGGAGCCGTTGGGCCCGTGAACCATGGCCGCTGAGCCTGCGCGTCCGGAGCCTGTGCTCCGCAACGAGAGAGGCCACAGCAGTGAGAGGCCCGCGTACCGCAAAAAAAAAAAAAAAAAAAAGAGCAGAGTCAAAGCCAGTGCAAGGCAGACTCTACAACCCGGCCCTCCCAAAGAGTGAGGCAAAGCCCGAGAATCCAGGTGTCAGACCAAGGACCAAACACCAGCCAGGCCTGGTGGGCACACCGTCTTGGAAGCTGAGCACGGGAGCCCCCGGACCCCGCAGAGCAGACCGCCTGCCAGCGCTGCCTTGTAGAAGAGCCAGTCTGCACTCCTGCGCTGGCAGCGTGCTGAAGCTCTCCTCCCCTGCAACGCCGCCTCTGTCCCTGGGCTCACCCCTTATGCAGGCTGGGCTTGTGTCTCACAACACGGGCAGCATATCGGGGGGCCCATCTCGGGAAGAGCAGAGATAACACAACAGCCACTGAGGCTACGAATTGGAAATGCAGCAGGAGAAAATGAGGGGAAGGGGAGGAGAAGAAGCAAAACGAGTACAACAACGATTAAGTACAAGCTCGCGATGCATCATCGAGAACCGCGAGCTTCCCCTCACGCATCCTGCAGGAGTCTGCAAGCCCTCGTGTGCACAGATGTAAGGCGATGGAGAGTCGATCCATCCCACCGAGTTAAGGGCACGAGCATCTATTTCACTGCAGAAACACTAATGCGATTCAGTTAAAGGATCAGGGACCTGGATTAGGGTGTGAGGGACAAGCCATAAGGCAAACTGAGATCACAGGCAGGATTGATGTTAGAGGCGATATTAGCGAGTTTACCATCAAGACAATGCTTTACACGTAAAACAGTACCGATTATGATGCGCTCATATAAATGATCGGATTAAGACCTTTACCACAATTCTACACTGAGGGCTGACAAGGAAGGACACTAAGATTCAGAGAGATTAAAGGACTTGCCCAGGGTCCTGACTCTCAGTCCTACCCATCCGGCCACTCGGCCAGTCACAGTTAACCATCACTTACCCACATCAATGACGAGTAATTGATCACAATTTAAAAGAAATCTGCCACCCACCTCTGCACTTCCATTAAAAGGTGCATTGGTCCATGTTTCAGAAATTCACAGTACATCTTGATACCTGATGAACATCCTGGGTGATAGGCTCTGGAGGGGCAGGGGCAGTGCCTGTGTTGTGAGACACAAGCCCGAGATGCCCCCCCCCCATATGCTGCCTGTGTTGTGAGACACAAGCCCAGCCTGCATAAGGGGTGAGCCCAGGGACAGAGGCGGCGTTGCAGGGGAGGGAGAGCTTCAGCACGCTGCCAGCGCAGGAGTGCAGACTGGCTCTTCTACCAGGCAGCGCTGGCAGGCGGTCTGCTCTGCGGGGTCCGGGGGCTCCCGTGCTCAGCTTCCAAGACGGTGTGCCCACCAGGCCTGGCTGGTGTTTGGTCCTTGGTCTGACATCTGGATTCTCGGGCTTTGCCTCGCCCTTTGGGAGGGTCAGCTTGGGGTGCTGCAGTCCCCACACGCTTCCTGGGTCCTCTAAAGCCACTCCAAACTAAAATCATCAGGGTGTACTTTGATATGGGCAGCTGACGTCTTTCTCTTATGCAATGTGTGAATGGCAGACCCTTTAGAAATTTTCACCACTTGTATTGATCTTGAACATGCAGTGTGTTCAAACTGTGTCCGCATGCAAAAGCAACTTTAAGACACGTGCCCTACCCTGCCTTTCCAAACCCAGCTGCTGCCTGAGCCCCCCATGCCACATTTCAGGAGCCACCACCGGTCGGGAAGCAATTCCCCTGCGCGCCACGGTGGTCAAATTACAATGTTAGTTTAAACCCATGCAATTCGGTAAGTCTCTATTCCTACTACGGGTCTAACACAAATGATAAGAAGATAAATAAGACAAGAAATTCAGCCCAGACTAATGCAAAGGCATATTCTCTCCACTAAATTTCTGGTTGACTCACCCCTTCTTGGCTCTGTAATGATGAATAATTATTCATTGTATTGGGAAAGGCGGTCTCCTAATTTGGATAGGATATTGGTTTTTTTTAAAGGGTCTTATGCTCCTTAAAAATAATTTTAAAAGCAGAGTCAATATAAATGTACCCCAAGGTCAGCCTAAGGTAAATAACCCCTTTGGGATATCTCATTTTATTTTCACTGAGCCCTACTCCACCTCAGCAAACTGGGAAAAACAGGTGTAATATCAATACCTTTCTCATATATCACCTCATGCTTTTCAAAAAAGTTTCAAAAACATTCCAGTATTTATTGGAATGAAATTACTTAGATAATCCCAAATCCTAAAGTCAAGAAAATGTAACAGTTGGATTAAAATGACAGAATTTGTCCATTTTTCCGTTCAAACGACTATTTGAGTCAAGCAGAGGAGGACACACAAAAGCTGCCCTGTTGGGAAATAGTTCAGAACTCATCCTACAACCCCCAAACCCAAGGAGGTGGCTGGGTAGAGGATGAGGTCATGAGTGTGGGATCAGCGTGAGACACTCCCCTTCGCTCCGCCCCCACCAGCTGTGGGCCTCCCAGCTGCTGGATTGACTAAATGGTAACACCACGGCCAGGAAATTAACACAGAGTGTCTAGAGAGGGACTAGTCTCTCTCTTCCTAGATGAAGAGCAGCACATTTTATATACAAGTGCGGAAATCAATACTTGCCTAAGTTACCTTCAAAAAACTTCCCTGGTGGCGCAGTGGTTGAGAGTCCGCCTGCCGAAGCAGGGGACACGGGTTCGTGCCCCGGTCCGGGAGGATCCCACATGCCGCGGAGCGGCTGGGCCCATGAGCCATGGCCGCTGAGCCTGCGCGTCCGGAGCCTGTGCTCCGCAACGGGAGGGGCCACAACAGTGAGAGGCCCACATGGCACACACAAAAAAAATTTTTATACCCAGCAGTAAACATTGCAATTGATAAATTCTAAATTAAAGAATTCCTTCTTTCTTCCTCCACTCACCTACCTATCTATCCATCCATCCTATATTCACTGGGTACCTACTAGGTGCTGCTTACTTCTTGATAATGTTGGTGTATCCCAATTGCCATTCTGATGAAACAGCATCCAGAAACTTCAAAAAATTAATTCTCTTTTTTCCCCTGGACCATGGCTTCTCAAGGGTACGGACAACAATCTACACATTTTTTTAAAATCTAAAGAGCCACCACGGTATGCAGCAATGTGATCTGTGCATTTCAATAAACTTTTGAACTGAGATGAACTTCTGGAACTCTTGGTTGGTTTCGAAAGACATAAAAATAACAAGACGGGGTTAATCCACACACGGGATTGCTCAATCTGAAATATAATAAATCGTTTAATTCAACTCAGTCAGAGTGGAATAAACCATGAATGTGCTACATACATGAGGGGAAAGGTGATAAACCAGAGAGCTTCCTTGAGTTGAAGGGGTTTACAATGGAGTTGGGAAGGCGGGTTAAATACACAACAAACTGTAACAGAAGAAGTGGAAAAGAGTAGATGATCCCAGAGGACCAGAGAAGGCTGGGAAGTATTACTGGCAAGATGTGTAGAGACTGGGGGCAAAGAGGACAGATTCCATCATGTTCTTGGTGGACAGAATAAACTGTGCAGGAAAAGGGCCAGAGTATCCATTTTAGGGATTTAGTGGCCTGTTTACGGAAGGCCTGGAAAGGAATGCTAAGAATTTGCTTGCAGGACCATACTGAGTCTTTGCACGGGGAACAGGGACCTAATCAGATCTCTGCTTTAGGAAGATTATCCTGGCAGCAATGTGCAGGCCCGACTGGCAGGAGGTACTGAGCAGAGAAATACTGACACAATTGTCGGGACTGGGAAGACACAGGAAGGACTGAGATGACTTTGGAAGACGCGTCCTAACGGTGGCTGCAAAAATCTGAGGGTTGCCTTAAATCACCCGGAAAGAGTACCAGGCTTCGTTAGATCTCCCCTTTCGACTGGATGGTCCTTGTGGACAATCTGATACATCTTTCAACACCCTGCTGGGTACACCACAGTGCCGTGCATACAGTAGGTGCCAAATAAATGTTCCTGGACGGATAAATACAACGGAATGAATAAATGGATAAATTAGGGTCTCTTCTACAAGAGAATTCTATAACCAGAGGAAAACAAAAGCATTAATAAGAGTCAGATCTACTATTTGAATTGAATGCAGATTATCTATACCCAAGGTCAGCTGTCTCACATTTCACTATGCCCGGCTCGTGGTTATAATGAAAGCATCAAGGAAATATTAATAAATTGTACTGAGTTGAGACCTTACAACTTCTCATCACCAGAAAAAAAAAAAAAAAAACAACTTTGTAACTTTCTAAGATGAGGAATGTTAACTAGACTTACTGTGATGATGATTGCACAATGTATACAAATACCGAATCATTATGTCCTGCACCTGAAACTAATATAATGTTAGTGTCAATTACACCCTAATTAAAAAAAAGAATTGTACTGAGATACACAAACTTTTTTCAGCAGAGGATCTGTAATCACAAAACAGCTTTCACAAGTCTATGTTTCCAGTGTATGAGAAACAGAGCCCCCATTTATCTTCTCTTTACTTTTTTTCTTATTCCACCGCTGTGAAATTGTCCTCCTTTGCCTATCAGTATTTTAGTAAGATGAGATATGCTTTCATTTATAAATGCAAAACACATACATTCTCCTGTGTCAAAAATAGAGTCTAGGGGGGCTTCCCTGGTGGCGCGGTGGTTGAGAGTCCGCCCGCCGATGCAGGGGACACAGGTTCGTGCCCCGGTCCGGGAAGATCCCACATGCCGCGGAGCGGCTAGGCCCGTGAGCCATGGCCGCTGAGCCTGTGCATCCGGAGCTTGTGCTCCGCAACGGGAGAGAACACAACGGTGAGAGGCCCGCGTACCGGAAAAAAAAAAACAAAAAAAAACAGAGCCTAGGGCTTCCCTGGTGGCGCAGTGGCTGAGAGTCCACCTGCCGATGCAGGGGACGTGGGTTCGAGCCCTGGTCCAGGAAGATCCCACATGCCGCGGAGCAACTAAGCCCGTGTGCCACAACTACTGAGCCTGCGCGCCTAGAGCCCGTGCTCCGGAACAACAGAAGCCACCACAACGAAGAGTAACCCCCGCTCACCGCAAATAGAGAAAGCCCACGCACAGCAATGAAGACCCAATGCAGCCAAAGATAAATAAAAGAATAAGATTTAAGAAAAAAAAAAAAGAAATCTAGGGCTATTTATTTCAATTACCTCATTTGAGATCAGGCCCCCTACACCTATGGTTACCATTATAAGGACCAAATATATATTTCTCAGCAGCTGCACTTGGTAAATGCATTTGTCCGTGCCTCACGGGCCAGAGCTCAACAGATTTGACCACCTGATCGTTTGAAGCTTCTTCCAGCAATAAATTCTGTGATTCTGTTTTACAACACCCGAAGACCAAGAAGCGACCCCAGTGATCTCAGGAAGCCTATCTCTACCTCCACTTATGAGCCATGACAGGAGGCAAGTGGCCAAAAGGAAGGAGGGCCGGATAAAAGGAAGCAGACAGAAAACCGATGGTCATGTCGGCAGCTAAGCACACCATGTGGGCCCCTGACTGCCTTCCAAAACCAAACAGAAATACCATGTCACTCACTGGTCAGCCACAGTTCTCCTCTCCCGCTACCACTTGGTATGAAAAGATGGGAAGCTGATGGTGAAGTCTGTGCTCAAAGAAGCAGCTGGTAAACTCTGATTTCAAGAGAAAATGGATTTGGAATGGTCAAAGCATCTGTGGCCAGTATTTTTTAAATCGCATGACTGTTGCACGAAAGATACTTGCTAAGGAATTTTCACCACGGTCATTAAAATCGAGAACAAGAGAAGATTCCCAAGGGCTAAAAGGCTTACATTCCTAAATGGTGCTGGCTGGAAAGTGGCACAGCTATGCCAGAGGGGACCCGCCCCAGCCCCAGGGTGGCTGCCCAGGGCATCTCTGGAAGCACTGACTGGTCTCTGCTGGCTTTGCCTGAGAACCCGGCATATAAGCTAAATTAGTATCATCATTGTCAAAAAGATTATTCTAATTCTGGTCGAATGATCCTAATCTAAAAATGTTATACTCAGAAACTTTGTTCTGTGCTGGTCTTTCGATCTTACTATTTAAAGGTCACCCCTGTATCCTCTCTTCACTCTGAAGATCCTTCATCAAACTCTGACCAAAATCACAATAAAATTCACACATTAACCATTTAATCGCTAATCCTTCTTCGACCACAATTTTAAGAATTTTTTTAAAAGGAAAAGTTTTAATGAACATAATAAACGTGGGCTTTTTTTCCCCTAATGTTTGAGCAATGAGCTACTGTTATTTTTGTCATCTAATGAAACAATAATAGTTTGCATGCAGTGTTTCGGAAGTAGATAGAAATTGATGAACATGGCACAGAAATGGCTTACAAGAAGAGAGACACCAAACTATCGGTCTGCTTTGCTGGGATTACGGTGGTTTTCAGTGTTCTTTTTCTTGTCTGTAGTTTTCTGTGCTTCCTGTAACGAGCACCCACTACTTTTGGAAAAAGAAAAAAGAATGAAAGAGGAAGAAAAGAATAAGGGAAACAGCTGAATTAGGGATTGTTTCTGCAACACAGAAACCTGGCACTCACTCTCCCTCAGGTGCACAGACTTTGCCTGACGGTCCATTTCTGGGGGCATCTCAGGTGAACAGTGAGGTCCTTGCAGAAATGTCCTGGGTCCCAGCCCTGCCAGGTGACCATGACACCAAAAGCCTCAATCCCAGTTTACCCCTCTTGTGCCATCCTAAGGGTCCTGGCAAATTTATGTTAAAATAAAATATTCATGCAAACTCTATTTAGTTTTGAGATCTCTGATGAGTTCTTTCTTTTCCCTTTTTCTCAAAGTGTTTATTCAATACTCTATTATTTTAGGGGATTTCTGATGAGTTCTCGTGATACGTTCTTTGAAGGTTTTAGTACGTTTTTTCTCGGCAAATTTTCACTACTTATTTTTACAAGAAGACAGCTTAAAATGGGATTCCTTTTTACATAGGGATGAAAACAATTAAGATTATTTCAAAGTCTCTTCTGCCAGGGCTAACAATTCACTCGTATTTTAGAGTCTATAAATATGCAGGGTATATTATTATCAACTGTTCTAACACAGGTCTGCTCTGAACTACAGCTCGTCCGCATAACGTCAGCTTGGCCAGTGGTTGAGAACACAGCTGTGAGAGGCACCCACACCAGGGTTCTAATCCTAGCTGTACCCTCAACAGCCACGTGACCTTTGGAAAGAAGCAGGGTGACGCTGGCATCTCAGCTTTGTACAGGGAGAGGATTAATAAGTATCTACCTTACAACAGTCTGGGGCAGATTTCATCAGAGCAATTCCTGATAGACTGCCTGGCATATACCGCAAGCGGTAAAAGTAAATTGCAGACGTTCTTATCCCTCTGGGTAGCAGTGATGTCTTATATTCGAGCAGTGACTTGCATGCTTGTTTCAAGGAGCTCTCAGATCTTTTACCTCATTTGAGTCTCAGGCAGCTCTATCAGCCCAAAACGTTACTGTCCCCCTTTTATCTTTTTCGTAAACAGATGAGGAAACTGAGGCTCAAGGTCACAGAGCTTAGAAAGCAGCTCCAGGCCTCTTTTTGCTCAGGTCTCGACTGACCCTCAAAAGACTTCATGTGCCATGCCTGAACTTAATAAGATTAAATTTCCTTTAAAAAAAACTCCGCTATTCATACTTTAGTCAAATCAAACTGGTTTTTCTACACCACTCCAAATTAATTAGGTTTTGCTTAGTGAAAAGAGCAACTGAGGTGATTACTTAGAGCTTACTGTGTATCTCAGCTCTGGGCTGGGGGTTCGAAATCGAGGCTTAGAGACGTTAAAGGACTTGTCAAAGTTGCCCGGCCCTCTTCTGACGCAGCAAGGACACATACTCCCTGACTCCAAACCTCATTCTCTTCCCAAGTCTCAAATTCCTTTGCATGTATTTTAAAAGTGAGGATGGTAGGAGACGTCCTGCCGTTCCTGAAAAGCAACTGTGCACTTAATGGTCTAAGTGTCAACCCTGAGTGTAGAGAGCGTGACCCGTACTCGGGGCGGTGGAAGCGGAGGGATCGCTCCGAGCCGGGCGTGGGCGTCACTACTGCCAAGGAAACGCGAGGTGAAACTGCTCGCCGAGCAGCCACTTGGGGCGGTGCCAGCACCAAGTTCCTCAACCCACCCCAACCTCCAGGTCCCCGATGCGGTGGAAGCCGAGACTCGGCCCGGAGTCGGGCCGCGGTCTCGGCACCGGGCGCCCGGGCGTCCCCTGTCCCGCGACTGCGCGGGTGAGGGCGCACGGCGACCCGAGGTTCGGGCGGCGCGGTCCCCGGGCTCATCCAAACCCGAGCGCGCCCCGGCCGCCTTCCTCGGCCACCGGGACCCGCCCGGGCGGGTCCGACCGGCGCTGCTGCCAAAACTGCGGCTCCCGGGATCTCAGCACGGTCTTCGGGGAGGACCCGGCGCGACGTCGACCCCAGCGCGGCGCGCCACGCGCCCTGTCTCAGTTTCCCTCACCTCACAAGGATGCATAAACCCAAGATGTTAACAGCGGCGCAGCCCGGACCTGCACGATTTCCAGACGTTACAGCGCACCCTCCCCGCCGGACCCCCGCCCCGACCCGCCGGGCCGCCGTGACAGCACCCCTACCTGCTCGGTGGCCCCCGCCGCCACCGGCCGGGGCGCCCTGGGGACCCCCGCCCAGCATGGGCCCCGCCGGTTCCTCACGCTCCGCCTCCTCCGCCTCCAGCTCCGCGGCGGCCGGCGGGCTCCGTGCGCCCCGAGGCCCGCGGCTGGGGAAGCGAGCGGCCGCGCCGGACGGGAAGTGGGGAGGGGGTTGGCGAGGAAGGGGAGGCTCCTTCCTCCTCGCGGGCCGCGCGGGCGGTTTCCTTCCCAGCCTCGGCCCCGGCACGCGCGCGCGCGCGCGCGCGCACACACACACACACACACACACACACACGCACGCACAGGCACACGCGAGAGGTTGGGGCCGAGCGGGCCCACAGCCTGCGTCCCGGACCTCGGGAAGTTTGCTTTTCGCTCTCGCCCGTTTGCTGGACGAAAGCGAGAGGGGAAGTGCGGTGGGGAGAACGGGTGGTTCGGAGAAGGAGAAACTGGGAGGCCTTCCTGGGGCGGGGGGCGGGGCGGGTCTACGAGGGTGCCTCGCAGACACTAATTAGGGAAGTGACCAAAGGGTTGATGGAAGAGATGGAGGGGAGGAGAGGGGCGGGGGGAGGAGAACGAGGGGAGACGACAGACCACACTGGGAAAGAGGGGGGCGAGCAGTTCAACATGAAATGAGGGTCCAACTATTTGAATCTTCTGGCAGCACTGGACTGGTCCCAGATCCCCCTCTCCACTTGGGGCAGCCATCCCAGGACACAGCTGCGATCCGTGCCGAGCTCGAGTCCCTTCACTCTTCGCTTTCTTCAAGGGGGATCCTGGAGCATCGCTGACGCCGCACCTGTCAGACACGGTTCTTGCCCTTAAGGGGCTCCCCTCCAGCAGGGAAGAGAGATACGTGCGTATAAAACTAAATAACAGCATGCAGTGGAATATGCCACGGGCCAGAGGTTTGGCACAAAACGTTGCAGAAGACGGGGGTAAGAGGGAGTGTCGTGAAGAAGGATGGGAAAGGCTGTCTGGAGGAAGGGAAAGGATCCTGCTAGAACTACAGGAGGGTCAGGGTCCTTCACGGCATAAGAACCGTGTGAGTGAACACACCCGGACGTGCTTAGGAGCCGGAGAGTTGTGGGACGGAATGAATATGAGCGTGGATGTGAAGCGTGTGGAAGATGGTGGAAGGAACAAAGAAGTTGGATCAAGCTGAGTTTAACGGTGTAGACCACGAAGCAGAGATCTGGACTCAGTGCTGTGGTTTGAGATTAGAAAAAAGCTGTTTGTTTAGCTAGTTGACAGAAACGTGGGGCAAGAGGTGACCTACACTAAATGAAGTGGAAATGCCAGAACTGCTCTGGTACACTGGAAAGGCATTACCTAAAGGCTTAGGGAGGTGGCAGTATTAGAGCGGATTTATCACATATGACCTGCTTACTCACTCCGAGAGGGTCCACAGGGCACACCGTTCACCGTGACCCTGAAAAATAACTCTGTGACCCAGCATCGTTGGTCACCTCTTCTCTGTAGGTCAGAAATTATAGTGGGAACTATGCCACTGCAGTGTGGGTCCTTAAATGCAGCGAGGATAATTGGACCCCAGGGTAGCTGGGGCCACATGGTGGCAATGAATCACCAAAGGCAGGGTGGGCATGGTTTCTGTAATGGACGGCAGAGTCAAAGCAGCAACTGGAATACTCTGACCGCCACAAACCTATGGCATTGGCCGGGTAATCATGGGGTTCTTCGATGAGAATGCTACTAAGTTCTTATTTGATCTATATGAGCAGAAAAGTTCTAGGTCAAGGGAACAAAAGCCGAATTTTAATTATCAAAACGGAGAGACTCCATCCATTCCCAGACTTGCATCAGTTTGCAGACCCAAAACTCCTTGAACGAAAGAGATGTCTGTCTCTTCCAGGAAAGACCTCGCAACGCTGCCAAAAATATATATACTGTTAATCTTTCTTCAGCCTTCCCCAAAGGGACATAGGGCCTTTTCCTCGGGTGACTGTGCACTGGGAGAAAGGAAGTAATCAGACTTTTCAGGAATTACTGGACACTGGCTCTGAACTGACCCTGAGTCCAGGAGACCCAGAACAGTCCACTGGTCCGAGTAGGGGCTTATGGAGGTCCATGGAGTTTTGGCTCAGGTCCATCTCCTGGTGGGTCTCTGCACTCATCCTGGGGTTATTTCTCCAGTTTTGGAATGCATCGTTAGAATGATACTCAGCAATTGGCAGGATCCCCACAATGGCTCTGGGGCCTGTGGAGTGAGGGCTGTTTTGGTAGGAAAGGCCAAGTGGAAGCCACCACAACCTGCCTCTGCCTTCGAAAAGAGTTAACCAAAGGCAAGGCTGCATTCGTGGAAAGATCGCCGAGATCAGTGCCTCCATCAAGGACTCGAAAGGTGCAGGGGTGGTGATTCCCAGCACCTCTCCATTCGACACGCCCATGTGGCCTGTGCAGAAGCCAGATGGGTCTTGGAGAATGACCGTGGATTACCATAAATCGAAGCACATGCTGACCCCCTTGCAGCTGCTGTACCAGCTGTAACATCACTGTTGAAGCAAATTCAGACATTGGCTAGTATCTGGTGTGCAGCTATTGGTCTGGGAAACGTTTCTTCTCCATACCTGTTAGTAAAGACCACCAGGGCAGCTTTCTTTCAGCTGGCAAAACCAGCGGTGCAGCGAAGACTGCCCTACCTCAGGGATAGATCAGTTCTCCAGCCCTACATCATCGTTTGGTCAAGCAGGCACCCTATCGCCTTTCTCTTCCAGAAGACTTCACACTGGTCAATCCCATTGATGATGTTACGCCGATTGGACCTAGTGAGTGGGAAAGACTAGCTATTCTAGGCTTATCGGTGAGACATTTGGACGCCAGAGCATGGAAGATAAATCTGACAGAAATTCTAGAGTCTTCCATCTCAGTGGGATTTCTAGAGGTCCGGTGGTATAGGTGAAAGATAAGTTGTTGTATTTGGCCCTTCCTATGACCGGAAAAGAGACACAACACCCAATGGTCCTCGCTGGGTTTGGGAAGCAACATATTCCTTATCTGGGGGTACTACTCAAGTCCATTTATCAAGTGACCTGAAAAGCTGCCAGTTTTGAGTGGAGCCCAGAACAGAAGAAGACTCTGCACCGTGTCCGGGCTGCCCTGTGAGCTGCCCTCTGCCGTCTGAGCCACGTGGTCCCACAGATCCAGTGGTCAGTGGTGGTAGCTTCTGGTGGAGGCTGGGTCAGACCCCTATGGGAGAGTCACATCACAGACCCTGAAGATTACAGAGCAAAGCCCTGCCATCCTCTGTGGATAAGTATTCTCATTCTGAGAAACAGCCTTTTACTTACGGCTGGGCCTTAGTACTAACTGAACGTTTAACCGTGGGCCACCACATCGCCGTGCAAGCTGAGCTACCCTTCGTGAACTGGGTGCCGTCCGACCCACAGGCACGAATCTGGGCACGCACAGCAGAACTCCATCCTCAGATGGAAGTGGTACATGTGAGATGCGGCTCAAGCAGACCTGGAAGGCACAAGAAAGTTACATGAGGAAGCGGCCCAAATGCCCAGCGTCCCCACACCTGCTACACTACCTTCTCTCTCACAGCCTGCACCTGCGGCCTCATGGCCAGTTCCCTAGCATCAGCTGACTGAGGAAGAACACCTGGGCCTACTTTGCAGATGGTCCTGCGTAGTATTCAGGTGCCACCCGAAAGTAGACAGCAGCTGTAGCACAGCCCCTTCTGGGACACCCCCGAAGGACAGCGGTGAAGGAAAATCCACCCAGTGGGCAGACCTTTGAGCAGTGAACCTTGTTGTTCAGTTTGCTTGAAAGGAGAAACGACCAGAAGAACATGTATATGCCAGTTCAGGGGCTGTGGCCAATGGTTTGGCTGGATGGTCAGGGATTTGAAAGGAACATGATTGGAAAATTGGTGACCAGGAGATCTGAGGAAGAGGTATACAGATAGACCTCTCTGAATGGGCAAGAAACTCGAAGATACTGTGTCTCAAATAGATGCCCTGGTCTCAACAGAGGAGGATTGTAATCCTCAAGTGGATAGGATGACGCCGTTCTGTGGGTACCAGTCAGCCTCCTTCTCCAGCTACGCTTGACATTGTCTAATAGGCTGGTGAGCAAAGCGGTCGTGGTGGCAGGGCTGGAAGGTATCCGTGAGCTCAGCCATACAGACTTCCACTCACCAAGGCCAACCTGACCACGGCCGCCGCTGAGGGTCCAAGCTGCCAGCATCAGGACCGACGACATGGCAGCCTTCCCCAGGGTGATCAGCCCGTTTGCTACTTGGTGGCAGGTTGATTACGTTAGACCGCTTCCGTCACGGGAGGGCCAGCACTTTGTTCTTACTGGAGTAGATAATTACACTGAATACAGATTTCCCTTTCCTGAACGCAACGCTTCTGCTGAAACTACCATCCGTGGACTCATAAAGTGCCTTATCCACACAGCATGGCTTCTGATCAAGGAACTCACTTCACAGCAAATGAAGTGCGGCAGTGGACCCACACCCACAGAATTCACTAGTCTAACCGTGTTCCCTATCATCCTGACGCAGCTGACAGAACAATGGAACGGCCTTCTGAAGACTCAGTTACAGCACCACTAGGTAGCAGTACCTTGCAGAGCTGAGCAGGGTTCTCCAGGAAGCTCTCTGTGGATGCTCTGAATCAGTGTCCAATATATGGTGCTGTTTCTCCCATGGCCAGATTCATGGGTCCAAAGAATCAAGGGATGGAAATGGGAGTGGCTTCTCTCACTATTAGCCTTAGTGATCCACTAGCAAAAGTTTTGCCTTCTATTCCCACAACCTTATGTTCAGCTGGCCTAGAGGTGTTAGTTCCGAAGGGGGGTAATGGTTTCACCAAGAAAAGCAACAATTATGCCATTTAACTGGAAGTTAAGATTGCCACCTGATCTGCAGCAACATGGAAGGACATAGAGAATATTATGCTTAGTGAAATAAGTCAGAGACAGACAAATACTGTATGATATCACTTATTTGTGGAATCTAAAAAATAAATGAATGTAGATAGCAAAAAAGAAATATGGCATTAAGAGATACAAACTACTATGTTTAAATTAGATAAGCAAGGGCTTCCCTGGTGGCACAGTGGTTGGGAGTCTGCCTGCCGGCGCAGGGGATGCGGTTTCGTGCCCCGGCCCGGGAAGATCCCACATGCCACGGAGCGACGGGGCCCGTGAGCCACGGCCACTGAGCCTGTGCGTCTGGAGCCTGTGCTCCGCAACAGGAGAGGCCACAGCAGTGAGAGGCCCGTGTACCGCAAAAAAAAAAAAAAAAAAAGGTAAGCAGCAAGGATATATTGTATAGCACAGGGAATTATAGCCATTATTTTGTAATAACTTTTTTTTTTTTTTTTTTTGTGGTACACGGGCCTCTCACTGTTGTGGCCTCTCCCGCTGCAGAGCACAGGCTCCGGACGTGCAGGCTCAGCGGCCATGGCTCACAGGCCCAGCCACTCTGCGGCATGTGGGATCTTCCCGGACTGGGGAGCGAACCCGTGTCCCCTGCATCGGCAGGCGGACTCTCAACCACTGCGCCACCAGGGAAGCCCCTGTAATAACTTTTAATGGAGTATAATGTATAAAAATACTGAATCACTGTGCTGTACACTTGAAATTAATATAATATTGTAAATCAATTATACATCAATTTAAAAAAAAAAAAAAGATTGCCACTTGGCAGCTTTGGGTGCCTTGTGTCTCTGAATCAACAGGCAAAGGAGGGACTTACGGTGTTGACTGCAGTGATTGATCCTCACTACCAAGGGGACGTTGGACTGCCGTGCCACAGTGCAGGTAAGGAAGCATATGTCTGGAATATAGGAGATTCCTCAGGGCACCTCTTAGTATTTCCATGCCCTCTGACTAAAGTCCATGGGAAACTACGACAACCTAGTTCAGGGAGGACTACTAATGGCCCAGTCCCTTCCACAATGAGGGTTGGGGTCACCCCAGCAGGTAAATAACCAGGACCAGCTGAGGTGCTTCCTGAAAGCAAAGGGAATGATTCGTTGAAGGAGGTAGTTACACATACCAGCTCCAACCGGGTGACCAGTTACATACCTGAAAACTGTAATTGACGTGAGAATCTCTTCCTTACTTTGTTATGACTCTGTTTATACATGGATAAGAAAGGGAGAAGATAAAGGCGTGTGATGTATTATTTTATCTTTGTTTTCTTCTCTTCCTTATCCACTTACATAACATCAGATATACTAATAATAATTAAATTTACAACACAGTATTTAAGTCCAGGGACATGAAGGGGAAGACTGAACATCACCTAAGGACCATGCGTCTTCTTCTGGGGAGAAGCTTAGTGAGTTTAGGGTTATAGTCAGGACAGGTGTGTCATGTTAAGTGGAAGTACTTTGCTGCTGTCTTTATTTGGAGGCTGTGAGTGGCTTAAGGAGATGTGTATGGATGCCAGGTCAACAAGAGTTGGACTGTGACGTAGGTCTTATGTGTCAGCTGGGCCAGGCTATTAAATCAACCGAGCCATTTAATCACACTCTGATTTAGGTGTTCCTGTGGAGGTACTCTTGTAGATGTGGTTATATCTACCATCAGCTGACTTGAAGTAAAGGAGATGACCCTTCATAACGTGGGTGTGTCTCATCCAATCAGCTGAAGTCCCTAAGAGTAAAAACTGAGGTTTCCTGAAGAAGAAAAAAATTCTCCCTCAGGACGGAAGCCTCAAATGCTGAGTTTCCAGCCTGCCCACCTGCCCTACAGATGTCAGAATTGCCAGCCCTGACAAATGCATGTGCCAATCCCTTACAATAAGTCTCCGTCTTCTGTCTGTTATCTGTCTAGCCATCCAGCCATCCACCCCTGTGGTCCTCCCTTGTTTGCTCCCCCCCTTTGGGTCTCCTTTGGTTTCTCCTTTCTCCCCATCCCTTCTTTTTTTTTTGCGGTATGCGAGCCTCTCACTGTTGTGGCCTCTCCCGTTGCGGAGCACAGGCTCCAGACCTGCAGGCTCAGCGGCCGTGGCTCACGGGCCCAGCCGTTCCGCAGCATGTGGGATCTTCCCGGACCAGGGCACGAACCCGCGTCCCCTGAATCAGCAGGCGGACTCTCAACCACTGCGCCACCAGGGAAGCCCCCCATCCCTTCTTTGAATCTTCCCCAGCATCGCGCCCTTGGCCTTCCTCTTTTGTTGAGCATCCCTCATCCTCCACCTGACTATCGTAACCACTTCCACGATTTCAACTACTCTAATACCACCTCGACTGGCATCTTTCACAGCAACCTCTCTCCCAAACTCGATTCATATATCCAACCTAGTGGCTCTGCTGGTCTCCCAAATGTAGTATCTCCAAAAGGACTCTCACTGCCCTCTCCTGCCCATTCCCCAAACTGCTGCTTTCCCAGCATTAACTGTTTTCCGAAGGTAGCTTTACTCTCCCCTTGACCCCTCCTCTCAGACTGGAAACCCGGGAGACAATGCTACAGACTCCTCCACCTCGTCCTTGGTGCTCACTGCATCCTGTCCCTTCTACCCCAGAGCTGTCCTTTGTGTCCATCTGCTGCTCTCCACCCCTGCCACCCCTAATTGTATTTTCAATGGCTGCCTGAAGGTCACCTCTTGGTTGTCTAAGAAGCCATTCAAACCACCCAAGCTCAGAGCTGTTCTCATCAGCTCCCCCTCAACCCTACACTTCCAACTGTTCTCCTCACCTCACTTCACCTGCTGGCCCTACCATCCCTCTAATCAGCCCAGCAGCACAGTTTGGAAGGCATTCTACACGTGGTTAGGAGCACAGGCTCTGCCCTCAGGTAAATGCGTTCACATCTAAGCCCCACTACTTCTTGGTCTTAAACCTTGGTAACTTATTTAACTTTGCTAATCTTCAATTTGCTCATCTACAAAACAGAAGTAATGATAGGATGTACCACATCAGGTGGTTGTGAGAGGCTCTGATGTATCGTCTGGGGTGGGGAGTAAACACTGGGTTTTTTTTTAAGTCCCCGAGGTGATGCTAAAGTCCAGTCAGGGACTTCCCTGGTGGCGCAGTGGTTAAGAATCCACCTGCCGACGCAGGGGACACGGGTTCAAGCCCTGGTCCGGGAAGACCCCACGTGCCACGGAGCAACTAAGCCCACGAGCCACAACTACTGAGCCCGCGTGCCGCAACTACTGAAGCCCTCCCGCCTAGAGCCTGTGCTCCGCAACAAGAGAAGCCACCGCAGTGAGAAGCCCGCGCACCGCAACGAAGAGTAGCCCCCGCTCGCCGCAACTAGAGAAAGCCTGCGCACGCAGCAATGAAGACCCAACGCAGCCAAAAAATAAATAACTAAGAAAAAAAAATTTAAGTGCAGTCAGGGTTAAGACCACTGATGTAATGGTAGTATAGATGGGTCTGTGGAAGATGCAGAAAGACCAGTTAGGAAAGAGACAACAGTCCAGGTAAGAGATCATGAACATTTGCAATGAGCATAGAGAAGAGAGACCACGTTCAGGTAGCAAAATTTTGCAAAACTTGGTAACTGGATGCTGAGGGTAGCTGAGAGGAAGGCATCTAAGATGACTCCAGTTTTTAACTCAGTTGACCGGGCTGAGCAGATGGTGGTACCATAAATCTGTGGTTCCTAAATATGTTCGCTCACTATAATCACTTAGGAAATTTTAATATTTTTTCCTAGTCTTATATCTTAGCTACTGTGCAGGATTGTGTATTCCTAGTCTATCAGAGACTTGCGTACAGGAGTGCCCTGTCCTCAACTCGATTACTCTGGGAACTCTGTTCTGCACATGCCTTTCCCTGGATAGTTACCCATTATCCTTGGCCAAAAGTGTGACGCCTGGGAAGAGGCAGTGAAGCACCAGCCATCTGACTTGAAAGGTCATTGTTGGTCAGCGGCAGCAGAGACAGACGCAGGGGTGCTGGCCAGTTCTGGCTTGTCCTTTCTCTTCCCCATCTAATGCCTGGGTATCCTTCCCAGCTACTAATCCTGCCAGCCAACAGAATCCCCAGGCTCGTCACCGGGTACTTCTCTGTGCACTCATGGACACAAAGCGGCATCGACCTTCCATATCAACCCCTTCACAGCCCTGTTCTGACAGCCGGACATGCACAGCTTCCCTGTTTCCTGCACACGCCAACTCCTTCACCCATGCCACAGCTTCACCCTTTCTCCAACAGCTGCGTGAGCTCTGGTTCCTATAATATATTCCCTGTTCCACAGCACTCACGGAGGTTCTGCTTCTCCAAGTAAACCCTCACTTACAAACCTACTGATTTCAAATCTCTGGCACAGATATTGCAGAAATCTTCCTTTAGTGTTCTCATTCCCATACGATGCTGAATTAGTTAGGGCTCTTTGATTACAACTAACCCAAACCAATATACTCTAACTGTAGTACAAAGAAAGTTGGGGGGCTTCCCTGGCTGTCCAGTGGTTAGGGCTCCGTGCTTCCGCTGCAGGGGGCCCAGCGTTCGATCACTGGTCAGGGAACTAAGATCCTGCAAGCCGGCCACGTGGAAAGCCTGACCCTCGTGGAGCCAGTTCTGAATCTCTACAACTGAGATCCTGAATAGGTCAGGAGCCCCGTCACTGCCATCAAGAGTAGCCAAGGGCCCACACACGAGCATAGTCCCTGGAAAGCACCTCTGAACACAGGGGCAGGGACAGGGTGGGGACCACTGTGAGATGGACAGCCACCCCAAAATGTGTCCCCTTCAAATGAGGCTCAGGCACCAAGGATCTCGCTGCATATGAGCAAACAAGTGACACCTTTAGTTTCCGTTTGCTTGTAATGTTGTGTCTCCATCATGGCTATTACCTCGCAGTGTTTGCCATGGATGTCAGTTCTGGATACTGAGATAGGTAAAGGGCGTCTTACAGGAAGAATAACTGAGAGCAAAGGATGACTGGATAATTGGGCTAGGAATATTTTTTAATTTAAATTTTTGGAAAGTTTTTCCTCGTAAATACTACCAGACTCTTCAGCAGAGCAGAAATGGAGTAGCATCATTGACATGACGGTCTCCTATGTAATTAATGTCCCTTTGCATCTCCCCTTCTAGATCGTAAGCTCTTTGAGGGCAAATGTCATCCTTGTTCATCCTTGCATCCTCTGGCCAGAAACGTATTAGACTGAATGTTCTAAATTGGGATTCTGACACTGGACAGGCTAGTGGATTTATTTCTCCCATCTCCTGCGAATTATCTGAGCATGGCAGTGATGGAGAGTCACGAGAATTCCCATCAGGTGACATAGCTGGAGTTAAATAGGAAACATTCTCATTGAGAACAAAAACAATGCTTAAACAATTCTGGGAAATTTAATTGTCTAAAGGAGATCTTTTCTTTAAAAAAAAAATAAACTTGAATGCATTGGAGAAAAGAAATCTATCTTCAGCTCAGGAAATAACATTAGACAACATGAAGCCCCTCATTTGTTAATGCCTGGAAGCAGGAAGTTGGTTCAGTTTCAAATACCATCAGATAAAGGCCATGCCAAAGGATGTTATCGTAGTTTTAGGCTAAATATGTAATATAAATAACCTTCCTTTTGCAATGCACATTGTCTGAAAGCTCTCATAGTGAGATAATACATGGGAAGTGTGGGAGCTCGTTCTAGACGTGCCGTCCTGAGACACCCCTAGCTGTGGCACATCGTCATCCGCAGTGATCTGTGCCCACTGGAGAGCTGGCATTCAGAATGGGCTTGTATGTCAAATGGCTAAAGCCATTCAGGAAGGCTGCCTGATTTTATACTGCATTAACATCCACCTCTCGGTGTCTCTCTAACCTGTTCTGGCCTCAGTTTCCCACGCACAACGTAGGAAGAGCTAACACCACTGACAAGAATCTCTCCACTCAGAGATTCGTTCACAGGTAAATTCTTCATTGAGGCGTGGTCTTCCCCTTGCTGCTTTCTGCCTTGAATAAATAGACGTTGTTCTCCATTAGAAGTTCAGCATCTACACCGATTCCAACTTCCTCCGGGAAAGAGACACCTGCCCCGCGGCCCTCACTGCCTCTCACTAGATCAGTAGTCTCCCGGCTCAGCTTCGTCACCTGCTACCTCCACTCAACAGCTACCACCCTGCCCCCCGTCTCTTTCAGGTTCACTGTCTCGTGTGACCCCAGACAGATGGCACTGTTACTCTCGGAGTTCTCACACACAAGGGACAACATTAGCCACCATAGTAATACGTGGCAACCTCATCGTCACTGAAAAGCTCAGCCACCCCAAGGCTTCTTTTTTCCGACTTTTAATCTTCCCTCCCAGGGATGAGGAGAACTTTGCTGGCCGTCTCCGTGGCAAAACTGGTCTAATTCTCTCACGGCTGATTTCCGTGTTGTCTGATCAGAATCCATCCCCGGCTCACCTTTTCCTAATGGGAGAAAGGCAACCACCCCCCAAAACGGATACACACCAAAGCCTTCAGGAGCTCGTAACCCCCCATCGACAAGGCACATTCGTAGAGAACGCAGCTCAGCAAATCTCAGGACGTCACTCAGCAGTTCCAAAGTGGACGGCAAGGGTCCAAAGTGACAAGGCAGCCTCATTCATAAAGTGCCCAAAGTTAGCCGCCCCTAAAATGCTTTCCTAGACAACCCTTTGCCTGCATGTGTTTCACGATGAGTTCAGTAAATGTGTTCTTTAAACTTCTCTGGCAAACAGCATCAATGGTCACGTCTCTATAAGGCTGTTCCTGGGAAAGAAAGGCGCACATCATTTAGCTAATCTGAAATTTGAATCCAAGCATCGATAGAGGATTCTTTCTCCAATTAAATGTGTGTTTTGGGGACGCAAATTGTTTTATTTCCTAGTTTCCTTCTTTGCAAACAAGAGGGAAACCAGGTGAGTGGCTATCAGATGGTCAGAGTTTGCAAATGATGGGTAAAAAGTTAAGAAAAAATAAGATGGTCAGATATATAATATTACTAACATTTTATTTTCAGGAAGCTTATTTTTCAAAAAACTTTTGCCAACATCCCTCACCATTATTTCATAAAGAAAAGCCTTTTTAGCCTCAAAAAAATAATAAAGACATGATATCAGAATACAGGGCACTCCCTTAAATGGAGTGAATTTTTGCTTTTGAAAAAATTCATTACTTTATCCTGGTTTTTTTGTTCTCATTTCGCCTTGACCCAGTGAAACTTCCATGGTAGGTAGGACCAGCCTCCAAGTGGTCTCTTAGGGGTCAAGTAATGAGACTAATGTCTGAGCTCAGGAGCCCAGAGAGCCTCTCTTTTACGTATGATGCACGATTTACAACAATAAGTCCGTGAATATATCAATAATTAGGCTTCATGTGATGAAACTGTTTGCCTATTTTTCAGGTACAAAACTGTTCATCAAGGTTTTTTTGTTTGTTCGTTTTGTTTTTAATTATTTATTTTTGCTGTGTTGGGTCTTCGTTTCTGTGCGAGGGCTTTCTCTAGTGGTGGCAAGCGGGGGCCACTCTTCATCGCGGTGCGCGGGCCTCTCACTGTCGCGGCCTCTCTTGTTGCGGAGCACGGGCTCCAGACGTGCAGGCTCAGTAGTTGTGGCTCACGGGCCCAGTTGCTCCGCGGCATGTGGGATCCTTCCAGACCAGGGCTCGAACCCGTGTCCCCTGCATCGGCAGGCAGATTCTCAACCACTGCGCCACCAGGGAAGCCCTGTCCGTAAAGTTTTGAACTTCAGGTTTGGACTTTCGGAGGACAAAACTGGCACGTAGCTGGGAATAGAATTAAGCCACTAGTACTCGCGGTGGCATTCCCCAAATGGTGCTGAGCTACTGCCTTCCGGGCACCCAGTGGGAGTCCCTTCCCAGCCCCTTGGAAGCCAGTGTGGCCAAGTGACTTGTTTGGTCAGAGGTGCCACGTGTCGCATCTGGGTGGAAGCAGTCAAAACCAGTGGCCTCTCGTCTGGGGTAGCACCCTGGATAATGGGAGCCTGTCTTGAAGTGAAGCTTCTGTTAGCCTCAGTCCTAAGGTGACTCCATCAAAAGAGTCCCCCCTGTAGACCCCATAGAACAGGTAGCATGAACAAGGAAAAAAACTTACACTGAATTAAGCTCTTTGGATTTGGGCGTCATTTGTTGCCACAGGACAGCCTGGCACACCAAAGCCTATTACCTGGATGGCGACGTGATGTCTCAGATGATGATTCTGGAGCTGGGAGCCACCTTCAGACTGTCACCAACAATACTCACCTTCTTCAATAGCGCGGAGTCCCCCAAATTCTAACTAAACGTGTTCTAGTATTTAGCAAAGCATTCCTCCAGGAATGAAGGCGTAGTCTTGGCCATAGCAAAAGCACACCAGAACAGTCTCCTGGCAGCACTGGTGGAGGAAGTTTTGCAGGTAGAGCTTCCCTCGGAGGACTCCTTGCTCTGGGTTGGAATGAGAAGGTTAAAACGGCTTCCAGTCTGGTCTCGCAGTGCTTTATGGGACTTCAAGCGGATTTTCTTGAAAGGAAAGGGAAGAGCCTTCTTCCTTTCATCCACCCTGCATCCTGAATTGTGCATACGATGGCTGGAGCTCTGGAAGCCATTCTGTACCAAGCAAACAAGAGCCACAGCCTAGGAATGGCAAAGCAGAGAAGTGGAATTAGTCTGGTTCCTTGACAAGCTTGTGGAATTGCCAGACCACCCCTGGACTGCCTTCCTTTATGTGACAGAGGAAAAACTGTTATGTTGTTATCAGTTTACCTTTTTCTTATATGAAGTCAAATCTCGATCTATTATATAAGTTTTTAAAATTATTTTTTTAAATATCATGTATCTCATTCTTTTTTAATTTTCTGTTTTAGGGGTTTTATAGTTTTAAAAATAATGCATATAACTGATTTTGAAAGAAATATGAATCCATTGAGGAGATGTATCTTTTTTATTAATGGATAAACCGTTAGCCCACTGATGTGGAACACAGAGCATGAGGTGTCACCTGGGTTCCAGACTGTTCTTCAGGTGTCTGAGTCTCAGCTACCCTGCACAGGGCCAGGGGAGGATGGCTAAGAAACTGTTGCTTTGATCATCTTGGTGGGATTTTGAGGACTTTTGTTACCCAACGCTCTCTTCCCAATAGGTTGGCATCTCAAAGTCTCTGGCATGAAACCTCTGAGGATATGATTCCCATTTCCCTTCCCCCCAGAGCAGAAAAGAGAAAAATGCCACCTGTGCTTCTCTGCTTTGACTCCAACTAGCTTTCTGTGCTTTCTCCAAGACCAATTAGTCATTAATGTTCACCTGGCCTTCTAGAAACCCAGAAGTGTGAAGTCTGAACCAAAGTGTGTATAGTATGCGTATGTAGTACGTAGGGAAACGTAGAGGTCTGGTAACATCCCGTGTGAAATTAATAGGACCTTGAGGCACTATTAAGCAGCTTCCTGTTTTACTCTCTTAGGACCTGTTTAGTGTCTAGGCTCTTAACCCTTCAGTATATGATTTGATTGAGAACTATACCTGCCCAAGGACCACAGTGGTGAGGCGCCTCCACAAAGATTTCCCTGGGGAGAGGATGAGAAGAGGGACAGACTCAGGCCGTGTCACAGTTGTGACAGTCCTGGCTGCCTGCAGTGGAGACAGGGTTCCCAGGAGGAGGAGGGCTGCGGAGCTGGTGGTGATCACTTGGGAATAGTTTCCGGTTTCACCAAGGATTTTCCCTGCTCCTTGGCCCACCCACGCCCTCCCACCCACTGGGGTTTGCTTAGAGATCGACAGCAGCTTTATGACCATCCTGGTTCACGTTGGAATCGATAAATCTGCAGCTGCCTACCTTCTATGCAAGCCACTAAATGTGAATGCTACAACCAAGTAGACATTTTGGAAATTATCTGTGTGAAAGACTCCTCCCATTCATGCATATTTACAAGAACGGACTCTAAGGAAATAACTTATTTGAAGTGGGTGGCACATAATAGGCGTCGATCATTGCTACTTTCTACCTTCCCTTCGCCTGTTCTGCTATTACTCATTTCACTACCCCAACCGAGAAAGAGACGGTCCAGTAGAAGTTCACATGAAGCATCTTAAGGAGACTTGACCATCTTATTAGCAAGACCTCTCCATCCATTCATTCTTCAAAGGAAGTCATCCCCCCAAATCAAACTCGTCTATTGTCTTTACCTGCCGTTCCAGGAAATGACCCGGAGCGAGCTAGTGGTACGGGGGGGACTTGTGTTGAATTTCACTGCTGCTTTCGAAAGAGGCTTTGCTTCACTCCTGTCACATCTGCCAGGGGCCACCCGAGGGCCCTGGGCACCTGCCAGAGCCCGAGCTGAAACCACGGGCAGCTTGTTGGCAATCCAGCTGCTCCTCTGGCCCAGGGCCAATGCCAGGAGCTCCTCTGACTGGTTTTTTTCCATGGGCTCTTTAAACAGCACACCGAGCTCAGACCACAGCCCTTCCCTAAAGATGCTGACTGAAGCACTTTCTCCATCAAGAAGATTTTGTCCTAATCCAGTGGCTTCCCACCTTCCTGCTCGTGAAAAGCTGAGACCGTCCCATGATTTGCTAGAGACTGTGGTCCCAGAAGCAATGCCTGTGCACACAAGAGTGTGTACTGATAGCCACACAGACACTCAATCCATGGTTTACTGTTGCCGCTAAACCAGCCAATGTGGGTTAATTAGCACCTCCTGGGCACACAGCCCAGTGCTGGGCCCTGTAGAGGACAGAAAATTTCACAGCAGCCTGGGGATGGCGGAAGGGGAAGAGGGATGGATAGATGGAGCACGGGGGGATTTTAGGGCAGTGAAACTACTCTGCATGACACTGTAGTGGTGGATACATGTCACTATGCATTTGGCCAAAACGCGTAAGATATACAGTACCAAGAATGAACCCTGGGACTTCCTTGGTGGTCCAGTAGGTAAGAATCCGAGCTCCCAATGCAGGGGGCCTGGGTTTGATCCCTGGTCGGGGAGCCTAGGTCCCACGTGCGTGCCGCAACTAAGAGTTCACATGGCCATCAACTAAAAAAAGAAAGAAAGAAAAAGAAAGATCCGCGTGCCGCAACTAAGACCCGGTGCAGCCAAAATAAATAAATAAACTTTTTTTTTTTAAAAAGAGTGAACCTTAATATAAACTATGGATTTGGGGTAATAATAATGTAGGAATACTGGCTCACCAGTTGTAACAAATGCAAGATGTTTAATAAGAGGGGGAAGTGTTGTGTGAGGGCGGGGGTCGGGGAGGAGTATATAAGAACTCTATACTTTCAACTCAATTTTTCTGCAAACCTGAAACTGCTCTTTAAAAAAATGAAGTCCGTCAATTAAAAATGTGGTCAACAGGTTGCTGAATAGACAAGATTGGCCCACGCAAAACAAACAGGGCATGCAATGAGGCAGTAGGTAAGTAGGCCTGCAGCCATGCGGTTCAGACACCACGTGCAATCGTTTCCTTCCACCTCTTCTAATTCTCTGCATTTGAAAATTCTAGGACCATGAGAGTTACTTCAGTGAGGACCGACAAAGAATAACTCTGTAAACTTGGCTCGAGAGCTGTCAAGCGCTGCACGTATCTAATAAGTTAAACCAGTGTGTCGTTTTTTAATCCTAACGTGGGGGAAATGGAGAGGAGGAAACGAGGGCCAAAGAGGGAGGCAAAGAAGAGCAGCTGACTGCCAGTCTGAGAAAAGACAACAGCGACCATTTGGCGGTGGTGGCACGTGGAGTGGGCAGAGGTGGAATTCCCGCATCCCACTGGTCCAGTGGTGGATGGAGGATGCGTGAGTGTCAGGGCCACACCGGGAGGAGAACGTCCTGTTTCATCAATCCTCAGGATGCCTGGGAGCCTGAGGTTCATGCCTGCGTCAGAGGTGTGTTGTCAGCTTGGAATCTGAGCCGCCTCCCAGAGCAGGAGCCAGACGCCTTGACAGATGGCTGGAATCTTGCTGCTCCTGGGGGCCCCGTCATCCGAGCAGCATGGCAGAAGGAGCTGGCTCCCTGTGCCCAGCTGGTAATCTTCTTATGTCATGGGGCTTGAGGAGCCACAGTCCTTAGCAATTGTTCTTTTCAAGCAACACTCAAAGATGCACAGTATGATTTAGACCCGGACTGTTTATAGCAAGAAGAGACATAGACAGGGCCTTCCCTGGTGGCACAGTGGTTAAGAATCCACCTGCCAGATTTCCCTGGTGGCACAGTGGTTAAGAATCTGCCTGCCAGTGCAGGGGACATGGATTTGAGCCCTGGTCCGGGAGGATCCCACATGCCATGGAGCAACTAAGCCCACAAGCCACAACTACTGAGCCTGCGCTCTAGAGCCCATGTGCCACAACCACTGAGCCTGTGCTCTAGAGCCGCGAGCCACAACTACTGAGCCCACGAGCCACAACTACTGAAGCCCGAACAAGCATGAGGACGGGAGAGGAAGATGGCTTGGGGGAGCACTTCTTGGGAGATCCTGGAGCAGGAAACGAAAGCCAGATGTACAGCCTCCTCTTTGCAGAAGTGTTGCAGAGAAGGGAGGGAACGTTTAGGGAAGGAAACTTCAGTGGGAAGCAGGAAAAAGAGAAGGTTTCTTTCAGGATAGAGTAAACATGTTTTATAAACAGGCAGAGAGGGGACTTCCCTGGTGGGGCAGTGGTTAAGAATCCATCTGCCAGTGCAGGGGTCATGGGTTCGAGCCCTGGTCTGGGAAGATCCCACATGACACGGAGCATCTAAGCCCGTGCGCCACAACTACTGAGCCTGCGCTCTAGAGCCCGCGAGCCACAACTACTGAAGCCCACGCGCCTGAAACCCGCTCACCTAGAGCCTGTGCTCCAAATCAAGAGAAGCCACCGCGATGAGAAGCCCGTGCACCGCAACAAAGAGTAGCCCCCGCTTGCCGCAACTAGAGAAAGCCTGTGCACAGCAACGAAGACCCAACGCAGCCATAAATATGTAAATAATTTAAAGTTTAAAAAAAACGGCAGAGAGGAAAGAGATAAAACAAAGAGCCATTAAAGAGAGGAAAAGAAAGATGATGGGATTGCTGGGGTGAGGCATAGGAGAGAGGAGACGAGGTGAAAAAGCCCAGCAAGCCCAGGAGACAGGAAAAGGCGTGCAGGCTGGGTTCCTCCCACACTGGATGGGGGCTGGAGCAGGCAGGTACCATTAGTCACCCAGCTGTCCTTTCCCATCAATACCACAGGGGAGCCCATTAACTGCAGTAGTCTAGACGGGCCAACTGAGAAGATGCTCCTCTTATAACTAGACACCTGGAGAGCAACGGGTGTAGGGAGGCAAACAGAAAGAATAAGAGGGACTTCCCCGGTGGCCCAGTGGCTCAGACTCCGTGCTCCCAGCGCAGGGGGCCCGGGTTCCATCCCTGGTCGGGGAACTAGATCCCGCATGCATGCCACAACTAAGAGTCCACGTGCCGCAACTAAGACCCTGCACAACCAAAATAAAATAAATAAATAAATATTTTAAAAGGAAAAAAAAAAGAATAAGAAAAGCTGACAGAAATGAAGAGCTTACCTAAATGGCTTCTTGCCATTATGCTAAGGGCTTTATTTGGGCATTTTATTTGGTTCTCACAACACGCCTGCAGATTACGTACAGTATTGATATGAACCACTACCCCCATTTTACAGAGGCTGAACGCCACGCCCACACACAGGACGCAAGCAGTGGAGATGGACACCGTGGGACTCCAGAACGCGTGCTGGCTTACTGCCTCGGGGGAACTGGAGGGACCAGAGGAATTGGAACCAGAAAGATCAGTCAGGGAGCATTCCCCGAAGTGGTGGGTTTAGTGCGTGCAGTGTTTTGGTGTGAAAGGTGAAGCAGGACGGATATCAGGCAAGAGGCCATCAGAGGGTCTCGCGTTAAAGGGGGGTTGCGTGTGCAGCGTGTAAGCGGTATGGTCATGCAATAGCCTAACTGAATGAATGGCATTCTGACCCAATACCGAAAACCCCAGACTCTGTCACAGGTGCCTCTCGCTTTAAGAAAATCTGACGTTCCGTATCCAGACTTAAGAAGTAGAAGCAACAGCTTGCTCACTGAGCGTCTACTGTGTGGTGTGCCGGGGGTGTGCCCGGCATTGCACCGGGAGCTTTCTAAACGTGACCTCACAGCCACACGACTCTGCAGGGCGGGAATCACCAGCTACGCTCCCGAACCAGGTGTCATAGGCTGAGCTGTGTCCCCCAACCAAAATGTGTATGCTGAAGTTCTAACCACAGAATGTGACTGTATTTGGAGAAGGGACCTTTAAGCGGTAATTAAGGTAAAATGAGGTCATTCGGGTAGGCCCTAATCCAACATAACTGGTGTCCCTGTTAGAGGAGATTTGGACACGGATGCACACAGAAAGAAGGGGATGTGAAGAGTCACAAGGAGAAGGCAGTCATCTGCAAGCCAAGGAGAAGAAGCCTCAGAAGAAAGCAACCCTGCCGACACCTTGGTCCTGGACTTCCAAACCTGCACCCCGTGAGGAAATAAATGTCTGCTGTTTAAGCCACCCAGCCTGTGGTACTTGTTATGGCAGCCCTAGCAGACTAACCCACCAGGAAATCGGGGCTGAGGGGCCTATTTCTGGTCCTAGATCACAAAGACGGAGTCACAGCCAAGACGAGAACTCAGCTGGTGAGACACCAGAACCTGCGCAACAGAAAGACCCTCCGTTGAACCAGGAGGTTTGCTCCCGGCTTCCTCTGTGTTTCAGAAATACAATATTCATTTTACAAAAACAACCTGCTCTTTTAGCAACAGGTATTTCAAGCAAAGAAAATTCTACTGATTTCACTAACGTTCTGTTTATAAATGGTGATGTTTCTATGATGATGAGTTGTGCGACTCTGACCCCACACGGGAAAATTCAGATTCTTTTTATTTATTTACTTACTTATTTTATTTATTTATTTTTGGCTGCGTTGGGTCTTCGTTGCTGCATGCGGGCTTTCTTTAGTTGCGGCGAGCCGGGGCTACTCTTCGTTGCGGTGCACGGGCTTCTCATTGCGGTGGCTTCTCTTGTTGCAGAGCACAGGCTCTAGGCCTGCGGACTTCATTAGTTGTGGCGTGCGGGCTTCAGTAGTTGTGGTTCGCAGACTCAGTAGTTGTGGCTCGCAGGCTTAGTTGCTCCGCGGCATGTGGGATCTCTCCCGACCAGGGCTCGAACCCGTGACCCCTGCATTGGCAGGCGTATTGTTAACCACTGCGCCACCAGGGAAGCCCTGAATTTTTAAGTAATGTTTAGTTTTCATGTTATACGAAGGTTATCTGAAAAATAATCAGTTTAAATGTTTTTCTTTTTAACCGTTTTCCACATTCATATTTAATACTCCTTTTGCCCTAATTGCCACACTTTATTCTTCCTCAAAATGTCCCCTATTTATATATATATTTTTTAACTGTATTTTTTTCAGGGCAATTTTAGGTTCACAGCAGTTCCCATATACCCCTCCCCACACACATGCACAGCTTCCGCCAGTATCAACACCCCCCCACCAGAGTGTTACATTTCTTGCAATCAGTGACACTACACTGATACATCATAATCACCCAGAGTGCATAGTTTACGTTAGGGTTCACTCTTGGTGTTGTACAATGTATGGGTCTGGACAAATGTATCCATCTTCACAGTATCATACAGAACAGTTTCACTGCCCTAAAAATCCTCTGTGCTCTTCCTATGCATCTCCACTGGCAACAACTGATCTTTTTACTGTCTCCATAGTTTTGCCTTTTCCAGAATGTCATAGAGTTGGAATCTATGCTACACAGTATGTATAAATAGCATTTTCAGATTAACTTCTCTCATTTAGTAATACTCATTGTAGGTTCCTCCATGTCTTTTCACGACTCTTGCCTTTTTATCATAATAATGATAATATTGAATAATGATAATAGTGAATAATATTCCATTCTCTGGATGTACCAGTTTCTTAATCCATTCATCTACTGAAGGACATCCTTCTTGCTTCCAAATTTTTGGTAATTAAAAGTAATTAATGGAGGGCTTCCCTGGTGGCGCAGTGGTTGAGAGTCCGCCTGCCGATGCAGGGGACACGGGTTCGTGTCCCGGTCCGGGAAGATCCCACATGCCGTGGAGCAGCTGGGCCCGTGAGCCATGGCCGCTGAGCCTGCGCGTCCGGAGCCTGTGCTCCGCAACGGGAGAAGCCACAACAGTGAGAGGCCCGCATACCACACACACACACAAAAAAGTAATTAATGGGACTTCCGTGGTGGTGCAGTGGTTAAGAATCCGCCTGCCAATGCAGGGGACACGGGTTCGATCCCTGGTCCGGGAAGATCCCACATGCCGCGGAGCAACTAAGCCTGCGCGCCACAACTACTGAGCCCGCATGCCACAACTACTGAAGCCCATGTGCCTAGAGCCCGTGCTCCACCAACAAGAGACGCCACCGCAACGAGAAGCCCGCGCACTGCAGCGAAGAGTAGCCCCCGCTCACCGCAACTAGAGAAAGAAAGCCCGCGTGCAGCTTCGAAGACCCAACACAGCCAAAAATTAAATAAATAAAATAGACAAATTAAAATAAATAAAAGTAATTAATAAGGCTGCTATATACATCCATAAGCAGGTTTTTATGTGAACATAGTTTTCAACTCCTTGGTATTTAACCAAGGAACAAATGCAAGTGCTGGATCATATGGTAAGACTATATTTAGTTTTATAAGAAATCACTGAACTGTCTTCCAAAGTGCCTACACCATTTTGCATTACCATAGCAATGAACGAGAGTTCCTTTGGCTCCACATTCTCTCCAGCATTTGGTGTTGTCACAGTGTTAAATTTTCACCATTCTAATAGGTATGTAGTAGTATCTCATCTTAATTTGCATTTTCCCCATATTATGGGGAGCATCTTTTGTATGCTTGTTTGCCATCTTTGGTGAAGCGGCTGTTAAGGTCTTTGGCCCATTTATAAATTGGGCTGTTTGTTTTCTTTTTGTTGAGCTCTCCCATTTATATTTTGACCAAAAGTTTTTTCAATTTAAAAACTTAAATCACATATGATAAAAGTATCATACACACATGACAGTAAAAATCCAAATATTGTCATATAGAAAGGACAAACTAAAACACAAGTGTGCCTGCCCCGAGAACCCTCTCAGAGCACCTCTGAGTGTTAGGGCTTGTGATGGTTACTTCCCTTTGTGGTACTGTGTTATTTTGCTCTTAACATTATTAAAGAAAACATGGATGGAGAGATACGAATGTCTTGGCATACATCAAAACTTTTTAAAATAAATAAAGGGGAAAAGAGCATCTCAGAAATGACCACTAGGTGGTGGAAGTCGACCGAAAATGCCATACGACGTACTGCCCTCACGATTGCTCCTTTAAGAAGCCCATGTGAGAAAGAATTTTTCCAGCGTCCTCTCCGGATATATCCAACTTCCCCTCCTCCAGACCCCTTGCTTTAGGTTGTCCCGGGGCCATTTCAGACTCTGCACAAATGGAAATGAGAGAACCTACATCTCACCTGCCCTGAGAGCCCGACAAGGCTGTGAAGGCAGATCTTTCAACGTGAAAGGATGAGACAGGCACGCTCTGTCACGTGCAGCATGTCCAGATGTTGGTATGGCTCTGTACAGATGATGGCCTGCATGCCCCCCGCCCCCATCCTACCAAAGTGAAGGTGCCACTCGTAAGAGACTAGCTGTCAGTGCAGGGCCACCTCTGGCCCAGGAGGAAGGAAACTTCCAAACAACAGCCTCTGGACTAGTGGAGAAAGTGAGTTAATTCAAGTCAAAGTTTCCAGAATCTCTTTTGCACTTTGGTCTGTGTTCACTGTACATAGTAAATGCTCAATAAAGACCTGTTGCTTTGACTTGATCTCAAAACCACATTCCTAAAGCACTGAAGGAGTAATTTTCCATTCATTACATGTTCCTTAAGCTAACACAGCACCTAAACAAACAGGGGAAAAGGTCTCAAAGATAAACGAAATGAGAACATTCTGTATACGTTTCTTTATAACCCAAATATTTCATGATTCTAAAAAAATATTGGGAACAAAACAGTCAAGCAAGTAAAAGAGAAAAAAATGTTTAAAGAAGAAAAATAAATAAATATGAACAACTCTTTAACCCAAGAATCTTACTCCACAAAATTTATTGCAAGAAAATATTTCAGTAGAGGCAAAATATTATAAAAGGAAAAAGGAAACCGTGGAAATACATACTTAAATATCGAATGATTAATAGTTAATTATCACATATTAATTTCTTAGGTTATTATCTATAGTGAAAGTCATTTTGAAGACATGAAAAATGATAAATCATGCATTGTAGGTTTACAAATTTTTTAGGCTCACTAAAAGGCAGAGCAAAATAAGCAAGGTAATGTTTCTCCATAACAGTATGCCAATAGTAAGACCCAGAAGCTGAGCGAAGCACTGTGTTTTCCTAACAATCACTAAGAACTCAATCTCTCAACCCCAATCTCATGTCAGGTACAAACGACGTGATATAGTGTCACACTACGGTTATCTTTCATTTGTTGTCTTTGTGTTTTGTCGTTGCTATAGCAGTAAAACGTATTTTAACTGAATTATTACATTTTCCTTTACTAATTAAAGGAAAGTAAAGGAAATATTTTATTTATTTTGAAACCATAGTAATATAAATTTGCTCTCAACTCTGCCACCACAGTGTTTACTTAAAATTTTCAATCTGTAATAAAATGTTTATAAATATACAAATGTCCTTCCTGGGCAAGGTAAGGAGCTGGGTTACCCGCGGAAGGGTCCGGGCTCTCACGGCAGTCAGAGGCTAGAGCACGCTCCCCCAAGGTGAAAATAAGTCACTTATGCCAATGTTTGTATGGGAAGATGAGTCACACTCAAATTCATACTTTAGGAAAAAAAGGAAAAGTGGTCCACTTCTGGTTGTTATTTGCATGTATTTTGGCAAGGAAACTGAGCTTCCCAGGACTAGCTCCAGACCTGCAATCCCAGGACCTCCACAAAGACCAAAGGGCAGCAGAGGCTGAAAAAGCCCAACAGAGAGATCTGTTTCCTGGCTGGTTCCCAGACACAGGCTTCTAACCCTACAGAATCTCACAGTGTGCAGAAGGTAGGAGAAGTGGCAAATTTCACTGTTTAGAAGGAACTGATAATGACCAGGGTTCCTGGCCTCCCCCAATCGATAGAAATTAACTAGAAGCCAGACAAGAAATTCAGGCGAGGCTTTATTGGGGCCCCTGCAGCGCTCCTAACGGGGGGAGCTTCCCTGGTGGCTCAGTGGTTAAGGAAGCCGCCTGCCAATGCAGGGGACAGGGGTTCGAGCCCTGGTCCGGGAAGATCCCACATGCCGTGGAGCAACTAAGCCCGTGCGCCACAACTACTGAGCCTGCGCTCTAGAGCCCGCGAGCCACAACTACTGAGCCTGTGCTCTAGAGCCCGCGAGCCACAGCTACTGAAGCCCATGCACTTAGAGTCGGTGCTCCGCAACAAGAGAAGCCACTTCAGTGAGAAGTCCGCGCACCGCAACAAAGACACAACTCACCCAAAAATTAAAAAATAAAAAAAACTGGGTGGGCTTCTGAGTCTTTCTCCCAGAGAATGTGACTTACATATCGTGGAGTTATCTAAAACAGAGAGGTTTGAAAAAAATTTTTTTGGTCCAGTTTTATGTCTTCTCATGGGAATGTATCTAAAGTTCCAAAATGTACAAGGTCTGCCAAAATTAAAATGAGTCTGCTCAGCAGGCATCCATTGTCCTCTTAGTCGTCAGGGGAGAGATTCTAGAATTTCCTTCTGGAATTTCTCAAAATGCTGCAGAATGCTCACAGGCCATTCATCCTTGAGCAAGGACTCAGATTATAACTCACTCGAATACTAAATTTCTGGCCTATTGTCCTGAATTCAGGAAAGATCGAGAAATTGTAATACCTTTTTTGCTTTTGCTATCATGGAAGTTTTTTCACAAAGCCCACGTGTAGGGGATGGTGGGGTTTTGGTGGATAAGCAGGAAGGCTTCACTGGAGCCTCATTTCCAAGTAGCCAATTGACGATGTTCCTTTAGAGTGGACCCAGCACACGATGAACTTTTTTTTCTTTTTAACATTTTGGTGCATTTATGCTGAAAGCTTTATTTTTTTTTTAAGTCTTCATTGAATTTGTTACAATATGTCTTCTGTTTTATATTTTGGTTTTTTGGCCGAGAAGCATGTGGGATCCTAGTTCCCCGATCAGGGATCGAACTCGCACCCCCTGCATTGGAAGGCGAAGCTTAACCACTGGACCGCCAGGGAAGTCCCAATGATGGCCTTTCTCTGGCGCGTCCCCACCAGCCCAGAGCTGAGCTCCTGGCGGCCCTGCCTGTGTTAAGGAACCTCCCTCCCTGACCCCAGTTCTTTCCTTGGGAATCTGGAATTGTGATTCTCTGTGTGTGGCTGGCACTAAAAGATGAAGCCGGCAAGGTCTGGGAGCCCCCGATGTCCTCCTGTTCTCCAGGTCTCAGCGCCGGGAACCCAGCTGTCCTTCCCCAGCCTTCTACACTTCCCTTTCTTGATTAAAATACGTCCAAATGGTTTTTGCTGTTTGAACCTTGACTAAGAAAGGCTACGTTTGGGCCAAAATATTAAGTGATCCATTTTTTCAGGACTATATTATGTACAAAGCAAATAAAGAAAGGAAAGGCAGCTCAACCATTAAGAAATGTACTTTAACAATTTGAAATGTACTTTAACAATTTTTAGAAGTATAAACATGGACTCTATTCCCTCTACCTCCCCCCAAAACAGCCCTCTGCTGTTTATATTATTTAATCTTTATAATCGTCTTGTGACATGGCAAGCAGTGTATTGTTATTCCCTTTTTTCCCCCCAACGAGAAGACTGAGCCTGTGAGACAGACGACTTCTGACTCTCACTCCAGATTACTTGCCGTACACAAGTGAAAGCACGTGCACAACTGCAACGCAAGTCTTGATAGAGGCTTTACAGTGAAGGCTCTTATGTAGAAAATAGATATGAAGATACATTTGGAGGAAAATTTACAAGCAGTTCATGCAGCTCAATATCCAAAAAACAAACAACCCAATCCAAAAATGGGCAGAAGACCTAAATAGACATTGCTCCAAAGAAGATATACAGACTGCCAACAAACACATGAAAGGATGCTCAGCATCACTAATCATTAGAGACGTGCAAATCAAAACTGCAGTGAGGTATCTATCACCTCACACCAGTCAGAATGGCCATCATCAAAAAATCTACAAACAATAAATGCTGGAGAGGGTGTGGAGAAAAGGGAACCCTCCTAAACTGCTGGCAGGAATGTAAATTGATACAGCCACTATGGAGAACAGTATGGAGGTTCCTTAAAAAACTAAAAACAGAACTACCATATGACCCAGCAATCCCACTACTGGGCATATACCCTGAGAAAACCATAATTCAGAAAGAGTCATGTACCAAAATGTTCATTGCAGCTCTATTTACAATAGCCCAGACATGGAAGCAACCTAAATGTCCATTGACAGGTGAATGGATAAAGAAGATGTGGCACATATGTACAATGGAATATTACTCAACCATAAAAAGAAACAATATTGAGGTTTTGTAATGAGGTGGGCGGACCTAGAGTCTGTCATACAGAGTGAAGTCAGAAAGAGAAAAACAAATAACGTATGCTAACACATATATATGGAATCTAAAAAAAAAAAATCGTTCTGAAGAACCTAGGGGCAGGACAGGAATAAAGATGCAGATGTAGAGAATGGACTTGAGGACACGGGGAGGGGGAAAGGTAAGCTGCGATGAAGTGAGAGAGTGGCATGGACATATATACACCACCAAATGTAAGGTAGATAGCTAGTGGGAAGCAGCCGCATAGCACAGGGAGATCTGCTCAGTGCCTTGTGACCACCTAGAGGGGTGGGATAGGGAGGGTGGGAGGGAGACGCAAGAGGGAGGGGATACGGGGATATATGTATATGTATAGCTGATTCACTTTATTATAAAACAGAAACTAACACACCATTGTAAAGCAGTTATACTCCAATAAAGATGTTTAAAAAAATGACCAAAAAAAAAAAGAGATGGGAATTTGTAATATGATTATGTTGAAGGAGAAGAGGACATTACAGCACCTTCCTATTGAAGGTAAACATTTTATATCTTATCACATATAAATGGCACATTTGTCACCGAATCTAAATAAAGCCTTTAAAATCTATATACCATAGACAAAAACATAATTGGTTTTTGGGCCAAGCGCAGCAGGTTTGAAAATGATGTTCTTTTTATTGTGCTTTAAATCATTTAATAAATGAAAATACATAACTAAAAAAAACAAGATATATTTGGAGGGAAAAAAGACTGGGCATACAACCAGGATTTGTAGCAAAGTTAATACACACCTTTTTTTTTTTATTGGACTATAATTGCTTTACAATGTTGTGTTAGTTTCTGCTGTACAGTGAAGTGAATCAGCTGTACTGATACATGTATCCCCTCCCTCCCACCCCCCATCCCACCCATCTAGGTCATCACAGAGCACGGAGCTGAACTCCCTGTGCTATACAGCAGGTTCCCACTAGCTATCTATTCTACACATGGTGGTGTATGTATGTCAGTCCTAATCGCCCAGTTTGTCCCACCCTCCCCTTCCCGCCCTGTGTCCAAACGTCCATTCTCTATGTCTGCGTCTCTATTCCTGCCCTGCAAATAGGTTCATCTGTACCATTTTTCTTGATTCCACGTATATGTGTTAACATATGATATTTGTTTTTCTCTTTCTGACTTACTTCATTCTGTACGACAGACTCAAGGTCCATCTACATCTCTACAAATGACCCAGTTTCGTTCCTTTTTATGGCTGAGAAATGCAAATCAAAACTACAGTGAGGTATCACCCCACATCGTCAGAATGGCCATCATCAAAAAATCTACAAACAATAAATGCTGGAGAGGGTGTGGAGAAAAGGGAACACTCTTGCACTGTTGGTGGGAATATAAATTGATACAGCCACTATGGAGAACAAACAGTATGGAGGTTCCTTAAAAAACTAAAAATAGAACTACCATATGACCCAGCAATCCCACTACTGGGCATATACCCTGAGAAAACCATAATTCAAAAAGAGTCATGTACCACAATGTTCACTGCAGCTCTATTTACAATAGCCAGGAGATGGAAACAACCTAAATGTCCAACGACAGATGAATGGATAAAGAAGATGTGGTCCATATATACAATACACACCTTTATTTTACTTATTTATTTTGTCTCCCATGGTGCCTTCAAAATACATTTATGGAAGTAGCTTCCCCCACCTCTGCATGGAGACATGGCCAGAACCCATGACCCGTCTGCTCACTCTTCAATCACAGACGGCTGTACACTGTTACATCACAAAGCCAAGGTTAGTTCAGTAATCTGTGTCCACGGCAAGAGATGGACAAACCTTTCAGCCCCCGTTCAGAGTCCTCCCTTTCTCCCTTGCTTAACTGAGCCAGGCCTCCGATTTGGGGAGGAAGGTGTGATAACCTCCTCCACCCGTTCACCAGCTGCAGCTGGAGCTCCGCCCTGCAGGGGAGTGGATTTTCCCCGGGTGGGTGGCTTCCTGTCCTCCGGGCCTGACACATAGTGAAAGCAAACTCTTTCTTCCAAGAATCCATTTCACGAGCTTTTGTTTTAATTCCTGAGGCCTCTCACCTAATTCTCATGCTTTGAATCCTGCACTCTGTTCCCCCAGGCTGCTGCCCTGTCCACTCCACACAGTTTCATGCAGCTGCAGACTTTTTTCCAGAAGCTTCTCCTGGGCAGGACTTATAAACACCTCCTGGCAGCTCTGTCCCTGTGTGGCCCACTCTGGTCAGCAGGACATACTCAGGGATCCTTGGCCTTGAAGCTCCCAAGGCCTCAGCACAGACCTGACTCCGCCACTGGTAGTGAACCTGCCTCTCACCCTCTACATTTCCTAGGAAGTGTCAGACCCTGTTCCAAATGGGCTCCAACTTCAGTAAACACACGTGGAGCTCTCAGAGTGACCCCATGAAACTCCTGACCCTAACCTTGGGCGGGGTGGTGGGAGCAGATTTGGAGACAGGGCATGGCATGAAGCCCCCTCCTCTGGACACTGTGATCCCCCCTTTTTCTTCTTTGATTATTGTAATATACATAACGTACATGCTACCATTTTTAGGTGTACACTTCACCTGTATTAAGTACAATCACCATCACCATCACCCATCTCCAAAATTTTTTCATCTTCCCAAAACTGAAACTCTGTACCCTTCACAATAAGTCCTCACCCCCGTGCCCCCCAGCCCCTGGCACCTACCATTCTGTTTTCTGTGTCTATGAATCTGACTGCTCTGGGTACCTCTTATAAGTAGTATCATATAGTCCTTTTGTGTCTGGATTATTTCGCTCAGCGTAATGTCCTTCAGGTTCATCCATATTGTAGCATGTGTCAGAATTTCCTTCCTTTTTTTTTTTTTTCTTTTTTGCGGTACGCGGGCCTCTCACTGTTGCGGCCTCTCCCGTTGCGGAGCACAGGCTCCGGACGCGCAGGCTCAGCGGCCACGGCTCACGGGCCCAGCCGCTCCGCGGCATGTGGGATCTTCCCGGACCGGGGCACGAACCCGTGTCCCCTGCGTCGGCAGGCGGACTCTCAACCACTGCGCCACCAGGGAAGCCCTTTTCTTCCTTTTTAAGGTTGAATAATATTCCCTTGGATGGATAGACCACCTTTTGTTTATCCATTCATCCTTCCATGGACACTTGGGCTGCTTCCACTTTTCAGCTATGAACATAGGTGTGTAAATATCTGTTCTGATTCCCCTGTTATACCCTTGAACTTTTCTAAGTTGTGCCCGTGTAGGTTTCATTCTCACATTCATTTTGGTGTTTGATGCCCATTGCATTGGTACCTCAGTCAAAACTCAGACAGGAAGAAATTCATCTTAACCTTCTGCTACAGTAAGACTCGAAGGTAACCTTAAGCTCTAAACCAAGTCCTGTAACTTTACACATCATTCCAGACAGGTCTTGTCACTCAGGGAAAAGGAGCCTGAGTGAAAAGGCCTCCAAAGCTCATGACTCCTTTTTCTAGTGGAGGTTTTCAGCACAGATTGGTCCCGGTAAGCTCCTCAAGAAATAGAATCCAAATGCTAGCACAGGGTTTACATACAATCCAGCGACTGCACTCTTAGTTGTACACCCAGGAGAAATGAAAACGTGTCCACACAAAAACGTGTGGACAAATGCTCATAGCAGCATAATTCAGAATAGCTGAAAAGCGGAAGAAACTCAAATGTCCATCAACTGACAAATGGACAAAATGTGTGATATCCAGCCAATGAACTACTTACTATTCGGCAATAAAGTCAATGAAGTATTGATACAATTTATGATATAGCTGAGCCTCAAAAACATTATACTAAGTGAAAGAAGCCAAACACAAAAGCCCACATATTGTGTGACTCCATGTATATGAAATGTCCAGAAAAAGCAAATCCATGGAGACAGGAAGTGATCAGCGGTTGCTTAGGCTGGTCGGTGAAAGTGGAAAGTGACTGCAGATGGACACAAATAGAAAGAAAGGGCTTCTTTCTGCGGTGATGAAAATGTTCTAAAATTGGATTGTGGTGACGATGGCACAACTGTCATTTTACTGAAAATCACTTACTTTAAATGAGTGATTTTTACGGCATAACAATTATACCTCAATAAAGCTGCTTTAATATATAATTCAAGGACTTCCCTGGTGGCGCAGTGGTTAAGAATATGCCTGCCAATGCAGGGGACACGGGTTCGAGCCCTGGTCCGGGAAGATCCCACATGCCGCGGAGCAACTAAGCCCATGTGCCACAGCTACTGAGCCTGCGCTCTAGAGCCTGTGAGCCACAACTTCTGAAGCCCGCGCGCCTAGAGCCCATCCTCTGCAACAAAAGAAGCCATCGCAACGAGAAGCCCACACACCGCAAGGAAGAGTAGCCCCCGCTCACTGCAACTAGAGAGAGCCCGCACTCAGCAAGGAAGATCCAACGCAGCCATAAATTAATTAATTTTAAAATAAACATATATATATATAATTCAAATATTTAACAATTATAGCTCCTGACATAATCAAAACACAGCCTTAATTAATTATTGCACAGAATTAAAGACTGGAATTGTCTATGGCAAAATGTTCATAGTGACTATCTCTGGCAATTAGGACTCTTTTCTTTTGGCTTATATGTATTTTACAAACTTTCTTCATTGAACATATGACTTTCCTAACAATAAAAGGTGTGTGTGTGTGTGTGTGTGTGTGTGTGCGCGCGTGTGTTTTAAATAAAAGGCCTGGATGGATTGATTGACTGATTGATTGTAAGTAGTAGTAAGTAGTTCATTGACTGGATATAATTAATTGATGGATTGATTGTAGTGGGGAAGGCGTTTCAAAATTAGATAGACAGCCCACAAGCATAAAAGCACTCTGCCAAATTTGTTAAAATCTGTAAAATTTGTTAAAAGTTCTCTGTTGTAAAAACCAAACCAAAACAAAACCAATAACTAAACACAAAGTTAAATCACAGAAGGCAAATTGGGAAAACATTTGCAGAACACAATGATAGACAAAAGGATAATTTCTTTCATTTATAAAGCCCAGCTGAATCAGTAAGAAAAATGCAAAGGATGTGAATAAGCAATTCAAAGAAAAAGAAATATTGACTCTCATTTTACATATACAGAGGTGTTCAACCTCATTCACATTTTGGTGAGGGTATAAATTTGTGCAACTTTTTAAAAGGGCAATTGAACAAAATCTACCAATACCTCTTTAAAGTGTAGTTCTATAGTTTAGGACTTAGCATTTCCACTCCTAGGAAGATTTTAGTTTTGTTTCCAAGGTTTAAGAGGTCCATGTTTGGTAGCATTAAGTTAAATGACGTCACGAAGATGTTTTGGTGGCACTTTTGTAAATGAATTGCTTCCAGAGCACCAAGGACCAAGCCTAAAACTCGTCTAGCTGTGAATACGTAGATCTGTAGATTAGTTGTGTTCTAGATTTGTGAGTTGAGTGACAAGCACTTGAACAAAAACGTAGCATTTAAAAATTTCTTTATATTAGATAAAATATGGTACTTTACAAATGGAACTCTATGCATCTTTAAAAATTACTAGGTTTAGATGTTCAAATGTGGAAATATCCCTAAGAACTATGAAGGGGGGCGGGGGGGGGAGAGCAGAATGATCAGTAAAAATCCATACTGTATAACTATTAAAAAGGTAAGAATACAAACATATATAAATATGTACATATTTGGGGGGAACATAATATTGGTTACCTTTGGAAAGAGGGATTGCTGGGAACGAGGGCTATTGACTTTTCATTTTGAACCTTTCTATGCTGTTTTGCGCGTTTTAAGCCCACGTCTGTCTTTTCCTTAAAGTCCAGAAAGGTGGTCGCAAGGATTACGAGACATTTTTTGTTTTCTTCTTTTTAACTTTTCTGTATTTAAAAACAACTGAATGGATTTGTAATCTAAACAGGTTCTTTTCTGCTTGATCTCCGGTCACAGAGCTGCCAGATGTGGTGGTGAAGGATACCCGCTGCCGCCAGGGCGCTGGGGCAGCGCGCACGTGCGGGCGGCCGGCCCAGAGCATCCCGCGGCCGCCTGGGGTCGCGGGTCACACCCCTCCGCGGCGAGCGGACAGTGCGCATGCGCGGAAGGGCGGCCTGCTCGCGCCGACCGCGGTGGGAGGGGAGCCGGGTGCGAGCACCGCGGGGCTGGTGCGGTCCTCGTTCGACTCCCGTTGGTTCCCCTTTCTCCTTTCTTGCGGTGATTTGCCTTCTCGTGCCGGAATTTCTTACCTAAGCCCATTCCCCAACGGGCACCCCTAGGGAGGCGAAGGCCGGGCCGGGAAAGGAGAAGAGCTGGTGGGCACACGCTTTGGGGTCCACATGACTGTATCCTCCCAGATTTTCTCTTTCATCGATCTTTACAGAATTTGCCATGAACCTGCGGTACTCGGCTCCAGCCGGTTGATTTTAGAATGTTCTCACACTGAGTCAACATGCGTACATTCACCGAGGAAGCCAGGATAAACAGGCGTGGTGACCCCTCCTGCGAGGCGCTAGATGGCAGAAGCGCCCAGGAAATGCCTCAAGTCCCAGAATGTCCAAGGAGGGAACCGCTCCCGCCCGACTGTGGCCGCCTCGGCTTCAGTGTTTAAGACCGTGTCACCGAGTCGCTCTTCTCTCAACGTTCTGCCTCTTGATGAAAGAAAAGGAGAGAAGAAAGAGGGAGGGAGGGAGGGAGGGAGGGAGGGAGGGAGGGAGGGAGGGAGGGAGGGAGAGAGAGAGGGAGGGAGGGAGAGAGAGAGGGAGGGAGGGAGAGAGGAGGAGATGGGGAGAGAGGGAGAGAAAGAACCCACAACTTTCTTCAATTCCGTGTTGGCCTCATTTAGGCCAATAGGTTCTTTTCTGGAGACTCGATTCCCCCAGGGGTTCCCTTGGGGATTCTCATCTCTCGACTCTGGGTATCCGTAACGCTCTGCTCTTCTGGGCGGTGTTTGCTTCTCCACAGGATGAATGCTGTGCATGCGAGCTCTGAGAACCAGAGTTTATTCAGGATGGAGGGTGTATACAAAGGAGGGGGAACTGGGGCACAAAGAGAGGAAACTGGTCCCCATTCCTTAGCTTGCTCCCCGTTCCGGCCTCCTTTTCACACAAAGGCAGGCGTAGCTGGCAGATGTCGACGGGGACGTCCTGAGGTCTTCCACTTCCTGGCTTCAGGTTGACTCCGCATGGCTTTGTCAGCGCTCCTCTGGCAGCCCACCTGTGTTCTCGGGTCTCTTGCCCTGACCCTAGCTCGTTTGTGTAAGTCCCCACCTGCGGTGTCCCTAGCCCTGGATATGCCCTCTCCCCGAGTCTCTCCTACGGGCCGCTATGTGCCCACAATTTCTGTCCTCGCAGTGTCTTTCCACTGTCACCTTCTCAGCTAACCCCCTTTATTTCTTTCTTTCACCAAAACAGTTTTTATTTCCAGGGTTTAATTGGGTACGCACACAGGCATGACACAGGTTTGGATCCATTAAGTCCTCAGGCAGAATGACATTCTCCATAAAGAAGCCAGTTTCACCCAAGCAACTATCTACACACCTATGTTACAACACTTAACATCAAATCTGGTATCTGAAGAAAACATACACATATAATTAAGTTACGTATTTTACAGAAAGATTAAAACTTCAAGTCACACAAAACTCAAAAACTATTAAAAGTTTGAATAGAAAACTCAGAGAGCCACCTGGAATGACTAGAGAATGGAAGTTCTGTATCCACCTGTGTTAAAACTGGAAAATGTGGTGAAATTTGTTACCAGTAAAACGCATTCGTTTACTCAATGTAAGTTATCTAATTTTAACAATATGGCACCCTAAAAACCAAATGTATTTTTATGACGAGGCACTTTCTCAGCTAACCCCATTTAAAATGAGGTTTTGTTTGGGTTATTTGTATGGAAATATGTTAATATAAATGTTTCAGACACATGAAATTTCTAAAAATGTTAAAAAATAAAAATAAATAAAATGAGGTTTTGCTTCACTCATACCTTTGGAATGGGATGAACAATCAGGCTTCTTTTGAGTGCCACCACCAGATCTCCACCTCACATGGCTCCAGGAAATCCTATGCTTTCCCGCCATTTGTTGTTACTCAGTAAACCCCTAACTTCTTGTTGGGGGATTCAAAGGGGGACTAGAAAGATTTCTTGCTTTCAAAAAGACTAAAGCACACGCAACAACTGGCGAATAATTCAGGATGACATTTTAGGACAATAATGTTTAAAGTTATTTTTAAAAATAAAAGTGTAGGGACTTCCCTGGCGGTCCAGTGGTTAAGACTTCGCCGTCCAGTGCAGGGGGTGAGGGTTCAATCCCTGGAAGGGGATCTAAGATCCCACATGCCTCGGGGCCGAAAAACCAAAACATAAAACAGAAGCATTATGGTAACAAATTCAATAAAGACTTTAAAAAATGGTCCACATCAAGAAAAAAAATCTAAATAAAATAAAAAACACTTTTAAAAAAATAAATAAAACACCATAAAAAATAAAAGTGTAACGAAACCACCATGTGTGAAAACAAGGCTACTGTGGGAGATCTTACCTAAAAGCTGCACAGAAATATAGACCATTAAATGACAGGGATCCAATGATGCTTTGAACGCTTGGATGGCTGGGCTTGCAGCTCAGTGAAATGTGTTTGAGTTTCGTGAGACCAAGCAGCTCATGGATCAGTGGTTTACAGGTCGCCACCGTGGCTCTACCCAGAAGAGTCTCTGTTGAGCTTTGTTCCTAAACGAGATCTCTTGCAGTGGAGGAGAAAGACAGGAAGCTCTCGCCAGGAGCGAACATGAAGAGGAGACAGGGAAAGACTCCTTCAGGGGGTTCTGAGAGCATGCTTTGTGTAGGACAAGGCTGCTCTCAACCTGGTGCTTTCCTGCTCAAAATCATTGGCTTCTCGTTGCCTAAAGCGGCATTTCCAAAGTGAATTCCACAGAACAGCTGTGCTTTATTCCATGAAAAGAGGTTCCACGGGTTAAACCAGCACTTTTCAAACTTTAATCGGTGTTATCAGTCACCTTGGGACCTTGTGAAATGAAGATTCTGATTCTGGAGTAGAGCCTGAGATTCTGCATTTTCTACCGAGCTCGCCGGTGGTGCTGATGCTTCTGGTCTGCAGACCACATGCTGAGCGAGCAAAGGATCAAAACTGGTTAAACAGATGTCTTTTTCTTTTTTTCTTTTTCTTTTTGGCTGTGTTGGGTCTTCGTTTCAGCGCACGGGCTTTCTCTAGTTGCAGCGAGCGGGGGCTACTCTTCGTTGCGGTGCACGGACTTCTCACTGCGGTGGCTTCTCTTGTTGCAGAGCACGGGCTCTAGGCGCGTGGGCTTCAGTAGTTGTGACACTTGGGCTCAGTAGCTGTGGCTCGCGGGCTCTAGAGCGCAGGCTCAGTAGTTGTGGTGCATGGGCTTAGTTGCTCCACGGTATGTGGGATCTTCCCGGACCAGGGCTCGAACCCATGTCCCCTGAATTGGCAGGCGGATTCTTAACCACGGCGCCACCAGGGAAGCCCTTTTTTTTTTTTTTTTCTTTTTAAGGAACTTCAATGCCTTTAATGTGCTCACGTGTACTGTAAATCTCCAAGAGGCATGAACAGAATCCAATGTTTCCCAAATGTATCTGCTCTTGGAATCCTTTCTTCATGGAGCATCTCTGAGGAATAGGTTTCTGGGAAATGCTAATCGAAATGATAAAGCCAAGTTCTGGCATTCCAGAGATGCGTGCCGCTCTCCTACTCACCCTGTTCGCCACTCCTGCAGACTCCGAGTTCCTAAACAAAGGCTTTGAAAGTTTTAAGTTCGCCATCAGACCCCCATTATCACTCTCCTACATCACTCGCTCTTTATCTGCATCTCCCCCTTTCCCTTCCTGCCTCCTGGTTCGATTCCCATCGTCCCCACTACTCCTAAGTGCAGTGCCTCCTAAACTTCAATAAGCTTAAGAATCCACACACCCCCCACTGGTTAAATGCAGATTCCTTGGTCCCATCTCCAGAGACCCCGATTTAGGAAGTCTGGAGTGCAGCCTGAAAATCTGCATTTCTAACAAGCTCCCGGTGACACCGATGCCACTGTCCAAGGACCACACTTTGAGATAGACTCTCCCTCACCAGAGAGGCCCCCTTTCTCACTAACTTTGGAACTTCCTAGCACTTAGCAGGCAACCACTGGATGGCTGTTTGCTTTTTCTTGACTGTGTTTTATTCCCTGTAAATCTGTAAGCCTCTTGAGTGAAGGGACCATGACTTAATGACTCCAGGGAAAGGGCAGACTACATGGTCTTTAATATTCCTTCCACTATTAAATCCTAACTAAAGAAAGTAAATTAATTGAATTCTTACAGCACAGGTTTAGAGCAGTGGGAACTGTGTATGTGTATGGGGGCGGGGAGGGAAGTGGGCTATGTAGTGACACAGACACAGCCATACCTCTATCTGTGCCCTTAGATGGCAGCAGGGAGCTAATTCGTGACAAAGTTGGCTGCAGCCGGCTTTCTCCCTTTGTCAGAACGGTCTCCCTTGACTTTCTACCTCAGAGATTCAACAGGATTCTCAATCGATCTCTCTCAATATCTCTCCTCTCCTCTCTCTTGCCCTAGGTTAAAGAAAACACCTTTTTACTACATTATGAAAAATGTCAAATGTTCACAAAGTGAGAATAATATACTGTAATGGGCCCCAGTAAAGTTTTGCCATATTTGCTTCATTTATCCACCCATTCCTCTCTCCTTCCCTCCCTCCCACGCCATTGAATTTTAAGGCAAATCCCAGACTTCGTGTGCTTCGGTATGCTGTCTAAAACACATGTGCATAGGGCTTCCCTGGTGGCGCAGTGGTTGAGAGTCCGCCTACCGATGCAGGGGACACGGGTTCGTGCCCCGGTCCGGGAAGATCCCCCATGCCGCGAAGCGGCTGGGCTCGTGAGCCATGGTCGCTGAGCCTGCGCGCCCGGAGCCTGTGCTTCGTAATGGGAGAGGCCACCACAGTGAGAGGCCCACGTACCGCAAGATAAATAAATAAAATAAAATACATGTGCATATACTTCTATGACATAATGCTACTATGAAACTTAACAAAATTAATGATAACTTCTTAGAATCATATCATGTCTCTTTTCAATGTTTTTAAGCAAGAAAAATGGCAAGATTTTATATAATCTACAATTTAACCAAAAGAATACTTGAATAATAAACCAGTTCCAGTTGGGAGGTTTCTGATACAGCATTCCGTTATATAAATGGCTTTAGAGAAAAGTATAGCTGGATTGTAACTGGAAGACCTGCGGAATATTCTCCTCTAAATTTTAGTCCATCTCATCACTGTTCTATGCTTCAGTTCTAGTAACCCCAGAATGGTGCTGTTACCTGGCAGGGCTCTAATGAAGATAAAAGAAACAGCATCTGTTCATCTCATTAAAGTTCACTGAGGCAGGATGGGGCTGCATGCTAGTAAATGGAGCACATAAATGTGAGGCTTGTACACTGTTCTTCGCGTTGAAAAGTAATCACAGAGAACCCTTTCTCCTTCAGCGCACGTACTGATACTTCCGAGCACGTGTGACACATGGAACTCCTGTTAACTATGACAGGGTGGAGTTAGGTAGGAAAGACATGCCAGACACCACCTCTTAGTGACCTCGGGAGAAAATGCTAGTGCTATGCCTACAGCTGTGGGAAGAGATACATATAATATATGTTCATGTCATTTAGATCTTTGATACCTGGAAAACAAGAATTTAGGAAAGGGAGTCTGGCTGATAATTGTTCCAGAAGAAAACAACTCAATTTGTCAGTAAATAACAAAAACATTCATATTACCCAGCTATTCTGCTTTCAGCAACTTACCCTAAATAAATGAACATAGATGCAGGCAAACATACACTTCTAAGGTCATTTGTGTCAGTCGTGTTGATAACCACAGACATTTTTTATATGTTCAACAACACAGTTGGTTGAATAAATTACACTACAGCATCATAATGGAATACTTTGTAGCCTTCAAAAAGCACCTGGCGGGAATATATTGATACGTAAATGTTTTGACACTATCTTTAGTAAAAAGAATCACGTTATAAAATAGTACAATGAAGATAATTCCTCTTTAACTATATTAGTGTGTATACACCTGCACACACACATACACATATGCACAGAGAAACAAGGTTAGAAAGATAGTTAACATAATGCTAATAGTAATTATCTCTTCAAGTAGAATAATTTTTTTTGTCTCTAGATTTTTCTATAATGTACATACAGAACTTATGTAAAAATTTTTTTCTTTCTAAAATTTGACTATCAGATCTGACAACATGGAAGACTGACCTAAAGTAGAATGCCACGTACTACCAACCCAGAGAAATAACACATACAAGGAAGATAGAAAAAGAAAACAAGTCCCTCAGAAATACAGAGAAATTTGAAACCCAGAATGAGATGCACATGAATTGACCATGCTCATGGTTGAAGGCACCATAGAGAAGGGATCCAGCAGTAGGTACCTAAACACCAGGAGCTTGGATTTTAACGACACACAAGGACAGGAGATGAAACTTTAGGTTAAGTGGTCCACCACAAATTTAAAAAATACATAATATACCTGAACAAATGACCCCCACTCATGCAGCAGGATTAGCCCCTCAAGAACAGTCTGAAGGGGATTATGAAATAAGCATGTTTAATATATGGAATTTAAGGGAAAAAAATGTCATGAAGAACCTAGGGGTAAGATAGGAATAAAGACGCAGACCTACTGGAGAACGGACTTAAGGATATGGGGAGGGGGAAGGGTGAGTTTTGACAGGGCGAGAGAGAGTCATGGACATATACACACTAACAAACGTAGTAAGGTAGATAGCTGGGGGGAAGCAGCCGCAAGGCACAGGGATATTAGCTCGGTGCTTTGTGACAGCCTGGAAGGGTGGGATGGGGAGAGTGGGAGGGAGGGAGACGCAAGAGGGAAGACATATGGGAACATATGTATATGTATAGCTGATTCACTTTGTTGTAAAGCAGAAACTAACACACCATTGTAAAGCAATTATACCCCAATAAAGATGTTTAAAAAAAAAAAAAAAAAAAAAGAAATAAGCATGTTTAAAATTATTAGAGAGATATTAAAAAGAAAGGAATAGAAACTATGAGGAAAGAATAAGACACTACAAAAAAAGAACAGGAAGATTTGAAAGATAGATAAAACTTACAGAAATTAAAAATAGTTATTGAAACAAAAAAATATAGATTCTCTCCTCCTAACAAGTTTAAAAGATGGACTAAATAGTAAATTAAGTTCCAATGAAGAGATTATGAGAGATCTGCAAGACAGCATTGAGAAAATTAACCAGAAAGAGTCCAAAATGATAATAGAAAATGTGAAAAAGAGGCTAAGAGATACGGTGGATAAAATAAAAAGGTCCAAGATACATACACAAAGGGAAAGGAAAGAATATAGATGATGAGGTAAAAGCAGTATTTTAAGAGAATAGGATCAGAGGTTTCCTGAATTGATGAAAGGCATGAATCCACATATCCATTGAATCCCAATGAGTCCAAAGAAATATAAACAAAAAGAGGGACTTCCCTGGCGGTACAGTGGTTAAGACTTCGCCTTCCAATGCAGAGGGTGTGGGTTTGATCCCTGGTCAGACAGCTAAGATCCCACATGCCTCAGGGCTGAAAATCCAAAACATAAAACAGAAATAATATTGTAACAAATTCAATACAGACTTTAAAAAATGGTCCACATCAAAAAATAAATAAATAAATTTCTAAACCCATTTTAATGACATTGCAGGATGGCAAGAAAAAAAAATCTTAAAAATAACTGGGGGGAAAAAAAGAATTTCTACAAAGGAAAAATATAAGTAGCACAATAGAGGCCAGAAGATAATGAAATATTATTTTCAAAGTGCTTCCACAAAATTACTATCAAATTAAAATTCTCTCCTCAGGTAAACTGTTATTCCAGAGTAAGAACAAAATCAAAAGGTTTAAAGACAAAGAGACTAAAACAATTTAACATCTACAGAACTTAGTAGGAAACTAATCTACCCCAGAAGAAAGAAATGGGAGCAAGAAGCAATGATAAACAAAGAATCTGGTCACCTGTGTGTAAACCTAAATGAGCACCAACTGTAACTAAACAACAACATCTAGGGGATGGGAGGGAACAAAGCGCAACTAAAAGACTGGACAACAGTAACAACATATAAAATGAGGGATTGCTAGGGTTACAGCATCCTAGGGGCTTATATCATTCCGAAGGAGGGTAGAAACACTAATTAACCTTAGACTTTAAGAAGACAGGAAAAGGCTTCCCTGGTGGTGCAGTGGTTAAGAATCTGCCTGTCAGTGCAGGGAACATGGGTTCGAGCCCTGGTCCGGGAAGATCCCACATGCCGCGGAGCAACTAAGCCTGTGCGCCACAACTCAACTACTGAGCCTGTGCTCTAGAGCCCGCGAGCCACAACTACTGACCCCGTGTGCCACAACTACTGAAGCCTGCACGACTAGAGCCAGTGCTCCACAACAAGAGAAGCCACCGCAATGAAGAGTAGCACCTGCTCGCTGCAACTAGAGAAAGCCCACGTGAAGCAACCAAGACCCAACGCAGCCAAAAATAAATAAATTTTTTTTTAAAAAAAGAACAAGACAGGAAATAAGGAACAACATAATGAACAACTACAAGAGAAGACTTGGTAGATATGAAACATAAAGTAAGAAGAGGAAAAATATCCAAATCTAACAGCAAACAAAATAAGGTGCTGTAGTTAAATTAATGCCAGGCAAAGGCGACTCAGAGGCACAACCCCATCCCCCAAATCATTATAAATAATCATGGAAAAGCTTCCCATGCTATGGACCAGGTCTAGAATAAACTTGATAACAAAACCAGAGAAGGACGGCACAAGAAGGAAAAATTACAGGTCAATCTCATTTGTAAACATGGATGCAAAAATCCTAAATAAGATATTAGCAAAACCAAACCAGAAGTGTGTATTTTTAAAAAGGAAAACATCCTTGCATTATTCCAGGAATACACGAATAGTTTAACATTAGAAAATCCATTAACATAATCCACGATATAAACAGATTAAAGTACAGAAACTATAAGATCTTCTTAGCAGATGCAAGAAAAAGATTTGATTGAATTGACAGAATCATGATTTTAAAAAGAAAAAGTCTTGGCAAACTAGAAAGAGAAGGGAACTTCTTTAAAGAGTATATCAGGGACTTCCCTGGTGGCGCAGTGGTTAAGAATCCGCCTACCAGTGCACGAGGCAAGGGTTTGAGCCCCGGTCAAGGAAGATCCCACATCCCGCGGAGCGGCTGGGCCTGTGAGCCATGGCCACTGAGCCTGTGCATCCGGAGCCTGTGCTCCGCAACGGGAGACGCCACAACAGTGAGAGGCCCGCATGCCACACAAAAAAAAAACACAAGAAAAAAGAAAACACAACGCAGAATTCTATCAAATATTGAAAGAAAAAGTAATACAAGAACATTAAGAAATTTCTGAAGAAAAATGAGGTGGGAGTAGTTGTCCTCTCATTTATCAAAACTCATTGTAAACTCATAGTAATTAACAAGCATGTTATTGGTACAAGGATAGGCAAATAGACCAGTGGGATAGAAAACAGAGACCCTAGAAAGAAACCCATATTTCTTATGAGAAATTGATGATCGAAAAAGTTTTCAATCCACGTTGAAACAGAAGACATCTTCTTCATACTACACACCAGATTCTGGAATACCAAAAAATTTCCAGATTGATTCCAAACCTAATGGACAAAAGCAATACTTTCAAATTTCTAAAAACTTACTGACAAAAATATAGGCTATTTATGACCTCAGGGTATGGTTGACATTCTTAAATAAGACAATAAAAACACAATGCATACAAAACTGGTACATTTGATGTCATTAAAATAACACATTTCTGCATGAGAAAAGAAAATGCACTCCCAACCACAGATCAGGAGAAGGTATTTATATAAAGAAGAACTACAAAATTAGGGGAGCAGCCACGAGGGGTTTGGGGGAAATGATCTAACAGAAAAATGTCAAAATTATATGAATAAGTAATTCATGAAAGAAGAAATATGAATGGCAAAGAGTTTTAATTGTAGAGATAGTCACTGTTAGATTAGACCACATTAAAATTTCAATAGTTTTTGGCTGACAAAAAAAATGCAATTTTATATAGGTAAAACTAGCAGCAGTAAGGGACAAAATCATATATATATAGAGAGAGAGAGAGAGAGAGAGACAGAGAGACAGAGAGACAGAAAGAGAGAGACAGAGAGAGAGACAGAGAAGAAATTGTCTCATGCAGTTATGGAGACTGACAGGTCCCAGAACTGCAGTTGGCAAGCTGAAGGCCCAGGAGAGCCAATTACAGCAACTCACAATGGTGTAAAGCTCCAATTCAAAATCCAGCAGGCTCAAGAACGAATCAAAGCTGATGTTTCGGTCTGAGTCCAAAGGCCAGACAAGATCAATGTCTTAAGCAGTCAGGCAGGAGAAATTCCCAACTCAGTCTTTTTGTTCTATTCACATTCTCAGTTGATTGGATGAGGTCCACCCACATTAGGGAGGACCATTTGCTCTACCCAGTCTACCAATTCAAATGTGAATTTCATCGAAAAACATCCTCACCAGACATACCCAGAATAATGTCTGATCAAATGCGGGGGCATTCCAACGGCCGGTCAGCTTGGCACGTGAAGTTAATCATCACAGGCACTCACTCCCATGTTATTTGTAACATCAAAGAACTGAAAACCATCCACCTGTCTACTCGTTCCACAAGTATTCACTCCGCACCCATTATGTGCCATGGGTTGTTCAATGTGTCGGGATAGACCAGGGAATACAGACATTCCTCCCCCTGGAAAGCTTATGTATTAGTTATGGGAGACAACTGGCAAGCAGAATACTTGAGTTGGTTCCATGTTACTTATGTAAGCAGGGAGTGGTACTTTCCATAGCGTCAGGGAGACCATTCATAGTATATTCTCTATAGATGCCACTCTCTGAAAGTGTGTTGGGAATAAGTGGCAAATGGAGATTTAAATTAAATCAAGGCAGGCCTCATTTGGAAGGTAGCCTATTAGCACAAACTTAAAACTGATGAGGGAAGTAGAGTACAGATATCTGGAGAAAAAAAGAGCCAAAAGGTAGAAGAAACAGACCTTGTAAAAAACAAACAAAAAAACCCAATAATAATACCAATATTATCCTTGGTTTCGAGCTCTTTATCAGAGGTCCCCAACCCTTTCGGCACCAGGGACCGGTTTCGTGGAAGACGATTCTTCCCTGGACGGGGTTGGGGTCCAGAAATGGGGAGCGGCAGGGAGCAGCGTATGAAGCTTCGCTGGCTGGCTCACCTGCTGCTCCCCTCCTGCCGTGCAGCCCGGTTCCTAACAGGCCGTGGACTGGTACCGGTCCATGGCCCGGGGGTTGGGGACCCTTGCTTTACATCGCAGAAAGCCTACAAATGTGCCACCTATTTTGTACCCTTGCTCACTGATTCACGAGTGGAAGGAGGGCACCAGCAAGCACTCTTGTCATTTTGTATTTTTCTAGAAATAGTCTATGCATTAACAAAAGCATATAGACAAATTATTTTAACCTTTTCCACAGCAGTGGCGTATCTACATCTTGCTATTTTCAGTTAAAATACCATGGATAATTTTCCATAACAGGACATGCAGAGCTGTCTGATTCTTTTTTTTTAAGATGTTGGGGTAGGAGTTTATTAATTAATTAATTTTTGCTGTGTTGGGTCTTTGTTTCTGTACGAGGGCTTTCTCTAGTTGTGGCAAGCGGGGGCCACTCTTCATCGCAGTGCGCGGGCCTCTCACTGTCGCGGCCTCTCTTGTTACGGAGCACAGGCTCCAGACGCGCAGCCTCAGTAGTTGTGGCTCACGGGCCTAGTTGCTCTGCGGCATGTGGGATCCTCCCAGACCAGGGCTACGAACCCGTGTCCCCTGCATTAGCAGGCAGATTCTCAACCACTGTGCCACCAGGGAAGCCGTATCTCATTCTTTTTAATGGCTTTATAGCATCTAATTTTATGGTTGCACCATAATTGATTTAATTTGTCCTTCATGGAAGGACACTCACATTTGACTTTTTAATATTCAAAACATTGCTATAATGAGTATATTTTGAACATGTAATTTCACAAATGTATGAATAAACTTGACAGATGCTACCAAAACACCCCTCGTAGAGATCAATGTCAATTTCTACTTTTCACAGCAGCGTGAGTCCCCGTTTCCCTCATACCAACATAGCGTTACCAGTCTTCAACTCTTTTTGTGTGTGTGTGTTACGCGGGCCTCTCACTGTTGTGGCCTCTCCCGTTACGGAGCACAGGCTCCGGACGTGCAGGCTCAGCGGCCATGGCTCACGGGCCCAGCCGCTCCGCGGCATGTGGGATCTTCCCGGACCGGGGCACGAACCCACGCCCCCTGCATCGGCAGGCGGACTTTCAACCACTGCACCACCTGGGAAGCCCCAGTCTTCAACTCTTAACCCATCTGATAAGTGAAAAGGGCCAACTTGTAGTTTTAACTTGCATTTCTTCAACGAGAGAGATCGGGCACCTCTTCTCAGGCTTAAGAACCACTTGTTCCCTGAAGTCAGCATTCAGTCAGGAAAACAGAAAGCACTCGAGGTAACAGAAAACAAAGAGGAAAGGATTTAACACAGGTGCTTCCAAAACCTTGGAAGGGCTGGGTGAAAGGAAGGTCAGGGAAAGCTGCCAGTGAGTTCAGGAAACCCAGAAGTCACAGGAATTGCAGGAAACCATGGCTGATGATCTCAGCTGCCGGCAGCCCTGAAGCAGGTATCAGTCGAGTGTGGAAGCTCCTGCAGGACCTCACGTATGCCATCTGAGCAAGCCTGACCCTGCCTCTGATGCTGAAGGAGCAACCAAGGCTTTTGTTTCTCTTCCGCTTTTCAAATATTACATGTGCCTCTCACTGGGAGACTGCAAAGAAACCCTCTTCGCGAGGGAATCAAGGAAGTGTGGTTTCCAGGCTTCCAGTTCCTACAATGCAGAACGAGAGTTTAGGAGGCAGACCTAGTACCAAGTATCAGCAGGCAGTGCCCGGCACGGTCTACTCCTCTGGCTAGGTGGCACTCACACCTTTCCAGCTAGGTTTAAACCTCCAGGCGACTTCATGCTTCCACCGAATAGGATGCATTGATCCTCCCCACAACCAAGGGTGTTCACTTTCTTCCTAAGAGGGGAGAGAGGAAGTCCTATCAGTCACTACCCACCTCTGATCTTCATTCCTCTTTTGGTTCAATACAACTTGCCTTTGCCATCCTGTAACTTGAAGACTAGATTAAAAGTTTACTCAACAAAAACATGCCCTATATGAAATAACAGGAAAAGGGGAGGAAAAAAAAAAGGCACAACTGATTAAAATATAAAAGATACATTACAAAGCAATGAGAAAATATGCATTGTCACTAAAGTCCTTGTTTCTGCAACTGCTCCCAAGGTGAGAGTTGATATTTATAATTTTCTTCTTTTACTATTTATTCTATGTTCCCTGTGCCTTGAGTCAAAACCTCAGTTAATTGAGATGCTTTACCTGGTGCGTGGCTCAAATCGTGACTGCTAAAGGATCAGTGCCATTAGGATTCTGCCTCTTCAACGTTGCCAAAGCTTCTATCCGTTCTCCCTCCACGCAGGGGAGTACTAAGAGGTATCCAGAAAAACTACTGTGGGTGTGTGTGTGCACGCAGGCTCGCATGTGTACGTGTGGGTTCTGTTAGGTAGACAAAGAGTTTTGGAGGCTTTTATTTACATTATGATATGGAAAAAAGTTCTGGACTTTGAGTCCTGTGTTCTTGTATTTCCTAGATGCTCTTCTGTCATGTTTCTTAAAGCAAGACTTGGGATTTGGCATATGTAATTGCTTATACTATTCAAAAGATCACTGAGATGGGTTACAAATAGGATTTTCCCCCCAAAAGGTAGACCAGTAAATAATAAACATTTTGATGGCAAAAGCACAGCAACAAAAGCAAAAACAAGTAAGTGGGACTACATCAAACTAAGAAGCTTCTGCTTAGCAAAAGAAATCAACAAAATGAAAAGGCAATCTACTGAATGGGAGAAAATATCTGCAAGTCATATAATTGAAAAGGGGTTAATATTCAAAATATATAAGGAGTAGCAAGAAAACTAACAACCTGATTAAAAAATGAGCTGAGGAATTGGACAGTATTCCAAAGAAGACAAATAAATGGCAACAGGTACATGAAAGGATGCTCAATATCACTAATCATCGGGGAAATGCAAATCAAAACCACGATGAGATACTACCTCACTCCTGTTAGAAATGCTATTATCAAAAAGACAGGAGATAACAAGTGTTGGCAAGGATGTGGAGGAAAGGGAACCCTAGTGCATTGTTGATGGGGATGTAACATGGTGCAGCCACTATAGAAAACGGTATGGAGTTTCCTCAAAAAATTAAACACAGAACTATCGTATGATCCAGCAATCCCACTTCTGAGTATACATCCAAAGGAAATGAGAACAGGATATCAAAAAGATGTCTGGGGCTTCCCTGGTGGCGCAGTGGTTGAGAGTCCACCTGCCGATGCAGGGGACACGGGTTCGTGCCCCGGTCCGGGAAGATCCCACATGCCGCAGAGCGGCTGGGCCCGTGAGCCATGGCCGCTGAGCCTGTGCGTCCGGAGCCTGTGCTCTGCAACGGGAGAGGCCACAACAGTGAGATGCCCACGTACCGAAAAAAAAAAAAAAAAAAAAAGATGTCTGTACTCCCATGTTTATGGCAGCATTATTCACAACAGCCAAGGTATGGAAACAACCTAAGTGTCCATCAATGGATAAGCGGATAAAGAGTGGTATATATAGTCATCCTCAGTATCCAAGGACAATTGGTTCCAGGACCACCCCTGCAGGTACCAAAATCCATGGATACTCAAGTCCCTTATATAAAAAATGTAGTATTTGCATGTAACCCATACATATCCTCCCACATACTTTAAATCACCTCTCAATTACTTATAATATCTAATACAATGTAAATGCTACGTAAATAGTTGTAGATATAATGTAAATAGTTGCCAGTATACAGCAAATTCAAGTTTGGTTTTTGGAACTTTCTGCAATTTTTTTCCCTGATATTTTTCATCTGCACTTGGTGGAATCTGCAGATGCAGAACCTGAGGATACGAAGGACTGACTGTATACAATGGAATATTACTCAGCCGTGAGAAAGAAGGAAATCCTGCCATTTGCAACAATCTGGAAGGAATCTGACAGCATTGTACTAAGTGAAATAAGGCGGGCAAAGACAAACACTATATGATGTCACTTATAGGTGGAATCTAAAGAGGACAAACTCAGAGGAACAGAGAATAGAGTAGTGGTTGCCAGGGGTTGCGAAGTAGGGGAAACGGGGAGATACTTTTCAAAGAGTACACCCTCCCCGGGATAAAATTATCAAGTGTGGGGATCTAATCCATAGCATGGTGATTATAACTAATAATACTGTATCATATACTTGAATGTTGCTGAAAGAGTAGATCTTAAATGTTCTCACCACCAAAAAGAAATGGCTTGTCTCTATGTACAGTGACGGAAGTAACAGAAAAAAGGAAAGAAAGAAAAGAAATGGTAACTATGTGATGGGATGGGGATCAACAGGGGCAGTAGCTAACAGTATGACGGCTGGTAGTAATTTTGTAATTTATAAATGTTTCAAATCAACACATTCTACATCTTAAACTTACACAATGTCATGTGTCAAGTATATCACAGTTAAGCCGGAAAAATATTGAATAAAGGTTAAAAAAAGAGAAATAACCACTTTTACCCTAAAATTTGAAGACGGTATGACTGGAAATTAACTATGTATAGTTTATTCCACAAGGCAAAAACCTTCTCTCTTGAAACACACCAATTATAGATGCATAAGGAACAAGAGCAATAGGTAGGCTCTGAATTAAAATATCAGTGCGCTTCTACCAAATGAGAACTTGCATTAGGGGACAAGGGAAGGGACAACGCTGGAACATGCACTCAACAGAACTTCACTTATTGTTTAAAAAACAAACGAACCGAAGAAAAGCCCACTACTTCATAAATCCTAGAAATGGCTTCATCTAGTTAGGATCCTTGGATTTATAAAGACTTCTTTTTATTATTATCTTTAAAATATTTATTTATTTGGCTGTGCCAGGTCTTAGCTGAGGCATGCGTGTGGGATCTAATTCCCTGACCAGGGATCGAACCCAGGCCCCCTGCATTGGGAGTGCAGAGTCTTAACCTCACTACCTGGGAAGCCCCTTATAAAGTATCTGATGGTGCATGGGACCTTAAGAAATCATCTAGACCAGTGATTCTTGGCTTTTTAAGGTCAAAGACGCATTTCAGAATGACATGAAAGTCGTGGGCATTTCTAACTAGAGAAATTCTCTAACATAATGTCAGCATTTCACTCACACAACTATAACAAAATTGAGTATCTGCCCCTGTCAGAGTATCACCATGGAAACTGCATGCTTATACAAGTGTACAATGTGAAAGACATATTTGGACTCCTCCAATAACAAGGTCTCTTTTTTTTTTTTTTTTTTTTTTTTTTTTGTGGTATGCAGGCCTACTCACTGTTGTGGCCTCTCCCGTTGCGGAGCACAGGCTCCGGACACGCAGGCTCAGCAGCCATGGCTCACGGGCCCAGCCGCTCCGAGGTATGTGGGATCTTCCTGGACCGGGGCACGAACCCGTGTCCCCTGCATCGGCAGGCGGACTCTCAACCACTGCGCCACCAGGGAAGCCCCAACAAGGTCTCTTAATCTGGGTCTCAGGGACTTAGTTTTAGAGCATCCATAGATGGATTTGTGAAGGTCCATGCCATCTCCTTAAATTACATGCAAAATGTTGCAGGTAGAGTCTATTCAGTAAGTTATATTCCTGGGTTCTTCATGCCCTGAAATGCTTTTTCACACAGATTATATGGCTCAATCATAAAAACACCTGAGAAAAGTGAGGCCCATATTATTTAACAGATGATAAAACTAAGGTGCATTAAGAATAAGGCTTAAGGTAAACCTGTTCAAGGTCACATACAATATTAAGAACCACAAAAAGTGGTGTGTCATTGCAGAAAGGCTGTCATCTAAGTTTCATTAGACGTAGTTTCTAATCCCAAATCTTTGTCTAGTGTGGTAGGTAACCTTGAGCGTGTTACTTAACCTCTCTAGGTCTCAGTTACATTATTTACATATAAAGGGGGCAGTGGGAGGGGATATTACCATTCCCTGCCTACCTCAGAGCTTTAAGAATCAGCTGAATTTACATAAATGCACTTTTAGACAAAATGTAAGAAAGTCCTATAGTTAACCTGTGGGTTGTAATTTAATGTATAAATCATCTAAAAACTTTCAAGTCTCAACTTCAAAACAAGATTATGAGTTGCAAATGTGACACCCCATCAACCTGAACAAATTGTTGACCATGAGGTACTTTCTAGACTTCTGGATGGCTCTAAGTATAGAGGGTCCAAGGACACTGGTCCTGTACATAACCCCTCCAGGGATCGACAGAGCCCCAAATGAGAGTGTGCTGAACAGGGATACTGAAGACCTCACCAACCCTGATGGAAATCAGGACCTGATCTATTGTTTGGAGAGCCACTCTGAATCAGGAACCAACAGGGGCTCCTTTAGCAAGATCATCTGGAAGATAAACAGATGATTGATTTGGCTGCAATGCTACTGCTCTAGGCTGCAAGTTACCACATTCACAATTCTGGATGCAACAAACCGTGCACTCAAAGAAAGACAGACTCGAAGTATTTCTTCAAAACTAAACTGCAGGGGGACTTCCCTGGTTACGGATCCACCTGCCAACACAGGGGACACGGATTCAATCCCTAGCCCGGGAAGATCCTACATGCCGCGAAGCAACTAAGCCGTGTGCCACAACTACTGAACCTGCACTCTAGAGCCCGCGAGCCACAACTACTGAGCCCATGCACCACAACTACTGAAGCCCGTGTACCTAAAGCCTGTGCTGTGCAACAAGAGAAGCTACCGCAATGAGAAGCCCGCGCACTGCAACGAAGAGTAGCCCCCGCTCACGGCAACTAGAGAAAGCCCGTGCACATCAAGGAAGACCCAATGCAGCCAAAAATAATAATAATAATAAGTAAATAAAAATACCTTTAAAAAATTTTTTTAAAATAATAAACTGCAGAACTTTCACAAGATTTCAATGGTATTTTTTGAATAGATTTTTTTTGAAACTGTCAAAAGATAGAAAGGTGATACCAATAGAAACCACAGAATTAACAAACAGAAGCTAATCAAGTACCTACTAATTCCCAGATTTGCGAGGAAGGGGCGGGATTCCTTAGTCCCCTAAAAATAAGAGATCAAGGTAGATCAGTACAGGATTATATAGAAAGTAGACTAGTCAGCACAATATCTTACTAATAAAAGTACTCCACATTTATTGAAATTAATTATAAAACCAACGTTCAAGACCCAGTGGAAAAAGTCTAAAAATAAGCAAAAATGTAAAAAATATAATGTATTATAAAAATATTAGAACATAAACCCCCAAAAAATATACAAGGAAATAATAAATCGGAGTATAAATCAATGAGATAAAAAAGAGACTAGCAAAAAGCCAAAGCCAAATAAAGCAAGAATTAATTCTTTAAAAATACTAACATAATGGAGGCACATTTGGCAAAAATGACTAAAAACATCTATACAGAGAGACAACACAAATATATACTATGAATACATATATAGCCAGGATATAAATATAATAACATAACATTAACAACACTGTATCAAAAAAATTGAAAATGAAGACAAAATGGATTAATCCTGTGAAAAATGTAATTTATCAAAACTTGCCATTAAGAAATGATGAAAAACTTATACAGCCCTATACAATTAAAGAAACTGAATAATTAAAAAAGAAGTCTTCCCATAAGCAAAATACCAGGCAATTTCAAGCAAATTTTCAAGGAAACAATAAATCCACTTTTTAAAAAACATTAAAATACTATTATAGAGATACAATTCACATAACATGAAGTTCACCATCTTAAAGTGCACAATTCAGTGGGTTTTAATATATTCACAAGGTTGCACAGTCCCACTAATTCCAGAACATTTCCATCACCTCATCAAAAACCCCACATTGTTAGTCACTCCAAACCCCTCAAGCACCCCAATGCCACCAATATTTCATATCAATACATAATACAACGTGCGGCCTTCTGTATCTAGTTTCTTTCACTTAGCATAGTTTTCTAGGCTCATCCATGAGGCAAGTAACAGCACTTAATTTTTTATGGCCGAATAAGATTTCATTGCAGGGGTATAACACACCTTGTTTATCCATTCATCAGCTGATGGACATTTGCATTGTTTCCACTTTTTGGCTACCATAAATAATGCTGTTGGAAACATTCGTGCACAAGTCTCCCTCTCCTTCTGTTTTTTTTCTCTCCCTTCTTCCCTCTTCTTCCTTCCTTTCCTTCTTTCTCTTTTATTATATAAAAGATATAGATATAAAATTTATATATATAGTGGGTATAGAGTGGTACTTCGTGATTTTGATTTGCATTTCCCTAATGGCTAATGAAGTTTAACATCTTTTCGTGTGCTTATTGGTCATTTGTGTTATCATTTTTCCAAAACTGTCTACTCAAATCCTTTGCCTACTGTTAAACTGGGTTGTCTCTTTACTGTTAAGTTGTTAAGAAGAGTTCCTTTCATATTTTAGATACATATATCTAGTATCATTATATCACTATATTATCAGATTATGATCTGCAAATATTTTCTCCCATTCAGTGGGTTGCCTTTTCACTTTCTTGATAGTGTCCTTTGACGCACGAAAGTTTTTCATTTTGATGGAAGTTTCAATTTAGTTTTTTCTTTGGATGCTTGTGCTTTTGATGTTATACCTAAGAAACCACTGCCTAATCTATGGTCAAGAAAATGTACACCTGTTTCTAAGGATTTTATAGTTTTAGGTCATATTTGTATTCCCTCCATTTTAAATTAATTTTTGTATATGATTTGAAGGATCTAACTTCATTCTTTTCATGTGGACACTCAGCTGTCCCAGCACCATTTGTTCAAGACTATTCTTTCCCCATTGAATGGTCTTGGCACCCTTGTCAAAAATCAATTGACCTGTCCAAACCCATAGAATGTCCAAACCCATAGATTCCACGAACACAGGATGCCTTTTTCTTCTGCAACATTTTACAGCTTTCAGTGTACAATTTGCACTTCTTAGGGTAAGTTTATTTCTGTATATTTCATTCTTTGTAATGCTATTGTAAATGCAATTATTGCCTTGATTTTGATTTTTAATTGCTAGTGTAGAGAAACAGAACTGATTTCTATGTATTGATCTTGTATCCTGTGACCTTGCTTAATTCATTAATTATTACTAATAGTTTGGGGGGTTTTAAGGGTTCTTTATAGAGGTTTTCTATATATAAGATCATGTTATCTCCACATAGAGACAGTTTTACGTCTTTCTTTCAATCTGGAGGCCCTCTGTTTCTTTTTCTTGCTTAATTGCCTTAGCTAGAACCTCCAGTACAATGTTGGACATCCTCGTCTTGTTCCTGATCTTAGAGGGAAAGCTCTCCGTTCTTTCACCATTAAGTACAATGTTGTGTGCTTTTCGAATACCCTTTACCAGGATGAGAAATTTCGCTTCTACTCTAAGTTTGAGTGTTTGTCGTGAAAGGGTGCTGGATTTTGTCAAGTGACTTTTCTGTTTCTACTGAGATAAACCATGGTTTTTTCCTCTTCGTGCTATTAATATGGCGTATTACATTTGGTTTTCATGTTGAACCAACCTTGCCTTCCTGAGATGCAATTCCATGGTGTTGGTCGTGGTGTACAATCATTTTTCACTTGTGACTGAATTTGGTTTCCTAGTATATTGTTGAGGATTTTTGCATCTATATTCATGAAGGACACTGGTCTGTAGTACTGTCTGGCTTTGGTATGACAATGATACTGGCCTCATAAAATGAGTTAGAAACTGTTCCCTACTTTTTTGGAAAGAACTTGAGGACTGGTATCAATCTTTATATGTTTGGTAGAACTTAACAGTGAAGCCATTTGGTCCTGGGCTTTTCTTCACTGGGAGTTTTATTAGTAACCTTACCTCTTTGCTATAGTTCTATTTAGATTTTCCGTGTCCTCCTGAGTCAGTTTTGTGAGTTCCTAGGAATCTGTCCATTTATCTAGGTTATGTAACTTTAGAATTGTTCATTGTGTTCCCTTATAAACTTTCTGCTTCTGTAAGGTCAGTGGTAATGTCTCCTCTTTAACTCCTGATCTCAGTAATTTGAGTCATCTTTTCCTTGGTCAGTCTAGCCAAAGGTTTCTTTAATCTTGTTCATCTTTTCAAAGAACCAACTGATATTCTCCACTGTCTGATATTCTCTATTGTTTTCCTATTCTCTGTTTCATTTATATCTGCTCTAATCTTTATTTCCTTTCTTCTGCTTGCTTTGTGGTTTGCTTTGCTATTCTTTTTCTAGTTTCTTAAGACAGAAGTTTAGGTTCTTGATTTGATATCATTCTTTTTAAATGCAGGGATTTAAAGCTATAAAGTTCCCTCTGAGCACTGCTTTTGCTGAACACCGTTAAGTTGTATACTGTGTTTTTTTCATTCTTCGCAAAATATTTTCTAATTTCCCTGTGATTTCATCTTTGACCCACTATTTAGGGGTATGTTGCTTCATTTATCTTCCCAATTTACTTCTAGTATTAATTTCTAACTTCATTCCATTGTGGTCAGAGAACATACTTTGTATAATTTCAATCTTTTTAATTGCATTGAGACTTGTTCTGTGGCCTGACATTTTGTGGATAATGTTCCACACACACTTGAGAAAAATATATCTTCTCTTGTTGGGATGAGTGTTCTATATACGGGTGTCACGTCTAATTGGTTGACAGTGTTGTTCAAGTCCTCTATTTCCTTACTGATCTGTCTTGTTCTTCCATCCATTATAGGAAGTCGGGTATTAAATTATCCAACTATTACTACTGAATTGTCCATTTCTCCCTTCAGTTATCTCAGATTTTGCTTCATGTATTTTGGGGCTCTGCTGTTTTATATATCAATATACATATGTTTGTAATTGCTATGCATTCTCAATGGATTGAGCCTTTTACCATTACATGTTGTTCTTTGTCTCTAGCCAAAAGAAAAAGAAGGTCTTGATGTCTATTTGTTTAGCTCTCTTGGTTACTGTTTGCATGGAATGCCTTTTCCCATTCTTTTAGTCCATTTGTGTCTCTGAATCTAAAGTGAGTCTTTTGCAGACAGCAAAGAGTTTGTATTAAGTTTTTAAATCCATTCCACCAATCCCTCATTTAAATAACACCTTTCTTTGATCACCTTCAAGAAAAGCCCTAGGGCTCTGCAATGTGTATGGTGGAAAAAACACTGATTTCATAAATGCAGCAATTACTTATGAAGGAAATAACCCAGTTTTATTTTAGAATTTCTCAGGAACTTGCCATGCTACCTAGAACCAATTTCTTTTTATAATAAAGATGAAAAACATCACCACAGGTGATGATATGAGAGCAACCACTTTGAAACATTCAGGATACATTTAGAGATCCTCTACCATCCTGGTCTAACACCCACTGTATTAGTATAACATGCAATGTAGAAATGTTATCAGTAGGCCCGGCACCAATCCACCTGTAGCAGATACTGCTGACTGCGGACCTAAAGGCCATTTCCCCTTCCCCTAAGATGGCAACACCTTAACTCGGTTTCTTGTGTTTGCTCTTCTCTCAGATAAAGGGCACCTTGATCTATCAAGGTGATCTCATCCTCCTTTCCACTAGCTGGTTTTGAGGGACTGGAAAGTTACCCAGTCTAGGTCAATGAGATGTGAAAAGATGTCTTTTCTGAACTCTCCCTACTTCTGGACCCATTTTAAGAAATCATAAATCTCCACATTAAGCGAGTCTGTATCAAGTTTCCTGTTTAGGCTAAAAAGTCTATAACAGTTTGATTAAGTATTTCTCAACTGACCAAAAAATAAGCTTAACTTTTGTATTTTAATATTTTATTCAAAGAGTTCAGTTTTAAACATCTGTAAGACATTCATCAATCCATTATTACTTTACTTTTAACATTATAAATTTAACTTCAAGTGGCAGAGGAAAGAAAAATATGTAATAAAACTATATTTCAGCTGTATATCTTCGAGTAGGGAAATGGAAAAAACTTACTACCACCAAAACAAACAAACAAACAAACCTAATCTATTAGGCATGTATATATTTTATTTTCCTTTAGGTGATCATTTTTGGAAAATTACCCTTTCCAAGAATAAGCCCTTGCAAACAGAGCTGCTAATCTTTCCAAAAATAAAATCCAGTATCTAGATTCTTAAAACTCACAAAACCAAATGGAAATGTCTAGTTGTCAGCCAACAGTGCCATGCTCAAGTCAGTTTCACACCACAGTGAATGGTATAACTATTTTCAGTAGGCAAATTCCTAATATAACTAATTCCTAATATTCCTAAAATAACTAATTTCAGTAGGCAAATTCCAATTCTAAATATGAATAGTGAGACTACTTCTACTACTAGTGATACTACTTGCTATTCCCAACTGCGTTGACAACTGTCTTATTGCTGAATTGTACGTGATAAATCTTCTTTGGCAACTTTTCATACTATGCATTAACACAACTGGACAACTATAAAGATTTGGATTAACTTAATATTTCAGAATTTTCAAAACTTCATTATAATTATTTAGATGTAATTTCTGATAGATGTTAGAATAGGAAAGCCTCCAAACATGCCTAATTAAATATAATAACAACAACAAAAACTGCTAAATAATCACTACCTTTTCAGTTGTATGTGCAAGTATATAATTCAACTCAAACATCAGTGAAAATATTACAATGTTAGTGCCAATTCTCTATCAGACTTTCTGTGATAAAGGACAAAAATTAAATGTAGAAACTAACATCTGGGTACCTGTCAATTTTTCTGGAAGGCTGTTTCATATGGATTCAAAATGACCTAAAATTAGCCAGAATATAACATGAATTCTCACCACAATACCTCATGAAGTATACTGGTAATGTGATTTTAAACTCTTGGTCTATGAATTAAGCCTATTTTGGAGGCTTGGCACAATATTATCAAGAAATTTAAACAGGAATCTCAAGTCCAGATGTATAACTAAATATTTATTTTTTAAAAATCACCAACTTAAACTATAACTGTCTTCCACTAAATATTACCGCTCCAAAATTCACACACACTAAATTAAAATAGGTACGGCAGAAAGTGCACTCTGAAGCATGTTCACATTTACAAAGATAAATGATGAGGTTTAGCCAGCAAAAAGTCAAACAGGCATATAGGCAAACATCTGTATGCAAATTTTCACGAGTAAGAAATGATTTGTTTTGGTAATTTTATGTACAGCCTGTATACAATTTAAAACAAGTACAACTGAAAACATTTCTAAAGCCACAATAAAGTCAAATGATATACTAAATAACAGTCTTACAAATTGGTCTCTCTCAGGAGTTCTTAAGAGAAAGAAAACTGAGAAATGTTACTCTAAGAAATGCCCTCTTCTTGATCAATCATTTCTGTTTTAACTGAAAAGACATCTGCCAGCATGTGTTTTGGAATTTCTGAACCTCTGACTTTCAAGGCATAACAAGCATTCTCCACTTTGGCCAGACTTTGTTTCAAGGTATACAGCTTCTTAGAAACCTCATAAGGTCCAGTATTGCCAATGAATGAAAACCCATCATAAACCTGACGTAAAAACTGGCTCACTTCAAAGGGGGTGTCAATGTCCCCATTCCCGACACTGTTAATACACATTCGCATCAACTCTCCAGTTAAATCAGCCACTCCCAGAAGGTAATCAACAGGCGTGATTTTCAGTCTCCAGGTACCGCATTGCTTATCCCGTGCATCAGAAGAGGGCTGGTAAAAACAAACAAAAAGAACACACACACACAAAGAAAATACACTGTGTAAAAGAGTGACTATGCATGTATCTCATATCAGGAACAAAATCAACAGCAGGTCAATCATACTAATCTTCTCTAAATAAAACGATCCGTTTTGTTAAATGACCATTCGAGACGTTACAAGACGGATTCGTGCCCTCAGTAGGGAGTTGAACTTACGACTTCAAGATAATTCTGACATCTAATATTGTATCATTATAAAATCAACCATTTCCAATTTCACTTGACATACAAGATAAAATCAAAACATTCTTAAACAAGGCCTACTGACTTTACTGCAAGACAATGACTGACTTACTTAAACGACAGATCATAAAGCCCTCCAGGTTCAGGATCCAGTCATGTTTTCCTCAATCACTTAGTCCCTTTCTGGCCTCTCTCCTGTCCCCCTCGGCACTAGCCGTAAGGATTTATTACTCTCTCGCTACACCCGCCTCAGTTCCTTTAGGCTCCTATTTTTCTACTGCACCTGCCCAGCAAAAACACAACCCTAAATCAGTAATAAAAATCTACTCTTGATAGTGCTTTATTCAAGTGGCTGAGTACCACTGGGCTAAAAACTGATAACACTCACAACTGTATAGCGTTTGTACCACTACAAATTACTCACCAGTCCTTTTGCTTATTTCTCAGATGGTTGTCTCCAGTCTCTTCAAACACTACTCCAAACCTTCACCTCTCTCCTCCTCAGCCCTTACTCAATCCCAAACCTCTTCACTCTCAGTAAACAATCTTGCCTACTTTCACTGGCCTGGTTATCTGCCAGACCACCTGGCACAAGCTCTCTCAATTACCTTATCCCTAAAAAAAAAACAAAATAACTTATTTATGTCCACATCCATCTTTACCTTCTATCCTCCAGTCTCAGATGATGAGTTGTCCCTCCTCTTGTTTGAGGTTAACTCTTCCAAATGACCTTGACCCATCTCCTCCCACCTCTTCCAGGACCTTGCTTCATAAGGTGTATGCCCTTGGGCAAGTTATTTCATCTCTCTAAACCTCAGTTTCCTCATCTGTAAAATGGGATAACAGTACCTACCTCAGAGGTTTATTTTAAGGATGAGATAACATTTACCAAGTTCTTGGCATAATGCCCAACACAAAGTATATACTCAATAAATGTTAGCTGGTATCACCATTACCATCACTATGTCAGTCTCCTCTCTCCACATCAATTTCTCTATTGGATTCTGTCTAAAAGAGGCAATGTCTAAATTGTTATTAAAAGTCTGTATGAGACTTAGCTAGGTGGGGTGCAATTATATTGGAGGACATTTTAGGCAGAGGGAACTGCAAAGGCGTGCAGGTGAGAATCGAGCTGTATATTTGAGGAACAAGTGAGGTATTTCTTTGGAGTAAAATTTAAAGTAAGAAGTGGTACAGGATGAGTCTAGAAAGATAGAGCGCGGGGACAAAGTCACATTAAGAAATTAGAACTTTACCTATAGGTAACAGAGTCATTGAGAATTAAGCAAGGAAATGACAGAGTCAAATTTAGGTTTTATTAAGATGACTCTGGTTGCTCTGTATCCAATACATAAATCCTAGCACTGCTGGACTCTTCAGAGGCCATCTGTTCCAACCTTCTCAATGTAGAGTATAAGAATGAGGTCCAAGAAACACTGTAGGTAATATAACTAGTTAATGGTAGAACCGGGTAAGTATACAAAGTCAGCTTCCCAATTATCCTGACATAATTCCCAATTATCCTGACCTGCTATGTGTTGTTTCTATTAACTGTTAAGAGAACTGGCATCTTTTTGGAAAGGACAGACCGTGGGTGGTGAGGGTAGAGGAGGTGGGGAGGTGGCGGGCATTTTCATAAATTCATTCATAAAAGTAACTTTTGCTTAAGAAAACATTAATGTTCTTTGTTTCTCTCATTGGACAGAAGGAGTCCCCTGATTATAAACTAAGAAGTGGATTTTGAAGAAAAAAGTGTGTTAAAAAACGAACAAATTTCAACTAATTGTCAAGGAAATAAATTCTGCTTTACCAATAATACATATTAGAAACTAGGGAAAAGAAAATTACTTAAAAAGCAGTTTTTCAAGATGGACCTGAAGTATTTAGGGGTAAAACATCGTGACATCCATAACTTAAAGTAGTTTAGCAAAAAACATTTAGATGAAGCAAATATGGCAAAATGTTCATTACTGAATCCAGGTAGTGGGTATATGGATGTTCATGTGCTACTATTCTCTCCACTTTTTTGTGTATTTGAAATTTTTCATAATAAAACATTTTAAAAAATTAAATGGTTTTGACACTACTCTCAATAGGCATGTCAGAGCAAAATACCTTCCCCTACTGAATTCCCAGAATTTTCAGCACCAAGAACAATCTTTAGCACTAAAGGGAAAAATTATTTATGAATGTGGTCTTCACATTTTGAGAACTATATGTATATGAATATTATGACACCTTACAATAATTTACTACCTAAATCCTCAGAATAGTGTTATAACTCTCAGCTTCTCTTTACCTTTTGCCTTTATATTTCCATTCTGAACTAGAGAGAACTTTGAAAGGGAGGCATGGTAATTTGCCTGATATATTTAAGAAGCAGGGTCGAGATTCCCTGGTGGAGCAGAGGTTGAGGGTCCACCTGCCGATGCAGGGGACATGGGTTCGTGCCCCGGTCCGGGAAGATCCCACATGCCGTGGAGTGGCTGGGCCCGTGAGCCATGGCCACCGGGCCTGCGCATCCGGAGCCTGTGCTCCGCAACGGGAGAGTCCACAACAGTGAAAGGCCCGCATACCACAAAAAAAAAAAAAAAAAAGAAGCAGGGTCAAACAGGCTTACCTTACTTCTTTCTGTAATTCGATCTTTACTAAATAAAAGGCATGAAGGAATTTTACTTCTCAAGATGAATTTCCTCCTTAATAAACTTCACATGATTTTTAAAATTGAGACAATACATGGTTTCCTTGAAGTAAGTTATATCTGTCATGCCAAATTAAATCTCACTTTTCAAAATTAACGTTTTATTAACATTCAAGAAAAGATGATTTCCATAGCTTCTTCCACTTTCTGCCTGCCTATCCTAACTCTTCGAGTGATTTTTAAAAAAATAATAATGAAAGAAAAACTGATGAAAATTAAAGAAAGGAAAAACACTGTTTAATTGTATCTTTATGTGTACTGCTATCTCAGGAGGTTACCAAATATTCAAAATTTTACCTCATGGCCTGAATACTGTATCTTGAAACCCAGGGGGAAAAAATAGTATTTATTTAAAAGCTGAACTGCCAAAGTTTCTCTTTTCTTAATTTAGAGAAGCTATGTAATATTTCAGATAAAAGCATTATGAACTCAGTAATTAACATCTCTCACTATGTAATAACAACTTGATATTGACATTGATAATGACAACTAACTACTGAGCACTTATGTGGCATGTGCTGTATGCTATCTAATTTAAAACCTTTAAATCAAATCCTTTAAAACACTCCTTTGAGGTAGACACCTGGCACAGGGGTCCCTGGGGCACATGGTGAGAAACACCGGCAGCATGGACAAGGACACTCGTGACTCTGGATGCGAGACACCTGGTTTCAAAGTTACCTGTCATGCTTACTAGCTAACTAGGTTTTGGTAAGTTACTTAAACTCCCTAAAGGCCTTTTTTGAAAAACGAGGGTAATAATTCTTACCGCATAAGGTTAAAAAAAGGATTAAATGAGACAGTGCTTATAAAGGGCACATAGTAAAATACACAGTAAAACCAAAAGTGGACTTACGTAATTACTCAATAATGCTTTATGTAAAGAGTAATGTTTTCCCCCAACATACCCACGGTTGTTTGAGCCACTAACTAAAATATTTAAAAAGACCATTTCCCTACTTAGGAATCTATGAAATCACACTGTAGAAAGAACCTTCCCATCTCAATATTCTTAGCATCATAAGCCAATAAACCGCCTACAATCATTATACTGTTACATAAATTATGTAATAAATGTGAAATATGATTTTAAATTCTTACAGTCTTATTTTCTTTCCCATTGTCTTCTGTTGAAAAAATCAATTGTTTATTAATTTCATCCATACTGATAAGTGATCGTGTTTTGATGAAGTGTTGAAAAGAGACAGCCTCCACATATTCCTGCAGTCCTGAAAAACCAACCAAAAAATTACTAAGGAACAACCACTGAATTAATAATAAGAAAGTCATAATAAAGAACTTCAAACTAATCATCACCTAGCTCAACAAAAGCTTAATGGGTGCCTCCTATGAATATGAGCCCTAGATTCAGGTCTTAGAAAGAACACAAGGGACCACCTGGGAATAGATGGTGGGGACTACACTGAACACACAAACATTTCTGTGGCTGAACTTTAGACAGCTCAAGTACAAAAGTGTTCAATTTCTTCTTCGTGCTTCATGAGCCCATTTGTCTTAAAAATCTACTCTTTCCGACAGAGAAATGGCAAAGATTTTCAGAGAAATATATTTTGAAGAATTTAAGAAAGGGCTATTAAAAATTCTGATAGGCTTTAACAGAAACTATACAGATTATTTTTTGCTCCCTTCAGCAGCAAAATAGACAATGATTCAATCAAATGAGACATAAAATTAAAGATCATTTGGCTCTTTCCTAAAATTTTAATAGGTAAAAAAACACAGTAAATAATGCAGACTAAAGTGTCAAAATTCAGAATACTGTTTTCCTCATACTTCAAAATCAATCCTTTCTGCTTCAGTTTATGTTTAAAAAAAAAAAAAAGCTAATGAGTAATACCAGATGTACCAGATGTAAATTCTACAGAGTCCTCACTGAATTAAAAATACATCTCGGTGGGCTTCCCTGGTGGCATAGTGGTTGAGAGTCTGCCTGCTGATGCAGGGGACACGGGTTCGTGCCCCGGTCCAGGAGGATCCCGCATACCGCGGAGCAGCTGGGCCCGTGAGCCACGGCCGCTGAGTCCACGCATCCGGAGCCTGTGCCCCGCAACGGGAGAGGCCACAACAGTGAGAGGCCCGCATACGGAAAAAAAAAAAAAAAAAAAGCTCGGTAAAGGTTGAAAATAGTACTACAAATACTTTTTCAAGTGTTTTAAAACAACCAAATTTTATCGTCACAATTTTCAGCATTACTTTATTATGTCTTAATCTATAAGGTAATACTTATAGGGGAAAAGTATTTCTTAAAATGATTATCATTACTGTCAGGTTAAGAAACTCAGTCTTCTTTTTAAAGGCGTTATTGTAAAAACAGGAAGAGGGGAACAAATTCAGAAAGAAAACTCAGAACTTGGTAGGGTCATCGGTATTCAAGTTCTCTCTCTAACACTTCTCCTGACAGAGTCCTGCACTCACAGAGCCTCCCAAAAGCCGACACTGAAAGTCAGGCCTGGCAGCAACAGTGTTGAGAAGGCTGGCCACTGTGGTATTGTCACAAATGCCACACTAGGGTCAAAGACACAAAAGGAAATGCATGACCTGGTTTTTATAGCAATAAGAGGAAACAACTAAATGAAAATACCCTGACTCATTTTGAGCAGCAAATGATGCTAAAGTAAGGTTAGAAAATAAGTGTCTCCTGATGACAGAGTAAGACATGACAGGACACTTTGCTTAATAAACCTAACATGCTGAGAAATGAAACAATAAAGTTGAGTTTAACAAAACAGATAACATCCCTTAACATTTACAATTAAATTTCTGTAACATTTTAGTTTTATGAATAGGTTCATAAAACCCAGTTCCCTTCCCTAATGACAATCTGTATTTCTCATTTCCTTCCAGAAATACTTCAGGCATACAAAAGCAAAAAGCAACACTTAAGAACCACTCATCACATCTCTAAACATGCTCTAACGTGTCTAATGCTCATGCTCTTTCAAATGAGAGCTAAAGACGAAGATATGCAGAAAGATTTATGGACAAGGATATTCATCATCACAATCACTACAACAACAAAAACTGAGAAAACCTGAAAGGTCAATAACAGAAGTGCCACTCGTCAACTTACTGTCCCTCAGCTCCATCAGTGCAGGTAATGGGGGTGGACCCTAACACGCTTCTCTTTTGCCAGCTGGCACATTAGTGAGCTTTGCTGGTAGAGGGCCCTGGAAGGACAGCAAAGGGGGGAAAGCTCTCTTCGGGGTTCTGGTGTGCCCGTCTTCGGCAGCCTTCTAAGCGTGGGGAACCTACAGCTCCAGGCGGGCAGCAGCCCGAGGCCCCTCTTTGGGGGCAGATTCCCTTTGTGAGCCAGAGAGCATCTCCCAGGGAGCCACCTCCCTGGGCAAGGAGTCTCCCGGCCCAGCACCTCCCCACGGACAGCTTCCCAGTGATGCCATCAGCACGACATCTCAGCCATCCAATGGCCCACAACTTCAGGGGGGGCGGGAGGGGGGACTCCTTGAGATGTGTTTCTGCCTCTGCCCTGGGGTAGTGGATGCCTCCTGTCTGATACTCCTGTACTCTTCAGAGTTCATGTTTCCTCTTATAAGGCAGTCCCCTACACAGTTAATTCGTTATATTAAACTTTCCCTGTTCAAATTACTATGCAGGACACTGATGAATACAACAGGGACTTAGGAAAATACATAATGATACCGTATCCCCTTCACCCCTATTACCATGGACGAGGTGTTCCATCCTTTGAGGCCAGCAAGCCTAGCCTCAGAATCAAGATACAATCCCAGCAGGAACCTTAACGTGGATTCTCCCTTCCACATACGAGGTTTTCCACCTGATGTCCCCTACTGGACGCTATCAGCATCAACACTCTCAGATCTCTTCCATCCACTGGCCCTACCTTCCTCACAACTACTGCCCCTACCTTCCTCACAACTACTGCCCCAACTCTCTCCTCGCCTTCAGTTAAATTTCAGTAAGCTCACCTCACACTTCTCAGACTACTTCCTTCTAGCTTGAGTGCATCTCTACACCAAAACAGCTTTCACTTCAAGTTATCATAGTTGATGAGTCTAACGGACATTTTTTCAGTCTTAACTGTAGCAGCGTTCAGCATTTTGACCCCTTTTTCCCTTCTTTAAACAAGCTCCCCTTTGGTTCCTTTGAATGGCATCATCTCCTAGTTCCCCTTTTTTCTAACTCTCTAGCCATGTCTTCTTAGTCTCTGCCTCAATTAATCCCAGGCTCTCAAATTTACCTATACTTGGCTTCAATCCCTCAACTTTACATCTCTGGCTTCGAGTCACACGTATCCAAATGCGTATTTGACAATCCCATCAGAGGGACCTCAAGACCAACATGTCCCACAAGGCGTTCACAATCTTCCTTCCCAGCCTAGCCCTCTTCGTTTTGCCAGTTCTAAGAGCCTCCTGACCGCCCTTCCTTCCATCCATTTTTTTCCCTCTTCTTATCCACTCTCACACCACAGACTGTTTGCCTTTTTAATAACTATGACCACGTCACTCCCCCACTTAAAGCCTCAATAGCTTTCCATGGCTCTCCGAATACGGTGCAAAATCATTAACGTGGTTTATAAACACCTGCTTAATTTCACCCTCCACCAACCATCATCAGCCTCAACTCACGCTATGGTCAAGTTATAACTCATGTAGTTATACATTTCAAAGGTGGGTATGTAAACCCATATAAATATCCTTTAAATTAACAACAGTACAAGGCTTGTATGTACTCTATAATATGAATTTTCCTACAGTTAATATAAAACACTACTTCTTCAATATTTCTAGGCATAATCCTGCCCCCAAGTTCCTACAGTTGGCTTACACTTCATAGCCACGTTGAGCAAAAATAGTAGTGTTTTAAATGCTGGAATCAAATACAAGTATCAAGGTTCTTGTCATACATGTGGTAATTGATGGGGGAGAGAGCATAAAAACTAAGGTTCTATCAGTTGAAGGTGGTGCACACAAGCTTTCCCAGGGCTTCATGGTGAGGCTCGATGATTTCATCATGTGAACATTAATTATCAAGATTAATGGGTGTAAGCCAGTGTACCCACAGATGGAGGATGGCCCTATCTATATACCTATAATCTCAAGCTGATTTGACAAAGTGCAAAATCCAGTGTGTAGTTCAAGGCAGAAGACATCAGTCAGAAGTGAGGGTATCACTTAAACTGAACCCGTCTCTCATCTATTCTCTCATGGTAACACTATGTGTGACGGTCCATTTGGCTAGCTATGGTGCCCAGCTGTTCTGTCAAACACCTGTCTAAATGTGGCTGTGAAAGTATTTTCTAGATGTGATTAACACTTAAATCAACAGACTCAGAGTAAAGCAGATGACCCTCCATAATGGGGTGGGGCAGGGAGAGACACTCATCCCATCAACTGAAGACCTTAAGAACAAAGAATGAGTCTTCCCAACCAAGCAACCGGTTGGGAAAACTGCCACAAAGACACCCTGCCTGAGCCTCCAGCCTGCAGACTTCAGACTCAAGACTGCAACATCAACTCTTCCATGAAATTCCAGCCTGCTGGCCTGCTCTACACATTTCATACTTCCTAGCCCCCAAATCATGTGAGCCAATTCCTTCAAATAAGTTACTTCCTACCTATCCCACTCCCTCCCCCACCCCCATGACTCCCGTTGGTTCGGTTTCTCTGGAGAACCCTGACGTCAAACAGTGGACGGCATGTCTGCTGAGGCAGAGTGCTCACATAACCTAAGTGCGCATACAACGCACACACCTGTCTCCTCTCCTTGACTCTCCGTGCTTTCCCTTTTTCATTCCACACGCACACTGCGCCTTCTCTGATCTCAAGGGGTTTCGTTTGCTGGCCCTCAGCCTTCCCTCCATGCCCTCCTCCCTGTTTCACCTGATTAATTACTACTAATCCTTTCACGTTCCATCAAACAGAACCTTTGAAGAAACTGACACCATCCCATTCTAAGTCAAGCCCTTATTATATGTTTTCCTAGTACCATGTGCCTCTACTTTGAGGCACTAATCAAAGTTGTATCTATTTATTTTAAATACGTCTTTATTGGAGTATAATTGCTTCACAATACTGTGTTAGTTTCTGCTGTACAACAAAGTGAATCAGCCATATGCATACACATATCCCCATATCCCCTCTCTTGCGTCTCCCTCCCACCCTCCCTATCCCACCCCTCTAGGTGGTCACAAGGCACTGAGCAGATCTCCCTGTGCTATGCGGCTGCTTCCCACTAGCTATCTATTTCACATTTGGTAGTGTATATATGTCCATGCCACTCTCTCACTTCGTCCCAGCTTACCCTTCCCTCTCCCCGTGTCCTCAAGTCCATTCTCTATGTCTACATCTTTACTCCTGCCCTGCCACTAGGTTTATAAGTACCAGTTTTTTTTTAGACTCCATATATATGCGTTAGCATATGGTATTTGTTTTTCTGACTTACTTCACTCTGTATGACAGACAGAGTCTGTCCATCCACCTCACTACGAATAACTCAATTGCATTTCTTTTTATGGCCGAGTAATATTCCATTGTATATATGTGCCACATCTTCTTCATCCACTCATCTGTCGATGGACATTTAGGTCAAAGTTGCATTTAAATAATGTAAAATTCCAGGACTTCCCTGGTGGTCCAGTGGTTAAGACTGCACTCCCAATGCAGGGGGCCCGGGTTCAGGGAACTGGATCCCACATGCCGAAACTAAGAGCCCGTGTGCCGAAACTAAGACCCAGTGCAGCCGAAATAAATAAATTAAATAAAATAAAATTAAAAATTTTAAAGTATTAAAAAATTAATGTAGAATTCCTTATCTACCATCCATTTCTATCCCTTGCTAGGAGGGCAATATAATGACTACCTTGTTCACTGCTTATCCCTTGTTCCTAATGTAACAGGCACAAAAACATAATTATATAAGGCAGATCCATTTTTGAAAAACTATTTAGTAATTTTAAATTATGTTTCATAGGGACACTTAATAAATAGGAAAATGACCGTTTTGGAAAAAACCCAAAATATAATAAAGAAATAAGTAAAAATTAAAACATAATATATACACTATGATTATAAATAAAGACAGTGGGAAACAGGAAAAACTTGCAACTTAAAACAACATCAAAAGGATTCTTATCACCTCAGCTCTCTAAGCAAGCTGGTTTAAACCATTCTAGTGGGAGTACTGTTATACTGTGCTATTCTGCTTACAGAGATCACTGGGGAAAAACTATGTCTAAGAATTTGATTGCGTTCAAGGAAAGACTTAAATTCCAGGACCTATCTCACAATGCTTAAGAAAAGTATCCCAATATCCCTGTTATCCACATGGCTCAGAATAAAAGGGAGAAAAAAAGGAAAAGATAAACTAAAATTAAATGAAATAACATAAAATAAAATAATTAAAATTAAAATAATTTAAAAAAAAATTTTAAATGTAATCAAAAGAAAGAAAGAAGAATGCAACTAGACCAAAAAACAAGTCCACCAATTATAACAAGTGCTAAAAACTACACTAAAAAAAAAGAAAAAAAGGGCTTCCCTGGTGGCGCAGTGGTTGAGAGTCCGCCTGCCGATTCAGGGGACACAGGTTCGTGCCCCGGTCCGGGAAGATCCCACATGCCGCGGAGCGGCTGGGCCCGTGAGCCATGGCCGCTGAGCCTGCGCATCCGGAGCCTGGGCTCCGCAATGGGAGAGACCACAACAGTGAGAGGCCCACGTACCGGTAAAAAAAGAAAAAAGAAAAGTATCCCAGAGTAGATGTGCCTTTGCTTAACAGAGTCCTTTAAGGAGTGTTTGATGTGCAAGGGGAGAAATGGAGCTCACCTTAGGGCAGGGACAACAGAGTTGAAATGCCCTGCATAATTAAAAAGAAATAATTTCAAGTTTCAAAGTTCAGCAATGGAAGAGAAAGAATTTTTAAAAAGAAGACAAGCAGTGAAAAAGCAAGATAGTATTTTTAATACTATTCCTGATTCTGAATGAACTTTATTTAACAAAGATGCTAACTACAGGAGAGCATATTGGTAAATCATCACTTCTTTGTGAATGGAAAAAGATATCTGGCTGAATTCATTAGTTGTAGAATTGTTTTATCTACATGAGCCAATTCAAAACATGGAAAATCATTTTAATGAATATATTTTAAAAAATGATTTGTAGTTAATAAAATCAACTAAGTACAACCAACTTCCAGGACTGTGCCTCAACTACAAAAGTACTAGACACCACGATCTCCGTGGGACTTTTCAGATTTAGATTGGTATGAACTATTCTTCCTATTGAAATGGCAAAAAAATCCACCTTAGTGAAACTAAATTATATGGCAAACAGGAATGCCATTTGCTTCTGCAACAAAGCACTCCTGAATCATGTTGCTAAAATGTTTGCAGTCTCATGAATAAATGCACATGAAAAATATTAAATTCACCAAATAGGGTAAAGAACATAAAATTTACCATGTTAGCCATTTTTTAAGTGTACAGATGTGTCGCATTAGGTTCACTGACACTGTTGTGCAACCAAGACCACCATCTATCTCCAGAACTCTTTTTATCTTACAAAACTGAATCTCGGGAATTCCCTGGTGGTCCAGTGGTTAGGACTCCGTGCTTTCACTGCTGAGGGCACAGGTTCGATCCCTGGTCAGGGAACTAAGATCCCACGAGCCGCGCGGTGTGGCCCCAAAAGACACAAACAAACAAAAACAAAACTGAATCTCTATTCCCATTAAATAACTTCTCATTCCCTGCCCCTCAGCCTCTAACAGCCAGCATTCTACTTTGTCTCTATGGATTGAACTCCTCTGGGGACCTCATATAAATGGAACCATATGGTATTTGTCCCTTTGTGACTGGCTTATTTCACTGAGCATTTATCCATGTTGCAGCATGTGTCAGAATTCCCTTCCTTTATAAGGCTGAATAATACTCCACTGCATGAATAGACCACATTGGGTTTATCCATTCATCTGCTGACGGACACCTGGGTTGCTTCTACTTTTTGGGTATGGTGACTAATGCTGCTATGAACACGGGTGTGCAAATATCTGCTCGAGTCCCTGCTTTCAATTCTTTGGGGTATATACTCAGCAGCCTCCAACAAGATTTCTTAAAATATATAAATAAAATATTGGTAGTACTTAAGTCTTGACTTAGGTACTACCAATTATATGTGAGACAATGTATCTGATACTTTACATCCATCTTTTTAAAGCTCATTATAACCTTACGTAGCCAAGGTTATACTATCCTTCCTTTATGGATGAACAAATTGGGGCTCTAAGAAATTCAGAAATTCACCCAGGTCACATAAGGAGTGGTGAATAAACATTTCCATAATTCAAAAGCTCAAGCCCTTCCCACCTTGCCTGCTTCTTTACATTCAACTCTATATAAAACATATTCACTTTTTCTCACTTTTTTTCCCACTAAATCCCTAGGTCAGCTTTTCTCCATGCTTCGTTCACCTTATTCTCTAGTCTCTGATACTGTATTCCTTCGTGATTCTGTGCTAGTCTGTGCCTAGCCTATGTTGCCCTCTCTCAAATCTTCTTCTACCTGTAAAAAAAAGTTTAAACGTTTTGATACACTCCAATCAAGGCAGCACTCATTTCTTCAAACCCACTACATAAAGCTTATACTACAATTAAATGTTTCAGAACCTCTGTATTATAAAAGCTGTATGATCACCAATGTTGCACCCTGGAACTGTGAAGGCAAGAATCATCCTTTTGTTACAACTTTGCTCCTTCCTCCATTCCCAAAGACAGCACTTCACATACAGAAGAGATTCAAATGCTTAGTAAATTGCTTAAAATAATCTCTCCCTGTTCCTCCTCATTAGCTTTACGAAACTCTAGGTGCTTTGCCAAAACTATTCTAAAATTTGGTATTCAAATGTTCTGAACTATCTAATTGTCCTTTATTTATAGTACTTTGGATTTAAGTCCACTGAGAAAGGCATATTTTTACAAGATTAGAGTTCAAACTGATGAAGCTCAGAATCAGAGGTCTTATGGTTATCTGTTTTATTTTTTATAGGGGAAAAAAGAAGATGCGGAGCAAGAGCCCTCAAAATTCATCTGTTTGTATCAATCTCTATTAAGGGGCGTGGCTGTCAAATATTACGTTTTCCAGTATATCTAAAGTCATTAGTTAAGTTGTCCTTGGGATGTGTTTGATTAAGTTACCCCAGACATGACGGTGCCATTTCTACTCCACAGAAATTAGGTTTCAGTATATACCATAGAGAAAGTTCAACGACATCTGGCCCCAAACACCGAAAGCATTTTTGGTCACATCTAGGTAAAAGGATGTTTAAACAAGTTATGTTTCAACTTGATGAAAAGGACATCCGCTATTTTCAGTGAATAATCCCCAAGGTGAAAATTTTCAATCTACTGCCATATTCCATCAAACAATGGCTTCCCCTTCTGCTTCTGCTTCTGCTTGGATGAAATCCAATTAGAATTATTTACAAAATCAGCTGCCAGTAAGACAGTTTGTAGGTTGGTTTTATGTAATTTGTTATTTTTCTCCTTCTTCTTCTATTAGAACATATACAAGGAAACCCAATTAAAGGCTTCTGATTATTTTTACTTATTCTTATAATATTTAAGTGGTGTATATCCCATCCAAAACTCCATAGAAAACCATACAGAGGTTTCATCATAAATTCGATCTACAAGTCTCAACTTTCTTCCCAGGCTTCTAGTGTTTTAGAATACCATCTGACATTTGACCCAGCAATTCCACTCCTAGGTATATACCCAAGAGAACTGAACTGAAAGCGTATGTTCACACACAGACTTGTACGAATGTTCACAGCAGTGTTATTTTTAGCCAAGTAGAAACAACCCAAATGTCCATCAACTGACGAATGCATAAACAAAATGGTACATATGTACAATAAAATATTATTCAGCCATAAAAAGGAGTAAAGTGCTGACAGATGCTATGACACAGATGAACCCTGAAACATTATGCTAAGTGAAAGAATCCAGTCACAATAGGCCGCTCATTGCACACTCCTGTTTCTACGAGATGTCTAGAACAGGCAAATCCATGGAGACAGAAAGCAGCTTAGTAGCTGCCTTGGGGTGGGGGAAGGGAGCTGGGGAGTGACTGCTAATGGGTAAGGGGTTTCTGGTTGGGGTGATGAAAATATTCTGGAATTATCCAGTGATGACAGCAGTACAACCTTGTGGTTATATTAGAAACCACAGAACTGTACAATTTAAAAGGGTTAATTTTATGACATGTAAATTATATCTCAATTTTTAAAACTGCATTTATAACTATTTGTAAGAATACCACCTGAATTTCTGCAGAAGTGAGCTTTACCAGATCACTGAAATGTAAAAGTATAATCATGTCTAGGTTTGATTCACAGCCCACTCTGCTAAAAACTGTACCCTCAAACACATAACTCGTACATAGAAAATAAGTATGTGCAATTATACTACCAATAGTAAAACAAATGCAAATCCACTACTTTGGATTTTGTCTAATTTGGACTTTGTCTGAGCAAGGCTTTTACTTTAGCACCAAAGAGTGTATGTTGGGCAAATCAGTAGTCCTGAGTTTTTATCTAACATGAAAACAGATTTTAGAACTTAGCATACTCTTACAGATTAATTCTGCTAAATTCCAGAGGGAAGAGAACAAACTTTTGTTAACAGTTATGTCCCAGACTAAGAAATGCTTTCCACGAACATATTCCATTTAATTTTCAAAGCAGTCCACGAGGCAGCTGTTACTGTTCCCGCGTTACAGGCTGAGAAAGCTGAAACTGAAAGAGGCCGCATGTTCCAAGGTTACAGATCTAAGGAATATATCACAGCAAACACAGAAGCCCAGGTCTGTACGGCAGCAAAGTCTCTTCTGCTTCACCTCACTCAGTAAATTTTACCTGTTAAAAGCAAACCTGCATGAGTAGAAAACTTAATAGCCACCTGGGGATCTTCTAAATCCCCCCGAGCCGACTCTGGGATCCTGGGAAGAGGACCACACTGTTCCTATCTCAGTCGCTACAGAGTCATCCCTGGAACAATTCTGGTCAGCACCGGCAGCTCCCCTGTCCCTTGGAGTGATATTCAAAATATTTTAACAGGAATATAAATTATTACATAAATCAACATAAATCTAGCATTTTAAATATATTCTTCTATTCCCTTATGATATCAAATTACATTTATTATGAAACCTGCTTCCCAAGTGATTTAAGATACAGCATAAATTATCCATCAAATCATTCTGGTAATCCTCAAATCATTTCTTGATTTTTAGATGTTGTTGGAAGTATTTTTCGTTTGATTTGTCTTTCCGCAGCTAAGCGATGCCCCTGACTGAGCCATGATTTGATACTGGGAACATCATCAAACTTCGCATGACTTCTTCCATTAAAATGACAGTCACTAGGTGACTGATCCTGCCACGTGGGGATTCACAGGCCTGCCTCCATTTCAGCTTCCAACTCTCCCCACCGTTCAACAAATCTCTGTTCTCATCATCCTCTCTCCTCTAACCACTGTGGGATGAAGAGAGTAGAAAGAGAAGAGAAAAGGAAGTTCGTGATGTCACTTGTTGGGCGTGTGTGCTGTCCTTTGGTCGTTCAGTAAGACCCAGGGCAGAGCGCCCTCCCCAGACCTCTTTCCTACGTGCAGAGACAGTCGCTACCCCCTCCTCCAAGGGGGGTGTCTCAAACAAAGCAGAGCTCCCTGAACCCACCTCAAAGCCTGTTAACTGCAACCTGAGGGAATGTGCTCATGTGAAAGACTTGTTTATGTCCCTGGTCCCAGGAGACCTCCCAAATACTGTTTGCTTCTCCCCACAGGGCACTTATTTGGGGGCCCAGCTCAGCTGCACCACACAAACCCACCCCACTCCACTCCTGGACTTGACTTAAAGCAACTCCCCAGGATGGACCTAGAGTCTGTCATACAGAGTGAAGTCAGAAAGAGAAAAATACCGCATGCTAACACATGTATATGGAATCTAAGAAAAAAAAAAAAGGTCGTGAAGAACCTAGGGGCAAGACAGGAGTAAAGACACAGACCTACTACAGAATGGACTTGAGGACACGGGGAGGGGGAAGGGTAAGCTTGGACAAAGTGAGAGAGTGGCATGGACATATATACACTACCAAATGTAAAACAGATAGCTAGTGGGAAGCAGCCGCATAGCACAGGGAGATCAGCTCGGTGCTTTGTGACTGCCTGGAGGAGTGGGATAGGGAGGGTGGGAGGGAGGGAGACGCAAGAGGGAAGAGATACGGGGACATACGTATATGTATAACTGATTCACTTTGTTATAAAGTAGCAACTAACACACCATTGCAAAGCAATTATACTCCAATAAAGACGTTAAAAAACAAAAAAAGCAACTCCCCAGTCTCCCCACCCAAAATAATGCATTATCTGCAGCCTGTCCCCTAGCTGCAGTGCACAAACCAAAAAGTATCTGTCACGGGCTGAATTACGCCCTCCTAAAAGCCGTATGTTGAAGCCCTAACTCCTAGTACGTCAGAACGTGACTATATTTGGAGATAGGGCCTCTAAAGGTGATTGAGTTAAAACAAGAACATTAGGGTGGGCCTTAATCCAACCTGACTGGTGTCTGGATAAGAAGAGATTAGGACACCCCAGACACCAGGGGCGGCCACCTTTAGGCTAGAGAGAGAGGCCTCAGAAAAACCAACACTGCCGACACCTTGATCTCGGACCTCAAGCCTCCAGAACTGGGAGAAAATAAACTTCTGTTGCTTAAGCCACCCAGTCTGTGGCAGTTCTAGCAAACTAATATAGCATCTTGGAATCACAGTGTATGTTTGGCTTTTGAGATAAATCAGATATGCTGAAATCTGTATTATTAATTAATTTGACTAATCACAGTTAATAACATACTACTTATCAACAGACACAAAAGTATGTTTTAACAACCAAAATGGTCATAAGAGTGTCAAGCTGAATATCTTGCCCGACTTCTCCCACTGTTATCGTGCTACAACTAACTAGCAAAATGCTAGCCAGGAATGAATCTAACTTCCTACCTCATTCATTCCAATCACATTTATCGATCAGGTAAACTTTCCAAAATCATTAGTAATAACTATTAAATGTTGCTGGTTAAGTTCCCACCCCCAATCCCTTGGAGTCATTCTTGTATCTCCAGGCCCCCATGAATTCCAAACTACTGTTCCACCTCCTGCCCGTTCTCAGCACGTGACTGGAAGACAGAGGTTTCTGACCAAGAATGTCCACCCCTGCCGGCCTCTACACCCCTCCTGAAATGCCAATCTCCAAAGCGGTGGCCTTCATCGCATACAAGGCTTTTTTCAATTTACCTATGCTACAGAACCCACCCTCTCCTGATTCCTCAGGGATCCTATTCCATCAAAGATTCCATTCTATTCCCTTTGGTTTAGTTCCGGAGGACCCAGTCTTCGGCTTTCTTCTTAGTCTACACTCTCTCCAGACCATTTTATCCATGTCTATAGCTTCAACTCTGGCTTATAAGCTGAAGCCTTCAAGGCTACAACCGTACCCTGAGTTCTCGAAACCAATATATTCAATTGCTATTAGGAAGCTGCTTGGATGCCATACCAATCACATCCAAAACCCATTCTGTCTTCCATTTCCTCCCTTAGCAAATAACATCTGCACTCAACCAGCTGGCCAAACCAGGAAGTCTATTAAGTTACTGCACTTCAATTTCCTCGTTTGTAAAGTACAAACATCTACCTACATTGTAGGACTTATATAAAATAATGTCAGTGTCTGGTACAAGGGCCCTCTGTAACTACTGAATTAAACTGAGGTGGGAATTATTAAAATAAGAATGATGGGCATTAATTTTTGTTCGATAGTATTTAAAACTTTTTTAGGGGCTTCCCTGGTGGCGCAGTGGTTGAGAGTCCGCCTGCCGATGCAAGGGACACGGGTTCGTGCCCCGGTCCAGGAAGATCCCACATGCCGCGCATTGGCTGGACCCGTGAGCTGTGGCCACTGAGCCTGCGCGTCCGGAGCCTGTGCTCCGCAGCAAGAGAGGCTACAACAGTAAGAGGCCCGCGTACCGCAAAAAAAAATACATTCAGAAAAAAATTTACATCCATCAACACGCATATGCCTGGATTTCCCACTAAACCAAATGGACACCGAACTACTGTAGTGGGCAGAGAAAAATTAACTATTCATCAAACATATTTCATTGTCTTTGGCACAGAGACCATATTCCCCATTCTCCCTTGAAATCAGGTGTGGACTGGCCAATAAAATGTGGACAGAAGTGGTCGATGCCACGTGGAGGGCTGGCCCATAAAAACCTCAGGCATGACCCTGCACTCCTCTCTTCCACAACCTGCCAGTTGTATGCTGATGTCCTGACTGATCTTGGAAACCACGTACTGATAGTAGCAGAGCCCCAAGATCCTGGGGCTCTGAACGACTAAGTGCGAAGAGCACACTCAAGACACCATCACAAAGCCGGGACTTTAAATGAGAAAGAAACGATTTCTATTTTGTTAAGCCACCAAAATGTCACAGGTTTATTCATTTGTTCCAGTACTTAGCTCTACCTGAACTAACATCTCTGCTGACGACCTAATCTCACTTACAAACAGAAAAATTCAGTGTTTAGCTATCTCTCTCCCCTCACTAAATTCCAAAGGCTTACAGATCTTCATGTCCTAGTTCATTTTTTCAGTGAGCCTTCTCAATTTTGCTACTATGCTGAAATGATATCAAATTTCTCTGTACTGATATAATGAGCTTTAGAACGCCCCTAAATATTAACATTGATCCTATTTCTGCACTTATGTCTAAGTAACAGTCCCTGGAAACATGCTTCCTTTTGGAAGGAACAAAAAATAGTCAAACAAAAATTCGCAAAAGCAAATCATCAAATAAAAGATTTGACTGAACAACAAAAAAAGCCCTTTTAAAATACTTCTGCTCTTCATTCTGTCAACATTTATCAAACAGCTATTAAGTATCTGGGATACATCAGTTAATAGTAAAAAACTTTTGTAGAGACTTGTCGAGTCCACATTCTAGTAGAGGAGAGAGAAATAATAAAGAAAGAAACATAATAAATATGGCGATTACAGAGTAAGTCAAAACGTGTTAAGTGCTATGGAAAAATAAAAAGAGCAACACAAGAGCTATGTGTGCTGGGTTTTTAAGAAAAACCTTCATATTTAAGCAAAGAGAAATTTAAGCAAGATAAAGCCTTTACTCGGGGTTAGGTTCTGAAGTCTACAGGTAAATTAAATCCATATAATAAGAAAGCAATGGGACCACTTACTAGCTTATGACCTTGGACAAGTTGCTTAACTCCTGTGAGTCTCAATTTCCCCACTTATGAAGTGGTAAAAATAATATTTATGATTTAGGGATACTGCAAAGGTTATATAAATATAAATATTTAATATATAAAGAACAATGGCTTTAAAAAAATATCTGTAACTGGCCTAAAACACTCACTTAACCCATCATTCACATTCTCGGATGAGAGAATTAAAATATTAGTTAGGGCCTGAACTGAGTTTTGTGCAGCTGAATGTCTCAAAATTAAATGACAATTTTTAGTATTATCACAGTGATATGAACTAAACCAAAAAAAGAAATATTTTTTTCTTTGAGATGGAGGACATTTCCCCCAACTGTTCATTTTTCAACGAGAAAAAAAAAAAAAAAACAACCAAAAACATGACAGGGCACGAGAAAAAGTTTTAAGTGACTTATTTCAAGTAACTAAGTATCTGTCATTTGTTTAACCATCCCTTGGGACAATCTGTAACCCACTCTGATAAGAAATGTGTAGAAAACAGACCTAGCTTTTTGTTGTTGTTCAATTATTAGTAGGACACTCAATGTTTGAGCTCACACAAGTATCCCTTAGGGACATGCTCTGCGTGCCATTGGCACTGTTCTTAATGAGGAAAAGCACAGAACTCCTTTAGTTCGATGCCAGAATTGTTTTATCTTCAAGTCAAAAGAACAACTATTTGGAGTAACACCAAAACAAGCATTTAACAATTACAAGCAGCAAGCTATTCATAAGCGTCACATTGTTAATGCTACTCTAATTATAAATAACCGTATTTTATCAAATAAAATATCTGTCAGCAAATTTTTAAGTCCCAGACACCTCTTTGACTGCTTTATTCCTTAACTTTAAGAAAAAAAAACTTTATTGTTTCAATTTAAAGAACCTCACTTAATTTTACAGACTTCCTACAGAAAAGTGAGACACAGAGAATCCTTAAATTTTTAATTCATGGGTAGGTAATCTCAAAGAAAACTTACAAATCATAAACAAAGGCCTTAAACAGAATATGGTGCTTACAACAATCCTCAATGATAGTGAACTGGGAATATCTGAAGAAAGACTGCTCCCAGTTTACTAACGTCCTATCTAAACTTTTTCCAAGAATGTAGTGCTTCCTGCCTGATTTAAGAAACACTCTACTGACTCAATGAAATGTCCCCTTTGCCTCTTTTTCTCCATTTCTGTTTTGTTCTAAAAGCCAAGTATGACTTCCTAGGTTTCTTTTAGTGTCATCATCCATATGGTCCTTGCTCTTATTTAAAGCTTTTCCTTATACTTTACTCATTGATCCATGAAGGACCTACAACATAAATGACTGGGCCAAATAAAGCAAATCTACAGTGTCCCTAGATTAACTGTGCTTTTTGAACGTCACACAAATGGAAGTATACAGTTAGATACTCCTTTGTGTCTGCTTATTTTGCCCAACACAATGTCAAATTCACATTCGCTGTCGCATACGGTTACTTGCTACATAGTACTACATTGTACAACTACACCACAATGTACCCATTTTCCTGTTGATAGACATTTGGGTCATCTTTTACTTTTAGGATATTATGATTACAGCTGTTATGAGGTTTCTTGCACATGTCTTTTGGTGACATAAGCCTCACTCCTCTTGGGTATATACCCAGAAGAAATCATATAGTAGACAAGTTCCCAGCTAGATATTGCCGCCAAAGTTTTTTTAAATGGTACAGGCAGTATTTATGATTTAGTCACGCTGGTGAGTGAATGGTATCTCACTGTGGTTTCACTTTACATTACTCTAGTGAATAATGATGCTGAACACCGTTTAGTGAATATTCAGTCATCTGAATATTCACATTTTTAAGGCCCCTATTCACCTTTTATGGTCCTTTTTTTTTTTATAATAAATTTATTTATTTTTGGCTGCATTGGGTCTTCATCGCTGCACATGGGCTTTCTCTAGTTGTGGCAAGTGGGGGCTACTCTTTGTTGCGGTGCGTGGGCTTCTCACTGCGGTGGCTTCTCTTGTTGCGGTGCACGGGCTCTAGGCACACGGGCTTCAGTAGTTGTTGATCCGATTTTCCTTTAGCAGTTAGTGCTTTTTTGTGTCATTAAAAAAAAATCTTTCCTACCACAAGGTCACGAAGATACTCTCGTATGTTTTCTTCTAGAGGCTTGTTTCAGCTTTCACTTCACCCTTCTTTCTCCCATTATCTCTGATCTTCTCTCCCAACCCTGCCAAATCTGTCACATGCAAGGCTGTGCTTGCATGTGGCAACATAAACTGAATTCATGAAATCTTTTTTATTATATGTGCTATTATTTTGAAAATCAAATAAATCCCTGATAGTAAATAATAAATGATGAGGATGGGAATGTACCCCCTTTCAGAATATACTATAATGACTCCTCATGGAAATGTGTTATCACTTTAGCTTATAATAACACGCCTCCAGTTTTAACCGATACACGCAGGCACCTTCTCTTACTAATATCAACACGTTTCAACAACCACAGGTCGACATTTCTGAAAAACAAGTGCTGAAATGATAACCAGACTAAAACTGAACATATATTGACCAGGTACCAAATGAACTCATTTCCTACTACTGAACTTACCTGAGCTCAGTGGAATCAGCTATTTGATAGAAAGGAATACAGAACTTCCATTTACTTCTATAAATATGCATCAATCTTTGATTTTGTCTTTCTGCAAATTTCAGGGTATGTCTGAATTATACATTATCTCTCCTCACAGTGAACTCACAATAAGAAAAGGATGAAGAGGATCAGATCAAGTACCTTAAACATTTGTGCCAACTAATTTCCAAATGGTGATAATCACCAAGATCCAGTACTCCATGAAACATTTTAAATGAATATATAAAACCCAGTACTGGGCTTCCCTGGTGGCGCAGTGGTTGAGAGTCCGCCTGCCGATGCAGGGGACACGGGTTTGTGCCCCGATACGGGAAGATCCCACGTGCTGCGGAGCGGCTGGGCCCGTGAGCCATGGCTGCTGAGCCTGCGCGTCCAGAGCCTGTGCTCCGCAACGGGAGAGGCCACAACAGTGACGGGCCTGCATACCGCAAAAAAAAAACCAAACCCAGTACTACCCTAAACTTCCCAGTATGGAGTCACACTATGAGATGTTCTGGTCCACCTGGCTAAGTGATACATTCTCTGTCATGAACTTACTATGACTGAAACTTAGAGCCACAAGTGAGATATACCCATAGTGGGAAATGAGTTATGCCCTGTCTGAATACACCCTACTCACTCAAGAATAAAGCTCATCTATTAAGTCTGTGTCCTCAATTACTTTATTAAAATCTATCAATGACTGTCACTACACAGAAAAATAAAGCCCATTAAGCATTTTTAGATTACCTTTACATTACTATTCAGAAGTTCTAATTTTTTAAAGCCAGTAACATTTCACCAAGCATCAATTAAAATTCAGGCAATGCACATAAATCATGTAACGAACTTTTTTTTTTTTTTAATGTTACCACTACAATGAACCTAGACTCACCTGTAGTAATGGCTCTGTGGAACTGATGCATGTCTTCTCCTGAGAGCTCCTGGGCTACCTGCAATATCTTTTGTCTGACACCATCCAATTTAATTTCTGCTTCAGTCAGTATTTCTTCCATATAAGGAGCACTGTAATCAAGATATTGGGAACTTTTAAAACATCAGTCAGATGTTTTGATAGTGAAAAGCTGAAATAATCTCCATATAATTAACATAGGGCTAAATAAATATCCTATGTATCTGGAAACTTCTAACTCAAAACTACAACTATAGTTTACTAAAACAAGGTTAAAAACATGGAAAAATGCTATAATATTAAGTGAAAAGAGAAGTATAAAAAGTTGTACTTATAATATGACCATAGCTACAAGAAAAATTATGTTCATAAAAATATGACATCTGGAGACGTCTACTTTTAGTCAGGATGGAGTAACATGGACAGGATTTATCATCCCACCATAAAACTAAACAACTAAAGAGAAATACATATATACAAAAAAAATGGTTTTCAGACATTGGGCAACAGGCAGCATGGGACACTGATCCCTGAGAGAAGAGTGAAGAAAAGGACATGTGCCTTATTATGACTGTCCCATCTAACTGCCTGCAGTGCAGTGACAGTGCAGGGATGAGAAACTTTGGTGGACCCTGGGAGTCTCCCTGAGCAGAGGGGGAGGAAGTGGGAGTTCAGGTTGGTAAAGATGGCTAAAACTTGCATGGCAGAGTAACAAAGGAGAAAACTACACACAGAGTTTTTAGAGATCTACACAGGGGACCCACTCAAGTCTTCAGCTGAACTCTGATCAGTGCAGACTTGTGAGGAAACTACCCAAGGCTGAAAAATGAACCACCCTAAGTGAGCACGCAAAACGATATACAGAGCTCACACAAGACCAGAAATAGTTGATTCATCACTGGCAGACTGACACTACAAAAAGTATTAAAGGAAGTTCTCTAGGCAAAAGGAAAATGATACCAGATGAAAATCTGGATCTGTACATAAAGGAATAAAGGACACCAGAAATGGGAGATATATATAAAAATATAATTTTTTAATTTTTAAAAAATCATATTGTTTAAGTAAAAATAATAATGTATTATGGGGATTATAAATAATATAGAAGTAGCATATATTTCAAAGTAGCACAAAGGCCAAGCCTGTAGAGGTGAAATGGAAAAGGAAGTATACTATTATAGGGTTCATATACTATAGGCAAAGTGATATGCAAGCTGTCCTTACCTTGTACAGTATCACATTAACTGAAAAGTGTGCGTATCAATATTATGACCTCAATTTGCAAAGTAAATGTTACCACAGAACCATGCAAAGGACAGACATGATTCTGAGATGCACAAGTTTCAATTAACACAGTATTGTGCAAAGAAAGGACAGCAGACTGTGACAAGTCATATATTATAAACCATAAAACAACCACTATAAAACAAAAAGGTACAGCTAATAAGCCAACAAATAAGATAAAATGGAATTATAAAAAATAGTCTTCACAACATTGTAAAGCAATGATACCCCAATTTGAAAAATATATCTTCAACCCAAAATAAGGCAAAAAAGTGGAAAATGGATCACAAATTTAATTCCTACCATATCAATAATCACATTAAATGTAAACGGTCTAAACACCTCCATAAAAGGCAGAGACTGGATAAAATGGATAAATGGATAAAAAAGCAAGAAAGACAAGAAATCCTCTTTAAATATAGACACAAATAGATTAAAAGCAAAAGGACAAATAAAGATATACCCTGTTAACACTAATCAAAAGAAAACTAGAGTAGCTGTATTAACAAAGTAGAATTCAAAACAAAGAATATTTCCAGGGATACTATCATAAAAATAAAGGGTCAATTCATCAAGTGAACAGAACAATCCTAAATATTAATGCATCAAATAAAAGAGCTTAAATACATCAAGCAAAAACTAATAAAAGGGCAAAAAGAAATAGACAAATCCACAATTATCATCAAGAGATTTGAACCTCTCTCAATAATTGTAGAACAAGTATACAGAAAATCAGTAATAACACAGATGATTGAACAACATCATCAACCAATTTAATTGACATTTATAGGACACTACACCCAACAATAGCAGAATACATATACTTTTCAAGTGTACAAGGTCCAGACAGACCATATTCCGAGCCAGAACCAAGCTTCAGTAAATTTAAAAGAATTCAAATCATAAAAAATATGCTTGGAAAATTCCTAAATATTTGGAAACAAAATAACATCCAAACAACCAATGGGTCAAAGATGAAATCAAAATGAAAATTAGAAAGCATTTTGAACTGAATGAAAATGAAAAAACAACATACCAGAATTCGTGGAATGCAGCTAAAGTGTACTTAGAGCCATAAAAGGGAAATTGATAGCACTAAATGCCTATATTAGAAAAGAAGAAATGATCTCAGTTTCTTCTTTGTGATCTCAGCTTCCGTCTTAAGAAACTCTTTAGAAAAGGAGTAAATGAATCCCAAGTAAGCAGAAAGAAGGAAATAACAGAAATCAATGTGTCAGAAAACCAAAACATACAGAATATCAATGAAATCAACAGCAGTCCTTTAAGATCAATAAAATTGATAAACCTCTAGCCAGACAGATCAGGAAAAAGAGAGGATACAAATTACCAACTTCAGGAATGAGAGAGAGAGAACATTACAACAGATTCTACAGAAATTAAAGGATAATAAAAGAACATTATGAGATGAAATGGAAAAATTCCTGAAAAGACCAAACTACCAAAGCTCACTAGCAGAGATATCTACCTTAATCTATTAAAGAAACTAAAGTACAGTTAAAATATGAAATCTGCTCATTAACAGTAGTTATCTTTATGTACTCTAAATGATTTCTCTCATAAAGTATTTTTACTTTCTGTAGTTTATAATTTTTCTGAAGTTTACCATTTTCTCAGTTTACTAATCAAATATATGTATAATATGGACACAATTATGATAAAAAAGTATAAAATATGAAATCTGCTCATTGATAGTGGCTATCCTAGGGTGTTGTCACTGACTTCTTTCACTCGGTATCTTTACTTTTCTGTCATTTTGTATTTTTCTAAAGATTACTATTTTCTAAGTTTACCATAATGCATATTTATTATTTTTTGGTGGACAAATATTTACAAGATGACTGTACACAATAACATGGCTTTTTCTAAAATATTAAGTTCTCCTGTCACAGTTCTACTATTTCTTTAAACTGCTGAATATTGAGAGCAATTGTTTTAAAACTGCAATTTCTAGTGGAAAAAAGTGTTCATAACTAACCAGATCAGTGTTGCTTCTGTCCATAATACAAGCTCAAGTGTGTACAAGCTATGTGAAAACTGGTTCAAAAAACAAGCAAAAACTAATTTTAGAGTCAAGGATGAAAAAGAAAATGTTAACAGTGCCACATTCCAATAAACCTATATATGGCAAATTTGCTTCCACTTAGTGGAATAAAAATTAAAGCATTTCAGAATTACCTTAAAAGTTATAAGTGAATAGAATACTTCAGTAATATTTTAATAATAAAAAGCTCATAAATTATATTTGGTCTTTCTTAAATACTTAAAAGACACATGGTGGGAAGCCAATCATTGTTATCCTTCTAAAGGCATCTGGAATTGGTAATGTAACAAGAATCTCTCTTTGGGAGTTGCAGGGTGGGTGATTTCTACCCCCATGTAGAACAGAGAAGCAAAGAAAGCTAGTCAAATGAAATATGAAGCAAACCAAGATAACAGATGGAGATACCCAACTGCATTCATAAAATATTCCTGAATCTTCTTTCTAATTCACTCCCTTCCTCTTAATTTAGGCTAGTTTAAGCTGGCTTCTTTTACTTGCAACAAAGAAATCTATTAAATATACAGAGCCTACCTAGAAAAATATTAAAGTCCTAGAGAACGAATGTCACAGAGCTGAAGGTAGAGGAACTTTCAAAGAATTAAGCAGTCAACACTATCACATGCTGCAAAAATGTGAGTCAGAAAAAAAGCAGAAGAGTGTGTACTAGACTCAGCAATATGAAAGTAACAAGGGCAATTTCAATTCTGTGAGGCAGAAAGCCACACCGCAATGAACTGAAAAATGAATGGGAAAGTAAGTTAAGCAGAATATAAAATTTATCTAATATTAAAATTTCTGCACACATCATCCAAGGAAAGCTTTAATGTAACAGGTGCTAGTAAACCATTAAAAATTTAATATTTCACAAACAGTAGCTCTATCTTGGTGAACGACCTTAACAGAACATAAATCCCTAGCTGTTCTGAAAATAAGAATTGGTCCCTATTTTTATTAAAATGTTTATTCTTAAAATCTACCTGCTACTAACGTCCTCTGACCCCGGTGTTCAAAAAAAGTCAGCTAGTTACTGTCCACTGACTTACGATATAAATTAAATACGATATATATAAAACTGTATCCAACTGTGACCAATTTTGAAGATATTTACTCACCTTGTAATCCTGTGGAGGAGAAATATTGTCCTTTTACTTTCAACAGTTATATCCCGACTAAGTTTCACAAGTCTCTCATATTTGTCATGTCTTGCATCAAGTTCCTGTTGAAATGCTAAGAACACATTATTATGAACATAAGCATGCTTATTCTGCACTTGAAGCCCATCGAACAACATTGGAGAAACCACCTTATTTATTTTTAAAGTGCTTGGAAATCAAAGACTCTGCCACGAACCGAGATATTTTTTCTTTAACTAGAGGTATGCCTTCGCTGGATTTTACCACTCAGAGGCTCACAGTGAGACATATATTTTGTAACAAGTATCTGTTCTAATAAACATGAGACTTTTACCACAAAATTATCACATATATAAACTACCTACAAAAACTACTTTCAACTACCTCGCTAGGTTATGTAAAGTTATTTTTAGTTACCTTACCATATACAATAAAAATATCTACAAAAAATAAACTGGAATTTTAAAATTAAGTTTATAGGGCTTCCCTGGTGGCGCAGTGGTTGAGAGTCCACCTGCCGATGCAGGGGACACGGGTTCGCGCCCCGATCCAGGAAGATCCCACATGCCGCAGAGCGGCTGGGCCCGTGAGCCATGGTCGCTGAGCCTGCGCGTCCGGAGCCTGTGCTCCGCAACGGGAGAGGCCGCAACAGTGAGAGGCCCGTGTACCGCAAAAAAAAACAAAAAACAAAAAAATAAAATTAAGTTTATAACTCCTTAATAACATCAACTTTCTGAATTCTCAAGCCCTAGTTGCTGAAATACCCATGAACCACTTACTTATCTTAAAAACCACTTTATTTTAGAAGCACTGTCACTCCAAAGACCTAGCAAGTTGCCTGTCCTATAGGGAGCAATCCACAGAGGAATTCTGAATACAAAGGTTTATTCAGAACCTGACTTAACCATGAACCAAATTAGTAGTTGACAAAGACCTAAATACATCTGGTCTTTTATTACTGAGATAATAGTTAGGCTAGGATTTTGCCCAATATTTCAAGACAATGAAATGTATTCACTATTTATTTTGACTACATTAACGACCACTGTGAATTATATACTATAAATACAAAGTTATGGCAATTTCTACCCTCAATGAGCTCAGTCCAGTATGAGACAGAGATGTAAACAAAGAATTAAATGTAATCATGCTATAATAAATATATAGAAAAGGTTCAGTAAAGCAGGAACTACATTTTTCTTGTTCACTATCAACACATGCCAGAACACAGATGCTCAATAAATATCTCCTGACTGAATGGATGGATGTTCAATGAATGCAACGTTTGTCACCAAGTTTGCTTGGGAGGAAAATCCGAAAGGCTTCAAAGGGAAGAAGCTACTTGACCAGGGTCTTGAAGAAAACTATAGTACACCAGGTGGGCAACGGGGCACCAAGTTGGAAGCAATTCCAAGCTTAAAGAACTATGTGCACAAAGGCAGGTAGAAACATGAAACAGCAAAATATGCTTGGAAACAAGCAGCTCAGTATGGGGTGTGTGAGAACATACCGGTGGGGAATATTGGCTTGGCCAAAACGTTCGTTCCGTTAACGAATACGTTGCTCAATAAAGTTCTTGGTGAAAATGAAAAATGCCTTTTATAGTTACTTAAAACCGAACGAGCTTTCTGGCCAACCCAATACTTGCCCCAGTGTATTGATAGTTTTTCCACTGAGTATACAGCTCTATCAATATGCTCTCTACTCAATTACAACTAGTTGTCTTACACCCCTGAAGATCACTGCATGTGCTGTGGCAGTTCTAAAATATGTCCACAAATCACCTGATACCCCTCCCTTCAAAAAGAGGAACCTAATTCCCTTCCTCTTAAATATGAGGCAGAGTTTTAAAACTACCTCATTTGTAACAAAAGAACTGTAGCATAAGTGACAGCGTATGATGTCCAAGATTAGGACATAAGAGAACTGTGGTCTCTTTCTCTTCCTCGGTCCGGGGGAAGCCAGATGCCACAACACGAGGACACTCAAGCAGTGCTATGCAGGGGTCCACGTGGAGAGGAACCCAGAGCTGGCTGTTGGCAGAAGGCCTACCTTGCCGATAGCTGTGGATCCTTCAACCCAATTCAAGCCTTCAGATGGCTGCACGTTAGAACCAACAGCTAACTAAGCCCCCTCTCGGATTCCTGAACTACAGAAACTGTAAAGAACAGGGTGCTGGAGTAATTCCCTGGTGGTCCAGTGGTTAGGACTCCGCACTTCCACGGCAGGGGGGCATGGGTTCGATCCCTGGTCAGGGAAATAAGATCCTACATGCCACGCGGCATGGCCAAAAAAAAAAACAGGATGCTGGGCAGAAGAGTTAGGTGAATTTTGTTTTATGTTGAGTTTTGCAACAGCTTGCCCAAGTTAATATACTGAGAAAAGGGGAGCTGTGAACACATGTACATGTACGATTTACATGTACATGGATTCCCACTCTCTGCAAAGTGCTGCAGTGTCAAAACAAAACTACAGGCCCTGTCTTCAAAAGTCTATCTGGGAAAACAAAACCAATACACGTTAAAAACTGAAAAATTAAATATAGGTATGTATACAGCTGATATATATATATATATATACACACACACACACACACACAGCTGATACATATACACATATATATACACGTTAAACATACACCTAATGAAAACACACATATATACCTGATACACACACACACACACACACCTGGGGGGGTGAGTATATATAGTTATCAGGTCCACAGTAATTTTTAGTTACGTGGCACGTCTGATGTTAATTAACTAATGTTTACCTGCGAAACTGTAATGGGAAAAAGAGTCAAGACGTCTGTAATCTCAACTCTGAGGGCAGACCCAGCACTATGGCAAAACCCCCGGGGAAATTATCAGAGGCTGTTTTCACATGCATAACATGGCTAATCGATCCTTCTTACAAACTCTTTAGTTCTCTTCCCTTCGCCAGCTTACATGACAAGAGAACTTACATTTGAAGGCCAACATCACAGGTGAAGAGGAATTAACATCCTTCCCTTCTCTTCTCTGGTTATGTGGGAAATTGTCATGCTTCCTTTTCCTGAACCCTCCTGATCCTTACGTAGAGAAGGAGAAAAAGGTTGGACAAGGCTCTTCCATCGCCAAAGAGCTGACAAAACATGACACAGGCAAACCCCTCCCTTCCTTTAAAACCAGGCACCCCCAAGGCCCTCGCCACAGAGGCTTCCTCAGCACACGACAGGAAAGCAACCCTGCTTTCTCCCCCCCAAACCTTACGCTCACCCAGGCCTCCCCCAACGAGTACCTTGGTCTGGCACAAGGTGGGGCAATAACCGAACTAAGATAAAAACGGCTCGAGGATTAAAAACAGAGAGGCGCAAACAGGGCCAATGTGGCCGGGAAATCACCAGGGCCGCCGCCCCTCCCGGAGCCTGCGCGGGGAGAGGGCACCTTTAAGGGGTGGGAAGTGGAAAACGCGACCAAAAGGCTGGATAAGATAAATAAATAACGCCCAAAGCCGTTGAGGACGCCACCTTCTTTGCTGCTCATGTCGTCACGGCCTACGGCGAGAAGAGACGACACTCGGCGCCTCGGGGCGTGCACGATGGGTACAGCAGCGGCCGAAGAGCCCGAAGCGCTAACCTGCGCAGCCGGCCGACGTCGACGCCCCGGCCGGAAGCGCACGCCCGCAGCCACTCAAGCTTCTCCCTTTTCCCTCATACACTTCCGGTCGCGTCCCGGTCCCGCCTCCGCTGGCTCCGCCCCGCGCGCGGCCCGGAGGACCTCGCGCCCTCGAGCCGTTGTCACGCCTGCCCTCTGCTGTGCCTGAAGACAGAAACGACTTTACACGCTTCTCTGCATGAGCCGTCCATTAAAAAAGACGATGCATCCCCCTGAGGGTGAGAGCAGTGTGAAGGCGGGAAAGCGACGAAAGATGTACGTGATTTTTTTTTTTTTTTTTTTTCTCAAGGCACCTTAGGAGCACCCTCGCGTTCCCTCGGCGTGGCCCCCGCCTCCCGCGCGGTGCATAGTGGGGGGTTGTAGTTTGCCGCTGGAGCCTGCCCGGCGGCGCCTGGGGCTGGCGGGTGAGGAAGGGATCAGCGTCGCGTGTCCTGTGGGATGGTCTTCTTGGGATCGAGGCAAAACCTTACAGAGTTAGGAGTCTTTTAATTTTCCATTCCTGGCGGTGACTCCAGAAGCTTAGGTGATGGAAATGTGCAAATCAGTCAGTGGAAGGCGTTGCTGGTACTTTCTCCGCTGTGTCCCATCCCCGCCCCCCCGCTCCGGCCTGTCCCACTTTACCTCCCTCCTCCTCCGTCCTCCGCTGGGCTCCTCTCCCGCCTCCCCGTAGCCAGACTGCCTATCTTCACGGTGGTCTCCGCCGCTGAGTGGTTGTGTGACCTTGAGAAAGTAATTCACCCCAGCTCAATTTCTTCATCTGTAAAATAGAGGTAAAGTAGGACCCGCCTCGTAGGATTATTGGACCACCAAATGAGTTACCACTAAGGCGCAGTCTTTGGTATAGTAAAGGCTCAGTTAAATACTAGCTATGATACCCTTCTCCCACCGTCGCTTTCCAGAAAGAACATGCTCAAGATGGGCAGCTAAGTGGCGCGCCAGCATCCTCTAAGATAAAAACTCAGGCGGAGGCTTCGTTAGTTGGGTGGCCTAGGGCTGGTTGGGAAAACACAAATACTATATCTACGTTTTCCCTAAATAGACTCCATATTGGAGGCACTTGTACACGCAGTCTTTCCTCCTTGTAAATTTAGGAACAAAGGCACAGTAAATGAAACAACTTGGCTAGAATACGGCAGTGATTTCAAGCCCCTGACAGGCCTGTGTCATAGGAAGGTAGTTTGCTCTAGGTAATCTTTAGGGTCTCTTCCCACTTGGAGCCAGAAGCTTGCGAAGCACCACCCATTATATCTCTGCAGCTCTTTGAATACGTGTACTGATTAGCCAGATTCCTTGTGGATAAATCAGGCTCCTGACCACCTGTGCTGAATTCTTGTTTTGCTGATGTTGGGCATAAAATTCTGAGTTTGTGGGAGGTCTGACCCTGCTCACCCCTTATCCACCAGTGGTCTTCTACCCTTTGCTTAGAGGTGACGTGACCATGGGGAGAAAAAAAAAAAAAAAAAAAAAAAGGCAATTATCATATAATTGTAATCATTGTAATGTGACTCCTTTTACATTCAAGGAAGCCAGTAAGTTATGAACATTCTGAGAGTTAATGCTTCCTTTAACTGTAGTCTGGGAAAAGGGTATTTTCCCTCACCCTACTGGTACAGCAGCTCTCAAGACCTCAACTTTCCAAACCCTGGATCCGTCATTATTTTCCTTCAGTAACCACCACTCCTGTTCAGCTGTCCATCTACGGCTGTGCTTCTTGAAATGCTTTTTACCGCTTTCCCCTAAGTATTAGGTCTGGAACACTAAGTTTCACAACCTGTAATGACTCCGCAAAGTATCAATACTTAATGGAGGTGAGGCCCACGAATACTTTCCCAGCACTCATTTGCATATGCAGTTACCCAGGTGGCCCAACGGTAGCTACTCCTTTGTCAGGAAATGCCTTTCAACCTGTGTGGCAACCTGCAGAATGCATCTCCACCCTGTCTCCTTGTTGTATTGCTTCAAATGCATACGTGTAAGTTTCGGAATTTGGTGGAACATATTTTTTTTTGTTTTTAAGGTGGGGAGAGGAAGGTAAAGGTTTTCAGTAAGATTCCACTTCTGGGATGGTGTTTTTTCCTCACGTTGCATTCTGATTGCCCACATTTTTTTTTTTTTTTTTTTTTTTTTTTTTGCGGTACACGGGCCTCTCACTGTTGTGGAGCACAGGCTCCGGATGCGCAGGCTCAGCAGCCATGGCTCACGGGCCCAGCCACTCCGCAGCATGTGGGATCTTCCCAGACCGGGATGCGAACCCGTGTCCCCTGCATCGGCAGGCAGACTCTCAACCACTGCGCCACCAGGGAAGCCCTGATTGCCCACATTTGACTCTGACTAAAGCTCTACACCTTCCAACAGCACCTGTTTTTATTCAGTCTATAAATCCTCACATTTGTCACCTTTACAGAAAAAAAATCACATACCGAAATTGGTTTTGGTTATTTTAAAAAGCATATAATCAAGTAAGAGAAGAAATATAGGCCCTCAAGAGATTTTCTGCTTCAGCATTTACTTTATTATGTACTTATTACATAAACTGGGGACGGGGTGTCAGGGAGCTGGGCGGGCACAGGGAATCATGAGAAATTGCTGGAACCTTGAGTGACCATTTCTAAAATAACCATAATATTTAAAAGATACCTGTAGGGTCGGAAGAGGTATTGTGAAGTGTACACATACCATTTCACAGATTTATTGTTTAAGCAATGCTAGGACGTAGTAGGAGAAAATTGATGTTCCAGATCTTTACTGGAGAAGGAAGCTGGTATTTGAGGAAGTAACAAGGGATGGGCAAAACCACAATGAGATACCACTTCACATCCCACTAGGATGGCCGTAATCGAAAGTAACAGAAAATAACAAGTGTTAGTGAGGATACGGAGAAATTGGAATGCTCGTATGTTGCTGGTAGGAATGTAAAATGGTGCAGTCACTGTAGAGGATGGTTTGGCAGTCTCAAAAAGTTAAACATGGAATTGCCATATGACCCAATAATTCTACTTCTAGATGTATACCTTGTACACAGACGTTCATAGCAGCACCATTCACAATAAACAAAAGGTGGAAACCACCCAAATGCCACCAGCAGATGATTAGATAAACAAAATATGGTATATCCATGCAATGGAATATTATTTGGCAACAAAAAGAAAAGAAATACTATCCATGGTACAATATGGATACATTATACTAATTGAGAGATGTCACTCACAAAAGACCACATATATGATTCCATTTATTTGTAATGTTTAGACTAGACAAATCCATAGAGACAGAAAGTTTCATTACTTAGGGCTGAGAGCAATGGGGCACGGGATAGAAGGGTGATAGCTAAAGGGTATTGCATTTCTTTTTGAGGTGATGAAGATGTTCTAAAATTGACGGATGATGGTTGCACATATCTGTGAACGTGGTAAAAACTATTGAATTGCATGAACTGTAAATAGGTGAATTATATCTCAATAAAGCTGTTAAAAAATTTTAAAGTGTGAAGGGAAACAATCTTCAAATCCAGTAAATACATACATGTAGGTATATAGACATACTTCAATGTTATTAGGGAAAAGCATTAAGCAAAATACCTTAATTTTTAATAATCTGTAATAAAATATAAAGTATTTTTCCTTTACAGATTATATAATCTTCAACGAACACTTCTGTGAACAGTTTGTGCCTGGCAATTTGATTTGTGCCATTAAGGACACAACTATTTTCTTATTTAGTCAACAAATATTTATTGAGTACCTACCATGTCATAGGTGCTATTCTAAGCCTTGGTGATCCTTAGTCTTATGAAGTTTATTTCCTAGTGAGAGGAGACAGATGAAGAACAAAATAAGTAAAGTATTTGGCATTAGAAAATGATCATTGCTATAAAGAAAAATAAAGTGAAGGAAAGAAAAAGAGATGAAGGGTGAGGTTTCCTGCGGTGAGGGTAAGAGTTGCAATTGAGAGAGGATGGTCAGAAAAGGCCTTGCTGGGAAGCAGACATGTGGCCACAGATCTGAAGGAGGAACAAGTGGGCCACGCAAATATCTGGAGTATTTGCCCTGCCCTGTGTGCCAGTAATCATCCCTGTTCTCACCTACATATATTTTTTATTTGTTTGTTTTCTTCTGCATCATTCCCATCACCATAGAAACTTGGTGTCATATAGCACCTGGCACATCATGGATATTCAATATTTGTTGAATGATTGAGCAAACGATATGCAAATACATTATCCCCATCTGTAGCTCACGTTTTATTTTTGTTATAGTACCTGGTTGAAAGGAAGTTTTAAATATTTTCTTAAAGATTCTTAAGCCCATGTAGCTTCTTTTTCATCTTTTAAATTTTATTTTTAATTTATTTATTTAGGCTGCTCTCGGTTTTAGTTGCAGCACGCAAGCTCTTAGTTGCGGCACGAGGACTCCTAGTTGTAGCATGCGGACTTCTTAGTTGCAGCATGCATGCGGGATCTAGTTCCCTGACCAGGGATCGAACCGAGGCCCCCTGCATTGGGGGCGCAGATTCTTACCTGCTGGAGCACCAGGGGAGTCCCCTAAATTTTTAGTATAGTCAAATTTATCAACTTTTTCCTTCAGATTTGTGTATTTGATGCCTTGTTTAATAAAGCCTTTCCTACATTAGGTTATGAAAATATCGCCATATACTTTCTTGTAAAAGTATAAAACTTGCATTTTCCATTTAGGTCTTTAATCTACCTGGAATCAATGTGTATATTAATAAATGATTATCTCACAACCACGTATTGACTCTTTTATCATTTCTCCACTGATTTAGAACACCACAGTGGTCATATATCAAGATTCCATATATGCCTGGGTCTGTCTCTAGGTTTCTTGTTCTGTTCCACTGGTCTATTTGTTTATATACCGATAGCACATTCTCTTAATCACTATAGCTTTGTATTATGGCTGGATCTCAGGAAGGCCAAGTTCCCCTAGCCTCCTCTCCCTACAATATTCTTCACAGTTTTTGCAGGTGGTCTTTTTCACATCAGTTTTAACAGTTTTTAAAATTGAGATGTAATTCACATACTATAAAATTCACCCTTTTAAAGTGTAAAATTCAGTTGTTTTTAGTATGTTCACAAGGTTGTACATCATCTATTTAATTCCAAAACATTTTCTCTACCCCAAAGAGAAACCCAACCCCATTTACAGTCATATCCCATCCTCCCTCCTCAGCCCCTGTCAACCACTAAATCTATTTTCTGCCTCTGCAGATTTGCTTCTTCTGGACATTTCGTACACATGGAATCATACAATATGTGGCCTTTCATATCTAGCTTCTTGCGCACTGCATAATGTTTAAAAATTCATCTACCTCATGGCATATATCAGTACTCCATTCCTTTTCATGGCTGAATAACATTCCCTTGTAAAGATATATGTTTTGTTTATCCATTCACCAGTTAATAGACATTTGGGTGGTTTCCACTTTTTGGCTATTCTGAGTAATACTGCTATGAACATCTGCCTACAAGTCTGTGTGTGAACATAAACTTTCAGTTCTCTTCAGTATATACCTAGGAGCAGAACTGCTAGGTCGTTTGGTTCCTACCTATTTTGGAATTGGCTTTCCAAGGTCTATGAAAAACCTTGTCAATCTATTAATTAAAATGCACTGAATGTATAGAGTAATTGGGGGAAGAATTTATGGCAATGAGTTTTCTATTAGCTCTGTAAACTGTGGGAATCTCTCCTGATTTATTCCTTTTTTTAAGTTCTTCATAAATAGACTTTCGCTTAACTTTCATTAGATTTATTCCTAGGTTCGTTATAGTTTTTATTAGCTGTGTATGCTGTGAACGTAACAGTTTTTGGAAGTACTATGAGTGGGACCTCTATTTTTTATGTCTTAAATTGGTTCTCTAACTAGTAGATAGATATTATTTTGAGCCAGCAAAGCCTGAATACTAAGTCTGTGTAGTTATCTTGTGCAGTATCAAGGGTGGTATTATGCACAAAGATACACTTTTAAGATGTTTATAGCTACATTACAACAGAGGGAAAAAATGAGTGTCTAACAATAAATGAATGACTAAAGTGGGTATTTGGAAATGGCATAAGATATTGTAACACAGAGAAGTGTATGATTAGTCAAGTGGGAAAAAGTTGAATTTAGTTTGATCACAACTAAGTATTAAAAAATACACAGAAAAAAAAAATACACAGAAAAACGTTAATGTGTGTTGCTCACATGTATGTATTGAGTTGGAGACAATAAAGTTAATGGGAATATATTTTGGAGCAAGTCTTCTAGAAAGCACGTTGACAATTTGTACTAAGACTTTTAAAAATGATGTGGAGAAAAGAAGCCCTTATACACTGTTGGTGGAAATGTAAATTGGTGCAGCCAATACGGAAAACAGTATGGAGGGTCCTCAAAAAACTGAAAATTTAATGACCATATATACTCAGCAATCTAATTCCTGGCTATATGTCCAAAGAAAATGAAAATACTAATTCAAAAAGATACATGCACCCCACTGTTCATAGCAGCATTATCTACAATAGCCAAGATATGGAAGCAACCCAAATGTCAATCAACACAGAATACAGATGAATGGATAAAGAAGATGTGATATAATGGAATATTACTCAGCCATAAAAAGAATGAATTTTGCCATTTGCAACAACATGGATGGACTTGGAGGGCACGATGCTCAGTGAAATAAGTCAGACAGAGAAAGACAAATACTGTATGTTGTCACATAGGTGGAATCTAAAAAAGAAATGAATATAACAAAACAGAAACAGACTCACAGATATAAAGAACAAAATATTTAACTGAATCACTTTGCTGTACATTTGAAGCTAACACAACATTGTAAATTAACTATACCTCAATTTAAAAAAAAAAACAAAACTAGTGGTTACCAGTGGGGAGAGAGTCGAAGGGAGGGGCAAGATAGGGGAAGGGGATTAAGAGGTATAAACTACTATGTATAAAATAAGCTACGAGGACATATTGTACAGCACAGGGAAATATAGCCATTATTTTGTTTTTTGTTTGTTTTAAGTTTGATTAGGGCCCGTTTGTTTTTTTTTTTTAACATCTTAAAATTTTTATTTATTTATTTTTGGCTGTGATGGGTCTTCATTGCTGCACGTGGGCTTGTAAGTGGGGGCTACTCTTTGTTGCGGTGCGCGGGCTTCTCACTGCGGTGGCTTCTCGTTGCGGAGCATGGGCTCTAGGCACGTGGGCTTGAGTAGTTATGGTGCACGGGTTTAGTTGCTCCATGGCATGTGGGATCTTACTAGACCAGGGCTCAAACCCACGTCCCCTGCGTTGGCAGGTGGATTCTTAACCACTGCGCCACAAGGGAAGCCTACCAGTATTTTGTAACAACTTTAAATGGAGCATAATTCATAAAAATATTGAATCACTATGTTGTACACCTGAAACTAATATTGTACATCAACTATACCTCAATTTTTTAAAAAAAGACAAAAATGTTTTTACCAGTTGACCTAGCAATTCTACTTTTTGAAATTTATCCTAGGCAACTATTCAGAAATGTAGACAAAGACTTAGATATGAATTCAACATACTAGAGATTACCAAAATTTGGAAACAATTTTCTGTATAAGAATAGGCGAGGTTAAGTTGTATAAATTATGATGCATCCATCTGGAGGGTAATTATGTAACCATTATAAACACAGTTGACAAAAATACTTCAGTGTTTTTCTCACACAGTTACAATATACTACTTTTGTCAGGGCCTGAAATTTTACCTTACTTACAAGCTTATGTTAGCCTTTTACTATTTCATGGATGCTGGCAGCGAAGGTAAGCCTCGTGGGTCAGAGATAAAGAACTGAATTACAACAAGCAACGTATCGTGTCACATTGGTTTCCCTTGCTCCCCAAGTTACATAGGAGAAACACAGAGGAGCCCAGATGGATTCTGTGCACATAGCAGATTTTTATCACAGCTGAGGAACACTGAACTGGAGACTCCACTGCTTTTATAGCAAGCAGTAAGCAAGCTTGCATTTTTCTTAGAGATGTTGTGTCATCTCTCAAGTTTACTCACTGAAACACAACCCTGGAAAATAGACAACTGGTGTAACATATGTTTGTATGTTTATAAAGACTAGTTAAGAAGCACCAGGATATGTGCAAATATATATGTTTGTGTGCATGCATGTATACATACATATACATGCATGCTAGCTGCTCCTGGCATCACTGTTTATATTTAAAAATTGGAAGAGAAGGGGCTTCCCTGGTGGCGCAGTGGTTGAGAGTCCGCCTGCCGATGCAGGGGACACGGGTTCGTGCCCCGGTCCGGGAAGATCCCACGTGCCGCAGAGCGGCAGGGCCCGTGAGCCATGACCGCTGAGCCTTCGCGTCCGGAGCCTGTGCTCCGCGACGGGAGAGGCCACGACAGTGAGAGGCCCGCGTACCGCAAAAAAAAAAAAAAAAAAAAAAAAAAAAATTGGAAGAGAAGGGGAGAGGGGCAATATAGGGGCAGGAGATAAAGCAGTACAAACTACATGTATTATGTATAAAATAAGCTTACAAGGATATATTGTACAACACAGTGAATATAACCAATATTTTATAATAACTATAAATGGAGTATAACCTTTAAAAATTGTGAATCACTGTGTTGTACATCTGTAACTTATATAATTATTATATCAATAATCAACTATACTTCAATAAAAAAATTTTTTTAATTGGAAATTATTTTATTGTCCACCAGTATGTTAGTTAACTAAATTTGGATGCACTCATACAATGGAATAGTATGTCAACTTTTAAAAAGAATGAGATAGACTTACGTATTTACATTAACAGATATTCAAGATATATCATCAGGAGAAAAAGGCAAGTTTGCAAAACGGTACTTAGAGTGAGATCTGATTTCATAATTTAAAAAAATGTAATTTGGGTTATATATAGGAAAAAATATGAGAAAGAATACACCAGATGTTAACAGGGGTTATATCTGGAGTCAGAAATATGGAGAACTTTCACTTTCTAAAGTATAAATTTCTCTAATGCTTGGATGTTCGTTACATCAACCAAGTATGACTTTGTAATAGAAAAGAAAATAGAGGGGCTTCCTGGTGGCGCGGGGGTTAGGAATCTGCCTGCCAATGCAGGGGTCACGGGTTTGATCCCTGGTCCGGGAAGATCCCACATACTGTGGAGCAATTAAGCCCGTGTGCCACAAATACTGAGCCTGCACTCTAGAGCCCACGAGCCACAAGTACTGAAGCCCATGTGCCTAGAACCTGTGCTCTGCAACAAGAGAAGCCACCGCAATGAGAAGCCCACACACCGCAACCAAGAGTAGCCCCCACTCGCTGCAACTAGAGAAAGCCTGCGCACAGCAACGAAAACCCAATGCAACCAAAAATAAATAAATTTTAAAAATTAAAAAAGAAAACAGACTGAAGCAAATATATCTCAGTGTTAAATGTGGGTTTTTTTTTCTGAATGATATGATTCCGGGAAGTTTCATTTTCATCTTCCAAACTGTTTATGGCAAATATACATATATTTATAATAAGGGAGAATATGTTATTTTAAAAAGTATTAATAGTATTTGTCTTCAAATATTGGTGTGTGGAGGTTTTTTCCCTTCTCTCTGTATATTTCATATGTACTATAACAAGTACATTGCTTAATGTAAAATGGATGCAATGAACTTGTATTCCTTTGTTCTGCCCAGCGTCCCTTGCGTGCATTACCCCTTCACACTCCAGTGGTAAATTGCCCTCCAACACTTGCGGTGTGGCTGCTATTTGGAGGATCTTCCACATTCCAAGCATAGGTTTTGCTGGTCAAGCAGTGATAGTAATGAGAGAAGAGCACTCACGAAGGGAGACCTTTGGCATCGCTAAGGCTGAGACTCTCACCTGTCCCTTGGGGGCTCTTCAAACCACTGAACTAATGGTTCTCAACAGAAAGATGATTTTCCTCCCAGGGAGTATTTGGCAATGTCTGGAGACCTTTTTGGTTGTCACGGTTGAGGGGTGACAGGATCCTACCCTATCCATCTAGTGGGTAGAAGCCAGGGATACTGCTAAACATGTTACAATGCACAGAACAGCTCCTCACAGCAAAGAGTTATCCAGTCCAAGATGTCAACGGTACAGAGGTTGAGAAATCCAGCACTAAACAAACAGGTGCAGGGGGATGGGGGAGGGGCACAGTTCTACTAACTGACCTTGACTATCAAAAGGAAATAGGGTTGCTGTTTCACAATAGATGCTGGGAAAGTACAGCAGGAACACAGGAGATCCCCAGAGGTCCTTTGTTTTATACTGTGTGCAAGGGTCAAAATTATCAGCAGACTAAATTTACAGGCAGGACCAATAAGGATTTAAGGATTTAAGCCCCACAGAAATAAAGGTGTAGGTTGCCCCATTTGGCAGAGAACTTTAGTCAGCTACAGCGTTAGTCAAAGAAAGGCAAAACATGGAATCAGTGGCAGGGGAGGAAAATGGCAAGACCAGCCGAAGCGAGCACTGTGGGCTCTACCTCTACCTCCTGGCTTGCTGTATCTTATACAAAAATTTTTCTTTCCTTTCCTTTACCCATGCTATCGCATCTACGGTGTAATGGTGGTTGTTACATTTATTGTTTTTCCACAAGTATGGAGAAGATATTGACCATGAGCTACGGTAGAAATGACCTAAGAGGATCCTGGACTCAGAGAACAGTGGCCCACAGTGTCACAGGAGATATTTTTTATTCCTGGTCCTATCAAGTGGCACAAAAATTAAATTCAAAATAAGAATTTCCTGAGAAATTGCATCTCTCTAGGTGCCTAAGAATAGAAATCACAAACTTTGGATAGAACAGAAGACAGGGAATTCCCTGGCAGTCCAGTGGTTAGGACTCCATGCTTTCGCTGCAGAAAAGAAAACAAACAAAAAAAAGAAGACAAAAAAATAGTATCTGCAGGTAGATAGGCAAAGAGAGTTAAGAATCTCATTGATAACTTTCACAGAAAAAAAAGTCAATGTTAATAAAGCCCAAATCAGGTAGGAGTATTTTACACTTTCAGAAGACTGTTAATGAAGAATAGACTTTACTCAATAAACGTGTTTTGCAATGTTTGGGGGAAGGGGAAGGAGCTAACAGCTGCATTTTCAGGGTAATCTCTAAGCATGAAATCACGCAGATTTCAAGGGTTGTGCCTGAGTAAAAAGTATCTTCCTCTTACACAAACTACTCCTTCAATTTTGGAGACCAGTCCAGGATCCCTTAATAATTTCCTTTTCTGATAAACTAGTTGGAAGGAATTGTACAGTTGCAAAGAAAAACTCTGATTACAGACATTGTTCTGACGAATAGTTGAGGGTCACAGATCCTCAAGGAAAAAGCTATTGGGCTTAGCTGGATCTGAAGGCACTGAGGATTTTGTGAGTATTTCCCAGGTAGACTAAGGCATGCAGAGGCCAAAGAGTTACTTAAGTGATTACCTATGAAGTGTCCGTTAAAGGAAGGCTTTGGGCAACAAGCCCCTTCTTTAAATGCTGAAGAACGTAAAAGAAAGATAATGACAGGCTTAAGATCAAATTCTTGGCTAAGAGTAGAGAACCAGGAACTGTCTTTGTGCTATGAGGACTTTTAGGTTATTAGCCTCAGAACCCAGGTTGCATAAAATCAGAATCAAAATTTGATCCTGTGATAAGCAACAGGGTCCTACTGTATAGCGCAGTATATAGATAGATGTTAGATAGATATAGATATGTACACATACATGTGTATATATATATATAACTACTGTATAGCGCAGTATATAGATAGATGTTAGGTAGATATAGATATGTACACATACATGTGTATATATATATATATATATATATAACTACTGTATAGCACAGTATATAGATAGATGTTAGATAGATATAGATATATACACATACATGTGTATATATATATATATATATATATATAACTGAATCACTTTGCTGTACACCAGAAACATAAAAAATACATTAAAAAAATAAAACTTGATCCTGTGGATTGCAAAATTGCAAAGTTCAGTTGCATTTACAGCATCAGCAGACCTCATGCAATATTAGGGCATTAACTGAGACAGAATGGAAGATCCCATAACTGAAACGGGAAAATAGGAGAGTAATGGGATGGCTTAGGCTACTCCGCCCTCCACTGAGCATTCCTTCCAAGCAGAAGTAGAGTGTCCCACCCCACACATCTGATGGAGATGTTCCTGCTTTGCTTGGAGATCTCATAACGAACTTGCCTCAGACGGTCACCTTGTAAGTGGTGGCCAAATTGCCTCATCCTTCCTTTCTATCACTTCTCATTTGCCTCTGTGTCTACAAACAGGGTCAGATCCCAGAAGCCAGTTACAAAGTCAAACCCTAATGGAGAAGCCTCACACGACAAAAGACTTTGGTTCATTTATACGGCAAAAACCTGAAGAACGTCAATGACAATGCATTCAATGAGTCTCAGACTAGGGAAAGAGGAGTACTTTCAGACTGAAATGAATTTATTGACAGGTGTTCAAGCAGATGGGAGTGATTCTAATAGTTTGCTTACTCCGTTGTCTAAAACCTGAACTCAGTGGTGGCCAGCGCTAAATGGAATAAAGTTGCAAGAATTCCTTTTTATAAAACAGAGGAGGGGAGATAGGAATGCTAGAATGGATTTACCAAATGTATCTACTCATTCATCCTTCACTTACATCCAGTAAGAGGAGTCTGAATACACTCTCTTGATTACAGCTTCAGAAGTACAATGGTGAGGGATACATCAGACTTTTCAAAGCGATCTAGTAACAGTTTTCTATAATCTGGGGGTGCAGGTAGGTAATTCTGCCATTATTTAAATGGCTTTTTAATTTCAACAGTGTTAATGGAATCCTAGGCAGTGCCCAGAAGAAACACTTAAAAATCAAAGTGGGCATGATTACTAAAATAGCACGGTAGGAACAATAATCAGACTGTAGATCACATAGACCCTAGGACCAAACGGCCCACTAATTTCCTAGCAAATAGGGGCTTCACTTAAGTATCCATGATCGAATAGCACTGCCCCTCACCTAATTCCCATCCTGAGTAAGTTTATTGACTTAGAGTTTCTTGAAGGAAAGGGGAGGTAAGATACTCTTGAAGAAGACTCCAGCAATAACATCACCAGCACATTCTGTAAATTATCCCCCTAAGTCTTCCCTTAAGGGACTTGTGTTCACTTACCAGGATAATTATGGCAAAGACTACCTGGGATCCAGAAGACTATGGTCTACTGGTAAGTGTGGGGCTTTATTGGGACTAGGTGATTAAAGAGTTTTTATCTGAGTCAGCCTCATGCTTGGTTCAAGGGGACTCCTAGCCCATTCCATAGTTGTTTCTTGAATAAACAAATGGATAGTTGGAACACAAGTACTCAACACCGGCAGAATTTTCACATTGACCTTGTGATCTGTGAAATATATACTATAACTGTAGGAAGGGCCAAATGGAAGTCTTTGAAGCTTTTCCTGCCAAAAGACAAAGCCAGAGCAATACCGCATTTCTAGGGAAATCAGAGACTTGTATCACCATCAGAGACTTGATTATTCTTAGCACAATCCTGTTTAACTTCCCTCTTCTGCCAGTGCAAAATGAGTCTAGGATAGAGTGGATTATCGTAACCGTAATCAGGTGGTGACTCAAACTGCCACTGCTATTTCAAATACGGTCTCTTTTCTAACGCAAATCAAAGCCTCCCCCAGCATCTGAAATCACGGCCATTGATCTGTTTACTTTCGCTTCACAGGGACACCAGAGCACACTCACTTTCCTACCTCAAGGTTGTGTCTGTGTAAGAATCCAGTCTGCAGAGATCTTACTCCTCTCACTGTCTCACATAGGACATAGCTCTGGTCTACCCATTGAGATAATCATCATGCCAACAGGACCTAAATAACGTTTTTAAATGTTTTCAGATGTTCAGAGCTCCATCATTTAGTTAGTGGGAACCTTCTATAAAGCACAGGGAGCTCAGCTTGGTGCTCTGTGGTGGGTGGGATGGGGGAGTGGGAGGGAGGTCCAAGAGGGAGGGGATATATGTATACAAATAGCTGATTCACTTCATTGTACAGCAGAAACTAACATGACATTGTAAAGCAATCATACTCCAATTTCAAAAACAAAGAGTAAGTCAAGAAATTGTCTAGATATCCAACAACAAGGGCATGAACCAAATCATGTTTCACTTATATCATGAAAAGAAACTTACGAAGAGCTTGAAATGCCTCCGCAAGTTTCTTATATTAAGTGAATAAATGATACAATGTAACTATGCACAGAAAAAGTTATTAACAATATAATCAATGGTAAGGGTCCAGCAATAAAAGCACTCATATTGCTGATGTAAATGTAAATTGCACAACATTTTTTTTTTTTTTTTAAACATCTTTATTGGGGTATAATTGCTTTACAATGGTGTGTTAGTTTCTGCTTTATAACAAAGTGAATCAGCTATACATATACATATGTTCCCATATGTCTTCCCTCTTGCGTCTCCCTCCCTCCCACTCTCCCCATCCCACCCTTCCAGGCTGTCACAAAGCACCGAGCTAATATCCCTGTGCCTTGCGGCTGCTTCCCCCCAGCTATCTACCTTACTACGTTTGTTAGTGTGTATATGTCCATGACTCTCTCTCGCCCTGTCAAAACTCACCCCTCCCCCTCCCCATACCCTCAAGTCCGTTCTCCAGTAGGTCTGCGTCTTTATTCCTATCTTACCCCTAGGTTCTTCATGACATTTTTTCCCCTTAAATTCCATATATATGTGTTAGCATACGGTATTTGTCTTTTTCTTTCTGACTTACTTCACTCTGTATGACAGACTCTAGGTCTATCCATCTCATTACAAATAGCTCAATTTCATTTCTTTTTAAGGCTGAGTAATATTCCATTGTGTATATGTGCCACATCTTCTTTATCCATTCATCTGATGATGGGCGCTTAGGTTGTTTCCATGTCCTGGCTATTGTAAATAGAGCTGCAATGAACATTTTGGTACATGACTCTTTTTGAATTTTGGTTTTCTCAGGGTATATGCCAAGTAGTGGGATTGCTGGGTCATATGGTAATTCTATTTGTAGTTTTTTAAGGAACCTCCATACTGTTCTCCACAGTGGCTGAACCAATTCACATTCCCACCAGCAGAATTGCACAACATTTTTGAAAAATAATTTGTCAATATACATCAAGAGCCTTAAATAATGTTCGTATTATTTGTGCCAAGGATTTCGCTTCAAGGAATATCCCCTAAAATTATTCAGAAATGCAGCTAAAGCTTTAGAAACAAAAATGTTCAATGCGGAATTATTTTTATTAACCAAACTTGGGAACAACTTAAAACCCTCAAATGTAGGAAGCATTACATGAAGTAAATTATGACACCTGTATAAAATGGAATATTATATAAAGATTACATTTAACTCACATTTTGATACTATTTTAAAAGTCTGTGATATGCTAACTAATAAAGCAAGATATAAATTTACATAAACTATGAGGTCAATCTATTAAATATGTGTATTTCTTTTTTTTTTTTTTTTTTTTAATAAATTTATTTATTTATTTATTTTTGGCTGAATTGGGTTTTCGTTGCTGTGCACAGGCTTTCTCTAGTTGCAGCGAGCGGGGTCTACTCTTCATTGCGGTGAGCAGCCTTCTCATTGTGGTGGTTTCTCTTGCTGCGGAGCACAGTATCTAAGCGCATGGGCTTCAGTAGCTGTGGCTCAAAGGCTCTAGAGCGCAGGCTCAGTAGTTGTGGCACATGGGCTTAGTTGCTCTGCGGCATGTGGGATCTTCCCGGACCAGGGCTCGAACCCATGTCTCCTGCATTGGCAGGCGGACTCTTAACCACTGTGCCACCAGGGAAGCCCTGTGTATTTCTATAGAAAGACTGACTCAGAGACCTAAGCCAGCATAGGTCAAGGATTTTTTAGTGAAGCACTGTTGGTAATAGTAAAAAAATCTGAAATGACTTAAATGTCTATCAATAGGATTATTTCAATAAATTATGGCATATCCATTCAATAGAATAATATAGAGCTGTTGAAAAGAATCAGGTCAGAGTAAATGTACTAACATGGAAATACTTGTCAAGATACCAAGTTAAGTGACATTTAATGAAATATTTAATAAGATTTAGTGAAAGAACAAAAGAATTCAATTTTCACTAAAGTAATAACATACGCACATGTAGAAATGAGGGGGATAAATCTCAAGCATTTAACAGTGATTATCTCAGGGTACGCGGGCCTCTCACTGTTGTGGCCTCTCCCGTTGCGGAGCACAGGCTCTGGACGCGCAGGCTCAGCGGCCATGGCTCACGGGCCCAGCCACTTCACGGCATGTGGGATCTTCTTGGACGGGGGCACGAACTCGTGTCCCCTGCATCGGCAGGCGGACTCTCAACCACTGCGCCACCAGGGAAGCCCAGAGAGTCAGAATTATAAGAAACATTTGCTTCACCTTTTGCATAACTTCTGCAATGTAACCAGCATGTATTAGGTTTGTAATCAAAAAAACCTTTTAACTTTAAAATTTTTAATGAAAGCATGAATACCACCAAAATGTAAGATTGTTTGTATCTGCAGGATTAGTGGCAATTTTAATGTGTTGTATACCTTGAATTATTTCAAATTAGCCGTAGTGTTTTTCCTGCTCTATTAAGGAAAATAATCGTTAGAAAAATGATAACAGTGAATATCTTTGGTTACTGAAACATGGTAGGTTCCCATGCTGCCATTTTCTACGTTTTTCATATTTCCAAAAATGGGCTTGGATTTGAATGTATTATTATGTTATGATATTATTGTATCATATAATATGTTGTTTTTGCCCAGCCCAATATCACCTCCTTTAGGCATTTGTTCTTCTCTATGCCATATAATCCTAAATAAATCTATTCTCTCTCCCAGAACTTGACTTTCAAACAGACACACCCTGGGAGGAAAGGTGATTTTAGCTGAGTCATTTGCAGGTCCACAGCTTCCCAAGAATACGATCCCTGAAACTGCCCTGGTTCCTATCCTCCCCAAGGATCCATTGTTCATCTTTTATTTTGATGCTGGCTGTTCTCCAGAATCCCAGAAAAATTCTTTCATATTTTTTTAATTAGAGTCAGTTTGTATTGCTTGCCACATAAGAACTTTAACTGGTTCAAAAATCATAACCACAGCCTGGATTGCAGGGAACTGTGGGGAGCACAGTATTGGTTATAAGGATAAGATGAAGCAAAAGAGAATCATATTTTACATCCCATGATGGGAAGGTAGCAGCTCATAGTACAAAATGGCAAAATGTTATTACTGTGGCCATCTGGGACTGTGTGCCCTCTGAGAGTGAAGTTCTAGGGGACCAGGTAGGTACTGCAATGAGCCAATTTAAAGGGAATATACAAGTGGGAATCATGAAGGATGGTATGTTTGTTTGGGGTTTTAAAAAATTATTTATTCATTTATTTATTTATTTGGCTGCGCCAGGTCTTAGTTGCAGCATGTGGGATCTTCGTTGCCACGTGTGGGATATTTTAGTTGCAGCATGCAGGACTTTTAGTTGTGGCATGCCAACTCTTAGTTGCAGCATGCGGGATCTAGGTCCCCGACCAGGGATTGAACCCGTGCCCCCTGCATTGGGAGCGAGGAGTCTTAGCCACTGGACCACCAGGGAAGTCCCTGATTGTTTTTAATAGCTGTAAATAACTTAAAACAAACAAAAAAAGAAACAGTAGAAGCATTTGCTTGCATTTGATAAGGATAGCAGTACACATCTACTATCCTGGCTCAGGATATTAGCTCTTGTTCTTTGCCACATGTGACTGACTGACTGCCTTATTATTCTTCAGGGATGCACATGAATTCACTACATTGATGATGGCATGCCAGTAGGATCCAGAGAGCTGAAAATAGCAGGCACCTGAGATGTCCTGCGTGACTCAAATTTACAGCATTCGAAAATAAAAAATCCATGAAAATACAAGATCCTGCCACATTACAAAAGTTATGCCTTTAGTAGGTTAGAATGTGTCAAGGTATTTTCGCTCGTGTCACAGAAAGATATTCTATCTTTCACTAACAACCACAGGGAAGGTGGTACAATATTTGCTGGGCCTCTTTTTATTCTGGAGGCGGCATTTATAATTTCCCTTTTCCTGCTCCAGTACATTTGCCAAGTGACTGAGAAAGCTGCCAGGTTTGATTTATGCTCAGAGCAAAGAGGTTCTCTAGCTAGTCCAGACTACAATACACACAGTTCTGGTGCTTGGGCCTTTTGCCTCAGCAGGTCTAATGCTCCTCAAAGAACTGACTTAACTCAGATGCTCTAAGAAGCTGTTGTGACTCACGGCAGGAAAGTCACAGTACAGGGCCTGAAGATCAAACCTCTTTTAGCAAGTGACCCTTTTTCTTCAAAGAAACCACCTGCTTAGCTCACAAAAATTCAGTCTTACTTCTTTTACGTTTGAATTCAATGACACAAGTCTCCTACTAAGCATCACTTTAGTTGCATCCCCCAAAATTTCATGTGTAATTTTTCACTTCTTTCTGTTGATGCAGTTTAAATTTCTAGTGTGATTTCTTCTTAGGCCTGTTATTTATTTTAAATGTACTTTTAAATTTCCAAATATGGGACTTCCCTGGTGGCACAGTGGTTAAGAATCTGCCTGCCAATGCAGGGGACACAGGTTCGAGTCCTGGTCCGGGAAGATCCCACATGCCGCGGAGCATCTAAGCCTGTGCACCACAACTACTGAGCCCGTGCGCCACAACTACTGAAAACCGCGTGCCTAGAGTCCGTGCTCCGCAATCAGAGAAGCCACCGCAATGAGAAGCCCGCGCACCGCAAGGAAGAGTAGCCCCCGCTCGCCGCAACTAGAGAAAAGCCCAAGCACAGCAACGAAGACCCAATGCAGCCAAAAGTAAATAAGTAAATTTATTTTTTTTTTTAATTTCCAAATGTATGCTATTTTTTGTTTGTTTTAGCTATCTTTTGTTATTGTTTTCTAAATTTAATTGCATTCTGGTCAGAAAAGGTGGTCTTTCTCGGACCAATTCTAAAATTTGTTGAGATTTATTTTATAATTAATACATCTTCTGTTTTCATAAATGCTTTGTGTCCTTTACAACTGTTGGGTGAGGGTTCTACAGGGTTCATGATAATTAGCTTGTTAATTGTCTTGTTCAACTCTTCTATACCTTTACTTATTGCTTGTTTGATTATTTGACTTCTCAATTACTGGGAGAAGTGTATGAAAATCTTCTCCTATGATGATAGATATATCACTTTTTCATTTTTGCACTTTTGCCAAAATTTATTCTATTGATTTTTGAAGATATATTATTGAGTGCATAAAAAATTGGAACTATTGTGTCCTCTTGGTAGATTGCCTTTTGTAATTATCTAATATATATTAAATCATTATATAGGTGCTCTTTATACCTAGTTATCCTTTTTGCCTTAAACTCTATTTTCAAAAATTAATAGAGCTATATTAGCGTTCTTTTGATTTTCTTGCAATTTTCTTTTCATCATTTACTTTCCATCCTTTTTCTGGTACTAGGAGTATCTCTTATAAACAGCAAGGAGTTTTTATTTTTTTAATCCAACCTAACAACATATGCATTTTAACTGGACAGTTAAGTACATTGACATTGATTATGATTACTGATATGATTTATTTCTACCAAATTATTTTATGTTTTCTGTTTTTCTAAATTTTTCTAATCTTCTTCTCTCTTTACTTCCATTATTAAAAAATTGATTATGGGTTTTCTCATTGTACCTTTCTTTTCCACTGGATTGGAAGATGTATATGTCTACACCTGGTAGCTTTCCTTGAAATTGTAATATTTATACATCATGTGCAGCCCTGAAGAATACTAAGGCAGTCAGTCAGTCACATGTGGCAAAGAACAAGAGTTCATATCTTGAGCCAGGATAGTAGATGTGTACTGCTATCCCTATCAAAAAGTTTATCCTTCATCTGTAAGAAATACACTGTATTAACTCCAATCAATCACCTCCCTCCAGACTTCCAGGCATTGCATTGTATTTTGTTGTATTACATTACATTGTGTTACATACACTGTCTAGTATTTTTCTAACTCCTATAACTTAGAATTTATTATCTCCTTATATACCATCCATTTGTTCATTTTTACCACTTTCCTTTCTCTTCATATCTTCTTGAATCTTAGATTTTCCTTCTGAGATAATTTCTTGCTTCAAAAAAAACGAAAAACCTTTGAAATTGCAAACTATAACTCACATACAGAGGAAAATACACAAAATACAATACATTCCCCATGAATGCACAACAGGATCCATTGTAACCCCCTGTGTAACATCTATGCAATGTGACACCCATCCAGTCAAGCAGTAGAGCATCAACACCTCAGAAGCCCTCCCTGCTGCCTCCACCCAATCACTGGCTTTCCTGACTCCCACTAGTATTTTTAGTTTAGTTTTTGTGTCTCAAACTTTCTATAAAAGAATATTTATTCTTTTATGTATGACTTTTGTTCAACATTAGAGTTGTGAAATTCAGCCACGTTGATGAATGTAGCTGTAGTTTGTTCGTTTTCATTGCTGAAAATGTGCTTATCCATTCTACTGTTCATGGAAATTTGAGTCCTTTTCAGTCTTTGGCTACTGCAAGTAATGCTGCTATGAACATTCTTATCTCAACCTCTTGGTGCATGAATGTCCCAAGTGTAAAAGTGCTGGGTAATAAAGTATGCATAGGTTCAACCTCCAAAGAAAATGCCAAAATGTTTAACAGATTCTTGGGTCAATTCATATGCCTACCAGCAGTGTATGAGAGTTCCAGCTGCTTCACATCCTTACAGACCCCTTGGTATTGTTATCTACATTTTTATCATTCTGCAAAGTGTGTGATATTCCATTGTGATTTAAATCTGTATTTTCTAGTCACTAATGATGAAATAAGTCTTCATATGTTCAGTGGTCATTTGGGTATCTTCTCACATGAAGGGCCTGTTGCCCATTTTAAAATTGGATTTTCTATTTTTTTTATTACTCTGTAGAATTTTTTTTGTGTGTGTGTGGTATATTCTGCACACGAGTTCTTTGCCAGTTATATGTATTGAAGTACATTCTTCAACTCTTTGGACTGAATTTTCACTCTCTCGATTGTGTCTTTTGAGGAATAGAAGTCTTTACTTTTAAAATCAATTTTTTTAGGGCTAGGATTTTTGCTTCACCTTTAAGAAGTGTTTCCCTATCCCAAAGTAATGAAGGTATTTTCCTATATCAACTACTAGAAGCTTTATTATTTTGCCTTTCACACTTAAAGCTACAATCCACTTAGAATTGATTACTGAGTATAGTGTAAGAGCCAACTTTCATTTTCTTCCAATTTAGATACCCAATTAAGTATAATTTGTTAAAAATTCATTTTCCCTACTGCTATGTAGTGTCACCTTTGTCATAAATCATGTATCCACATACTGCACTGTCTAAATTATCATAACTATCTATGAAGTCTTAACATTCAGTATAGCAAATGTTAAACCAAGTTTTCACTACAAAAATAAATACAGATTTATTGGAATCCATCATCTTTTTAGACAAAGCTGAATTTGCTTTGCTATTGTTTCGTTTAGGATTTTTTGCATCTATCTTTATGAGAAAGATTGTCCTTTAACTTTTTTTCTTATGATTTCCTTGTTGGGTATTGTTATCAAGGTGATGCTGGGTTCATAAAACAAAATTAGGGAGTGGTTCTTCTTTTCCTGTTCTATTTCTCTGAAAGAATTCATGTAATATTGGCATCATTTATTCCTGAAATATTGGGATTTACACTGAAATAGTCCATGAGTTGTGTGTTTGTATGTGTGTGTGTGAAGGTTTTAAATTTTGGATCAAATTTCTTTAATAATTGCAGGATTATTCAAATTTTTACTTCATCTTGCGTTTTTGAAAAGAAACCGTGTTCTATAATTGCTAAGTGCAATGGTATATACATATAAATTAGGTCAAGTTTGTTCGTTGTGTTGTTCAAAATCGACCATATCCTTACTGATTTTTAAAAAACCTTCTTATTCTATCAGTTACTGATAAAAGTGTATGAAAATCTAATATTGTGGATTTGCCTATTTCTCCTTATAATTCTGTCAATTTATATATGTGTGTGTGTGTGTGTTGGGAAAGGCAGTCATGTACATACAGTCTGCCAGCCCCTGCTCAGCTGCATAAGAATGGGCCGTGGTCCTGGAACACTTCCTTACTAGGACATAAAAAGCCAACACAGCCTGTGCTGGGCTCTTGGCCTTGTGAGAACCTTTTCCTGTTCTGAGCTTGATGTATATGTACTCCTTTGTTCTGCTTAAGCTTGTGTGTCAGTGGCCATCAGGCACGCCCCCAGCTTTCTGTATTTAGACCCTGAGTGGGAGGGGTTGGGATCCTCCCACTGCAGCTTGAAGTGAGATGATGTGGTCCCCTGGTTGGCTGCAGAACAGGTCCGCTGGTCATGGGGGACCAACGCATTGCAAGAGGCTGGATCTTGTGCACATTTTATCACTCTTTTTTTTTTTTTTTTTTTTTTTTTTTTGCGGTACGCGGGCCTCGCACTGTTGTGGCGTCTCCCGTTGCAGAGCACAGGCTCCGGACGTGCAGGCTCAGCGGCCATGGCTCACGGGCCCAGCCGCTCCGCGGGATGTGGGATCTTCCCGGACTGGGGCACGAACCCGTGTCCACAGCATCGGCAGGCGGACTCTCAACCACTGCGCCACCAGGGAAGCCCTGACCACACTTCTAATAGCATAACATTCCACCCTGTGGCACAGCCTGACCACCCAGTGAGCAGTAAAACAACGTATATATAGTTCTATACAATTATATTCCACCTAATTATTAGTTCTTCACAAATTATGTTTTACATGCAAATTGTGTGTGTGTGTGTGTGTGTATTCCTGTTAAATTGAAATCTTGGTTTAACATTTGCTATTTTTCTTTAAGACGTGAACCTCTTTATCTTAAGAGTTTTTGCTTTAAAAATCAACTTTTTGTACGTATATTAATATAGAAGTAACCAGCTTTCTTTGGGTTCGAGTTAGCATAGTGTCTTTTTCCATATCCTTGTATTTCAATTAAACCAGCTAATTACATTTAATGTAATTACTGGTACATTCAGTTTAAATCCACCACCTCTCTATTCGCTTTTTATTTGTTTCATTTCCCCTGTGTCCCTCCTTCCCTCCTTGCTTGCATTCTTTTGGATTGACTTAGTTTTTTACAGTTCTTTTCCCCCAGCCCTTCTTCCATTTCTCAGCCTTGTATTATATCCTCTTTTAGCTACTTTATTAGTGGTTTCCTAAAGTTTGCAACGTGCATCCTAGACTTACCAGAACCTAATGCTATTCGGTACTTTTACCCACCTCCTGAGCATCAGAGGTACCATTTTCCTCCTTCTGATGCATGTGCATTGTTGTCGTGTTGTAAATTTTCCTATTATTTTAAATTCTACAAGGTATTATTATTATTAGTTTAGGTAATGAATACTGATAGGATTAACTCCAATGTTTACCATTTTCATTGTTCTTTATTGCTTCTTGCATCTCTGGTCTTCCACCTGGGAGTATAGTTTCATCTGCCTGAGTAATACTATTTAGTATGTCCTTCAGTGCAGGTCTATTCATGGTCAATTGTCTCAATTTTTCTCGGTCTAAAAATATTTGCTCTTTATTAGTTGAAGGATATTTTCTAAGTTGGTAGTTATTTTCTTTCGGCTGTTTAAAAATATCATTCCATTGTGTTCTGACTTGCACTCCTTCAGTCTGGTTGTCAGTCAGTCTAATTGTGGCTGTTTGTTATCTTTATCAACAAATATTTTTAGAGTCCTTTTATTTTGTTTTGGTCTTGTGGAACAGATAATAGAGAAATAGAATAACAAGCATGTTTCTTTACCAGTCCCTCTGTGAGCCACTGATTTATGCTGATAACAGGCTTTTAGGAAAAGGAGGTGATTTAAACACGCTCTCAAACCGTGAAGAGCTATTTTTCATATGTATTGCTAATTTCTTGTTATTTAAAATTGCCTTCAAATTACATACAGTAAATAAAACTAGTCAAGCAGAAACATCTCTATTGGTTGTATTTTAAGAGCTATAAGAAGTTTTATTTATTTGTAAATCTTTATGTTTTGTGTTCTTCCATCAAGAGGCACATAACGTTTGATTGTTTTTTTGTGTGTAATGTTAGCAGCCACTGATAATCAATGGTAAGATCCATCAACTTATTGCAAATGAATTATATCCAATTCAATTATTTCCGCTTTGCTTATTATCTGAAATACTTCTCTAAAAAATAACTTCCTGTCATCTACTGTTTAGTTACTCAGTAGCAGAGTGTGTATAGGAAAGGCAGAATAAATGTCCGATTATTTCCCCTTTATTTATCAGTTTTCTGAATGATGGATTAGTTTACCAGCATCCTTTGATGGTACCCTATAAAGGCTATTTTTGGGGGGGAGGGGTGTGTAATTAGGAACTTGTGGATTTAAATATCCTTGATGTGTTTCAATTTGTTGCAGTTTTCTTTGTTCTCAGATTGTCCCAACTTTGTCTTGTCCTACTTCTGAACATTCTATTCTTTCTTAGTTCTCAATTTTCCACTAGCATTTTACTGGTTTCTTCAAGCCCTCTGAATGTATTTTTAGGCCCAGGTATTTCCTCAGAGAGATTCTTATTCTGTGTCTTGGCTTCATAAAATACTGATTTGCTTCTTTGATCATGTAGTTCAAATCTGGCATCTTTTTAAAATTTCTTCTATTTCTTTCAAATTATTTTTAAACTCTGTGTAAACCATTTTTCAGTCACTTGATGTGTTCTATTCTTTATAGAAAGGAACACTCCCCAAAGAAAACGGAAAATGAACCAATTCTAAATAAGATGGCACAAATCCGAGCAATTCATGAAAATCTAACCTGCACTTAAGGTCCGCATATACTTGAATATAGCATCTTCGTATATTTTTTCACTAAGTTTTTTAATTCTAAGAACATCCCTCTTCACAGCTGTGAGATTTGGTAACTCCACTATACTTTTCAGCTGGTCTTCCCTGTCTAGAGGTGTGTCTTCTGTTGGAGTTACCCCTGAGGCAAAATTTTTGACAATATTCACTTCTTCGGATACTTCCGTGATGGGCAGGCCATCTTCAGACACACTGATGTTTCTGTTCTCACACAGATCCCAAGAACCTACATCTTTCAACGTGTCTATACCTTCTTCAAGTGTTTTCATTCTAAATTACTTCTTCCTTCTCCAGAAGCTTCCTTTTTTTCCTCAAAACTTCAGCTGAGAAGTAATCTTTATTTATTCACTTATGTTTAACTTCAGTTTTATTTATTATTGCTTCACATGTTTCACAGAACTTTCATTTAATATTTCAGCCGTGGCCAGTGGCGTGCTTTCCTCCACTGAAGATTGTGTGCAGAGGAAAACAGAGCAGATTCTGAGCATCGCATAGCACAGCGGCCTCTTTTTCTTTAACACTTATTTTTTTAATTTATTTATTTTTAATGAAGTCTAGTTAATTTACAAGGATGTGTTAGCTTCAGGTGTACAGCAAAGTGATTCAGTTATACATATACATATATATGTACATATATATATTCTTTTCCAGAGTGTTTTCCATTATACATTATTACAAGATATTGAATATAGTTCCCTGTGCTATACAGTAGGTCCTTGTTTTTTTAATCTATTTTATATATAGTAATGTGTATCTGTTAATCCCAAATTCCTAATTTGTCCCTTCCCCTGTTTCCCTTTTGGTAACCATAAGTTTCTTTTCTACGTCCGTGAGTCTATGATTTATAAATAAGTTCATTTGTGTCATATTTTATATCACATATAAGTGATATCATAAGATACTTATCTTTCTCTTTCTGACTTACTTCACTTAGTATGATAATCCCTAGGTCCATCCACGTTGCTGCAAATGGCATTATTTGTGAATCGCTTTCATTCTCCACCCTTGAATTTTGGCCACCTAAGGGTGAAACTTTGTCTCTACCACACCCAGAAAGTGTAACTGCCAAAAATGAAAGACTGTGATCGGCACTAGATCAGGTCTCCTACTGTACCAGCTTCCGCTTTGAGCCTGTGCCGTGTGATGTGGGTTCTGTCTGAAGGATACGCTGGCGTCTGAAGTATTCCTTCAGTTTTCGTACGGCAAGGCAGTTGGCTTATGCTGACACTATTCTCTCCATCCACAGATCTCCTTGTCATGGAATCTGAAGGACCAACTTGTCTTCAGGTTGCTCAGTCCTAGATTTGTTTTTTCTTTTCTGTATCCACACATTTCTGAAAGTCTTCACAATGTTGGGAGAATTCTTCTACCACAAGTTTCTCTTTCGTTGTTTTCTATAGTGTCCCCTGTTTCAGTATTCAAAACTCTTTAGAAAATCTTGAAATCTTTTGATTATTAAGGAAGTATAAAAGTTAGAATCAATTTCAATTGTAAACAACAGAAAACTCAAAAAACAGCTAAAGATACAAATTTCTCTCACACACACATAAATAAAATATGACCTGAGAGGCTCTGTCTGATGGGTGTTTATCCCAGTTTTATACTTGCTGCAATAATATATGACTGCTTATTTCCCAACCTATTCCAGACTTTCCATTAACAGTACTTTGTTTCCTTTTTTTCCGTTTCCTACATTCCATTGGCTACACCAAGTTTTCTCCTGTTACTTTACAAGTTTTCCATTCTGCATTTTTTTATCTTATGATAGTTGCCCTTATCTCAAGAACGAAACTGAATTGATTTCTTAGACTTCTCCACATCTCTATCTTCCCCCATTAAGACACGTACCGTAGCACACTCACGTTGCTTTAATCACACCTCGGCCAACCCCACATTGATTAGAGATACAATTTCAGTTCTGAGGAATTTTTAAATATTTTTGTTTAAAAAACTTTTTGTCTTTCTTTTTTTTCTGTACACTTTTTTTTTTTTGGCTGTGTTGGATCTTCGTTGCTGTGCGCGGGCTTTCTCTAGTTGCGGTGAGCGGGGGCTTCTCTTGTGGCAGAGCGTGGGCTCTAGGCATGCGGGCTTCAGTAGTTGTGGCTCACGGGCTCAGTAGTTGTGGCTCGCAGGCTCTAGAGCGCAGGCTCAGTAGTTGTGGTGCACAGACCTAGTTGTTCCGCGGCATGTGGGATCTTCCCGGACCAGGGCTCAAACCTGTGTCCCCTGCATTGGCAGACGGATTCTTAACCACTGTACCACCAAGGAAGTCCTGTCTTTCTTTTTTACTAATTTGTTTCATCATATTTATTTTCTATATCTCTTGCAGCATCCTCAGGAATTGTTCTCATTTGAGTGCTTCTCCAGTAGTATTTTTTTAATGGATTTTTGTCTGACAAACCTGAAGAATTATATGCCTGGTGATGTCTTTAATATTGTGAGTGTACATATTTAAATGACAGTTTGACTGAATACAAAATTCTAGGTACAAAGAACTACTTCAGTGTTTCAAAATATCAACCCACTATCTTCCTGTGTCCAAAGTCCCTTGGTCTGTATGATGTCAATCTAATTCTTGTTTCTTTGAAGAAGACTGGCTCTTTGTGTGAGCTTTTTAACGTTCTCATTGTCTTTGCTCTTCTTAAATTTTATTATAATATGTCTAGGTATAGGTTTTTCCTTATCTGTCCTCTTTGGCATTCTCTGAGCCCTTTACATGTAGCGTCTTTCATCCTTAATTTTGAGGAATTTATCACCGTTCACTTGAAATATTTCCTCCCCTCGGTTTGTTTTTTTTCTTTACTTCATAGGCTCTTTTATCCAGATATTGGCACTTCCACACTTCATTTCACTTACCTTTGTCCTCTTTCCCCTTCTATTTGATCTTATTCACAAATTCCTGCTTTGGGTGTATCCATCACTATTATTTTCATGGAGCCAGAATATCTGTGTTTAAATCCTGGCTCCGCCTCAGGCAATTTACTTAACCTCTTTGTGCCTCAATATCTCCATCTCTAACGTAGGAATAATGCTAGCTCCTGTCTCACAGAGTAATTGTGGGAACTAAATGAGTTACTATATGAAACACACGTAGAGCATTGCCGGGTACAAAGTAAATAATACATACATTCAAACTGTTACTATTATTATTAATTGTTCTTATATTTTCATACCTGTCATTTCTACTTATCCCTTTTTGACCTCTTGTGTCAGCTTCCTATTATTTATGTCTTCTGTGAGGATATATGTTGCTTATTTTAAATTCATGGTTCATCTGTACCAATAATTCTGCTTTCAGAATTCATGTGGTGTACACTATTCGGTTTTGTTGTTTTTCTAGTTAGCTGTATGTTTTCGGGAAGAGCCATGCCCAGGTCTGGTTTCTCTTCTTGGTGACTTTAAGCTAATAGAGAAGATGTGCCTCCGTGCAGAGAGCCCCGGGTACCACACAGCAGCGATCCGTAGCCCTGTTTCCTGCCACCACACTGGCAAACTCCTGATCGGGGATTTGCTCTTAAAAGTCTTAGCGAGATGCTGCTGCACTGGAAAGAATGAATCTGAGCGTGTGATGCACGGGGTCCTGCAGTTCGGGGTGGGAGTGTGTGCAGGTGTGAGAGCTTAGCACCTGTTTCCATCAGTGTCTCACCTCACTCCCAGCAGGGCTTCTAGCAGGGCTTCCAGCAGGGCTTCTAGGTCACCCTGAAATTATCCTGAGACACCAGCTGGCCTGGCTACTGCTTCCGTGATGATACTCTGAAGGCCATGTGTGGGAGAAGCCAGGTTAGAACTTAAAGCTCTGGTCCCTGGGCGCTCTCCTCCCTAGGCTGAGGCCCCCTCTGGCCATCCCCTCACTCACACCAGTTTGTGAGTCCTCCTGTCTATACTGGGCTTCCCACAGTTTTTCTGTTGGGCCTTCGGATCCTCATTTGGCTCTCACTTCGGATTTGGGGACATAGAACCAGCAGCCTAAGATGGCTGCCTTCTTATCAGGAGCCAGGAATCTCCTCTTCACAGAAAACTTCTAGGCCTTTTCCTCTTTGGTTTCAAAGATAAACTTGATGGTCAAACACTATGAGTTTCTTGGATGACACTACTCACTCTAAAGGTCACCATTGACCTGGGCTCTTTGAGATAAGGATTCATGGAAAGAAGACCACACACTCCCTACCTCCCACCCCAGAGGAGGGACTATTTTTTCTTTCTCTCTCTCTCTCTTTTTCTTTTTTGTTGTTGCTTTTCTTTTCTTTTCCTTCTCCTTCCCCTTCCCGTTCTTCTCCTCTTCCTCCTCCTCCGCCTCCTTCTCCTTCTTCTTCTTCTCCTCCTTTTCTCCTTCTTCTCCTCATTCTTCTCCTCCTTCTTCTCCTCCTTCTTCTCCTCCTCCTCCTTCTTCTTCTTTTTCTTCTTCTTCTTCTTCTTCTTCTTCTCCTTCTTCTTCTCTTCCTCCTCCTCCTCCTCCTTCTTCTTCTTCTCCTTTTCTCCTTCTTCTTCTCCTCCTTCTCCTCCTTCTTCTTTTTCTTCTTCTTCTTCTCCTCCTCCTCCTCCTCCTTCTTCTTCTTCTCCTCCTTTTCTCCTTCTTCTTCTCCTTCTTCTTCTCCTCCTTCTCCTCCTTCTTCTCCTTCTTCTTTTTCTTCTTCTTCTTCTTCTTCTTCTCCTTCTTCTTCTTCTTCTCCTCCTCCTCCTCCTCCTCTTCCTCCTCCTCCTCCTTCTTCTTCTTCTTCTCCTCCTCCTCCCCTCCTGTTTCTCCTTCTTCTTTTCTTCACAGAACCTTGCATGTAATGGCCTCTTGATAAATACATAATGACGTGACTTGGATCTATATCTAACTCTTGTCAGGCAATCTTTTCAAAGGAACTGATGAGACCACCTGTAATAGAAAGAGACTGGGGCTTCCCTGGTGGCTTAGCAGTTAAGAATCCGCCTGCCAATGCAGGGGACATAGGTTCGAGCCCTGGTCTGGGGAGATCTCACATGCCGCAGAGCAACTAAGCCCGTGCGCCACAACTACTGAGCCTGTGCTCTAGAGCCTGTGAGCCACAGCTACTGAGCCCACGTGCCACAACTACTGAGCCTGAGTGCCACAACTACTGAAGCCCATGCAACACAACTACTGAGCCCACGTGCCAAAACTACTGAGCCTGCGTGCCACAACTTCTGAGCCCATGTGCCACAACTACTGAAGCCCAAGTGTCTGGCGCCTATGCTCCACAGAAAGAGAAACCACCACCATGAGAAGCCCATGCACCACAAGGAAAAGCAGCCCTCACTCACCGCAACTAGAGAAAGCCCACACGTAGCAACGAAGACGCAATGCAGCCATAAATAAATAAATAAATAAGAAAGAATCTGCCTTTCTTTTCTTAATTTTAAGTCTGAGTAACTGAAAATTCTGATGAAGGGTGTGTGCAGGTGTATAACAAATTCCTTACGTGATTAGTCAAGCCACCCGACTTGAAACAAGTTTTATTTTTGTCTCTGTTACTGGTAAACTGCATGGACTACTTTTACTTGGCTCAGATCAAGTTTGATCAACGTGTTTGGCACATAAATGAATACATCTCTAAATAAATCAACCTGTTTGGGCAAAACAAATGAATCTATTATGACAGGAGCCAAGCAGAAACTTCCCCTGAAACTTTCCAGTGAATATGACACACGATCAGTGTCTAAAGCTTTCCCCATCACCGCAGGGAGCAGAGCTGCACCTGCCTTGCTGCACGTTGCAGTTTACACAGCCTGTGTCACACTGTTGCTTTGACTCAGAACTCAGTGATGGACAGATTAATTTACCTGGAGAGCGTCCGATCTTGATCTCAAATCTGCCTCTGCTTTTGGTGCGGATGTTGAGAATTCTAAGAAAGAAAACAGAAATGCTCTCGTATCTGGCATGTGAAAGACAAATGATTAATTGTGCTTTAGTTTTTAACAGCATTCTTTTGAAAGTGCCTACATAAGCCCATGGAAATAGAAGTTTCTGTCATATGCGTGTTGCTTTCAAGTCCACTGAAAGTATAGTTTCTCAGACTTGGTATTTCATAGTGAATTATCTTGGTTCTCGGTGATGAGTTGGTACCTGTATGACAAGAAAATTTGTGTCTCTCTTTTAAAATTAATTAATTAATTAATTTGGTTGCACCGGGTCTTAGTTGTGGCAGGAGGGCTCCTTAGTTGTGGCATGTGAACTCTCAGTTGCGGCATGCATGTGAGATCTAGTTCCCTGACCAGGGGTCGAACCCTCACCCCCTGCACTGGGAGCGTGGAGTCTTATCCACTGCGCCACCAAGGAAGTCCCAGATTTGTGGCTCTTGACGGTTCACACACAGCCTCAGATATTCTATACTCAGTTATGTATATTTGAGATGACCACTGGCAGCTAAAGTATATTCTTGGACTGCAGTGACGCTTATTTTAGAGGCAGCACTGGGGAGCAAAATAACATAGTCCTGGGAATTAAATAGACGTCATATTGAGCCCTGGCTCTGCCACCAAGTTGAAGCTCCAGGCATGTAACGTCATCTTTCTGGGCCTAAGTTTCCTCATCTGCCTAAGATGGTAATTAAGTGAGATGATGTATGGAAAGTGTCTGATACATAAGCGATGTTTAAATGATAGTGTCAATGAGCCATTAAACTTGTAACATTTACTTAATAAGCATTTATTTATTCATATTGTGTGCTGATTTCCAGGAAGGGATAAAACACAAATGTTTTCTGTCTTTCAATCATGTATATCTCAATACATAGAAAATGTATGTTACATATATGCCTACTGGATTCATGCATATGAATAAATATGTCACATACCTCCCATATAACTCTCAGAATTAGAAATTGAAGAGTCAATGGGAAATTCCACTTCTTTTTTTAGAGTTTGAATTGCTCCAGATCCTTGGAATGACCGTAATATCAATTGTATATAAACTGAAGTATTATATAGCTACGTATTTCTGATTTATCACATTCACTTTTTCAGGAAATGCAATAAAACGTTGTCGTTGTGACATCGTACTTCATCACTTTTATTCATGCCCTCAGCTTCAGCACTTTTTATTACAAAGTCAAGAGATATATGAAATAAATTATTTTAGACCTGTTTTTAAAAATTTTGCATAAGAAAGAATACTTTCAATATTTTAATAAAATTAATGGTGTTATATCAAAACGTGATAAAGATAGCACCAAAAAAAATAATAAAACCCTTATAGCCCATCAATTTTTGCAGTGACTGCAAAAATAGTAAATAAAGTTATTTTCAATGGAGCACAGCAATACATTCATAAAATAATTCATAAATATCAGGTAGAGTTCATTATAGGAACATAAGAATGGTGCAAAATTGGGAATTCCATAAATGCAGTTCCCTGTATTAATATATAAAAAGCATATGATCTGTGGTGGCTTTGTAACGTGTCAATTTGTCCAGGCTGAATCAAAGTCCTTCCCTTAATTATAGAATAAATCAGTTGAAGTAATGAAAATATTAACAACTATGAACAATTTGTGCATATATAAGCAATGACAAGTCCTTAAGCTGACCAAAAGCGGTAATAAAATGTTATCAATTTTAAGACATATCCTGATTTCAGAGGTTTAAAATGTCAAAAAGATGTGCCTCTAATAATCAGTGAAATATGGCGTTTCAAATTGTTGAGGAAAAGATGGGATATTCATTGCAATTAACACATTTGACAGTACGAAAACAATTCTCTTTGACAAAATAAAAATGTACACAAATCACAAAACAAATGACAAATTATAAGAGTTATTTTAAAAACATGAGTGGGGAAAAGCATGACAAAGGGTTAATTACCTTACTATAAAAAGAATTCTTATAAATTAATAAGGAAACGATCAATAGTTAAGAAAAATGGGCCAAAGACATAAGCAGACAGATCTCTGCAAAGAGACATATGGACAATAAATCAGTGACAGAGTACTCAACTTCACTCTTGAGTTAAAATGCAAGTTAAAACAAAATACTATTTACACTTATCAGATTGGCAAAAATTTTAAAGTTTGATAACACCCAGTATTGCTAAGAGTAAGGGAAAATAAACACATTTATACACTATTATTAGTGGAAGCATAAATGGTACATCAGATTTAAAATTTTGTCCTTGGCTTTATAGAAATTATGTCAGTGATTTGTAAAGTCCTCTAAAATGGAGTATTTGAACACAAATTTATCAACCATGTGCTTTTGTAATCAAACCAATCTAGATGAAGGCTGGGCCTTAGGATTTGATGTCGAGAAGGAAAGAAGCTAGGCTCCTAGTAACCCTATATTTATATACATCAGGGTTTTCTTTAAGGTCTGTTCACAACTCCATATAAGTGCTTGTATACATGGTTCTGCCCGTAAACGCCGCTTGGAGCTTGGAGCCGGGCGGCCCTGTGGGTGTCTCTCATTTCCAGTTTTTACTTGCCGTGGGACTTGGGTAAGACACTTTCATTAAGACCTGGAAGATAGGTAGAACAATAGCTGCTTCCCAGAACTGTGATGTGAACGGAATGAGATAACTTATATAAAGCTTTCATCATGTTACCTGACACACAGTATACTTAATAAATACTGTTATTATTATTTTATAATCAGCTCACAATCTTGGCTATTGGCCCATTTTAAAATGCTGTCTTGTGCTTAATTTAATAGGGTTCTGGAGAAAAGGAAGCGTTTTGGATTCAGCAGTTCATCTGTAATTGCCTTTCTTTTTGTAGACACCCACGTGCCAATTGTTGTTTTTGTTTTACTTCTTGCCATAAAGTTCTCATCACATCTTTGGTCAACACTCACGTAGTGTTCTAGGCCCTTCTCTTGTCTTAAGATGACTTCCGGTCAGGACAGCCATGTGCAAAAATATCCTGCATTTCATGATGGTTCAACTTCTCTGTAGAAGCCAAGTTGGCGGAAGGGACAGCTAACTCAAAGAATGTCACAATTTGCTGGTTGGAATCTGTAGTTGGAACTCTGGTGGCATCTATTCATAGCAGTCCCATGGTGACATTGCATTTGTGTTTGGGAGGGAGCCTCTGAGGAAAAGCTACTTACTGCTCTTTCAGAATTGAAAAAACTCCAGGTGAAAATCAGCTACAATGAAATATATGTATATGTGAAACTGAATACATATATAGAATATTGAAAAATATATATTTCATATTTATAATATATACATTATATATTTTTTAATCAAAGTATAGTTGTATCTTGCTTTGAAATCAGAGAATCTGACACACTTGAGCCAGGTATGAAGAGTGGAGATTTGAGTGGATTCGATAAAGACCTTAGTTGGAACCAAGTAGTCGAACATGAAGTGATGTTTACCCCTGGAATGTGATCATGTCAGTGGATACGTGCACCTGTCCTGTTATATGGAAGAATGAGAGCTAAACTATAAACATATGCATTGGGCTAATTATATGAAGTCATCTTAACCGTGGAATAACTTCTAGCTTTCAAGCGGAAATAGAAAGTTAATTATTGCTGAATTAATAAGCTCCAAACTGCTCTGGAATCATTGGTATTAGTATATCTAAATGGAGAAGGTAGGAATCAGAAGGGAATGGTGAGCACCAGAAACTGAGAGGTCAGGAGGGCACGTCCAGCTGTGTCTAAGTTGATAAGCCACACAACTCACATCTTTTGTACTGATTGTTCGCTGTATCTGGAAGATGCTCTGGGCTGCAAGTAACAGAAATCTCAACCTGTCCTAAATGTGAAGGAAAGCTATTATTTCACAGAGCAGGAAGTCTAAATGTAGGACAGGCTCCAGATGCAGCACAATGAAGGCTCTGGCTCTGTTTAATTGTTATTGCTCTGCCCTGTGTGTGTAGCTTTGTCCTTAGCCTGTTTCCACTATTATTACAAGAGGAGGGAAAGGGAGGGGAGGAGAGGGAGGAGAGGAGGGGAGAGAGGGCTTTCCCATCAGCCTCATTAAGCTAGCAGCTGTCAGTGGCCACTATTGCATCACACACTATTGCCATAGACATGTCACGTGCCGATTGGCTTAAATGTCATCCCTGAGTCAATTACTTGACAAGAGGATGGAATTAATGTTATTGGCCTAGACCAGATAGAGACCTCAAATCTCCCACTTAGAGGATGGAGTCAGATTCCCTTTTATCACACAAGCTGCATATGAACAAAATTGGAGCTCTGTTAGATAGAATATGATGGGGGCCAGATGGGGAATGCATGCCTGATAGACAGCTAGCAGATTATACTACATATGCTAATCAAGCAACCTCTGACCAGGAATCAAAATTTTAAAATTCACTGTCCATAGGGCATAAAAGACTGATCACTTTGCAAGTTATACCTCTCACAAGTTAACATATTAGCATCTGAGCTTATACAGTTATCTCTCCAGGTCTTCAGAGAACTAAACCATTCTTGATATGTTGACAAAACAGGTGTCTATGCCTGCATTTCTGAGGACCAGCCACACACCACAGAATATAATGATTTCGCCAAGGGGGCTTTAGTTGGCATTCATTGATGACCCCTTTCTTGTCATATTTCATGCTTTCATCATTCATATTTTATATTTCATCAAGTTTGAGTACGTAATTGCTCTGAATGCATCAGTGGGAGCACCCTAAGTCTGTACCCTGGTTTAAAGTCTCAATCCAGTGCAATACAAGTCCAAATGATTTCCTTTCCTCCCCATTTATTATGTTCTTTTAATTCTTATATATTTATATAACTATGTAAATTTATTTAAACGTGCAACATTTTTTTGTTTATTATCTGTCACATCCACTGGACTAAGGGTAACGAGGACAGAGGCTTTGTCTGTTTTATTTACCACTGTAGCCCAGGACCTTAGTCTAAGCCTGGGCACTATTCTGTGTCAGGCATGTAGCTGGCCTTCAATAAATTCCAGGCAGTCCTTGCTTTGCAGAGTTAGCGTAAGACCATAAAATGACTGTGTAAAGCATTCTTAATAAACTATGGAAAAAGTTAGAATTGTTCCATGATCGTTAAAAATGTTTGTCGAAACAAAAACTCTAATGTCAGTTATAAATGCATGGCAAAATGAGAGAAGAGTGAAACTCATATTCACTTAGTATACTGTAGTTTAAAAATTAGAAACATAGGAAAAAATAAAATGTTTTATATATTTTTGCAAAAAATTTATTGAGTGCTTTGCTTCTGTATGTCTATTCTCTACTTCACTAATTCCTGGTTTTACATTCAATATATTCACCCTTGTGCTTTCTTTTGTTTTATACTGTTCTTTTCTTCCTAGTTTTTTGAGCTGCAATTAAAAAAAAATTATTGGAGTATAGTTGACTTACAATGCTGTGTTAGTTTCTGCTGTACAGCAAAGTGAATCAGTTATACACATGTCCACTGTCTTTTAGATTCCTTCCCCATATAGATCATTACAGAGTACTGAGTAGAGTTCCCTGTGCTATACAGAAGGTCCTTATTAGTTATCTATTTTATATATAGTAGTGTGTATATGTCAATCTCAATCACCCAGTTCATCCATCTCCTGCCTTTCCCCACCCCCGGTAACCATAAGTTTATTTTTTACATCTGTGACTCTATTTCTGTTTTATAAATAATGAACTACAAATTTCGCTCATTACTTTTTGTTCTTTCATTTTTATTGAAAAATTATTTAGTGGTATTAGTTTTTCTCTAATCACTGCTTTAAATACATCCTGTAGATTCTGATATATAGTGTTTTCATTGTCTATTACTTATTTAAAATCATATAATTTCAGCTTCTATTTCTCCTTTTAGCCAAGGGTTGTTTAATAAAAGATTTTGTTTTTATATTTCTGTGACTACTCTGACCTGAAGACTGCTACCTCTGCTTTCTTTTTGTTTCCATTTGCCTGGTATACTTTCATTCATCCCTTCATGTTTAGCCTTTCTGAAGCACTTTGTTTTAGGTGTGTCTCTTGTACATAGCATGCAGTTAAGTTTCGTTTTGTGAGCCAAATTGAAAATCTTTTTGTTTTAATAAATAAATCAAGGACTTCCATGGTGGCGCAGTGGTTAAGAATCCACCTGCCAATGCAGGGGACACGGGTTCCAGCCCTGGTCCTGGAAGATCCCACATGCCACGGAGCAACTAAGCCCATGTGCCACAACTACTGAGCCTGTGTGCCACAACTGCTGAAGCATGCACACCTAGAGCCCGTGCTCTGCAGCAAGAGAAGCCACCGTAGTGAGAAGCCTGCGCACCGCAACAAAGAGTAGCCCCTGCTCGCGCAGCAACGAAGACCCAACACAGGCAAAATAATTAATTAATTTTAAAAAAAAAACACTCCCTGCTCTCCTCTCCCCCCAACCCTTGACAACCACCATTCTACTTTCTGTCTCTATGAAGCTGACAACAGTAGAGACCCCATATAAGTGGAATCATACAGTATTTGTCCTTTTGTGACTGGCTCACTTCACTCAGCCTGATGTCCTCAAGTTTCATCCATGTAATAGCATGGGTTAGAATTTCCTTCCATGGGATGGATAGACTACCTTTTGTTCATCCTTTTATTTTTCAATGGACACTTGGTTGCTTCCACCTTTTGGCTATTGTGAACAACGCTGCTGTGAACACGGATACATAAATATCTCTTCGTGTCCCTGTTGTCAATTATTTTGCGTATATACTGTATTATAATTTTGATATAATTTTTAAGTTTATAATTTTTTCATCCCATTATTATGTTCCATATTATTTTGTATAATTTGAATGACAAAGTTGTAAGGGACTTTACAGATGACCTGGCCCAACTCTCTCATTTTTCAGATGAAGAAGCTAATACCCAGTAGGCTTTAGTAGATAAAGTCTCACAATTAATTCGTGGCAGACTTGAGACTAGAATCCAAGCCTCTGGACTCCTAATCCAGAGAGTTTGCTATCATATGGGCCCTCCCTGTGACCCTGCTAGTGATATCCACCCCCTCTCCTGCTTGAATCTAAAACTTGTTGAAGACAATCTTATATGCGCTCACATACTTGATATTTTGAAAAACTGGGCAAAGTCGTACTGCCTGTACCTAAATTAATAACTTTTATCTCTGGAAGAGAATTAACTAGCAACTAGCAATGGGTACACGCCTCCTCAAGACTGGCACCAAAAGCAAGACTCCCCAAAGGCAGATATGCTACGACAAACAGCTTTGCGACTGGTTGCTTGTCATGGCAACGGCTCGAGGAAGAAAAATGAAATCCTAAACTCTCTGGCTTCTACAAGCTTGTAAGAGCCAATTATGCACCTCTCTTCCCAACCCCACGTTTGGTGACGTAACATTGGCAGCTTGAAATCAGCCACAGTGGAAGAGTGTACACCTCAGAAACCAGCAGATGCTACGAACTGTGCCCCATATTCCCACTGAAAGCCGGCGGTTAAGCATTTATCAGCACCTGTTGTTGCCAGGGACTGGGCTCAGAGTTATGGGTGGTGGTGGCAATGTTATTTAGTCCAGCTTATAATCGATAAACCTTAGTCATTTAGTCATATTAAGCCAACCATTTATCCTTCTTTAAAATATTTATTTATTATTTATTTGTTTTTGGCTGCATTGTGGCGTGCGGGCTTCTCTCTAGCTGTGGCGTGCGGGTTTTCTCTCTCTAGTTGTGGCACGTGAGCTCCAGGGCACGTGGGCTCAGTAGTTGCGGAACGTGGGCTTCTTTGCCCCGTGGCATCCTAGCTCCCCAACCAGGGGTCGAGCCCATGTCCCCTGTATCGCAAGGCAGACTCTTTACCACTGGATCCCCAGGGAAGCCCCCCAATCATTTATTCTTACTCTACTAGTTATATTTGTTTCCTCAGGTGTAAAAAATAAAAGCAACAAAAATGTCATCTATCTCCAGGAAAACTGTATTACGATAACTCGGTAAGCATGGGTGTCAAGGGAGAACTAATGCGGGTACTTGCCTGGCACCTCAGATCCGATTTGCGGGAAGTGCAAGCATCCTCAAAGAACAAGAAGCCAACAAGCGCAGTGTATGGAGAAGAGAAACCTTCCTCTGAGGAGAACAGAATTCACATACCCAGGCCACAGGTTGATTCCTGAGGCGAGGGATATTTGGGGGTGTGGTTTTGTCATGCCAGCCACCCACCTTCCCACCAAGCCCCAGAGACATGACGAGGGAACTTAAGAATGTGGCCTTGGCTCCTCGGAGTCTGATAGCTTCATTACAATTCAGGCGCAGAGAGGACCTGACGGAGAGGAGTGGCAGGTCATCAGTGAGCAGACTAAGGTAAGTTTCTTAGAGCGGGGGTCCCCAACCCCTGGGCTGTGGACTGCTACTGGTCCTTGGCCCGTCAGGACCTGGGCTGCACAGCTGGAGGTGAGTGGTGGGCAAGCATCTGCCGCTCTCCATCACCCGCCATAGCTTGCATTACCGCCTGAACCATCCCCCCCCCCGCCTCCCCCGCAATCCGTGGAAAAATTGTCTTCCACGAAACCAATCCCTGGTGCCGAAAAGGCCAGGGACCGCTCTCTTAGATGGAAGACACAGCAACAAACTCAGCCCTTCTGCGGGTAAAACACCAAGAAAACTCAAATGGAGACAACCAGAACTTGCAGGTTAGTTGGGTCAAAACACAGTGTCTAGACTGGTTGTAGGTCCCAGCGACCCTGACAGATGTGGAGTCTGAACCAAGTGTTGTTTTTGTTACCAATGAAGTTGTAACCTACTCCCTTATTTGTTACCCAGGGTGGGTGGTTTAGGAAACTAAGGGTTATAACAGTTCAAAGAGAGGATAAATGACAATCTTTCCACCATGTATACCACATTTGATGTCCACATATGCAAGAACAGAAGTGTCCTCTTCACCCTCAGTATTCTTAAGTGCCTTTGATCATGTAGTTGGTCCCTACTTTATTGTTTGTTTAATAAACAAATTCATGGATCCCTTTCTTTCCATTCCCAGCACCGCTAACAAAGATCAGGCATAAATACTTAGTACCTATGATGTCCAGGCACTGTGCTAGAGATGAAGAGACAAAGGTAGAATTCTTCTCCTCAAAGACTTAAAGTCAGTAAAAGGAAATGAACATGCTACAGCAGAAGCCCTGTGATTGCTCTCCACTTCCTTGGTCTCCTTCCTACTCCAACCCATAGTGGATGTGCCAGTAGTTTCACTGTCCTGAAAGACCACTTCGATCATGTCACCCACCCAATCATCTCTATGACACTCCCATGCCGGTAACGTCCAGTCCAACCTCCTCAGAAGCTGGCCTACCCCAGGCCAACTCCTCTCTGAAGCTCTCCAATGTTTCCCACAACCCTGCTACACAACATCCCTGATCCAGACAAACCAATTTCATCATTGCTCATTGAACGTGCCCTGTGTTTCTTCTCCCCCTTTAAAACATACCTCTTTCCCTACAAATGCCCTCCCTGTTCATTTTTCATATCCGAATCCCTTCTGCCTTCCAAAATCCTATTCAAGTTAAACTTTACCCAGAGTCTTTTCTCCACCTTAGAGGTGAGGCTTATTCATTCATTCAACAAGACAAATTAGCTGCATCCTTACTGGGTGTGAAGAACTCTACTCAGTGCTAGGGATGTACAGCACCTGGAAAAAATGCCTTACATGTAATAAATTCTTAAATAATTATTGACTTGCTGTGAAATAGAAATTCTAGTCCTATTTAATCTTGTCCTTACCCAGTGAATATCTGTAAGCCTATTAAGAACTTGATGGAGTGATTGAAACTTCCCAAGTTAAAGAATATTCTAATATATATCTGTCTTGTTTTGACAGTTAAAGGAAGGTTATTTGTAATCTCTACAGAAATAAGTGATATCTGTTCTTTTGTCAAAGTGAACAATGCATTCTTCCAGGTAAGAAACGTCTGTCCTTGTCCTGACAGTAGCCAGTTTGAAGTCCTTCGAGCTTGAGATTACTGTAACTTGTCCCACTATTAAATATTGCCTTGTGTCTTGTGAGTCCTGTATTCTATAAGCCCACGTGCAGCAACGAAGACCCAACACAACAACAAAAATAAATAAATAAAACTCATCAGGGGACTTCCCTGGTGGCACAGTGGTTAATCCACCTGTCAATGCAGGGGACATGGGTTCCATCCCTGGTCTGGGAAAATCCCACATGCCGTGGAACAACCGGGCCCATGCGTCACAACTACTGAGCCTGTGCACTGGAGCCCACGAACCACAACTACTGAGTCCGAGTGCAACAGCTATTGAAGCCCACATGCCTAGAGCCCATGTTCTGCAACAAGAGAAGCCACCGCAATGAGAAGCCCACTCACCACAATGAAGAGTAACCCCCGCCCCCTGCTCACTGCAACTAGAGAAAGCCTGTGAGCAGCAACAAAGACCCAACGCAGACAAAAAAAAAAAAAAAAAAAAAAAAAAAAAAAAAAAAAAAAACTCATCAGAAAACTGAGGATTTCTTCAGGATTTCAGGAACTGAAGAAACCTAAATAAACTAAAATTCAGAAAGCAAGGAGTCCTTCACAGAAGAGAATATGTTCCTGGCTGCTCTTCTCCCTGTGAAACGCTGAGAAGCAGGCTCTGCCTTATCTGGTGGGCAAGGAAAAGCCAACCAAATCTTTAACAAGTTTAACAGCATAGGTGGTTGGGCGTGACAGATCAGAATTCAGAAGAGCTCCAGTCACACAGCAAGTTTGTACCCACTCACCAACTCTTTCAATAAGTCTTCACAGAATACTGGAGAGCAATATGCCAATGGCTGGGGCAGGATAAGAGGCCTGAGACACATCCATTTTCAGGTGTGCAGGGCCTCTCCTAAGTGCAAGACAGACGCCCTTAGAATAAGAAGGCAGATCAGGAGAGCTGACAGAAGTCTAACCTAAATGCCTATGGCTTTCAGTTCCAAATGCTGAGGAAGGAGAAAAAGAACTGAGAGAAACTCTGCTCAAACAATCTGAGTTTCCACAGAATAGAAGGCAACTGTCCCCCACAGACTGGTAAAAGTACAGCAGGATAGACAGAGATCTCCTGAGTTACAGAAATCTGGAGCCAGTACTGGAGAACAAAGAGAACTCCTCAATAACCCCAAAAGTTGTCAACCAAGCTATAAAGCAGAAAGGCATCACCAATAGTTTAAAGAACTGAGAGCTCAGCTGTAAAGTACAAAGAGATCTCTGAAAACTTGCCGTTGCTCAGATCTTTCTCCCTGCAGAGCAGAAAGTCCTAATTCCACCATCAAAACATTTAGAAACGATGTTGAACTAAATCCAGCTAAAAATACAACAAAGTCCAAACCAAGGTCAACTATTGAACAAATTGACTCAGCCCCCAACTCTAGTGGCCTGACACAAAAAGGGTATGCACTTTTCTAGAGGAAAATATTTACTTTATCCTTTACTATTTTTATATCAGTACATATCATTCAGTGTGCAATCAAAAATTACAAAACACATGAAGAAGCAATAAAATGAGATCCATGGAAAGGAAAGAAAAGAAACAGTCAATAGAAACAGACCCAGAGATGGCCTGAAGTTGGAATGATCAGATAAGAACTTTAAATTAGCTGTGTTAAAATGCTATAGGGTCTAGTAGAAAAGGTGAACAATATGCACGCAAAGATAGAGAAATTTAGCAGAGACATAAAATCTATTACAAAAAAGAACCTCATGGAAAAGTTAGAAATAAAAAGTTCAGTATCAGAAAAGAATAATTCACTAGATAGGATTAACAGCAAACCAGATAGAGCAGGAAAAGGAGAATCAATGAACTTGAATATGAGACAACAGAAAGCATCCAAGCTGAGAAAAGATAGTGAGAGGGAAAAAAAAAAAAAAAAAGACCTGAGTGTCCAATATCTGTGGAACAATACCCAATGGTTTAATATATAGGTAATTGAAGTCTCAGAAAGAAAGGAGAGACAGAATGGAGAAGAAATATATGAAGAGATAATGACTAAGAATGTCCTGCAATTTGATGAAAGACATCAATTCATAAATCCAAGAAGTTAAAGAAACCTCAAAGGAAAAAAAAAATCTAGGCATATCATAATCACAAGTTTAAAGCAAAGATAAATAGCAAATATAAAATCAGTTAGAGAAAAAAAGGCACATTAAATACAGGAAACAATAGCAAATAGATGAAAATAAAAGTGAAAATGCTAAAGAAATGAACCAGTGAAAACATCCTACAAAACCAAGGCAAAATAAAGACATTTTCAGACTGACAACAGCAGAGAGAACTTATCCTCAGAGAAGACCTGCACTATAAGTTTTTCAGGCTGAAGGAAAATGATGCCAGATGAAGCTCAATATATGCAGGAAGGGATGGTAGGTAAATATGCATTTAAAAAAAAACTTTAAAAAATCTTCACCTTTTAAATATATTTATGTAAATGTTTCTTTTTTTTTTTTTTTTTTTTTTTTTTTTTTTTTTTTTTTGCGGTACGTGGGCCTCTCACCGCTGTGGCCTCTCCTGCTGCGGAGCACAGGCTCCGGACGCGCAGGCTCAGCGGCCATGGCTCACGGGCCCAGCCACCCCGCGGCACGTGGGATCCTCCCAGACCAGGGCACGAACCCGTGTCCCCTGCATCGGCAGGCGGACTCTCAACCACTGCGCCACCAGGGAAGCCCTATGTAAATGTTTCTTTGAAAAATTATTGATGTTTTAAAACAAAATGTAAAGTAATAATGCATTGTAGGGTTTATGGTATATGTAGAAGGAAAATATAAGATAATAAGAGAACAAAGAGTGGATATGGGTAAATTAAAATGTACAGTTATAAGGTTCTTATACTATCTATACAGTTGAATATTATTTGAAGATAGACTAGGGTAACTGAAAAATACTTATCAAAATCTCTAGAGCACCTTCTAAAAATAACACAAAGTTGGATATAACACTAAAAAGTGAATAGATGAAGCAAAATAAAATACTAAAAATAACACATGATCACACACACACAAAGGAAGGACAGGAGGAATGGAGAACCAAAGAACGAATGGGAAAATAAAAGCCAACTAACAGGACAGGATACTTAAAGCCAACCATATCAATAATTACATTCAATGTAAATGGAATATACACTTCATTCACAGGCAGAGATTATGCACATCCCCAGTGGTTGATGTTGGCTGCCATCAGCAACCTCTCTCGGACCAGTAGCTGGAACACTTACGCGTGGCCTCCCCGTGTGGCTTGGGGTTCCTCACTCATGGCACTGAAATTCAAGGGTGCACATCCCAAACAGAAAGAGAGAGCCAGAGGGGACCTGCATATCCTTTTATGACTTAACTCTGGAGGTCTTATTTCTGAGGTCATTACAAAGAATCACCACATTCAAGGGTAAAAGGCCTTCCACTTCTTAACTGGGGGAGAGGCAAGTTTCTGGAAGAGCTTGTAAGACTGCAAATACTGTTGCAGTCATTTTTGGAAAGACAAAAATCTGTCACAGGATCCATTTGATGAGGTAGTGACTTGGTTATTTTTTAGGTTCCAAGCCATTACTAGGCATCTCTCTTCAATTACAGGTAGGCCAGATGGTCAGTTATCTCCATGATCATTGGTGGACAGGATCCTCTAACATTCGTAGGGAGTGGGCTAAAGGGGATATTTTGATCACTCTTCCTAAATGAAGTAGCACCAAGGCCTAGATATGAAGCAGTTTTGTCAGAGAGATTAGGGCTTGGCAAATTATTACTTGAGGGCCAAATCCAGCATGCAACATGTTTTTGTAAATAAAATTCTATTGGAACACAGCCACCCCTATTTGTTTATATAATATCCCTGGCTGTTTTCACATTACAATGGCAGACTTGAGTTGTTGCAACAGAGACCTACAATATTTTCTATATGGCCTTTACAGCAAAAGATTTCTGACTCATACCTCATCATAGGAACAGGTGGATGTACTTTCCTGTCTCAGGATCTCAGGATATGAAAGGAGATTTTCCCAGTCTCCTTCAGTCTCATCTGTTTGATTAAGATGCACTGGGGGAGGGGCTGGTAGGATGCTCTACTTTTAAGAGGCGGGAGGATGGTGGATATCTTGGCCACCAAGTGTATTGATGAAGCTAAGCGCACCACAGATCAGAGGTAGATGTCTATACAGATATTTCTTAAGAAGATCTCAGACTAGGTGGAATCTTATCCACAGACTCCAGATCACTTCTTGACCCATCTATTTACTAAGAGTAGATGGCAGCCTTTATTGGGGTTGGGGTAGTCTGACACAGGAAGGAATCAAAGAATCACCTCAGAAGACTTCTCTGTGCTGGGGGGATTGGATGATCAGGTCTTCCGGATCACTGCTTTTCAAGCATACATATTTCTGGGGTTTTCCTTCTATCTTATGCTCATTACTTTTTTTGTCTCCAGTAAAGGCTCTTTCCGTAGCATAAACAGGGAGTCAGTTGTCATGGGCTCTCCCTCAATAATAGCAAGTTCATGGAAACTGTCTTATGAAAGCATCCTCCATGTCTTGAATTCTCTGCCTGTAAATATTTGTTTCCTCTACATTGACAATTTCTGTCCGGTGCTTACATTCTTCTTAAATCAATTTGTTTTAAAGAATGTCCATCTGCTCAGGGAGTTCTCTAAGAGCCTCTATTTTTAGGGCTTTGTATTTATTTTCCAGTTGTGCTTTTGTTAAGTGCAGTGATCAAAAGTTGTTATAACTTTTTGTTGTTTTTCTCCCTCTTCGTGCCCAGCTCACACCCCATCACTCATTTTATTTTTTAACAATAATAATCATAGCTGCCATTTATTTCATGTTTACCATTATTGAGATACTGAACTAAATATTCTGTAAAACTTATCTCAGTTAAATCTTCACACTTGATATTCTTCACTGCATTTATTAGGGTGGAATTTATTAACCCAGTTATAATGATATAACCTAAACGTCAAGACACCCAATTATAATACAAAAGACATAAAACATTATTTAGAAAGAAAAATTCTCAGCAACCCAGAATATATTTGTTATAAGATTAAGGTACATATATATATATATATATATATATATATATATATATATATATATATACACATATATATATATATTTAACATCTTTATTGGGGTATAATTGCTTTACAGTGGCGTGTTAGTTTCTGCTTTATAACAAAGTGAATCAGTTATACATATACATATGTTCCCATATCTCTTCCCTCTTGCATCTCCCTCCCTCCCACCCTCCCTATCCCACCCCTCTAGGTGGCCACAAACCGCCGAGCTGATCTGATCTCCCTGTGCTATGCGGCTGCTTCCCACTAGCTATCTATTTTACATTTGGTAGTGTATATATGTCCATGCCACTCTCTCGCTTTGTCACAGCTTACCCTTCCCCCTCCCCATATCCTCAAGTCCATGCTCTAGTAGGTTTGTGTCTTTATTGCCATCTTACCCCTAGGTTCTTCATGACATTTTTTTTTCTTAGATTCCATATATATGTGTTAGCATACGGTATTTGTTTTTCCCTTTCTGACTTACTTCACTCTGTATGACAGACTCTAGGTCCATCCACCTCACTACAAATAACTCAATTTCGTTTCTTTTTATGGCTGAGTAATATTCCATTGTATATATGCATCACTCATTTTTGATTGTAGATGGTCCCTACCATTTTCAACTAATATTGATGCAGTTTTGTAACAGGGAAGAACAAATCTGACTCCATATTAGATCTGTTCCTTTTTACTTTAACCTTTGGTGCCCTGTTGCCTGCGCTTAGTCATGCTAGCTCTGCACCTCTTGTAAAAGAATGTTGCCTGTAGCCTGAAATATACAGGATAGCTTTTCTCAGGGCTCTGACCTTTAAGAGTCCCTTCATATAGAGAAAAAAGTTGCAGAACAGAGAGTAACATTTGTGGGAGGTTTACAGGAACATCATGACCTGACCTACATGGGCAGCTGCAAAAACACAGGATTCGGACACCAGAAGTTTGCGACCACCAACCACGCTCCGCCCTCACCTTGCCTTTAAAAGTGCTTTGCTGAAACCCTTCAAGGAGTTTGGGGTTTGGGGGGGCATGAGCCACCCATCTCCTTGCTTGGCCCTGCAATAAACCTCTGTCTGCTCCAAACTCCGACATTTCAGTATTGTTTGGCCTCACTGTGTGTCAGGCACGCAACCTTGCATTCGGTAACAATTTTGGCAAAGCTAGTCTAGGAATCTGTGCCCACGGCAGGTCAACAGGTCAACCCCTTTGCTGAGTCCCCCAGCAGCTGCCAGAGCTCATTTTGCTCTGGGGATCTCGGAGGCGCTGGCCCCAGAGGCACCGGCAGCCCCACAGCATGAGGCTTCGTGGAGCCACGAAACGTTCAGAGCTGCGGTCTACATTCGGAGTCGCTTAGGGGTAAGGAGCTCTAGCTTCAGCAGATGGGGAATTCTCTCCACTGCATCTGGGCTCATCCCCTTCTGGGAAGTGAGCCACTCTGGGTCTGTTCTCCTTCGAGAGCTGGGCCACTCTATTTGGAGGCCTCCGTCTGGGAGCGGAAGTGGAGTTCTTAGACCACACCTCCTCGGATTTTCTGTCTGTGCAATCATAGCTTATTTGTTGTTTGTATGTGTGTTTGTATCAGTACTTGCATTGGCCAGTTGAGATGTCTTTGGCAAATAACGGGGCTCGCGTGTGACCACACCAGGGTATCCTTCCCTGTTGCATTGGGCTTTGCCTGTGATGGAGCATTGGTTGGGATTTTCCCTTTTGGACTAGCCTTGGTCATTTATTCAGCTTCATCTCTGATGGGGCATTGGTTGGGGTTCTCCCCTTTTGGACTGACAGGACATTGGTTTGGAATCTCCCTTTTGGAGCTAGAGAACTGTGACTCTGAGAGACTGATGTAAGTTGTTGTTGGCTTGATATTTGATAACACTGGTCGTGAATAATTAAGTGTGGATAATCGGAGTTCTGTTCCATCCTATAGTCCCCCTAGGGTGTATTTTGCAAAACTGGGAGATCTTCATCTCTGCTTCCATAAATGAAAGAAAATGATATTTTTACTGTAACACTGTGTGACCTCAGTACTCCCTGAGATCTGGAAAACAACAGCCCCCAATGCTCTGTTATTATATCAAAGTGGGCCTTTTGCACTTGCTTTTGATTTTATCTTGGAGGGGTGTGTGTGTGTCTCAGTACCTGAGTCCAAATCCTATTCTCTCTTCCTGGTTTTGCTGAAACTGAGGCATGTGAATGTGAACGAATTATACATATGTATATATATATATGTGTGTGTGTGTGTGTGTGTGTACACACACACACACACACACACATATATATAATTGTCTATTGCTCTTATTTCTTTAGACTGAAGTGGATATTTGGGAACTGAAAAAAATAAGGAAGTTTCTTTAAAAAAAACTCAGGTGGAGAAACTGTGGGAACTCTGGTTCTGTCTGTCTTTACGTGGGAATTGACTTGTACTCCTAGGTATCGGGGAAGTTGGACAGAGCAGATTTCAGGTTCACATGATGTGGGAAATATTCAATACTGAATCATCTGCTCCTGAAGCTAGCTTAAGCTTTTTGGTTTGATTAACACAGACATTTGTCAGCAAGGAAAATAACTTAATACGATGAAACTTTAAGTAAATGCAAATGAGATAAGAGCTTTTAGGTAAATTCTACAGGAATAATTATGTTTCGAAAACGTCTATCTAAAATAGTCTCTCCAGATTTTGGTAACTTGAAACTGAACTAGGTTGAATGGTGAGAATTCATTGACCATCTGGGTCATTTCAAATAGGATAAAATACTGGAACATTAGTTGCTGGGGAGATGTAAGTTTACCTACCTTTGCCTTCTTAGGAGAGTAAAACTAAAGCATAAGTTTACAATCAGGAAATGCTGGTATGACAAACAGTTCACAATTACTTGCCTCTTGGTTTTCACTAGAAATTAAGGTCTTTGAGAGGTGAGGATTCTAATTTAAATATGTAATTAAAGCTACTAAAATAATAAAGGAAACATTTCAGGATACAGTAGGAGAGTAGGATATATGTTTTGAGTAAAAAAAGAAGTTTTGTGTATGGTCAGTCTGAGATTAGATTAAACTTAATTAGGTAAATGGATTTTGTTATTAAAAGTAGGCTGCTGCAGGACTAGATTTGGTTCTTCTCTGCTAAGAGAACAAGTTTACTTAAAATGCTGCTTTTGATAACAGATTGTGTGAACTTCCTTGCCTTTAAGTGATCTGTATTTGTTTTTAAATATTCACAGTGACCTATGGTTCTATCTGACTAGATGTCTTTAAAGCTTTTTGATATTTTTGACAAACTTTCTATCAAATTCTAATTAAAGTTCTTTTGACTTCAACTAAATTTGGGTTGCTTCAGAGGGCCCCTGAGGCATCTCAGAGAAACATTAAACTAACTAGAACTTTTTGGTATGTTGAATGACATGGGAAGCATTGTCAAATGAGTGATAAGCTTCCTCAGAATATACTACATGGATAAATGTTATTATTATAGACAGTCTAGAAAGTTTCCAAAATTTGGATATGTCTTAGTATCATGTCATAATTCTAGCTGTTATCTTAAAATACGGTATGTCACAGCAACTTACTTGACTGAGCTTCTTTGTCAAAACACTGTAATCGGATCCTTAACCTTGCCTTTTTAAGTCTTGTATAGACAGCTAAACTGATGCTTTGCAAAACTGCTGCATATTCAAGAAGACTCGTAAAAAGGACTTTTTTTTTGATAAGCACAATTTTCATTTAAATCGTAATGCTGAACTGGGTAAGATGTTTAAAAAGTCTAATGGAAACTCTGATTTCATGAAATTGTTGATAAAAAGGATTAATTACATAGGATTGACTGAACTGATGAGTATGGTTATAATTTTTTGGTTTCATCTGAAATATTGTTGGCTTTTCATCTATGTATTCTGATTTAACTGTTTACCAAATGTTTGTCTATCAGTGTTGAAAGCTATTGTTTTACTTCTAACCACACTGTTGCCCCTAATGTTTAGGATAGGGAGAAAATTCTCCAATGCGGTTGCCACAGAGCATAACTACTCACGATGTATAACACCACTTGCTTTAAGTCTGTTGCTAAAAACTCATGTACATCCGCTTTGGCCATTGAGGAGGGGAATACATTAGAAAATCAAAATGGAGTAGCTGCGGTTCAGACATCCAAGGTAAAACTAGGTGGCCATTGTGGACCTGATTTCAGACAAGTTTCTGTACTGCTGAGAACTTTTAGTTTTCTGAGCTGCCTCATACTCAAGATGCCACCAGCCACTCTCAAAGCAGTGTCTGCTGGCAGCTGGTAGCTATAACGTTATGACTTCACAGTCTCCTCTTGTAAGTGTTAAACCTTTAGACAATAAAATTGCTTTAGATCAGATGTTAGCAGAAAAAAAAAAAGGAGACATGTAGTGGCCAACAGCTCCTGTTATGTATATGTTAATACCACATCAGAAGTTAAAACCTACTTTTGTAGACAACTGGCTACAAGTCTCCCCAAAATGCCAGGTCCAGACTGTTTTTCAGGTTTATTCTCCTGAATACCTCAGGGAATGAGGTCTTAATCTTACAAGACTTGAATCCAGGACTTGGAACTTGGGAATACTTCCAACTCAGTGTCCATTCTGCAAATCAAGGTAGGGCTATGCCCCATCTCAGCAAGAAGTAGCCAGAGCAGTTGTTGCCCAATTCCCTGAAAGATTTGGGGAAGGATGAGACAGGATTGGAGACTGAAATTGAGTTCCCCCAAAACTGAATTCCTCTGTCAAGTTTATGATTAACCTCTCTATACAAAACATTATTCCCCTTCTTGTCCAACACCTGTTCTCCCTGAGATTGAGGAGTATCAAAGAAAAGGGGGGAAATATATTAGGCAAGAACAAATCTGACCCCATATTAGATTTGTTCCTTAATACTTTAACCTTTGGTGCCCTGTTGCCTGCGCTTAGTCATGCTGGCTCTGCACCTCTTGTAAAAGAATGTTGCCTCTAGCCTGAAATATACAGGATAGCCTCATCTCAGGCCTCCAACCTTTAAGAGTCCATTCATATAGAGATAAAAAGGTGCAGAACAGAGAGTAACATTTGTCTTATTGGAGGTTTACAGGAACATTGTGACCTGACCTATGTGGACAGCTGTAAGCACAAAGGATTCAGACACCAAGAAGTCTTCTTTTTTTTTTCTTAATGCATGTTCAACTTAAATTTTTTACTGTGAAATAAAGCATACTCACAAAATAATGCAAGAAAACATTTACATGCACCTTAGAAGGAATAATAAAACAAGCACTATGGAGCCACCAGCCTGGTGGATGCAGCACTGACCCAGGGCCCCTGTGGCCCCCCCTTAGCAAGGAGAGTATCACGTGATAACTTTTCTCCTTCTTTTTTCTTCTATCTAAACACACTGGGTGATCCTTCAATAAACAGATTAACTACAGGGTTTAGTGGTAGGAGAGAGACACTCCAGTAGCTCCAAGCACACCAGGCACTCAGTCCGTGGTTCCTAAACACCCTTCCCCACGAAAAGGAACCAGGGGGAAATGGCCGATTCCAGGGCTGGGGCAGGGAAAGTACAAGGTGAGCCTGAGTCTAGTTAATGGCAGATAGAGAATGCTAAAACAACAAAAATGACAGGACTCTGTCAAAGAGCCAGCCAAATTTGGGACAAGGAGTAAGTAATGACCATAAGGGATAACACCTTGAATTAAAAAAAAAAAAGAAAAAAGAAAGAGGGGCTTCCCTGGTGGCGCAGTGGTTGAGAGTCCGCCTGCCGATGTATGGGACACGGGTTCGTGCCCCGGTCTGGGAGGATCCCACGTGCCGCGGAGCGGCTGGGCCCGTGAGCCATGGCCGCTGAGCCTGCGCGTCTGGAGCCTGTTGCTCCGCAACGGGAGAGGCCACAGCAGTGAGAGACCGCATACCGCAAAAAAAAAAAAAAAAAAGAATCCATGAAACCACTGACTCCAAAAATAAGTCTTCCAAATGTAAATAAGGAGAGGGAAGAGGGGAGAAAAGAGGGCTCTTCCCGAGAAGAGCGCCAGCAGATAAACGTGGAAGGGATGCATGCACTACGGAGACCACCGTTTCAGACCCCATATAGTAAATCCTCAGTGCGCAGAAACCAAGAAGTTTGCAACAACTAACCATGCCCCTCCCTCACCTTGCCTATAAAAGTGCTTTGCTGAAACCCTTCGAGGAGGCACGAGCCCACATCTCCTAGCATGGTTCTGCAATAAACCTTTCTCTGCTCCAAACTCCCGATGTCTTGGTATTATTTGGCCTCACTGTGCACTGGGTACACGAACTCGCGTTCAGTAACAGTTTTTGCACACAGGACATAAATCATCTCTTTTCTGATCTCTTAGCACCTCATTCCAAAGATCTACCTGTTGCCCATTCACTAATTTACACCTTACATTTTCTCTTTTGTCATATTGTATTTGCCACCTGATTCAGAATGAAGATCTGGCTATTTCAGTTGCATGATGCAATGATTAAAATGTTTACTTTCATTTTCCTTGTACACAGAGTTCTTCTGTGTCTTTCTGAGACTTCTGAATTACTTAGGTTTGTCCTTCTGGTAAGTTCTGAACTCCAGGCTGCTGCTTCCTCCTCCATGCTCCTCTCCAGGCTTGTAAAAGCAGGACTTTAAACTTTACCTTCTCTTCATTGCCTCTACTTCATTGGGGATATTTATATATACATATATATATATTTTTTTAAATTATTTTATTTTTGCCTGTGTTGGGTCTTTGTTGCTGCATGCGGGCTTTCTCTAGTTGCAGTGAGCAGGGACTACTCTTCCTTTCGGTGCGCGGGCTTCTCATTGTCGTGGCTTCTCTTGTTGGGGAGCATGGGCTCTAGGTGTGCAGGCTTCAGTAGTTGTGGCACGTGGGCTCGGTAGTTGTGGCTCACGGGCTCTAGAGCTCAGGCTCAGTAGTTGTGGCGCACGGGCTTAGTTGCTCCACAGCATGCGGGATCTTCCCGGGTCAGGGCTCGAACCTGTGTCCCTTGCATTGGCAGGCAGATCCTTAACCACTGTCCCACCAGGGAAGCCCTATTTTTTATATTTTTGAAAAAAATTTTAGAGTTCCTTTTAGAGTTTGGGTTGAGTTCCATGGAAGTTTGTCACTTACCTGTGTTCCTGAACTACGAAACTATGAACTAGTAATATCTGGGCTAAGGAATAGTTTCTCTTGATAAATAAATTTTATAAATACTTATAACGTCTGTATAGATTTCTATCTTTTCAATATTTTATCCCACTTCCTTACATAATATTTTTTTGTTTTCTCTGTCCTCTTCAAGCCCAAGGATTATACCTTTAATGCCAATCCCTCCATTAGAGATATTTGTATTTTTGTCTATTGGTTTCTCCAAATACTTGTTTACTCTTAACAGTTCATCTTTTCAAAATTCGTCTCCAGAATTTTAATCAAACCCCCAGATCTTGCCTTTCAAATATTCTGGAGTTTCAAATTTTTTTCACTGCATCCAGTACATTTGTCTTTAAAGAACTGAAGTTCTTGTCCAGGTTATTTCCCACATTGTTGGCTAGAATTTCTCCCTGGACGAAATGTAACCTTGGTCCTATGGTGTGTAGCGTGACTTGATCAGAAGGAATGTTGAGAATCAGTATATTTCTTGACCTGACTACAGTCAATTTGTCAACATGAGGTGTCTTTATTATAAGCAATGGTTTCATGGGACTACTTTTTCTTCACCCCTGTAGCGGCAGAATAATCAGGTTACTGATCATCCTGAGTTGACTGATTTTCTCTATGAATTTCTTCACGTCCTCATGACATGCATAGTAGAATTCTTTTTTTTTTTTTTTTTTTTTTTGCGGTACGCGGGCCTCTCACTGTTGTGGCCTCTCCCGTTGCGAAGCAAAGGCTCCAGACGCGCAGGATCAGCGGCCATGGCTCACGGGCCCAGCCGCTCCGCGGCATGTGGGATCTTCCCGGACCGGGGCATGAACCCGTGTCCCCTGCATCGGCAGGCGGACTCTCAACCACTGCGCCACCAGGGAAGCCCCCATAGTAGAATTCTATGTTAGGTTCATCAGTCAGGCTGAATATTTTTGTTTTCCATGGAGTCCTCATTTTTTACTGCATAGAAACTCTTATTTAAGTAATGAATATCTCTCTGTCTCTGTCTTTCTCTCCCAGACAGAAGAAAAAGTGAAGGGAATCCCAGGCAGAAGAAAGAATGTAACCAAAGACACAGGCATGAGGGAACTGCACTTCTCTGTGGAAGAACTCCTGTGGGTAAAATGGGAGAGGTGGCAGGAGCTGGGGCTGGAAAAGCGGGGCGGAGCCAGTGTGTGGAGGGTCCAATATGGTCCCCCAGGAGTCTGACTTATCATGCTGAATGGGGAAGCATCTAAGTTTGTTTGTTTCAACACAGGAGCAGGGGCTTCCCTGGTGGTCCAGTGGTAAAGAATCCGCCTTCTGATGCAGGGAACGTGGGTTTTATCCCTTGTCAGGGAACTAAGATCCCACATGCCATTGGCAACTAAGCCCACGCGCCACAACTAGTGAGCCTGCGTGTCGCAAACTACAGAGCCCACGTGCCCTGGAGCCCACGCGCCACACCTAGAGAAGAGAAAACCCGCACGCCACAACTAGAGAGAAGCCTGTGCACCACAACGAAGATCCCACGTACCGCATCGAAAGATCCTGCGTGCCTCAACGAGGATCCTGCGTGCTGCAACTGAGACCCGATGCAGCCAAAAATAAATAAAATCCATCAATCCATCTTAAAACAAACAAACAAATAAACGAAACCCCCCACAGGAGCAGCACATGGTTTCCATGTTGAGAAAGATAATTCTGAACTAGTGGTTTTGGAAGTGGATTGAGAGCTGGGATAGGTACTGGCAGCAGGGAGACCAGTCAGGAGATGGCTACAATAATCTAGGGAGAGCTGGGGAAGGCGAGTTGTGTCTCAGCTCACGGCATCCTTGAAACACTGAAGGGAAGGCTCCAGCGATCCGCAGGAGTGACCCAACCTGGCGTGCCAGTGAGGACGGCTGGCACGGGAAAGAACTGGATGCGGATGGAACTCTTGGTAGCCTGACGACTAGTTCTTCAAGACACGATCCTGACTGGATTCGATCTTTCTGGCCTTCCTGCCTGAGCCAGAGTGCATTTTGATTTCGTGACTACCCTGCACTGTTTCTTAAATCAGTATTACATTCACGTTCCCCTTGTGGATTAAGTGGGGCTGACTATGAATGCCTTCCCAGTTTCTGCCTGTGCAGTCCCGACACTGCACCCAGTACAAGTGGTGATGAGGACACTCAGGAAGCTGCCCTGAAGACCTTTCATGACTATTCATGACTGGGAGGGCCTACCTGGCAACTAAACAGATGTGGAAAGAAATAAGAAAAAGAAGCCGGGGAGACTCTGATGTGTCCATCTCAGACAACTGCATGATTGGCAGAGCCTTGAAATGCAAGAGTAGGCTGGGGTGAAAGCTGATTGAAACTTTTGGAGTTCAAAGTGCCGGCAGGACATGAAGGTAGCTCTCCGGCAGACAGCTGGAAGCACTGATAGCGTCTTCTCCATTTGGAATTCTGCGCCTGCAGCCCAATGCCCACAGGTCATGTCAGACCCTGTGTAAAAGCCTAGCCAGAAGCTTCCTGTCTAAAATACTTGAAAAGAGTGTGTTGCACCCTGTTTTTCTGTTATGGTCTTTCCAGCACTTCAACCCTTAATTTATACTCCAACTTTTCCTGGTATCTCCTTGGTTTTCTTGCTTGGCATTATCAGATTCTAACGTGCCATAATTATATTTACCTTTTTCATTCTTCCTCACTGTGTGCTACATACAAGTGAGGATTATTTTTCTGTTTTATTCACTGTTGTACCCCTAGTGACTAGAACAGCATCTCACATATGCTAGGCACACAAAAAATACCTGTTGAATAAATGAAAGAAAAAGTAAATAACTTTTAAAAAAACATTTAAAAAAACTTTTAAAAAAACATTTCATGTATATTCAAACCTTATATCCATTAGCAGTAGGCCTACATGAGTGGAATTATAAAAAAGTATTATATTTGTAAATATGTTTCTCAAAATGACTATCCACTCTACTGACTCCAGATCTAATTACACTGGAATAGTTAATTGCTTTATGTCCTACTTAGAGATTTCTCAAAATTATAGCATTAGGATGTTAATATTATCTCCTAAACTATAAAATGATGTTTAATTTGCTTCTTCATGCAAGTTAAACATAATTAGAATGCTTAGTGGGCCAGAAGGCAATTTTGTTTGATGGAGCTGGTCTTCCTCTTTTAGTATTAGGTTCACTTAATATAAGATGACATTATCTTTATAGATCATTTAAATTTTATACGGATTACCTTTACAAAATATTTCTAAAATACAGTCATTTCATTGTTACAGTGTTACTCATGGATTAGTTGAGATCCCCTTGAGGAAGTCTATTATTTCTACTTCCCTCTGAAATAGTTAAAGTGGTCATAAAACTTAACTCATCAGAGAGCATGGGAGATGTCATACAGATCTTGATGGCATATACATTCCTGAAGAGTTCTGAAGGATTTTGATCATTTTGAAAATAAATTTAAAATCCAATTAATAAAGAAGTGATTTTCTAAAATGTATGCAACATAAGTAGCAAAGGAAATTCTTTAGAAATTTCATTTTAAACACTTTGTTCAAGAAGTAAGTCTTCTCTGCAGCAATGAATTTCTCACCATCTTCACTTGTTTATTATATTCAGGTGATTGGTATTAATTTGTCTCTTGTTTCTTTTTGCATCTTCATTTTGAAGTCCGATTGGAATTCGTTCCGTACAGAAAACAATTTAATTTTCATTGAGGCCTTTTCAGACTATGTACATCTGCAAAAAATATCAAAGGAATGATCCAGAGCAGCAGCTACTACAAAGGAAGGATCTTTGTTGGAAACGTGAGTAAGAAAGTAACCAAAGTTATTAATCATTATCTCAATCCTTTCCACATCCCTGCCGGTAATTCCTAGGATACAATACTATTTCCTCTGACATAGGCATTACTGTAACGAAAGCTCCCTTTACATAGTAACATTGACTCAATCGGGAGTCAAATGCTGAGAAATATTTTTAGAGGCAATTGTTTGCAAAAGATGCCTTCTTACATTTTTTTTGGAATTGCCATGCATAAGCAAAATTTGATCAACAGAAAAGAAACTGTGATGGACGTTCTGCAAGGTCCCAATGGTTCTGACAGCAAAAGAAAAGAAAGGGTCTAGTGAAAAAGCAATTTGCAGATGGATACATAAGAGTATAATGTCATTTCTGTGAAAAAAATTCCAATACACAAAACTATACCCTTCTATTATGTACACAGAAGGGTGACTGTAGAAAGTATGTGGGTAGCAGTTTCCAGAAGGGTGCTGGATTTAACTTGGTATTCTTTAAATGTATGGCCCTGAGATTATATATAATTACTCATGGAATAAAATGATGTAGAGAAAGACTTCACATGATTATAGAAGAAAAGACAAAATGGGTCAAAAACTCAACTCAGAACAAAATTTTGAAACAAACTAATTCTAAGGAATTAGTTTGGAAAGGTAGTGGAGTGTAAACGTGCTCTACAGAGCTCTTTGAATTAGCTGTGTAAATTGTCTCTTTTAACTTTTACAAGATTGAGGCAGGTAGTATTATTTGCTCTTTACAGATGGGCAAACTGACACTCAGAAAGGTGTCTCACTTTCAAATCTCACATACATATTAAGGGAGTTTGAATTTGAATTAGGTTCTTCCTCCAAAATGCATCCTTCTGCCAGTGCACCAGATTGCTTCCAGTAACTTTCTCAATTTTCTTCTGTGACCACCTACTAACATCTTTTGTTTTTAAGTCCTTTAATCCTTTTATTATTTGAACACTGTTATTCTATTACAAACAAATGATTATATTATTGATTGGTTCTTTTAGATCAAAACAAATGTATTTAACAAATGTTTTACACTGTTATTGTAGAATCACTGCAGAATAAGAAAAGATTAAAGAAGGAAAGAAACTCTGCATGTCATACCATTTAAAGGTAGTCACTGTTAACATTTTGGTAAACATCCCATTGCAGTAGTTTTATAGTCAGCTTTTACGCATTACTCATTCGGGGGACTTCCCTGGTGGTACAGTGGTTAAGCATCCGCTTGCCAATGCAGGGGACATGGGTTCGAGTCTTGGTCTGGGAAGACCCCACATGCCACGGAGCAACTAAGCCCGTGTGCCACAATTACTGAGTCTGTGCTCTAGAGCCCGCAAGCCACAACCACTGAACCCACGTGCTACAACTACTGAAGCCCACGCGCCTAGAGCCCATGCTCCGCAGCAAGAGAAGCCACCACAATGAGAAGCCCACGCACCGCAAGGAAAAGTAACCCCCGCTCGCCGCAACTAGAGAAAGCCTGAGTGCAGCAATGAAGACCCAATGCAATTAGCTCGGTGCTTTGTGACAGCCTGGAGGGGTGGGATAGGGAGAGTGGGAGGGAGGGAGACGCAAGAGGGAGGACATATGGGAACATATGTATATATATAACTGATTCACTTTGTTATAGAGCAGAAACTAACACACCATTGTAAAGCAATTGTACCCCAATAAAGATGTTAAAAAAAAAAAAATAACAAAGTAAAAAAAAAAAGACCCAATGCAGGCAAAAATAAATTAATTAATTTAAAAACAAAAAGAATTACTCATTCAGGACTTCCCTGGTGGCACAGTGGTTAAGAGTCGCCTGCCAATGCAGGGGACACGGGTTTGAGCCCTGGTCTGGGAAGATCTCACATGCCACGGAGCAACTAAGCCCATGTGCCACAACTACTGAGCCCACACTCTAGAGCCTGCGAGCCACAACTACTGAGCCCACGCACCACAGCTACTGAGCCTGCACTCTACAGCCCGCGAGCCACAACTACTGAAGCCCGCGCGCCTAGAGCTCGTGCTCCGCAACGAGAGAAGCCACCGCAACGAGAAGCCCACGCACCGCAACGAAGAGTAGCCTCTGCTCGCCGCAACTAGAGAGAGCCCGCACGCAGCAACCAAACCCAATGAAGCCAAAAATAAATAAATAAATTTATTTTTAAAAAAATTACTCACTCAACAAGTATTAATTGAATGTTGAAATGTGTTATTATATAACAATGTGTTGTAAACATTTTCCCATCATTAAATACCTTCCACGGTCACAGTTGTTGCACTGTAAAATTTTAAGATCGATCTCTATCCTTTTGCTTTTTTTTTTTTTTTTTTGCGGTACGCGGGCCTCTCACTGCTGCGGCCTCTCCCACTGCGGAGCACAGGCCCCGGACGCGCAGGCCCAGCGGCCATGGCTCACGGGCGCAGCCACTCTGCAGCATGCAGGATCCTCCCGGACCGGGGCACGAACCCGCGTCCCCCGCATCGGCAGGCGGACCCTCAACCACTGCGCCACCAGGGAAGCCCCCTTTTGCTTATTTAATGGAGGATACAAGCTACTATTTTTGTATTTAATGAGAAACTCCAGAGAAATTAAATTATTATTTTAGTAATAGAGTCTCTAAGTTCTCTACAGAACCAAGTGTCATAACATTTGTAATTTGTTTTACCTGCTTTGAAGCCATTTCGTTTGGGTTGCTATATGCTGGAGGTTGGCAGATTATGGCCTGAGGGTCAAACTTGACCCACTGTTGGTTTTTGTGATACAGTTTATAGGAACAAAGCCACATTCATTTAGTTACTTGTCTTTTGCTGTTTTGTGCTACAACAGCAGAGTTGGTGGCCCACAGAAAGAGTATGGCCCCCCAAAGCCTGAAATATTTAATATGTGGGCCTTTACAGAAAAGGTTTGCTGACCCCTGATACATACTACAATGTTGATTCCTGCTCAAAGCTTCTCTGGCCCATATGCTCACAAATCACCATATTTTGGTACTAGAGACGCGATTCCAAATAGAGCATCCAGGTCTAGAACATAATGTCAGATGCCCGAATCAGAATCTGTCTACACAGCTTCCCCCAAATCCATAACATCAACAAAATGCAAATAAAACCAAACATTACCCAGCCTGCAGCATTAGTAGGAGACAGGGAACAACTCAAACATCAAATTACCTGTAAGAAGAGAAATAAATACCAAATTCCAGTAGAATTCCTGCTCCTACAAGCCTATGGAGGCTAAGAGTAGGGGGGACAGTGGCTTAAGCAACTCCATTTAAAAGAAAAGAGGGGAGCAAAGGACTTAAAGCATTGACCAAAATCACCCCAGGAAGAAAACGTTCCACATTGAGTGTTAGCACTCAGGTCTGGGAGGTGATCATTCATAGTCCTGGATACATGGAAGATGCCTGAAGGTGATGGGGCTGGAAGCAGCTGCCTCCAATCAGGACTTGTCCTGCGGGGTGTCAGTCAACAGAGAGGGGGTGGGGCACCCCAGAGACACCACAGCAAGGGGAAAAGAGAAAGTTAAATCAAGAATCCTAAACAATAGGACACACCAACACTTTCACTCTCCAACACTACCATAAACTCATTTATTTAAAAGAAACTGTATGTCCGTATCCTGGCTGAATTGGGCATTCATATTATGTGTTAAATGCCCAGGAATAGCAAAAAATTAAACCAACTCCATACAAAGCAACTATAAGAACACAAAAACAAAACAAAGAATCATACTTTTAGCTGATGAAAACTCTCTCCCCCAAACCAGCCATCAAGTAGTATACTGTGACACAAAATTCTATGAATTATATATTCTCAAATAAGCATGTAAAGATAATTTTGTAAAACACCACTTAGAATCATAAATTCAAACACTAAGAAGAAATATGGACCTCCCGCCACAAAAAAACAAATAAAACAAAACAAAAAACAGTAAGAAATGCAACAATAATTGATCAAAGTCAGTAAAGTAATTGAAGAAAAAAGCATAAGGTCTAAAAAATGAAGGACTACAAAGTGCCCAAGGAAGAAGGAATTCAAATAAAGACCTAATAATAAACAATGAAGAAAGTGAGTAAAACAACAAGGGGATGAAACTGAGATAAAGATATTTTAAAAGGGATTAGAGAGAATATGATGGGAATGGAAAACAGACACACACAAAATCAACATACATATAACTGGAATCTCTGAAGAAAAGACATGAAACATGGGAATAAAACTAGCGTTTAAAAAAAAAAACTTTCCCAAAGTGAGAAAACATTAATATAAATATTGAAAGGGCTCACCACATACATGGGGAAAATGACCTGTTATGATGAACTCTGAGGTATAACTTAGAAAAATCAGCAATGAAATATTCCCAATGTTTAAAATGCAATTAAAAGTTACTGTACACTAGAAACTAACACAACACTGTAAACAAACTATACGTCAATGAATTTTTTTTTAAATTACTAAACCTGCAAAGAAGCAGAAGAAATGTAATCCATAAACAAAGAAAAATTAATCCAATTGCAACAGACCCAGAAACTGTGTGGAATAAGCAGAGAAATCCTTTATTTATTTATTTATTTTATTGAAGTATAGTTGGTTTACAATGCTGTGTTAGTTCCAGATGTACAGCAGAATATATATATTCTTTTTCAGAGTCTTTTCCCTTATAGGTTATTACAAAATATTGAGTAGGTCAACATTTATTTATACAGTAGGTCCTTGTTGGTTAACTATTTTATATATAGTAGTGTGTATATGTAATCCCAAACTCCTTATTTATCCCCCCTCCCCTTTCCCCTTTGGTAACCATAAGTTTGTTTTCTATGAGCAGACAAATCCTTTAAAACACCTTTTATGAAGACACTCGAGGATGTAAAGAAAAATACAGATGTACTGAGGGGAGAAATAGAAGATATAGAAAGAAAAGGCCAAATGGAAATTCCAGACCTGAAAAAGATGATGTAACCAAAATGAAAAAAATCACTGGATGGGATTTTCAGAAGACTAGACACTGAAAAAAAAAAAAATCGTGTGCCTGAAGATACAGCAAAAGAAATGCTTTCAAATGAAAGCACAGAGGGGACAAAAAGACTGAGGGGAAAAAACAAAAGAACTTCACTTCAGTGATCTATGGGACAATATTAAGTTGTCTAATATATGTATTATTTGAATCTCAGGAAAGTGGGAGCAGAAAACTATTTGAAGAAACAATAGCTAGAATGTTTTCTGACTTGATGAAAACCATAAACATACATATCCAGGAAGCTCAATGAAGTTAATCAGAATTACAACAAAGAAGACAACACCAAGTCATGTTACTGTCAAATCACTGAAAACTAGTGACAAAGAGAAACGTTTAAAAGCATTCAGAAAATAAAACACGTTAGCAGTGGACCAAAGGTAATAAATACCAAAGACAATTTTCAGAAACAATAGAGCCACAGCACAATGGAAGGACAACTATGTTTGGCTAGAAGAAAACCCCTCAACTTACAGTTCTATATCCAGCAAACATATATTTCTTTTTTTAATATTTCTTTTTTTACTTGGCTGCATCAGGTCTTAGTTGCGGTATGTGGGATCTAGTTCCCTGACCAGGGATCGAACCCGGGTCCCCTGCATTGGGAGCATGGAGTCTTAACCACTGGACCACCAGGAAAGTCCAAAAATATTTCTCCAAATAAAGGCAAAATAAAGAGTTTTCAGGCAAACAAATGGTGGGAGAATTATTATTATTTTTTTTGGCCAGCCAGACTTGTACTAAAGAAGCATATGGAAGTTCATTGTGCTTAAGGAAAATTATGGCAGAAAAACACCACTCTACCAAAGAAGAACAGGAGAGAGAAAGTGAAGGGGCAGAAGAGGGTAAGGAAGAGAAGGAGAAAGAAGGTAGAGGAGGAGGGGAAGCAGAAGCAAGAGCAGGAAATCAAGAAGAGAAACAGAACAAGCAGAAGCAGAAGAAGCCTCCTGTAAATAATAGGGCCATGTGCATATGTTTATGTATTTTCTATACCTGCTTTCACATTACAATAGCAGATGTGAGTAGCTGTGACAGAGACCAGTTTACTATCTGGTTGTTTATGGAAAATGTTTGCTGACCCGTAGTCTATATATTTCAGTTAAATGGTAGAGACTATCAGATTGAATATAAAAGCAAGAGCCAACTATATACTATCTCCAAGAAATGTGCTTAAAACAGAGACATAAATAAAAGAATGAAAATAATATACCATACAAACACTAATTGTAAGATAAAGTGCTTACTAATATCAAAGTAAGCTTTGGGAAAGGTATAATTAGCGGGAATAAAGGGGGACATTTCCTCATGATAAAAAGATCAATTCAGTAAGAAGGCATACAATTTCAATTGAGTATTTAACAGAGCATTAAAATATAAAAAAGCAAAACCTCACAGAACAGAGAGAACAAGAAAAACCCATAACTATAGTAGATTTCAACATCCTTTCTCAACAACTGATAGTACACAGAAAATAAGTAAGAATACAGAAGATTTGAACATTATCAACCAACTTGACCTAACTGACATCTGTAGAACACTTGACTCAGCAACAGCAGAAAATACATTCTTTTTAAGCATACAAAGACCATTCACCAGAATAAGCCATAGGCTGGGTCATAAAATAAGCCTCCAAAATTGACAGAGGATTGAAAGCATAGAGAATATGTTCTCTGATCAAAATGGACTAAATTAGAATTCAACGGAAGAAAGACATCTGGAAATTCCATATGTCTGAAAATTAAATAACACATTTCTAAATAAGCCATAGGTCAAAGAAGAAATAACAAGAGATATTACTGCAAAACATATTTTACTGAATGAAAATTAAAACACAACATATTAACACATATGGATTGCAGCTAATATAATGTTTAGAGAGGAATTTATACCTTTAAGTGTATAAAGTGTAGTATATCTAAGGCTATCTAGCAATTGCATACATTTTCTTGGTTGACATGTTACTAGAGACTGCTTTACCTGGAAACAACTAAAACCAGTATTTTCTCAATAACTCCATGTCAGTATTACATATGCAGCTCATTTTGAATAATTTGTAAATCCTGTTCCTGTTTTTTAAAAGTCAGATGTCCAAAGTGCTTAGAAAAGAAGAAAGGTCTAAAATCATTGACTCAAGTTTCTACCTTAACAAACAGAAAAAGACAGCAAATTAAATCCAGAGTGAATTGAAAAAGGAAATTATTCACATAAGAGCCAAAATCAATAGAACAGACAACAATAAAGAAAATCAATGAAAACAAAATTGCTTTACTAAGAGAAACAAAACTGACAAGTCCTGAAACTTATATACTATTGTATATCAATTATACCTCAAAAAAAACCAACCACAAAACTGACAAATTTTTAGCTAGATGGATTAGAGGGGAAAAAGAGAGAAAATACAAATGATCAATATTAGGAAATAAGCTAAATGTTCAAACACAGGAGTCTGGTTAAATAAACTATGATATATTCACATGATGGAGACCCATGAAGTTGTAATAAAAATGAGGAAGAACTCTAGGACAAGATATGTGGTGGTTTCCAGGATATATTAAGTAAAATAAGTAAAATGCAGAACAGTACATGCAATATGCTATCTTGTGTATAAGAGAAGAGGAAATAAGAAAACATACACAAATCTGCTTATAAAAAGAAATATAGGAGACATTACAACTGATACTACAGAAATACAAATAATTATGAGAGACTACTATAAATAAACATATGCCAACAAACTCGATAACCTAGAAGAAATGGATGAATTTCTAGAAACAGAAAACCTACCAAGACCAAATCATAAAGAAATAGAAAATCTGAACAGACAACTAAAGGGCATGGAGATTGAATCAATAATCAAAAACCTCCCAAGAAAGAAAAGCTCAGGATCAGATTGTTTCACAGGTGAATTCCACCAAACATTTAAAGAAGAATTAACACCAGTCTTTCTCAAACTCTTCCAAAAAATTGAAGAGGAGGGAACACTTCCAAATTTATCTTATGTGGCCAGCAATACCCTGACACCAAAGCCAGACAAAAACACTACAAGAAAAGAAAATTACAAACCTATATCCTTGATGAAGATAGATGTAAAAATGCCCAACAAAATACTAGCAAATCAAATTTAATAGCACATTAAAAGGATCATTCACCATGAGCAAGTGGGATTTATCCCTGAGATGCAAGGACGGTTCAACATATGAAAATCAATAAATGTGATACACCACATTAATAGTATGAATGAAATGAAATATTAAAGTCATATAATCATACCAACAGATGAGAAAGCATTTGACAAAATACAACATCCTTTCATAATAAAAACACTCAGCATAATAAAGGCCAATATGGCAAGACCACAGCTAACATCATACGCAATGGTGAGAATTTTAAATCCTTTCTTCTAAGGTCAGGAACAAGACAGGAATGCCCACTCTCACCTTTTCTATTTGACATAGTACTGGAAGTCCTAGCCAGAGCAATTAGGCAAGGAAAAAAAACAATAAAGGGCATCCATAACAGAAAGGAAAAATTAAATTATCTGTGTTCACAGATGACATGATCTAATACATAGAAAATCCTAAAGATCCAACAAAAACTAGTTGGAACTAATAAATTAATTCAGTAAAGTTGCAGGATGCAAAATCAACACACATAAATCAGTTGCATTTCTATACACTAACAACAGACTATCTGAAAGAGAAGTTAAGAAAGCAATCCCATTTACAATAGCATTGAAAACAATAAAATACTTAGGAATAAATTTAACCAAGGAGGTGTAAGACCTTTACACTGAAAACTATAAGACATTGAAGAAAGAGGTTGAAGGAGATACAAACAAATAGAAAGATATTCCATGTTCCTGGAAGAATTAATGTGGTAAAAATGTCCATATTACCAAAAATGACCCACAGATTCAGTGTAATCCCAATCAAAACTCCAATGGCATATTTTCACAAAAATAGAAAAAACAATTCTAATATTTGCATGGAACCACAAAAGACTCTGAATAGCTGAAGCAACCAAGAGAAAGACAAACAACACTGGAGCCATCACAATACCTGATTTCAAGCTATATTACAAAGCTAAAGTAATCAAAACCATATGGTCCTGGCATAAAAACAGACACACAGAACAGTGGAACAGAATATAGTTTAGAAATAAACCTGTAAATATATGGTCAACTAATTTTTGAGAAGGGTGTCAAGAACACACGATGGGACAAGGGCAGTCTCTTTAATAAATGATGGTGGGGAAACTGGATATTGTCATGCAGAAGAATGAAACTGGACACCTATATTTCACCACTCACAAAAATTAACCTGAAATCAAATGTAAGCCCTGAAACCGTAAAACTTTTAGAAGAAAACATAGGGGAAAAGATCCTTGGCATGGGTCTAGGCAATGATTTCTTGGATAAGTCACCAAAAGCACAAGCAACACAAACTAAAATAAACAAGTGGGACTACACTAAACTAAAGAGCTTCTGCACAGCAAACAGTCGGTAAATTGAAAAGGCAATCTACAGAATGGGAGAAAATATTCAAAAACCACATACATGATATAAAACTAATAGCCAAAATATGTAAAGAATTCACATAACTCAGTAGCAAAAAAAGTGAACAATCCAATTATATATTGAGCAAAGGACCTGAATAGGTTTTTCAAAGTAGACATACAGATGACCAATAGGTATATGAAAAGTTGCTCAATATCATTAATCATCAGGGAAATGAAAATCAAAACCACAGTGAGATATTACCTCACACCTGTTAGGATGGCTTTTATCAAAAAGACATGAGATAACAAATGTTGGCGAGGATGTGCAGAAAAGAGAACCCTTATACACTATTGGTGGAAATGTAAATTATGGAAAACAGTATGGCAGTTCCTCAAAAAATTTAAGTTGAACTACCATAGGATCCAACAATCCCACTTCTGAGTATATATTTGAAGGAACTGAAATCAGTATCTCAAAGATATCTGCATACCCATGTTCATTGCAGCATTATTCCCAGCAGCCAAGATATGAGAACAACCTGTTTGTCAACCGATGAATAGATAAAGAAGTTGTGGGTTTTATATATATATATATAGAAAATTCAGACATGACAAAGGAAAAAATCCTGTCATTTGCAACAACATGGATGGACCTTAAGGGCATTATGCTAAGTGAGATAAGTCAGACAGAGAAAGACAAATACTGTATGATCTCACTTATGTGGGGAATCTAAAAAAGCTGAACTCGTAAAAACAATGAGTAGAATGGTGGTTTCCAGGGGCTGGGGCTGGGGAAATTGGAGAAATGTTTATGGGTACAAACTTTCAACTAGCAAATAAATAAGTTCTGTAGCTCTAATGCACAACAGATTGATTATAGTCAACAATACTGTATTATAAACTTCAAAGTTAAGACTGCATCTTAGTTGTCCTCAACATAAACAAGAAAGTTCTGTGACATGATAAAGGTATCAGGAACACTAATCATATTGTAATATATACATGTATCAAATTAACAAGCTGCATGCCTCAAACTTACATGATGTTATATGTCAATTATATTTCAATAAAGAAAACTACAGGATGGATAAACCAGAAAATAAGAAGAAGACTGGTTACTCACAGAGGCAAGGAGGTGAAGTGGATGGATGGAAGGAATAGGGATAGATACTTCTCTGAATGTAACTTTTTTAATAGTTTCCCTTTGAAATCATGTTAATGTTTTACATATCTAAAAAAATTAAATCAATGAGGAAGGGTGAATGCCCTAACACTGAACGCAAACACAACTAAACAACGCTAGCTGGACTGCAAATTCATAACACTACAGCACTGAAGGGAATAAAAATGAAAACTAAATCAATTACTTTTGAACAGAGTACTTTGACTACATATTCTCAATCTAGGAGAAAAAAAGAACTTCAGACCAATCTTGAACTCAATATTTGTTTTTGTTTTGTAGCAGTGGTAGCAGTATGTGTGTGGTAATTATGAAACTACTTTACTTGTAGCAAATTGTGTTAATGTCTGTAGCCATAGTTCACACTACAGACGAAGGGAGATACAAATAAAGAACAGGGGAAGGCAAGGAAGAACCTTGTGGTATTGGATTGGAATTGGAGGTATCAGTATGAACTCAAGATTACTTAGCTCCGTAGGCTGAAAGGGTCTAGAAGCAATGATATCCTAGTTGCAATAAGCACACTTATAATCTAGATCTTGGTTTCCAGATACCATTACTCACTAAAAGGATGCAGGGGTCACTGAATAAATGACTGATCCCAGGGTTGAGGCAGGGAAGGTATAATTTGAGCCTGGAACATCTTGTTGAAACAGAAGTGCTCAAACAAACAAACAAAATATATGTAGCATGGAAAAAAGACACAGAAGTCTTGAAGGAACTCCTACTATCCATGTCTGGGACACTTCGAGCACAAAAATAAATAAGGATGCAACGGATTATAATCCACTGAATTAAATAGGATCCATGAGTCTATATTGATGATTAAATAAAGAAAGGAAGGCTCTTCCTTTCAGTAAAATGCTCACTAGTGTGAAGGGAGTAGTGGAGTTGGATAAACACTATGTTGGTTCAGGCAAGAATTGCTAAGGAATGTTATATCTAGTTTGATGAGGTCTTAAAAAGTGCCTCCCCACAGATTACTTATTAATTCCACAGAGAAGAACAGTAACTATATAGCGGAGACACAAGACAATACCTTGACCAGATGATCAAAATTAATATAACCAGTTAAGGACAGATGGACACCATGTACCTCCAAATGTGATACCCAGAAAAGGACACGACATTACTTCCTTAGTATTTCAGCCAGAGAGTGTATAATCTGAATCTAGCTCTAATCACGAGGAAGACAAATCCAAACTGAAGAACATTCTGTAAAACAACTGACATATATTCTTCAAAAATGTCAATGTCATAAAAGAAAAAAAAAACAAAAAACGTTGAGAATGGAATAAAAATGGCTTTTAAATTTAACAACTAGAACCTCATTGCCAATTTGGTAGTGATGGAGATAGAAATCAGATCACAGTGGGCTCAAAAAGTGAATGGGAACTAAAAACACAGCATCCAGGTAACTCCTGTGAGGAAAGGAGACAGGGTGAACAAGGTACTCCAATTCATAAATGGTTAATAATATACTTTTGTGGGGGACATATTAGGTTGAGCGACACGAATATGCTATCTTTATGGGGCAAATGGTGTTAGAAAAACTGTATATTTACATTCAAAAGAATGAAATTGGATGGACCCTTATCTATGCCATACACAAAAATCAACTCAAAATGTATTAAAATTTTAAACTTAAGACCTGAAACTGTAAAGCTCCTAGAAGGAAACATAGTGGGAAAGTCATAATATTAGTTTAGGCAATGATTTCTTGGATATGACACATAAAGGTTAAGCATCAAAAGCAAAAATAGACAGGTGGCACTACATCTCACTAAAAAGCTTCTGCACAGCAGAGGAAACAGGCAGCCTATGGAATGGAAGAAAATATTTGCAAACTATATACCTAAGGTGCTAATATCCTTACATAAAGGACCTACTGCAACTACAATTCAACAGCAAAATAAACAAATAACCCCAAAAATGGACAAAGGACGTGAAAGGACATTTCTCCAATGAAGACATACAAATGACCAAAAGGTACATGAAAAGGTGTTCACATCACTAATCATCAGGGATATGCAAATCAAAACCGCAATGAGATATCAACTCAAACCTGTTAGGATGGATATTATAAAAAAACAAAACGAAGCAAAAACAAAAAATAACAAGTGTTGTCAAGGATGTGAAGAAATTATAACCCTTGTACAGTGTTGGTGGGAATGAAAAATGGTGCTACCACTATGGAAAACATTATGGTGGTTCCTCAAAAAAATTAAAATAGATCCAGCAATCCCACTTCTGGGTATATATCCAAAAGAATTGAAATCAGAATCTTGAAGAGATATCGGGACTCCCAGGTCCATTGCAGCTTTAGTCACGATAGCTGAGATATGAAAATAAATATGCATGGATGGATGAATGGATAAAGAAAACGTGATATAAGCATACAATGAATATTATTCAGCCTTAAGGAAAGAAGGAAATCCTGCCTTTTGCAACAACATGGATGAACCTGGAGGACATTATGCCAGCTGAAATAAGCCAGACACAGAAGGACAAATACTACATGATATCCCTTATATGAAGTATCTAAAATAGTTAAACTCATAGAAGCAGAGAGTAGAATGGTGGTTGCCAGGGGTTAAGGGGAGGGGGAAACAGGGAGGTATTAGTCACAGGGTACAAAGTTTCAGTTATACAAAATGAATAAGACCTAGAGATGTACCGTATAGCATAGTGACTGTAGTCAACAATGCTGTATTGTATAATTAAAACTTTGCTAAGAGGGGAGATCTTCAGTGCTATTATCACAAAATATAACAGTAATAAATAATTAGGGCAGGAGGAAACTTCTGGAGATGGATTTTTTATGGCATAGACTGTGGTGATATATTCATGGATGTATACTTATATTCAAAGATATCTTTTGTAAACATTAAACACGTACAGCTTTTCATGAATTAATAATAGTCAATAAAATGGCTTCTTAAAAACTAAATTATAGAATAAACATCTATGTTATTTTTGAAATAAAAAAAGGAAGCTTGAGGCCTTCCCTGGTGGCGCAGTGGTTAAGAATCCGCCTGCCGATGCAGGAGACACGGGTTCGAGCCCTGGTCCGCGAAGATCCCACATGCCGCGGAGCAACTAAGCCCGTACGCCACAACTACCGAGCCTGTGTCCTAGAGCCTTCGAGCCGCAGCTACTGAAGCCCACGCGCCTAGAGCCCGTGCTCCGCAACAACAGAAGCCACCGCAATGAGAACCCGCGCACAGCAACGAAGACCCAATGCAGCCATAAATTAATTAATTAATTTAAAAAAAAAAAGGAAGCTTGAAACAAAATGTTTGAACATGTTGACAAAAAAGAAAGAGTGAGATGCAGAGATCAAGACGGCAGAGTAGAAGGACGCTGGGCTCCCCTCCCCTCATGAAAACATCAAAACTACAATTACACATAGACTGACCCTCACTGAAATTGACCCGGGGCCTACCGGAACAGCCCTTCTACAACCAACGCTGTAAAGAAACAGCCACACGGAGTGTGATAGGAATGGAGAAGTGATCTGGTTGGGACCCACACCTCTAGAAGGGGAGGATATCACAGGCTCAGGGATCCCTGCCCTGGGGAGCAAGGCGTTTGAGCCACACCCCAGCCCTGAGGTCTGACACCAGGAAGACAAGCCCGCTAAGCGGAAGACAGTGGGGCTTACCGGAGTGCTGTAAGAAACCAAGCCTCCTGAACACACGCACAGCACAGAGGCAGCAGATTGGAAACTGCCTGGGGCTCTGGCCTGCCTGCCAGGACCCCCCAGTGCACGCCGCACAGCTCACACCAGGCTCCTGCCCCAGCCCCTCTCGCTCTGGCATTGCTCCCGACGAAGGCGGAGGTCGCTGCTTCCAATGAGAATGTGTGTTCTTGGAGGGAGCAGAGGCAACTCAGACCCCGCCCATGCCTCTGGCCAGGGCTGAGGCAGCCATTGCTGGCATGCGTTTTGGTGCACACACTTGGGAGGGAGTGAAACTAGCTCCCAGGCAGAGACCACGTTCTCCAAAGCTCCCTTCCCCGTGCACACTTGGGAGAGGATGGGGCCAGCCCAGTGGCGAGGCAGCAACTCCTCAGGCCCCAACCCAGCCTCCAACCAAGGCTTGCACACCAGGGAAAAAGGAAACCAGCACAGAAGTGCAGCCCTAAGCCCTCAGGCCTCAGCCGCATCCCAAATCAAGGTGGAGACTACCATTCACCCCCAGGAAAAACCTAACTCCCTCAGGGCACCCGCTCCTGGCTTCACATCTGAGAGGGCTGTGATGACCACTGAGCACAGCAGAAGGCCCGGCTTGCACGTAGTTCTGGCTTTAGCCCCTCCAACCCCAGCCTTACCTCCTACGTGGCAAACACTGCCAGCGCACCACTGCGAAATATGCAGCCCTGCTCACTTCAAATCCAGCTCTTCCACCAAAGCCACTGGACACGTGCAAACCGCACAGGGACACTCACACACAAGGGCACACCTTCAAGACCAGATAGGTAACTGTTTCACCTAATTTCATACAGACAAAGTTAAACAGAATGAGAAGACAGAGAAATATGTTTCAAAGAAAAGAACAAGAAATAAAAAAAACCCTGAAAAAGCCTTAATGAAGCAGAGATAAATAATTTATCTGATAAAGAGTTCAAAGCAAAAGTAATGAGAATGCTATTGAACCGGGGAAAAGTAAAAAAGACACACAGATCAAGGGAACAGAATAGAGAGCCTAGAAATAAATCCACACATATATGGTCAATTAATTTATGACAAAGGAGCCAAGAATATAAAATGGGAAGAGGATAGTCTCTTCAATACATGGTGTTGGGAAAACTAGACAGTCACATACAAAAGAATGAAACTGGACCATTATGTTACACCACACCAAAACTCAGCTCAAAATGGACTGAAAACTTGAACGTAAGACCTGAAACCATAAAACTCTTGGAAGAAAACATAGGGGGGAAGCTCTTTGACATCTGTCTTGGCAATGATTTTTTGGACTTGACACCAAAAGCAAAGGCAACAAAAGCAAAATAACACGTGGGACTACATCAAACTAAAACGATCTGTACAGCAAAAGAAGCCATCTGCAAAATAAAAAGCATTCTAGAGAATGGGAGAAAATATTTGCAAATCATATATCTGGTATACTATATGTATTACAATTACAATTCAATGAAAAAGTGGGCAGAGGATCTGAATAGACATTTTCCCAAAGAAAACATACAGAGGGTCAACAGGTACATGAATAGGCACTCAACATCACTAACCATCAGGGAAATGTAAATCAAAACCACCATATCACCTCACACCTGTTAGAATGGCTATTATCAAAAAGACAAGAAATAAGTGTTGGTGAGGATATGGTCAAAAGAGAACCCTTTGTGCAATGTTGATGGGAGTATAAATTGGTGCAGCCACTGTGAAAAACAGTATGGAGGTTCCTCAAAAAATTAAAAATAGAACTACCATATGATCCAGCAATTCCACTTCTGGGTATTTACCTGAAGAAAATGAAAACACTAAGTGGAAAAGATATCTGCACCACCACGGTCATTGCAACATTACTTAAAATTACCAAGTTATGGAAGCAGCCTAAATGACCATGGATAGATAAATGGATAAAGAAAATGTGGTGTATACATATATATGTATATATATATGTGAATATTATTCATTCATAAAAATGAAGTACATCTTGCCTTTTGTGACAACATGGATGAACCTCAAGGGCATTTTGCTGAGTGAAATAAGTCAGACAGAGAAAGACAAATTCTGTATGATCACGCCTACGTGTGGTTTCTAAAGGACGAAAATAAAAACTGACTCATAGATACCAAGAATAGATTAGTGGTTGCCAGAGGCAGTGGGTAGAGGGGGTGGTGAAACGGTCCAAAGGTGCGAACTTTCAGTTATACGTAAGTCTGGGAGACCTAATGTACAGAATAGTGACTATAGTTAACAATACTGTATTGCAGGTTTAAAAGTTGCTAAGAGAGGGGCTTCCCTGGTGGAGCAGTGGTTAAGAATCCGCCTGTCAATGCAGGGGACGCGGGTTCAATCTCTGGTCCGGGAAGATCCCACATGCCGCGGAGCAACTAAGCCCACGCGCCACAACTACCGAACCTGCGCTCTAGAGCCCACGAGCCACAACTACTGAGCACACGTGCCACAACTACTGAAGCCTGCGTGCCTAGAGCCCGTGCTCCACAACAAGAGAAGCCACCGCAATGAAAAGCCTGCCTGCTGCAACGAAGAGCAGCCCCCGCTCGCCACAACTAGAGAAAGCCCACGCGCAGCAACGAAGGCCCAATGCAGCCAAAAATAAATTAATTAATTAATTTTTAAAAAGTTGCTAAGAGAGAAGATCTTAAAAGTTCTCATCACAAGGAAAAAAGACTAACTGTGTGAGGTGATGAATGTTAGCTAAACTTCCTACAGTAATCATAAAATATACATATATCAAGTCATTATGTTGTACACCTAAAATGAATACAATGTTATATGTCAATTATAACTCAATAAAAAATAAATTTAAAAAAAGGCAAAAAAAAAAGGCAAAATGGAGGGAATTCCCTGGCGGTCCAGTGGTTAGGACTCCGCACTTTCACTGCCGTGTGCCGGGGTTCAATCCCCTGGTTGGGAAACCAAGATCCTGCAGCCAAAAAAAAGAAAAAGAAAAAGGCAAAATGGGGGGACACAAGAATATAAAAATGTTGATAATTGTTGAAGTTGATACTTATTGACCTAATCAGGGCTGAGGTTGATTATACTACTATCTCTATCTTTGTGTATGTTTACCTTTTCCCACAAAAAAGAGTTACAGAAAAAATTGAGCTGTCTTTAACCTGGGTTGGTATAAGTTACTGATTGGGACTACATTAAAAGTGGGTTCAACATTAAGGTAATGTTTGTTAACAACAACGACAACAAAAAACAACTCATAGTGTAATTATATTAACCCATTATATTTATATACATTATGTAAATAAATAATCATTATAATGAGGAATGATTCTAAAGTTTCATGTTATATTTCTTGAGATGATCAATTTTTAACTGGATCAGTGGGTAAGTTTTAAATCATAAGCTGATAAAGTGGGTGATAAATTTTCCTGAATATATACAAAGTCTATTTAAATATTTTATTTTCACAAGGAAACCACCTTGGTAGACAGTAAACCCGGTTCGATGTACGTGGGGGAGCACAGCGTATGCGTGCATCTGGCAGAACACCCAGTACAGAAGAGAGCAGGTGCTGTTTTCCAAGACACCTATTTGTGCGTGTCCCGATACTATAGTTAGAAAATGGCTCAAATTTTTAGTTGCTTTTCCCAGAACTTGAAGATCGTCTTCCTGTTTATCTTGGTGGGATGCCTATGTTGTACTTGTGATTTTTCTGTTCTCTGTAATGTATTAAAACAAGATTGTCACAGATGGGGAAACAAGAGGTCATTAGTTAACAATCAGATGTGTGATTTCCTGAGCAGAAAAGACGCTGTCTTGTGCATTTTAAACATTTTTAAAGGAGAAATAGGGCTAGTCTCTTGAAGGCAAAGCCTGTTCACTGGGCTTTCCTCAAGACTCGACGCATTCATTTCTAAATTCATTTCCTCATTTAATTCTGCCCTTTGCATTTAATCTCAATTTTGCCTCTATTTTTTTGTAAGTCTCTCATCAGTTCATAGTGGTTACTGCTTTATAGTTTAAGTAAACATTGCCAGAAGAACAAAGGAAAGTGAAAGAGGTGGTCAATTAGCTTTCCTCCAAGTTGGTGTGATATGGAGATGACAGCACCTTTCCTTGAATTCATCCTTCAGGTTTTAGAACAGTTGATCTTCATTAGGTTCCGGGCAGGGAAAAAGTTGTACTAATTACTGGCTTTGGGAGACACAAGCCTTTGTTCTCCCCAAAGTATTAGGTAACACTCCTACTGCTACTCATCTCATTGCCTTACTCTTGTTTCATTTTCTATAAATGGACATAATAATGGTACCCACCTCATGGTGATTGTAAAGATTAAATGAGATAATATTTGTAAAATGCTTAGAACAGAGATTGGCACATAATAGTAAGTACCCTGTAAGTGTTTATAAGATAAATTCCTGCATGACAGGGTGGATCTTCTCTGTAACATTTGAATAAATGACAACAGTTACATGCCGGTGGAGTTCTAGAATCTCCTTGGTGAACTTGTCATTCACTGGCTATTGCATGATCAGCAGATGGTTTGGTGAAACCTCACTAATTTGGAATGAGTTCACAGGTTATTAAACCTGAATAAGTGAAAATTCTGAAATCATAGATCTTTGGAAGTATTTGAAACAACATTTTATATTTGTTCTGTTCATGAAAAATTTGAAAGTGTCACATTTGACTAATTAAGTCTTTTCAAGATACACATGTTAAGTTTGTGATTTTGTATACTTAATTGGAACAAAATGAAAGCCAATAAAGGTTTTGATACGGACATCTAATCTTTTAGGTAGATATCAATGAAAATACATGAAAACAGCAAAGAGAGATGTAAATACACTTCTTTGCATGCCGCAGACCTAAATAGTAATTTTTAAAGATATTGCTGGACTACTTTTAATATCTACAAATAACTAAATTTAGAAGAATCAAGTGTTTGTAGAATGAGTGTTCCCTAGCAAACTTGAGAATACTTAAGAATCAGTTATCATTACTACAGCAAAAGGAGGCCAAGGAAGTCAGATTTCACTTGTACTGAAATTATATTTTACTTTATAATTTGCACATGTCAAAACGTTTTAAAAGCTAACTTTTTAAGCCATTTCTAAGACTTTCTAAATGAATCGATTTGAAATCTTGATTAGTGCAATGCGCAGGGCTAGCAATTCCTTTTTCTTTTTTCCCATCCCATCCTATCCACCCTCTCTTAGGGCATTTACTCTGAGCTCTAGGTTGTCATTATTTGTTTACACGTCCGCCCCCTGCACGGAACTTATCCGTCTTCCAAAGGCCAAGCTAATTGGAATTACTGTCCTCTTTCACCAGATTGGATCCCCAGGGTACTGTTTATTTATATGGCAGAATTTAAGGACAGTTTTAAGTTCTGTGTAGTTGATGAAGAGTTTTTGGATTCAGGCTAGTTTTTTAAAAAATATTTTACAAAGTGGTTTATAAGTACCTATATTATTCTGCTTTTAACCTTACACATTTCAGCTCTTGTGCTGTTAATCTGGAAGGCTAACATCTCAAGGACTGCTGAAGTTACCTGCAGTCTATTCAGATGGTACACAAGCCCAGCACAGCATTTCCCACATTAGCAGGTGCTCAATAAAGATGGTGAACATCGCAGTCACAGCCCTTTTTATTCCAAAAATAAATGGCAGGGCGGAAAGAAACACCCTTGGCTTATTTCTGGTAAGGTTTTTATGTACTATAAAAGAAAGAATTGTACTCATCAGCATAGCACAAATTCTAATAATAAGAGATACTTCTGTTTAAACTTAAAAGTCGTTAATGCAGTAATGCCCATTTGCCCTCCCTCCGCCCCGCGCCCCGGCCAGATCCACTTCTCAGGAGCAGTTCCAGCAGTTTGAGCTCAAGTGCCTGAATGTGGACCCTGAAATGAGCCTTGATTAACTTAGTCGACTAGGTAGCCAAACATTTTTTCACGAGGGTTTAAACTCCGCAAGATTTCACAGGATTTAAAAATGGTAAAAAAAAAAAAATCATCGAATTTCAGTACCTTTAAATTTGGCTCAAACGGGGCACAGGGGCTTGGACTGACCGCAGGAATACTTAGTTTTGTTTTTAACAATTTCGGGCCTTCCTGATATACAGGCTGAATTGGCGTAATGGAAAAACGAGCCTTGGAATCCTACAGTCTGGTTTCTGGGTTCCGTCCCAGTTCTGCGTGACCTTGGGCAAGTTACTTTACTTCTCTGAATTTCCGTTTCCTCCGATGCAACACGACGGTGGCAGCAGCCACCTTGCAACGTAGTCTAGAGCGCGCCTGGAACACACCCAGTCGGCCGCGCACAAACAGCAGCCATATTAAGGCCGCCCAGCTCCGCGGCGACCTCGCGGCCGCGCTCTGCCCAGCAGGTGTCGGTACCGCCCGGGGCGCGGGCCCGGCGGCGACGGCGCGGCCCCTCCCTTCCGCCGCTCTCGGGCCTGCCCCTCGGCGTTCCCGGGCGGGCCGCGGCAGCGTCCCGGGCCCGCCCCGGACGCAGTTGGCGTGGGCGCCGAGGGCGCCAGACCGGGCTCCGAGGCCCAGCCGGCCGAGTGCGGGAGAGCGGAGGCGGCCCGGGCGCCGCCCGCGCCCGGGCGCGAGCGCGCGGCCACCGCCCCCTCGGCCCACCCCTCGCCCTGCCCCGCCCCCCGCCCTCGCGCGCCGCCCGCCCGGGTCGCCGCGGGGCCGTGGTGTACGTGCAGAGCGCGCAGAGCGAGTGGCGCCCGCACGCCCTGCGCTGCTCCGCGGCCCGAGCTGGCCCGCCTGGGACGCTGAGGCGGCGGCGGCGGCCGAGGCGGCGGGTCTCGCGCGCCGGGCCTGCGTGCCCGAGCGGAGGTCGCCGTCCGCCGCGCAGGCCGCGCTCCCTCAGCCCTCGGCGGCGATGAGGCGTTGAGGCGGCGGCCGGCGCCGCGCGGCGGGACCGGAGGACGAGGAAGCGGCCCGGCCGAGGGCGCGGGGCGCTGGCCTCCCGAGGCGAGGGGCGGCGGGTGCATGGCGCAGTGACGGCCCTTAGCCGCTCCTCCCGCTCCCCGGCCCCAGGCGAGGCCGTCCGGCCGCCACCCCTCCTGCTCGGCCGCCGCCGCCGCCGCCATGGCCAATGACAGCGGCGGGCCCGGCGGGCCGAGCCCGAGCGAGCGAGACCGGCAGTACTGCGAGCTGTGCGGGAAGATGGAGAACCTGCTGCGCTGCAGCCGCTGCCGTAGCTCCTTCTACTGCAGCAAGGAGCACCAGCGCCAGGACTGGAAGAAGCACAAGCTCGTGTGCCAGGGCGGCGAGGGCGCCCTCGCCCCGGGCGCGGGCCAGCCCCAGCATCCCGGCCCCGCGCCGCTTCCCAGGGCCGCCGGGGCAGGGGCCAGGAAGGCGGCGCCGCGCCGGGACAGAGCCGCCGCCGCCGCCGCCGCCGCCGTCGCCGAGGCCGCGGGCCCGCGGGCCGCCGGAGACGCGGCGATGGCGAAGGCGAAGGCCAAGCCGGCGGCCGACCCCGTGGTGGCCGCGTCCCCGCCTCGCGCGGCGCCCGGCGGCCAGGGCTCGGCGGCGGCGGCCGCCGCCGAGGCGGAGCCCGCGAAGGAGGAGCCGCTGGCCCGCTCGTCGCTGTACCAGGAGAAGGCGAACCTGTACCCGCCGAGCAGCGCGCCGGGCGAGGCGCTGAGCCACGGCGGGGGCCTGCGGCCCAACGGGCAGACGAAGCCGCTGCCGGCGCTGAAGCTGGCGCTGGAGTACATCGTGCCCTGCATGAACAAGCACGGCATCTGCGTGGTGGACGACTTCCTGGGCAAGGAGACCGGGCAGCAGATCGGCGACGAGGTGCGCGCCCTGCACGACACCGGCAAGTTCACGGACGGGCAGCTGGTCAGCCAGAAGAGCGACTCGTCCAAGGACATCCGAGGCGATAAGATCACCTGGATCGAGGGCAAGGAGCCCGGCTGCGAAACCATCGGGCTGCTCATGAGCAGCATGGACGACCTGATTCGCCACTGTAACGGGAAGCTGGGCAACTACAAGATCAATGGCCGGACGAAAGTAAGTGTGTGCCGGGAGTGGGCGCGGGGCGAGGGAACGCGGTGTCCGTGTGTAAAAGGGATTTCCTTCTTGTGCAGCACCCGGTGGAGCAAACGGACAGCATCCAGCTCCTGCCGGCTCACACACTTCTGCGTCTGATGGCAAGGTCTTCTGGCTAAACTTAGGCTCTTCCTTGAACTTTGCAGTTTTCTCTTTTCCCTTGCACAGTGAGTCGGGTCAAACCCCGCTGGAGCTCTAGGCGCCCGACGGGGATTATTAGAGTGCTACCCGAAGCAAGTGCTGGTTCTGCATCAGCCTTGTGTTTGCAGCGGCTCTTAAATTCCCCGTGGGCTTTGAACCACTCATCAGCTTCCGACTTCCACAGTCGAATGTTGTGTTCAGTGAGGAGCCTGCCAGCTGACCACAGAAAGGTACATGTAAAATAAGCATTTAGGCCGAAGGCTCCTTTCCTTACGTTCAGGAAGAGCCTGCCTGTTCCCCTCCCCCTCTTACAGCTCTCATCCCTCTCCCTTGTCCCTGCTGTTTTGAAACCCACTGCTAAACGGGGGAAGAAGTATTTCCGTTTTCAGACCGCTCAGTGTAGGTAGGTTACATTTTTAGCATAGGTTTCCTTTATTTGCTTTTGTTAGTGTAATCCCGCTGTTGAAAAAGAACTGTTTTGTAGCTTCCTGGAAAAAAAACAAAAACCCCATGGAATTGGCTCACTCTTAAGTCTCGGTTTGGTGAAATCTTTGTTTTCTCTTGACTATTGTAGTCGTTCCCCAACAGATTCTTCCGTGCCTACCTAGTCTGATCGCTCTTCCCTCCTCAGTATGGTATATGAGAGACTCTCCTTCTCTGTACTCTCTTGTGGTTCTTTTCCATTTCACTCCCCAGATCTTAATCTTTTCTTTGTATCCAGCTCCACTCCAGGCCACCCTACTCCACCCTCCTCCACCATCAATCTCTGTCTGATTTTGTGAGTTTGAGGAGATTGTTGAGGAGATTATCACACGTGGGTGTTTGTACACAGACACTGAATCTTCCCAGTAGTTCTTTTGTGTGTGTCAGACCATCTGTTTTGACAGTCATTATGTGTGACTCTCAGACTGCCCAAAAGGCCAGGCGTACGCAATGAGTAAAGTTCTAAACGGGAAAATTTGGTGGGAAAAGACAATGTAAAGTCTAATTTATGTATTGCTGCTTCGTTGCTGGATGAAGGCGCGTGTCTTAATATCATATGGTCGCCAAAAAAAAAAAAAAAAGGTGAACACTTGCTTAACACTAAGCTGGAAGGAAAAAAGAGCCTGATTAAACGCCAGCTTCGGTCTTTAATGCAATTCTCATTTATATACATATATATTTTTTAATTTGTTATAGATCAAATCTGAATATAGCCATAAACCGTAGAGGAAGGAAAGCTTGAAAAAGCTTGAAGGCATATTAATGTAACTGTACAAAACTGACCGAAGTATGTATATAGTTGGGGCACAAGCTTCAGGTGAAGAAGACAATGTCCTGAATCTTCCTTGCTCCGCTTTCCTTAGTTAATTTAGCTTTCCAGGTTAAGCTAAATCGTCTTCTCTCCTATCTTCCTGTTTTTAACTGCCCTTCTCAGGGAAGGGACAGCAGTCAGCCTAGCTCTTACCAAAGGGCCTCCTAATGGGGAGGCTGTTAGAGAATAGCCACCTCTTTCCTCAGGAGTGCCAGTGGTTGAAGGGCCGTTGAGGTTCTAGATCACCTGACTACACAGATCATGTGAAGGAAGGATGGATTTTAAACTCTCTAGATTTTGATCTTATGCTTACGTTAATTTTAGGGACACAATTTCAGGATCTGTGAATGGTTTTAGGGAATCCCTTTCGTTGTACTTCTTGGTTGAGAGAGGTTTTGGTAATCTTGTTTGATTGTGTAGTTTAAGCATTCCTCAAAGAAACTAAAGATGCTTGCTTTGGGGGAATGGAAAGGCAGTCAGATTACCAGCCACCATATACTGGGCAGCCTCAGTGTGCTAGGCACCAGGTTAGGCTCAATACAGACATGGTCACAGTAATTTTAATCCTGTGATATCGGTAGCATTATTCTTACTGTACATTTGAGGATATTTTAGCTCCGACTTGGCTAAGGCCTACCACTTACGGTAACCTAGCTGGGATTCAAACTTAGGGTCATTCAGACATCAAGCCCTGTGCTTTTTCTACTACACTGGATATGGGTAGGGTATTAAATGAGAAGATGTGGATTACTTAGCACACTACCGGGACTAAGATTTGATATACATATTTTGTTGACAGTGAGCCTTGTGTGTGAATAATTGTAGTTTATCTTTGGACTGTAGAAACTTCTTTTATTACAATGTTTGTTTCAGGTAGTGACTGAAAAGCCAGTGAAATTTATCTGCCTGGATCATGCTTGTACTCCTGAGAGAGGCGGAATATGGGTACTATGTGTGATCGCAGAGAGGGTCTTCAGTTAAGGGTTTTATTATCCTTTACGACCTTGTAGTGATTTTAAAAGGAACTTGCCTCAAATGTGTGGTATTTTTCTCACATAGATTTTCACAGCAACTCTGTAAAATATTTAGGGTGCTGGTGTATTGTCCCTGTTTACAGATGAGGAAAGTGAGCCTCAGGAAAGGTCGCTTGTTGGAAATCCTGCAGCGTGCCAGGACTTAAATTCAGGCTTTCAGACCGAGGTTTGATGTTCTTCATTTACACTGTCTATTCTGTTTGGTCTTTGTGCATGTCAGGGCCTGATAATCAGATGATATATAATTTATAATTGGCTGTGGCTCGTTCAGTGTATTCTTGGCTTTCTCCCAGATTTCTGCTGCCAGCACGCTTATCTGGCCACTGTTTGTCCAGCTACTTTAAAAGAGGAACTACAAGGGAAAGATGAAGAAATACAGGAAAAAAACAGGAACATGATTGTGGCCACTGAGCTCCAGTTTCCACTTTCTCTGGTCCTTTTTTGGGATTTTCCCCCTTTTTGCCCTTAAACTGCCCTTTGATCCTTTATCCTTTCTCACACCCTTTCTTCCATCAAGAAGACTTGCAGCGATGTCCGAGAGGAAGGAGTCACGGCCTGCTGATTTGTGAGGAGTAGCTTTGTGTGGGCTGTAAGAAATCATAGGTGCCTTTACTTGGGGTAGAGGAAGAAGAATGCAGAGGAGTGCAGATCCTGGGAAAATGTGCAGCTGTTCAGTTGGAGTTTCTTTTTTTAAAATTTATTTGTTTTATTTATTTTTGGCTGCGTTGGTTCTTCGTTGCTGCGTGCGGGGGAGCGGGGGCTACTCTTCGTTGCGGTGCGCGGGCTTCTCACTGCGGTGGCTTCTCTTGTTGCAGAGCACAGGCTCTAGGCGCACGGGCTTCAGTAGTTGTGGCACGTGGGCTCAGTAGTTGTGGCTCGCGGGCTCTAGAGCGTAGGCTCAGTAGTTGTGGCGCACGGGCTTGGTCGCTCTGGCATGTGGGATCTTCCCGGACCGGGGCTCGAACGCGTGTCCCCTGCATTGGCAGGCGGATTCTTAACCACCGCGCCACCAGGGAAGCCCTCAGTTGGAGTTTCTTAACCACTCTGAAGGAAAACGTTTGCCTGTTACAATAAAACTAGTAGAATCATATACATGTTTTTGGAATTTTGTCTAAAACTTACTCTGTTCAGTTAAAATGTACATAAAGAGAAGGAGCGATAAAATAAGACCAATAAGCAACAGATTCTATTCCTGAGATTTTTCACCAGTCCCACAGTTAATTGGGCAGCTCTAGCTGATTATGGCTTTTAGAGCAAAGGGTAGGATAAGGAAAGACCTGATCCTTTATTATCACTGCCATAGAGATGTGGTGTCAGTCCTCTTAGATGTTACAAACAAAACCAAACGAAACTGCCTTCTCAGTCTACTTCTGCCACTTTCTCTATACTCTTGGCTCCCAGGATGTACTAATTGAAGCAGCTTGTTTAATGTTTTAATAGCTACGTCAGAGTTCGAGATCAAAGTCAATTATTCTGTATTCAGAAAGGCTGAAAATATTACACTTCCATAGTAGCAGTTTTGTATAGTGCTTTACTGTTTTAAAAGAGAAGCAAGTGGACTGAAAGAGTAGTCTTAATAGGTTGTGACAACCAAGTTCAACTTCATAGGAAAACATTTTGTACGGTGAATTAGTGTACGTGTAGTTTACATATATGGTAACTTCTTTAATTCTAAAGGAATTTTAGTTTAAATTAACAGGTTGTTGGTTTTTCAAAAATGTTTATAGCTCTTCCCTTATCTACCGCCTAATAAGCCACAAAAATTTCTTGCAAAACCTTAGTCACACAGGAGGAGAGCATCTGAACGTAGAAGGACAGTGGACTTTGTCCTGCTGTGAAACCTGGCTTGGATTCTGGATCTGCCACTGTTTCCGTGTCCTTGAGCCAGTTGCTTAAGCTTTCTGAGCCTCAGTTATTCCATTTGGAAAATGGTGTTAAACGATGCCTGCCTTTTCTGTCTCTCAGGCTTGCTGTGACGAATGTATATAATCTTGCATGTAAAGGCACTTTTTAAATTGTAAAGCACTATGCAAAAGTGTCCTTAACTTACTCTTCTCATTTAGAAAATTTTCTACTTTTCTGATTTCTTTCTTTAAAAGAGTCCTGTGCTTTTCCTCTTTAATAAGCTAGAGGAAAAAAGACTTTAGAATGATCACCCATTTTTGACTACACACATACACACACACACACACACACTTTTTTTTTTTTTTTAACAGAGGAAATAAGTCCCAGAGAGGTTAAGTGCCTTGTTCAAGGTCAGAGAGCTGGGTAGTGATTTACTTCATTCTTATATCTGCACCTTAATGCTGCAGCTCGTGTAAAAATCACGTGTTCCCACTTAACTAATTTTGTTGTCTTTTATGCCATTTTTGAGGCTACGCTTGAACATTTATGACTTACTTTTCTTCTCCCTTTTACTCCTGTCACTCTACAGTTTGGCTTATCTGACATTCTAGTTTAAATTTTCCTCCTTTCGATAATTCCTCCCTAATTTCCCTAGATGGTCTTTATTTACCTCCTTTTTTCCTCTGTTGTTGAAACCATTTTCCCTGAAGCAGGCCCACTCTCTCTTATTTCCTTAGTTGGAACTGTCTTTCTGCTCTGTGTTTCTGATTTAAATGTTTATTCTCTGTTTTCCTTTCCCCCCTTTCCCCCATCAGGCATGAAGTCTGTCTTTGTTCATCTTCTAGCATGTTCTCTGAAGCCTGTGCCTTCCCAGTATGCTTTTGGATTGATGTTATCAGCTTAGTTGTTTTTATTTAATTTTTCTCTTTAGGCTTTTAAAGCAGCACCAAATGTTTCAGTCTCCCTTTCATTTGCACACATTCTTGATCAGTGTTTCATAGATGCATTTTAGTGCTGCATTTGCGTTCTACCTCCTTTTCCACTGTGCCCTTGTTTCTGCACCTGAAACATTGTTTGTGACCACAGGATGGCATTCAGATGATTATTTGAACCATATTCATGGCTTGTCTTTGACTCTTTCTGTTCCAGCTCAAAACTTTGTATTCTAAAGAACAAAACAAAGAAACAACCAGAAAAGCTGACAGATGATTAAGCAAAGTCTTCCCTTAAAATGGTTTATTTCACACCTGTATTTCTTAGCCCAGACTCTGAATTGTTCTGCCATCTTTATTGGAATGTTTTGTGCTTCATTATCACATTTTTCCAGAACCAAGTCACAGTTTTATTTCTGAAGAGCTTGGATAGTATCTGTACCCTCTGTCTGTTTGCTCGCTGAAATCACCGGAAAGTTTTCTTGGGTTTGGATTTCTCGTTTTCTTTATTCAGTGCCCCAAACCCCGTTTCTTCATCAAAGCAAAATGCATGCACTCTTGGCCTCTCCTTACCGTGTTCTCTGAGTCTTGTTTTGATAGTCTTTTCATTCGTTCGTTGATGCAACAAATGACATGAAGTGAGTACTTGGCATGCACAGGTACTGTCCTAGGAGCTAGGAATACCTGAACAACGAGAACAGAAATGCCCCCATTCTCACGGAGCCTAACTTCCACTTGAGGCAGGTGGGGGGCGGGGAGAGACAGTTAATAAAGAGATGTATGAGTAAGTGCATGACACATGAGGTGGTAAATATTAAGACAAAAATATAAACAAGGTAAGGACAGAGTGACCAGGGGGTTTTCTTTTACACAGGATTGGTAAAGTAATAACGATATTTATGTAGAGGCTTGAATGAAGTGAGGGCCTGGGTTATAGAGGTACGTGGGAGAAGAACACTCCAAGTAGAGGTATCAGATAGCACACACAGCGGCCCTGACGTGGGATGTGCTTGGTGTGTTCAGAACCCAGCAAGGAGGAGGTCACTGCGTCTCTAGTGGAGCAGAGGGGAGGGACCGAGCGAGAGTGGTAGGCGATGGGGTCAGTAAAGCAGGGGTGGGGATGTGAGGTCAGTTCATGTAGGATTTCGCCTGTGAGCCGCGGCAGGAGCCCTGGGTTGTATCCTAGGTGACACAGGAGGCCCCTGGAGAGCTTGTTCTAGGAGATCTCTGTGGCTGCTGTGTGGGAGCAAGGGTGGAAGCAGGGGCACCAGGTAGGAAGTTCTTCCAGCAGCCTTGGCCCTGGGAGGTGGTGGCTCACGTTAGAGCAGTAGCTGCAGACCTGTGGAGAACTAGTTGGATTCTGGATATATTTTGAAAGTAGAGTCAGTGAGATTTGCCGATGGATTAGTCGGAGGAATGCGAGAAAGGAAGGAGTTGAGAATGTCTCTTGGTTTTTGGCTTGAGCGACTGGAAGGAGATAATTATTATTTCATCTTGCTCCAGCCCTCCTGCTTTTCTCCTCTGGCCCCGCTCTTTCAGTTTCCATTTAGAGCAGATTGTTGACACTTATTTCGCAGCTCAATCCAGAAGAGAGAAGTTCCATGCTCTGCTTGTCCACATTCCTTCAAATTGGCTGTGCTTGCTGCTACTGCTGTTGACCTCGCAGCGCCATCCTTTCTTCTCCAGAGGCTTCACGGCTTCTTTGCACAGTATGCTCTCATCAGCTCTGCCCCTGGGGCTGCCTGCGGGAGTTACTGCAGGACATCTTGCTGAACTTCTGGTGCTGTCAACAAGTAGGTCTGTGCTCTCTTACATGAACTGCTCACTTAAGATGGCTTGTAGATACAAATCCATGTAAAAAGAATTACACAGATTCTGAAATTTAGGGAAACACTGGAGAAAATTGAATGGTTCAACATGAGAGACAAGCATAGATTTAGATTAAATTTCAAAATAAAATTAGAAATAGAACATCTTTGTTTAAACATGCTGTTGGAAGTTAAAGCTATTGTAGAAAATTGAGAAGAGGTAGAATGACCATAAAATATCAAAAATAATTCCTGACATATAGAGATGCAAACAACTCTGTGATAGCTTAGTAGGAAAAGAAGGGGGAAGTGTATGATACTTTAGGGATCTGAAAAGATGGCAGAGAAATACAGATCTCATCCACTTGATGCGGAGCCTGACCCTGGAATTAGAAATAAAAGTACCACCTATCAGATGGGAAGTGATAGGGTTAAAATTATAATATAGTGCCCAGGCCTTTTAAGCATAGGAAACCTTGCTTTTGACTTTAGGGTAAGGGAGGGTCACAAAAGTATGGGTAAACATGAAAATACTCTATATGAAATGATTTAAAAAAATTAAAACCTGAAAGGTCAAACTTGAGCTATAGAATTGAGGAACCTTATAATCTCAACTTAATGCAAACAACATCAGTTTCAGCCTGATTTTTGTATACATGGGAAATGTCAGATCTGGCCAGTTAATTGAAAGAGTCTAATCAGGAGTTTGGGGTATGAAAAGATTGACCGCATCTGAATTTTTTCTCATTAATATTGGTACTCTCATCTGTAGATGGTAACTAGAGGTTCTGAGTCCATAGTTTTGTCAGTAATTATCCTTTATTCTATCTCTAGGCATTTTTTACCTTCTGTTATGTCTTCCACTGACTTCTGTTAGCATTACTTCTCCGAAATACAGCCTTGAAAGTTACTTTTTAATTAGAAAATTGCGTGATTTCCCCCCACAGGCCAGGTCTTCGTGCTGCTTCAGTAGCACTATTGACCACCCCACCTCTAGAATCTTTGATCACTCATTTACTAGCCTGGATCTGAGCCTTTCAAGTGTTGTTTTCTCAGTATATTTTTCAGAGTTTTCTTTATTTTCTCAGCTTCTAACTGTGGTTTTTTCTTGAAGCTCAGTTCTTAGCTTGCTGCTCAGCACTGTGAGAAGACACATGTAGGGGGAACTTGAATCATCTATATTTCTAGACTTTTCTTCTCAGCTTATATTAGTTATCTGTTGCTGTGTAACAATGTAACAAGTTGTACCAAAACGTAGTGACTTAAAATAACACCCATTTATTATTTCAGTTTCTGTAGATCGGGAACCTGGACACAGCCTAGCGGCATCTTCTGCTTCGCTGCCTCTCACAAGGCTGCAGTCAAGGCGTCAGCCAGGGTCGGTGGTCTCCTCCAGAGGCTCACATGGGGAAGGATCTGCTTCTAGGCTCACTCAGTGGCTATCAGCAGCGTTCAGTTTCACGTGGGTTGTTGGACTGAGGGCCTCAGTTCCTTGCCATGTGGGCCTCTCCAACACAGCAGCTTGCTTCATCGAAGTATGCAAATCAGAAAGGCAGTAAAGAATCCTCTATCGAGACTGAAGTCCCAGACTTTTGTAACTTAACCATAGATGTGACATCCCATCACCTGTGCTGTATTTTTTTGGTTAGATAAAGTCACTAGGGTCATTTCACACTCAAGGGGAAGTAATTACACAGGGGTGTGAATACCATTTCTTAAATTGCTTCTTCCTTTATAGTGTTTGCCCCTGAAGTGATACTGGGTTTTTTTTTTTAATTTATTTATTTTTATTTTATTTATTTTTGGCTGTGTTGTGTCTTCGTTACTGCACGCCAGCTTTCTCTAGTTGTGGCGAGCGGGGGCTGCTCTTTGTTGTGGTGCGCTGCCTTCTTGTTGCAGCAGCGTCTCTTGTTGCGGAGCACGGGCTCTAGGCGCGGAGGCTTCAGGAGTTGTGGCACGCGGGCTCGGTAGCTGTGGCTCGCGGGCTCTAGGCGCACAGGCTCAGTAGTTGTGGCACGCGGGTTCAGTAGCTGTGGCTCGCGGGCTCTAGTTGCTCCGCGGCATGTGGGATCTTCCTGGACCAGGGCTCGAACCCGTGTGCCCTGCATTGGCAGGCGGATTCTCAACCACTGCGCCACCAGGGAAGCCCTAAAGTGATAGTTTTAATGGTCTGTGGTTTGTCTTCTCCTTTTGCTCTGGTCTATATCTTTTTCTCCCTGGGTGATCTTATGTGCTGGAGGAAGCACAAGTTCTTGAGCTAGTTTGCCGGTGTTCAAGCTCTTGTTTTGCTACTAATTGCTCTCTGATTTTAGGCAAATTTTCTAACAATTAAAGTATCACTTTCTCATCAGTATATTAGGAGTTAATAATGGCACCTAATTCAATAAGGTTTGTTCAGAGATAGGTGAGATACATGAGAAATGTCCAGCAGATTATCAGTGTTCATTTAATTTTAGCTGTAACTGTAATAGCAGGAGGAGGAGAAGGGGAGCAGCCGTGGCTTCAGCTGTTGGGCTTTGTTCAAGAGGCCTTGACCGTCTCTGACCCCGGCATCTGGAAAGGACTGATGGCTCCGCTTGGATGTTCTACAAGTACTGCAAACCCAGCGTGGTTAAGACTGAAGTCTCCTCTTGGAGGGGATCAGGGTTGGTGGGGCTCTCTGATGGGAGAACGGGTTTAAAACTGAACCTGTTTGCAAAACCCATTTATTTTTTCAACAACTGTTTGCGGTGTCTAATATATGCCCGGATCAGTGCTAGGCACTGAGAGTACCACGATGCCCAGGTCAAGGTAATTCTCTCTGCCCTTCCCAAGTTTTATTGTCTGAGGGGAAGATAACACTGAACCTGCAGTTCCATGAGTGATGGATGTTCCTGAGATGTACTGGAGCCCATGGGAGCATGTTAGAGGAGACCTAGGTTGGTCTGCAAGCCAGGAAAGGTGTCCTTTTTTTTTTTTTTTTTTTTTTTGCGGTACGAGGGCCTCTCACTGTTGTGGCCTCTCCCGTTGCGGAGCACAGGCTCCGGGCGCGCAGGCTCAGCGGCCATGGCTCACGGGCCCAGCCGCTCCGCGGCATGTGGGATCTTCCCGGACCGGGGCACGAACCCGCGTCCCCTGCATCCGCAGGCGGACTCTCAACCGCTGCGCCACCAGGGAAGCCCTCTAATTGAGATTTTTAATCACTTTATACCTGGACTGTTATACAATATTATTATTTAATTCATTCTCCATGTACCACCTACATCTAGTATAAATTTACTAACCCTTATAAAAATCTTACTCAAAAGTCTTCTGAGGTTTATTTAAAGGATACAATTTGATTCTTAGGCACTTAATGCTCCCCAGCTACTTAGGCCCACCCCACCTATCCACCCTTATTTGCTACCCCTCTTTGAAATACAGCCACTATTTCAGCCAGACTATTTTCTGCCTTTTTGCTTCGCTTCTCACTCCTCCCAACACGTCTGTGAGTTCTTTGACTGGTTTATGCTCCCAGGATTCAGATGTTATGCGTCCCTTAGCATCTAGCTTTTAAGTCCCATCCCCCGTATCTCCCTGAACTCTGAACCTCCATTGATCTCTCTTTTCTCAGAAATTTTGTATATCTTTTATTCCTGAAGTATCTTCTCCAGAAAGTTATAAGAGCAGGGGAGCTGTATTATATACTCTTTGGTCTTACACAAAGCACCTTTTGTTGTTCTGGTTATTTATTATTCATATGCTAACACTTAGTGAATTGCCCTCAACCAACCTGCCGCGTACCTCACCTCTGCTTCCCCTCTTTCTATCCATTTTCTAAAACTACAATAAGACTTTTTGAAAGTCTGTGAGCATTTTCATCCTATTGTGGTCAACTCTCCTTTCTATGCTTACTATGCTATTTCCAGTCCCTATTTTCCAGATAAAAATAACCCAGGCCAACATGGCCTAAACTATTTTTAACTCCAAGTACTGGGAGAAAGGTCTGAAAGTGAAATGAAGTTTTAGCCATTGCCTTGGCCCACGGTCGGTTGGTAGGTTACGCATTGTGGTAGAAGCCTGCACATCCATGAATCTCGAGGGCAGAGTGCGTGTATGTCTTACCTCCCTCATCCCCACCAGTGAGAATCCCCAGGGAACATGTGTCACTTCAAAACAAAGGTGCATAATAGACACGATGTTGAAAGTGACCTCTTACATACTCTTCTCTGTGACCCAGGAGAGAAGCTTGTGCCTAGCAAGCTGACACAAAGCTCAGCGTTTTCTATACCATGGGATTGACGTGCAAAGTTAAAATTTTTCAAGAGCAAAATTATCATAGTTTTGATTTGGTTTTAGTATTTGGTGATTTAGTCAAAATTTTAGATCACATTGAAGGAGCTGTATTTACATTTACATTTTTATGTTTAAAAAGAATTTCACTTTCCAACTTTGCTTGATTTTGGTATTTAAAATGTGTTTTCATTCTCTGAGAACAGTTTTTTAGTTGGAGGAAAGTAGCTTGAGATTTAATATTTACCACAGATAATTTATGTGCAAAGAATGGGCGCAGTTTTGGGTTGTTACAGTCCAGAGTATTTGGAATCAGATTTCTTCAATGAAGAAAATTTTGGCTAAAAATCACATATGATAATAAAATAGCACCCCTCTCCCATAGCTTACACTTTTTGTTTCAAGGTAATTATATACACTTGTGGTTCATAACTTTGTTTTGCATCTGGACCCCTTTAGGAATCTAATTGTAGCCATGCACCTTCTCGCCCTAAAAATGAACATACATCCTTAAAAAACTACAAATAGAATTACCATATGACCCAGCAATCCCACTACTGGGCATATACCCTGAGAAAACCAAAATTCAAAAAGAGTCATGTACCAAAATGTTCATTGCAGCTCTATTTACAACAGCCCGGAGATGGAAACAACCTAAGCGCCCATCATCGGATGAATGGATAAAGAAGATGTGGCACATATACACAATGGAATATTACTCAGCCTTAAAAAGAAATGAAATTGAGCTATTTGTCATGAGGTGGATAGACCTAGAGTCTGTCATACAAAGTGAAGTAAGTCAGAAAGAAAAAGACAAATACCGTATGCTAACACATATATATGGAATTTAAGGGAAAAAAATGTCATGAAGAACCTAGGGGTAAGACAGGAATAAAGACGCAGACCTACTGGAGAACGGACTTGAGGATATGGGGAGGGGGAAGGGTGAGTTTTGACAGGGCGAGAGAGAGTCATGGACATATACACACTAACAAACGTAGTAAGGTAGATAGCTGGGGGGAAGCAGCCGCAAGGCACAGGGATATTAGCTCGGTGCTTTGTGACAGCCGCAAGGCACAGGGATATTAGCTCGGTGCTTGCGGAGAGTGGGAGGGAGGGAGACGCAAGAGGGAAGACATATGGGAACATATGTATATGTATAGCTGATTCACTTTGTTATAAAGCAGAAACTAACACACCATTGTAAAGCAATTATACCCCAATAAAGATGTTTAAAAAAAAAAAAAAAAGAACATACATGCATGTTTTGCTTATACTAAAGCCCATCCATAGACCGTACAGTAAGAACCCCTGTTATGAGAAGAGTTCTAAGGAACAGAACAAAACTAAAAACATTTTGAGCTTTTCGTGTCTCCCCCTTTCCTTTCCGTGTCTGGTTACGGTTGAGTGAGGTTTCTACGTTTATTCAGTTGCTGTTCTTGCCCCGTGTCCACGGAACTCTGCTTTGAATTTTTCCCCCCATGATAGTAGTCAATTTAAGTTACGGAGACCCAGATAAAGGATATATATTATAACTTAAATCTAGTGGTGTAGGTGTGCAGACTTCTGAAAGATGTCTGCCTTGTACAAGCTGGCTATGTAACAAAACAAAGTTAACTGTTGTGTACCAGGATGGAAACCATGACCTTAGGGAGAATGCCTTCCCAGAGGGCACACCTCTGCAAGTACGTCTGCTAGGTTATCCTTGCTTTAGAATTCTGGATGTGCAGTTTTGCCATAAAAGACGGAGATCCTTTATCACCAATAGATAACGCTGGACGCTGATTCTTTCTCTTCTCCCCTTTCCCGTTGCACCGTCTTGTTTCCTGCTCCCGCTGTACACGCTCATGCGTGCGTGTGTATTTTGCTTTTTTTTTGTTTTTAACTTGTAACTGACATTTCAGTAAGATTCATCTGAATTTTTAAAAAAATGAAAACCTTGGTAATAAGAGAACATCAGGGCTGGGGTGGGGAGCGGGGGGAAGTGCCTTTAAAACAAAAATGAAACTAGAATTCATATTGGTTGGTTTTGTTTTTATTAAAAATAGTTGCTGTAACTGTTAGACATGAAGGATCTCTTGGTAGTTTTGGTAGAAAACATTTTTAATACGTGTAAGAATAATTTGTCCATCTTGCGCGTCTCAGGATCTGTGCTTTGGTGTCGCGTAATAACTGTGAGGTTGTTCTTTGATGTAAAGATTCTTGCAGATGTTTCTTTATCTCAGGAGTGTCTGGAGTCAGGGGCCATTGTTGACAGAAGCCAGGAGTGGGAGTAGGACCTGCTGGCAGTACTTCGGATGCGTGCGGTCGGCCTCTCCGAGCTCTGAGCACAACGCTCAGCGCTCCTCCCACTCTCCTCGGCTCTGCAATGGGGGTGACGTTGACCTGGTTAACAGAAGATGTGTTGAATAATTGATTATTGTAAGAAGCTTTTCAAAAAGGTGATTCTGGCTCTCATCAGTGCCCTTTCAAATCACTAGGCCTCGGCCCTGGCAGTCCTTAACTCTCCACCTTTGGCCCCGTTTGTTGTGTTGGTTAAGTTCAGTTTTAGATGAAGAATTCTTAACTTGCTTTTAACGCAATACCAGAACCTTATTTTTAATTAAGAGGAATCTGTTGTTGCTTAGGCAGTTGGTACATAGCCTTGGCACTGTGAAAAAAGAAACTGGTCAGTTGATAAGGGCACCTTGAACTGAATTTCAGAAGTTGTGTTACATCATGGGTAGTGAAATAACTCAGTCCGAGGGACACCCTGATCAAAGGCTCTTTCTCCCTCCATGTTCTCCCCTTTAGCGGAATCAAGTCAAATGGCAATAAATATTTTATTTATAATCATGAATTGAATTATTTAAGGTGCATTTAAAAAATTGAAACCTTTGGACGTTAATTACTTTTTTTTTTTTTTTTTTTTTTTTTTTTTTATGCGTTACGCGGGCCTCCCACTGCTGCGGCCTCCCCCGTCGCGGAGGACAGGCTCCGGACGCGCAGGCTCAGCAGCCATGGCTCACGGGCCCAGCCGCTCCGCGGCACGTGGGATCCTCCCAGACCGGGGCACGAACCCGTGTCCCCTGCATCGGCAGGCGGACTCTCAACCACTGCGCCACCAGGGAAGCCCCCGTTAATTACTTTTAAGAGCTAGTTGTGTATTCAGATGAGCTAGTACCTATAAAATGATCAGATCAAATCTCACACAAATGAGTTCATACTTATTTTATAGTTTTTATTGATATAAACATAGATTAGATTGTTTGGTGATTTGTTGATATTAGTATTTACCTTATTTGCCATGTAGGCTATAAGTTAATAGGCTTTTAAAACAAAATCTGAGAGGTTAATTCTTCCTTCCCTAAAGTAATGGGGCGGTGTTTGGGGTTAGCTACCGTTCAGTCATGCTTTATGTCTTTTTTACTCTTAGTAGTATCATCTTGTGGCTGTTACCATTTCATAGCATTCCTTTGGTGTCTGCACTGTTGAATTCAATTCATAATAATAATAGTTGTGATTCTAGTGAAAAATGCATTTTAAGAAGCTCACGTTGTCCTTGATATAAGAAATTACTTGTAGCTTCCACATTTTTCCTAAAATTGGTCATTTTTAACAATTGAAACCAGTAAGATGTGAACTACTCTACTTACATATTATAGGAAGTAGCTTTTTTATGTTGACACTGGACAAAATTATTTTAGTTGTTTACAAAGAAAATAAAGCTTATTTGAAAATAAAGAATTGAGAGGAAAGCAAAGTTAAACTACATGTATCCCTGTATTTTTCTTACAGAAATATATGCTATCGAGATATGGAAGAGTAATTTCTTTGAATTATACAATACTTTTAATAATACAGATTATATACGTGGTAATTTTCGTGCTTGCTATCTTTTCAGCTTGGGAATTGCATGTATATGTTAACTGTAAAGATCTTACATATGGGAAGAGAGATTGCTCCTTTGTTTGTGACTTTATATGTTTTCTGATAATAAAAATAATCCCATGCTTCAAAATCCATGAAGCCAAAATTGACAGGATAGGAAGGGGCAATAGACAAATTAAAAATTACAGGTAGAGATTTCAGTACTTCGTTCCAGTAATTGTTAGAACGAAGCAGGCAGAAAATCAACAAGGGTGTATGAAAGATTTGAACACTGTCAGCCAACTTGACCTAATTGACATCTGTTGAACGCTCCTCGAAATAACAGAATAAAATACACTTTTTGGAAGCACACATGGGGAATAGACCCTATGCTGAGCCATAAAACAGGTCTCAATGGACTTAAAGGACTGAAATCATTTAGAGGCTGTTCTCAGACCACAGTGGAATTAAATTAGAAGTAAATAATAGGAAGAAATCTTGCAAATCCCATATATGCAGAAATTGAAAAACACATTCCTAAATAATGTCAAGGAAGTAATAGAGGGCTTCCCTGGTGGCGCAGTGGTTGAAGAGTCCGCCTGCTGATGCAGGGGACACAGGTTCGTGCCCTGGTCCGGGAGGATCCCACATGCTGCGGAGCGGCTGGGCCTGTGAGCCATGGCTGCTGAGCCTGTGCGTCCGGAGCCTGTGCTCTGCAACGGGAGAGGCCACAACAGTGAGAGGCCCGTGTACTGCAAAAAAAAAAAAAAAAAAAAGTAATAGATATAGATGTAGAGGTCAATGGGCAGGAATAAGAATCCAGAAATAGACCCACATTCAAAACATCAATTGATTTTTTGTTTTTGTTTGTTTACAAAGACTAAGCTAATTCATTGCAGGATAGTTTTTTATTTTATTTTTAAATAAATGGTTTTGGAATAGGTGGATATCTATATGGAAAAAGTAAACATGACCCGTACCTCACTTCATACAGAAGAAATTAATTCAGAGTGGATCACTGACCTAAATATAAGACCTAAAACCATAAACATTTTTTTAAAAAAAGAAGAGAAAATTTTTATGATCTTAAGATAGGCAAAGATTTCTTAGGACCAAAAAAAAAAAAAAGGATGAATGATGAAGGAAAAAAAAAAAAAGACAAATTGGACCTTAAACATTAAAGCATTTTGCTTATTGAAAAACACCATTAAAAAAAAAGACCCTTTTAGGAGAAAATACTTGCAAAACATATCTGACAAAAGACTTTTATCTGGAATATAGAAAGCTTTCTTATAACTCAATAATAAGAAGGGAAACAACCCAACAGAAAAAAGGGCAAAATATTTGAACAGATATTTCACAAAAGAAGATATGTGAATGACCCTGTACGTGAAAAGATTCTCAACATCATTGGTTATTAGGGAAATGAAAATTAAAAGCACAATGAAAAACCACCGTATATACACTAAAATGGCTAAAATTTAGCATACTGACAATACCACCTTTTGGGCAAGGATGTGGAACAACTGGAATCCTTACATGCTGATACATTCCTTCATCACTTGTGGGGATGCAGAGTCGTACGGTTACTTTGGGAAACAGGTCAGCCACTGCCCAGAAAGTTAAATACATATAGACTCATCATATGACCCTAAGTATCTTAAGTATTCTACTCCTAAGTATCTACTAAGAGAAATAAAAACATGTCCAGATAAAGACTTGAGTATTACTCATTTCCTCAAAAATAGGAAACAACCCAAATGTCCATCATCCGGTGACTAGATAAATAAAATATGGTACATCATACAGTGGGATACTCTTCAGCAATAAAATGAACTACTCTTTTATTCAACAATGTGAATGAATCTCAGAAGCATTGTGCTCAGTGAAAGAGTGTACCATAAATTATTCAGCTCCTTGTGTTGGAAGTTTGGGTTCTTTCTAATTTTTTGCTCTGACAAATAATTCTGCATCGGATATTCTTGAAGGTGAATCTTGTGCATTTTAGTAAGGTTTTTATGAGAAAAATTTCTTGAAGTAGAATTGCTGGGTTGAAGAATTTTATATACTTATATTGCTAACATTTACTCAATGCTTATTATGTACCAACCACTATTATAAGTACTCCTTCTACCCAGATTATCTTGTTTAGTTCTCACAACAACCATATGAGGGGTGGATACTGTTATCTTCCTCATTTTACAGTTGAGGAAACTGAGGCACAGATTTTTTTAAAAAAACTTGTTCCAGATCACACAATTAGGGACTTACGGAGCTGGGGCACAAACCAGGATAGGCTGACTCCAGAGCTTGACCTCCTAGGTAAGACATGTGAAATATGTTTCTATCTATGCATGTTTTAGGAGAGTTTATTTACTTTTATGTTTCCTACTTGATCTTGTTCAATGCATTATAGAAATTTCTTAATTTTAAAACATTGGGGATAAGCCAGATATTTATCAAGAGAGTCTTTCTTTTTCCTTACTGAAATAATTTCAGAAATGCACTATTGGAATGTTGTTTAATGTCAACATAGACAAAGTCATACTCAAGAAAAATACAAACTGTTCACTTAAAGGAACAGTCTTTTGATAGTGTACAAATATAGTGTACAATTCTTTGAACAGGTTCGTTCTTTCACATAGATCATAAAAGGTATTGGTCAAGTAGTAAAGTTCATATTAACCTGTAACGATTTCCAAATAGGCTGTATATGCACAGTGTGTCGTAGTTCCTTTAAGTGTGTAAGCTTTGCATTAGAATCACGTTAATGTCAGGGGCCCACTGTAGATCTTCTGAATCAGATTTTGAATCCCAGGAGAAGGCCAGACAACTTCTTAAAACTTAATAGAGATCCTAGTTCATATTTGGGTCTGAGAAAACTGGCATAAGGTGTATTCTTAATCGATAGGGATATAAAAAATGTGACATCTGATATCTCAGATACCCAAAGGACATTTATTAACTATCCTAAATACCTCTTAACAACCAATAAGTTGGCAAGGAAGAAATCTTTTATTAATGAAAACAGCTGGTTACATTTTCTTGATTATATGAATCCCATAAATTAATGCTCTCTCATCTTTCTTCCCCAAGGCTTCTATACAAGTAGGCGATACCATCTGCCTTCACTTGGTCATCACTTATTTATTCCTTAACCTACTTACAACAAGATGTGTGCGTTCAAGTGCTGTTTTGAAGCTAATCTTTTGAAAGGTATTATTCCCCTGTTATAAGAGGACCTGTCCTTTTCTTTCTGCTGCCTTTTTTGTCCTGTCACTCTGTAGCACTTGATTGGAGGTAGTATGTTGTATTGGTGAAGAGTGTAGGATTCAGAGTCAGAATGCCTGGATCCTAAGCCTAGCTCTGCCATTGGCTAGTTGTGTGATGCTAGCAAGTTACCTGCCTTGTGTTCACATTTGTTTCACGGGATAAAAAGAGTACTTATGTCATGATTGTGGAGAGGACTAAATTGGCTAATGTATGACAAGCATTGTAGCTGGCATGTAGTAAACTAGCAGAATTCCCACTTGTTGTTATTCACCCCTCCCTTTTCCTTTCTCCTTCCTCAGCTAACGTGATACTGCACTGCCCTGGCTTTCTGTAATCTCTCAAACCATTCCTTCTCTGTTGGCTTCCTTTCTTCTAAGTGTAGGTATTTCCCTCCCTTTGGCATCAGCATTCTTCTCTTTACCCGTAATATGGAGATGGGCCACTGGCTTTGAGATCAAGCAGACCTGGTTTCAATTCTAGCCCTGCTGCATGTTAGCTGAATGACCTCAGATTTTAACCTGAATCCTTTCCAAGCTCAGGTGTCTGATCTGTAAAATAGAGGCAGTTCCTTTTTTCCGGATTATTGGGAGGGTTAGAGATAACAGAATGCCCCGTATAGGGTCTGGCACTAGTTGCTGAGTGAATGGGATCCTCTGCTCCTGCTGTCATTTCTAGCTTGTGTCATCCACTTGTTCTCATCCAGTTCCGTATCTTCAGATACCATCACTAAACTGTTGATTCTTTTTTTTTTTAATGTGTATTTTATTTATTTATGTATTTATTTTAGGCTACGTTGGGTCTTCGTTGGTGCGCGCGCGCTTTCTTTAGTTGCGGCGAGCAAGGGCTACTCTTCGTTGCGGTGCACGGGCTTCTCATTGCAGTGGCTTCTCTTGTTGTGGAGCACGGGCTCTAGGCGCGTGGGCTTCAGTAATTGTGGCATGCGAGCTCAGTAGTTGTGGCTTGCGGGCTCTAGCGCACAGGCTCAGTAGTTGTGGCGCACGGGCTTAGTTGCTCCACGGCATGTGGGATCTTCCCGGACCAGGGATTGAACCCGTGTCCCCTGCATCGGCAGGTGGATTCTTATCCACTGGGCCACCGGGGAAGTCCCGAACTGTTGATTCTTAGTTCTGTTTCCCAAGTTGCATTTTCTTCTCTCCCTGTTAAGGTGCGCTTTCTCTATTTCTTACTGGTATTTTAGAGTTTTCATATCTGATATCAAATTAATCCTCTATCATCTTCCCTCTGAAACTTGCTCTTTACTGTGTGTTCCATTTTTTAATCCTTGCTCTTGACATCCTCCCAGCCATGGTACCTTAGCATTGGGTTGATTCATGCTGTCTTTCAGTCTGTCTCTGCTTCCTCTCTCAGCAAGGGTTCCATTCTCACCAACACTGAGGCTCAAACACCCATCTTTGGCTTTCAGTTCCCACTATCTTTTTTTGTGTGCTTTCTCCTGATAGCCATGAATGTCATCTCCCTTCTTCCAGTATTCCTTGTTCTCCCTAGTCTATCCTTTACATTCAACTTCCTAAAGTGTGTGGGGGGGTGGTTAGTAGATTTTTCCCAAAGGGCTAAATGTTTTAGGCTTTGGAGGTCCAACATTCTTTGTTGTAGTTACTGAACTCTGCTGTTGTAACGGGAAAGCAGCCATAGCAATGTGTAAATGAATGAGCATGGCTGTGTTCCAATAAAACTTTATTTACAAAAACAGGAGGTGAGCTAGCTTTCGCCCACAGGTCAGGGTTTGCTGACTGCTGTCCTAAATGGCAGCTCAGATTATTGTCAGTGCTTGCTTATATGACTTCAGGCATTCTGTAGCTTGAAAAATGAGTCTGAATTCCTTAGCATAGTATTTGAGATCTGCCTCGAGTTAGCTTTATTTCCCTTGTCATACGTTGTTTATTCTAGCAAATGAAACTACCTCCTGTTCTTTGGACATGCCATACTTTATTAGGGCATCTCATGGTTCTTTTGTTGGTTAAGGTTTTAGAGTAAGCACTCTGTGTATTCTTTTTAAATTTCCTCCCTCCCTCTCTTCCTTCTAAATTACCGCTTCTCATAGTATTTCTTGAAATCATTCCCTTTTTAAAATACTGACTGCCAGGTGGAACAGTTTTCCTAGCACCCCGCTTTCCTATTCTTATCTAAAGTATTTTGGATTTAAGTGTTTTACTTCTCACCATTTGGAGAAGCAAATATGATGCAATTCCAAGGTTCCAGAAATATTAATTCTCATACCAGTTGCTCTGAATGGTAGTTCCTAACACTTTCTTAGCCATTCTGGACACATGTGTGAGTGTTGCAGTGGTACATGGAAGTTCTTTGGGAAAATAGCTTTAGGTCTGATGGGCTTAGTGGCAGTTTCTTCAGAACCTGTTTTGACCTCTGTATAGTAGTATTCTATTTCTCCTATCTCATCTCAGCCTTTCCGATCTCACTGAGTGTTGAAGGAACATCTCTATTTTATTTTTTTCTTAAACATTTTTTTTTTAATTTACAACTTCCAGAGAAGTTGCAATATTATTACAAAGAATTCCTGAATGCTCTGCATCCAGATTTCCCAAATGTTAACATTTTAGTGCATTTGCTTCATTTTTTTCCTGTCTCTCAATATGTGTTCTGAAATATTTGAAAATAAATTACAAGCATGACACCCGTTACCACTAGCTACCTTAGTACATTGTTTTATATAATCACACAATAATCAAAATCAGAAAATTAACACTGATAATTCTGTTATCTAATATACAGATCTTATCCTGATATGGCAAGTTATTCCAATAATGTCTTTTATAACAAATGAAAATCTTGGGTCATACATTGCATTCAGTTATCATGTCTCTTAAGTTTCCATTAATCTGAACCAGTTCCTCAGATCTCCTGTGTGTGTTTTTTTTTTTTTTTTTTTTTTTTTTTTGTGGTATGCGGGCCTCTCACTGTTGTGGCCTCTCCCGTTGCGGAGCACAGGCTCCGGACGCGCAGGCTCAGCACCATGGCCCACAGGCCTAGCCGCTCTGCGGCATGTGGGATCTTCCCAGACCGGGGCACGAACCCGTGTCCCCTGCATCGGCAGGCGGACTCTCAACCACTTGCGCCAACAGGGAAGCCCCTCCTGTGTTTTATGACACCTACATTTTTGAAGCATACAGGCCAATTATTTTGTAGAATGTCCTTGAGTTTGGGTTTGTCTGACATTGTTTAACCATTAGATTAGGGTTATTTGACTTTGTCAGGAATATCGCTCAGGCGTTGCTGTGTCCATCTCAGTGCCTCTTACCAGGAAGCACATGATGTTGATTTGTCCCTTTACTGAAGAAAATCTCTGTTGGATGCTGTATATCTTCCTTAGGGCTTGGGGGCATTCTGTATCAACCTGGTGGACACGTGAGCCCCTTGGAGCTCCCTTATGAGCCCTTGGAGCTCTTCCTAGCAACATTGTAATTCCTTAAGTTAATATTTTTTAGTACTTTCTCTAGGCATGTGCTGGGGACGTAAAGACAAGTAAAACACAATCCTAGCCTTAACAGTACTCATGGTGTAATGCAGGGGTCAGCAGACTTTTTCCCAAAGGGCCAGATAGTAGTTATTTTAGACTTTGTGGGCTACGTGGTCTCTGTTGCAACTACTCGAATCTGCCATAACATCAGTGGCTAACCATGGAATAGAATGTAAAATTGAAATGACTATTTAAGATAAAACTGAGCCTTGCAAGAAATGTCGTGTTTATAGCGAGCTTCTTAGATATGTATCTGCAGACCCTTCTACTGTTTGCTGGAAAACTTTGAAAAGCACTGCTAGGTGTTTGGAGCCATTGAAAGATTAGAGGAAGGCAGGGACATCAGATTTTGATTTTAGAAAGTTAACTTGGATGGAGTACAGAGAATGGTTTGGAGCAGGGCATGGCAGTCCTGGAGGCAGAGAGAGGGGTCAGGAGGCTGTTACTAGGAATCCAAGGAAAAGATAAGGACCTCTTTTAAGGTAGAAGTACTAGCGCTGTAGAGATCCAGGCATACATAGCAAGGGATATTTGATCTGATTGATTGTATAGGGCAAGGGAAGTGGAGAAGGGTAAGTCGAGGATGATTTCTAAGCTTCTCTAGGGAAATTGACCAAGGTTGCCACTTGATAAAGGAAAGAATATATGAAGAACAGCAACTTGAAGACCAGGGATGACAGGCAAATAAGTTGTTGTGGAATCGTTGAGTTTAATATGCCTGTGTATGTACAAGTGGAGATTGGTTTTATAGGTCTAAGGCTGCAGAGAGCCATCTGGACTATGATGGTCAGCATATAGGTCATAGCTGAAGCCACAGGATTGAGTGCCGTCGCCTGGAGAAGGAATTTTACATAGCAACGGTAGTGCTGATTACAGAAGCCCTGTGGGAAGGAAAACTTCATCGGTGGAGAAAGGGCATGGGAGGAAAGCATATTGAAAGAAAAAGAAGGAAACCAAAGGACAGTGGTGTTTTAACCAAGGAGAATAGAGGTGCAAGAAGATCAATAGTATCAACCACAGCAGAGAGGGTTAATTAGGATTAGAACTTGAGACATATATTGCTTTTATTAAAAAGGTGGGGCGGGGCTTCCCTGGTGGCGCAGTGGTTGAGAGGCCGCCTGCTGATGCAGGGGACGCGGGTTCGTGCCCCGGTCCGGGAAGATCCCACATGCCGCGGAGCGGCTGGGCCCGTGAGCCATGGCTGCTGAGCCTGCGCGTCCGGAGCTTGTGCTCCGCAGTGGGGGAGGCCACAGCAGTAAGAGGCCCGTGTTCCCGCAAAAAAAAAAAAAGGTGGGGTGGGCATAGTTTGGGACTTTGCCCAAACTTTAATGGTATCTAGGAGTCATTTGAAGATCTTGTTAAAGTAGAGATTCTGAATCAGTAAGCCTGGGGTGAATTCCAAGATTCTGCATTTCCAACAACCTTCAGAGCAGCAATCGCTGCTATTCTGAGAACTACGTAGACCACCCACAGTTATCAAATTGTGCGTTAAGGCAGCCCAGGGCACTGTAGCAAACTCACAGGGGTGCCATGAATATTTTTTAAATTTCAAGGGAAATACAGCAACATCTCTTGGACACCACACCATTAGGTCACTGTATTCCTTTTGGTGATGTCATACCTTTGTGGAGCTGGGTTTTCAGTGCTTACTCTGATTTTTTGAGAAAAGCAAGTACTGGGCTTCCCTGGTGGCGCAGTGGTTGAGAGTCTGCCTGCCGATGCAGGGGACACGGGTTCGTGCCCCGGTCCGGGAAGATCCCACATGCCGCGGAGTGACTGAGCCCGTGAGCCATGGCCGCTGAGCCTGCGCGTCCAGAGCCTGTGCTCCGCAACGGGAGAGGCCACAACAGTGAGAGGCCCGCGTACCGCAAAAAAAAAAAAAAAAAAGCAAGTACTTCCTGAAAATCAGTGTGAAACAGAAATGAGGCTAATTCCAAGGTTTGAAAAGTTATGCAGTGCCCAACAGACGCTAAATTGTTAGGATTTAAATACTTGCCAAGTGGTTTGGCCCATACGACTTAATAAAGTGAACAATCAGGTATTTCTTTTGGGCTAGGAGTGCCATGAAAAAATTACTGTGACACTAATTACTTATGTGAACCAAGAAAGTCTGGGAACCATTGGCATAACTGTTCTTCATAGAAACTTACCTGTGGAGCGAAGCGGCCGAGAAGATTGGATGGTAACTGAGAAAGGGCTTATTTTAAAGTAGAAAAGACAGGTATGTTACATGCTGGGGGCGGGAACAGCTGAGAGAGAAACAGATGTGAAGATATGGCAGATAAACGTGTTGACTTAGAGTGAAAGGTCTCTGAGGAGATAAGACAGGATGGAATCTAGACCCTGCTTTTCCAAACCTTGCTGCAAACCTGCAGCAAACCTGCAGCATTGGTTTGCTGGAAGAAGTGCAGAATCTCACATCCCACTGCAGACCTCCTGAATCAGAATATGGATTGTCAGTAAGATTCCCAGGTGATTATACATGTGTGTTAAAATTTCAGAAGCACTGTATAGGCAGGGTTATCCCTCCATAGGAGAAAGAATGCCCCTTTTGTTTATTCTATCACTGTGTTGTGTAATATTGTACACACCAGCCGTTCTGATTGAGGGAAATGCGGTGATGAGGCCTATAGATTAGACACATTAAGAGTTCTGAGAGTAAGAAGTTGAAGACGTTTCTACCTGATTGCCTTAATTACCTCAGAGAAGTAGGAAACATCTCCATCTATTGAATTAAAGAGTTGGAGCTGAAATAATGGCTGGAGGAGGTGAGTGATGGAGGTTTGGAATAATCGTTTTGAGGAGTACAAATAAATTGACTAGGATGAAATTGCCAAGCAAATCTGAAGTTCCGGCTGAGGTCAGAGACCACTTTCAGTTGTTTAGGTGTTAGTCTGCATGGTAATAACTTTTTCCAGCAGTGCTGAGTAGCTTGGGTGTAAATTTGTTAGTTTGCAGGGTGAGGTTAAGGGAAAAATGAGAGGGCTAACAAAAACTCTATCCTGGTTAAAGAAAGAAATGAAGCCACAAGGAGGAATATGAGAAGGAGGGGTAGAAGGATTGGCGGTCTTCTTGAAAGCCTATGAGGTCACACATCCTGGATTTGGAGGAGTTCTGCCCTTGTTCTTATCTACCAGGAAGAGGAAAATTCTTTTTTGTCAGGCTGTAGAGATTTATCAGGACTTAGTGATTGATTGGCTAACAGGGAAGAAGGCTCAGTCTAGAATGACTCCTAGAATTCTGGTTTTAGAGACTGCTTAGAGTACATTATTAATCAGTGAGGAATTGATCTCCTGTGGGGGTTTTGTTTTATTGTAGATGGGAAGTGTGGAGGCAGGGTAAGATCTGATTTGGAAATGTCAAATTTGAGGCTGGATAGGGGACTATCTAGGTGGAGATGGCTAGCCCACTGGTAATATAGACATGCTACTCAAGAGAGGTCAAGTATGAAGGTCAATTTGGGAGTCAGTGGTATAATAATAGCTTCTACTAATTGAGTGTTTACTCACTGTTAGGCAGAAGACTGAGCGGTTTATATGCATTATCACATTTACCCTCTCATCAAGTAGGCTTACACAAATTGTCCATGGTCACACAGCTAGTAAGTGGTAGAACCAAATCCACGCCCTTCTGCTACATTCTGGGAGGTGATTGATACCAGGTGTATTAGGTCTTCTCAGGTGTAAAAATGACAAAAGAAAATGAAAACTTCCTCAAATGGGCTTAAGCAAGCCAAAAAAGAAATGAATTGCTTCCCAGAACTATAGGTCTAGTAATCGACCTTCTGGCACACAGTTGGAACCAAGGGCACAAGCAGTATCATCAAAACTTGATCTCTCAGCCCTTGTTTTCTATATTAGTTATTCTCTTGTAAGCTCTCTTCGTCCTCTTCTCTCGCCAGTAGTTTCAGCTTTACATCCTGGAGATACACAGTTGACCCTTGAACAGCAGGGGTTTGAACTGCAGGGGGGTCCACTTACAGGATTTTTTTCAAAGTAAATACAGCATGATCTGCTGTTGGTTGAATCCCCAGATGCTGAACCACAGATATGAAGGAACTGTGTATCCAAAGGACAGACTATAATTTATACTTGGATTTTTGATTGCTCGGAGGGGTGTTGTCCCTAACCCTGGCATTGTTCAAGGGTCAGCTGTACATAGAAAGAGAGCTTCTGTTTACCAGGGGCTCTGACAGAAATTGGCTTGGGCTCTGTGCTTATTTGTGAACCAATCTCTGGCCAGGCTTGAACCATGTGCTGAACCTGGAGGGTAAAGAGTGAGCCTCACCCAGACATAGGCACTGAGGATGACAGATCAGCATTGCCCTAGGAAATGAGGCTGCTGGAACGAGAAAAGGGGGAATGGATGCTGCGCAAAGCAGATGTCCACACACGGGCAGGGATGCAGTCCCCCTGTGACTGTGTGAGGAGTGTACCAGGAATGATGATAATAGCTAACATTAATTGGATGCTTACTGGGTACCACGTGCAATGCTAGCCCTTTATATGCATTCTCTTTTTAATCCTCACAGTAGCCCTTTGAGATACATACAGTCCACCCTCCTTATCCAAGGATTCCGCATACATGGATTCAACCAACTGTGGATCAGAAATATTGGAAAAATATTCAGGAAGTTCCAAAAAGCAAAACTTAAATTTGCTGCAATGCTGGCAGCTACAGTTGACCCTCAAACAATACAAGTTGAACAACACAGGTCCACTTATATGCACATTTTTTTCATTAGCAAATACTGCAGTACTATACTATCGGCAGTTGGTTGAATCTGTGGATGTGGAACTACAGATCTGAAGGAACCTCAGATACAGAGGGCCAACTATAAGTTATACTCAGGTGTTTGGCTGCGTGGCAGGTCAGTACCCCTAACCCCTGTTCAGGGGTCAGCTATATTCACATAGCATTTACATTGTATTAGGTATTATAAGTAATCTAGAGATGATTTTAAATATCTGGAGAATGTGTGTAGGTTATTAGCACATACTGTGCTATTTTATATAAGGAACTTGAGCATCCATGGATTTTGGTATCCAAGGAACAAATCCCCGTGGATACTGGGGGACAGCTGTACTGTAGGTATCCCCACACGTAGCTAGTAAGTAGCAGAGCTGAAATTATAATCCAGGCTGGCCAGCTGCAAATCTTAATATGCTCACTTAACCATTGTACTATAAGTTGCTTTATCTCCTCTGTACCACCATAACATTTCAATTCTACCATAACATTTTTTTAAGGGCCTTTTATTTATTTATTTTTATTTTATTTATCTTATTTTTGGCTGCTTTGGGTCTTCGTTGCTGTGCGCAGGCTTTCTCTAGTTGTGGCGAGCGGGGGCTACTCTTCGCTGCGGTGCATGGGCTTCTCATTGCGGCAGCCTCTCCCATTGCGGAGCACGGGCTCCAGGCGTGCGGGCTCAGCAGTTGTGGCTTGCAGGTTCCAGAGCGCAGGCTCAGCGGCCATGGCTCACGGGCCCAGCTGCTCCGCGGCATGTGGGATCTTCCCAGACCAGGGACCGAACCCGTGTCCCCTGCATTGGCAGGCAGATTCTTAACCACTGCACCAGCAGGGAAGTACCTGCCGTAACATTTTTCTTTTTCCGCCGTAACATTTTATTTGTGTTTTTTTCATTGTATTTTTCACAGTTTGTCTATTATAGTTGGGGAGTTACAGCGGTTTAGAGCATAGTGAATCAGACCTAGGTTACCATTTGTTCTATATAATATGCTTTTAATAAACATTTGTAAATGTGACTTAAATAACATTTACCTTAAATGTTATAGTGGAAATTCTTTGTTATTTTAAAAATTAAATTCTCATTTTTCTCCTTTTAAATGTTTTGTGCCATTTATTTATTTATTTATTTGGGCTATGCCGCGCAGCTTGTGGAATCTTAGTTCCCCAACCAGGTATTGAACCCAGGCCCTCGGCAGTGAAAGCGCAGAGTCCTAACCACTGGACCGCCAGGGAGTTTCCTGTGCTTTATATTTTAATCTCACAAGTGGCTTTTTATATTTAGCCACAGAGCACTTTCTTTTTTTCTAAGACTTTTTATACCATCCTTGAATATGTAAAATTCTAGTTGAATTGTTGCATTTTAGTGTGTCTCTAGAGATTATGAAAATTTTTTTGTTAATCTTGGTTGAGCCTTTATAACAGTAGTTTCAGAATCTTACCCAGTATTTCTGTAAATGTTTTTTTTCAAGAAAACAATACAAAATAAAGCTAATAGTGCTTCTGCAAGGCTTTTGTCATCAGAGTAATTTATTGAGGTCACCCCGTTTATTTATTAGAATTGGATATTCACAAAACTGAGCCGATATCTTAATGTGTCCTCATTTGAGATGTTCATTTTAAGCAGTAAGTGTTCTGGGCTGACTAATAAAGTTTGAGTTTTTAGACCAATAAAAGTTAACAAGTACTGTTTAATTTTGGCGTCCGTTATTACATGCGTTGTGACGCCAGTTATATTTCTTCTAATCCTGTCGGTTTGAAATGTCTGCTCTGTGTCATTATAAAGGAAGCAGTGTAGGATTAGAAATTGGGAGACCCAGATTTTTGTCCTTTGGATCTCTAGTTAGAGGGGTCTCTTAACTGAAGAGTTTGGGCCAGACCTTTATGGTCTCTTCCAGTTTTAAAATTCTAGAGTTTCTACTTTCAATTTCTGCTGTATCTGAAGTACTGCCAGATGGAACGTATAGTCTTCGAGCTAGATTGGAAGGTTATGTAGTCCAGGTTCCTCGTTTCAGAGCCAGAGAAAGCTGGCTAGACAACGTGGTCCATGAGCTCCGCCACTCAGCGGCAGATGCAGCAGGGAAGGGGGGTTTCTGCCTCTGCTGATCTGCACTCCTCTTTCCTCAGAACAGTTGTGCCAAGGGGAGCACAGCCAGCGTGCGTTTATTTGATTAAAGAAACATTTTATTAGGCATGTTGCTAGCTGCCAAGATGCATAAACGAGGGAATGTGCATGAAAAGCCACATAGTGTGGAGTCTCAAAACTGGGCTGTGGAGTCCAGCAAACCTGGGTTCACAGTCTAGCCGGCTGCTTAGTTCTGTGGCCTCAGGTAAGTTAGCCATTCCAGATCTCAGTGGCCTTGTCTGTAAAATGAGGACATTAGCATTCTATACAACTGTTGTAAGGATTAAATGAGATAATAAAGATTATATCAATACTTCGCAAGGTGCCTGGTGCATAGTAGGCTCTTGTAGAGATTATAATGAAGGTGTTCATGAAGGAAGAAAGGAATTAAGATGTACAGGACTCTTTCCTTTGTTGTCTCGTTTAGCTCACATCCTCGTGTGAAATAGTGCTAATTCTAATTTCTCAAATGAGGAGACAGCTCTGAAGGTTTGGGACTTCTCCCACGCCCCGTAGCTGTCGGTAGTAGCTAACACGGCTAACGCTCTCTGTTTCCCAGGCTGTGTTTTAAGCACTTTTTGTGTCCTATCTTATTTGCCATGCAGGTCAGGTATACTGTTGTTACTTTCACTTTACAGACAGGAGAAATCAGGCACAGCAAAGTTAAATAACCTCCCCAGTGACCCAGCACACACAGTGCAGGCAGTGTCTGTGTCCTTCCGTTATTTCATGTGGCCTTTTGGGGATGTAAAAGCCATGTTGCAAACTGGAAAGCACTACGTAAGGTGGGGTGCTATTTTATCTGACTTGGGCCCTGCACTCTGGAGATGACAGTCCACTGGGGATGTGTCTTCTCCATGCTAAACCTGCTCACTTCTACCACTGTTACTTACTGGACGTTGTTTGGCCATTTTTTTTTTCTTAATAAATACTCCAGCTTGTCAGTATTCTTCCTCTAATGTGTCCCCAGAAATGGATACAGGCTTCAGGTATGGCCTGAGTAGTACAGAATCTATGAACTGTTTAATGTTGCTTAATGTCGCAGTAGCTTTTTAGTAACACAGTGGCTTGTTTAAGTTTATGGTCAACCCAAACTCCTAGATTTGGGGAGTTTTTTGTTTTTTAAGATATCTGTTCTCTAAACTGTCTTATCCCCGTTTTATAGTTTACTCTGCCCCCCAGGAGTTGTGAGAATTAAATGAAAGAATGAGTATAAAGTTCTTGCCACAGTGACTGGCACGTAGTAATACCTCAATAAATGGTGGTTGTTTTCCTGTTATATTTATTTATCTAAACTCTTCCCCTTCAGAAAAGTTACACTGATAGATTCTTCTATTTTTGTGATTCAAGATCATTGATAGTGATCAAAGTTTGTGGTCAGGATGCCGAGTGGCTACATTTGGGTAGAAATAAATGTAATTGAAGTTAAGTTTAGGGAAGGGTTGTAGAGTGGGAAGTAACATTTGAGAATCATATAAACTACTCTCACGCTTCTGCTGTTTGTTTAAAATTCTGTTAGGTAATTTTAACCATTGTGGTTTGGTTTGCATGTTAAGTGTTTGGGAGAAGAAAAGTTTGTATGGTTGCAATACTATCCTCTGCAAAGCCTTTTAAGATATGAGATGTTTACACCAAAAAAAAAAAAATTGATGAAAAGGTAGATTAGGTAGAGGCTAAAGACAGAATAGAATCTCCAGGCAGACAGGGGCCAGATGTGGGATTTATAGAGAAGCAACCTGTTAGTTTGTCCAGCTCATGTTTCACCATCTTATCAGTCAAATATATGAGAATGTTTTCAAGGTGTATCTGGTTGGTTCTTCATAATTAATTTACTTAAAATTCTCTCAAATTGTATACAAAAGTGGAGCCTCACCTTAAGACTTCTTGCAACATTCTCTGCACATTAATCACATCCTTATAGCAGTGGCCCATCTCTTAGCCCATCAGTCACTTTGGTTAGAGTCACTGGGCCCCATCACCCTCCAGAACCAAAACAAAACTTCCTGTTTCGTCAGCAGCATATGTAGAGATAATATTGAATAACAGTTGGTAAAATTCTGCCTACAGTAGATTTACACATAATGATGTTGATCAGATGAGCTGGATAGATCTGTTATTAACAGGATTCAGTAAACATTGTGACATAAAGATTAACCTGGGCCAGCAGAAAACTGTGGCTCAGAGAAATAGGTGGCTCTGAGGAACAGGGGAGAAGCAGCAGAGCGGCACAGATGCTTGTTCTGGAGGGCACTGGGAACAAGGGCTGGAAATTCTGGATGTCAGTACTTAGTTACTGGCAATATGCCTGGAAGTCACTAGGCGTAAGGGTTTAGAGAACTTGAGTTCTTAATAGTTGTTATGGAAATCTTGTATTCCTTTTAGACCGTTTTTCTAAACCACTCGCTAGGTACACTTGAACATTCTTAAAAATAAGCTACGCCTAGGGCCAAAATAAAGTCCCATGGTACTGAATGAAAACCAGTCTGTAGGCTTAATTTAGTAACCCTGCCTCTGTGTGTGTGTGTGTGTGTGTGTGTGTGTGTGTGTGTGTGGTGTGTATGTTATTTTTGTCATCCCTTGCAAGTAGAAAGCTGTTGAACTTCAAATTTATTTCTTATGACCTAATAATACCTCTGTCAACCTTCAGTAAAACTCAACTTCTATTTTAAGTGTATTAAAGTTGTTTACATTATTCCCAGCCTCCCCCCTTAGTCATTAATTGATTTATTCAGCACATAGTTGAGCACTTGTGTTTGGCACAGATTACTAAAGCCTGGTTCATGCCCTGTAGGAGTCCAAAATCTGATCGGAAAACCCATAAAATAAGTATTATAAAGGCGTCTAGATATGGCAATTTATAAATAGTTAAGCAAGTATCTTAAGGATGATGTGAAAAGCAAAGAACATTAAAAGCGCATTAAACTCACTCAGAGTGATAAAAGTAGAGTAGAGGTTAACTTTATTTGAACCGGGCCATAATTATTTTCTAAGACCAGATCTGGCTCTTATAAGATTGATTACATTCCCGTGCAGTGGTATGGAGAGGCACATTAAACCCTTCAGCACTTAAAACAAGGCTCAGATAGGTTTATTTGTAAAATGTAGATAGTCGCTTTCCTGCATGACTCATGGAGCCGTTGCGGGACTGAAATGAGAGGCACTGTAAGCAAGTCCTGTAAACTGGAGCTCTCTCCCAGCGAACTCGTCCTCTCACAAACGCTGCGACTTGAATCTCTGTCAGTCACGCCACAAAAGCTTTTCAGAAGTGCTTGGTTCTCTGCCTACAAAGAGAGTTGTGCTATTATTATTGGGAAAAAAAAGAATCAGCTCATTATTGGAATTATTGATTTCTTAAGAGTCTTGAGTTATATGACCATGAGTTATATGTTCTTCTGAACTACGAAAGAGTGCTTTGTCTATTAAATCTTAAAATGAAAAAAGCATTTTAGTGACTACTGAATTTCTCTCCAAGCATTGAGGCTAGGGCTAAGTTTAAACTTATAAGCAATGCATTTGAACCCATTCATTTTGGGAATATTTTTAAAAATATGACTTTTGTTGTTACTGTTGCATTGATTCTACATCAAGAAAATTAAAAATAAAAAACAAGCATTTTCATAAACCATTATGGAAAATATAAAAAAAGAATGTCTATACGTGTATAACTGAGTCACTGCTGTACAGCAGAGATGGGCACAACATTGTAAATCAACTACACTTCAATTAAAAAAAAACACAGGATTTGGAATCACAAAACAAAACAAAACAGAAAAAACAACCCAGGGACTCGCCTGGTGGCACGGAGGTTAAGAATCCGCCTGCCAATGCAGGGGACACAGGTTCAAGCCCTGGTCCGGGAAGATCCCACATGCCGCGGAGCAACTAAGCCCGTGCACCACAACTACTGAGCCTGCGCTCTAGAGCCCACGAGCCACAACTCCTGAGCCCGCGAGCCACAACTACTGAGCCCACGTGCCACAACTACTGAAGCCCCCGCGCCTAGAGCCCGTGCTCCACAATGAGAAAAGCCACCGCGATGAGAAGCCCGCGCACCACAATGAAGAGTAGCCCCTGTTCGCCGCAACTAGAGAAAGCCCGCGCGCAGCAAGGAAGACCCAACGCAGCCAAAGGAAAAAAAAGAACACCCAACATTTTTTCCTCTATAGAGTGACCCAAAAGAGGAAACAGCTAGCTGTTTGCCAGCTCCAGTAAGAAAAGCAGACTCATTACTTTGCAGCTATGCTTTGGTGCTACTCTATCACCTACTCAAGTGAATGAAAACTCAGAGCTGATTGTATCACTTCCTAGCTCAGAGCTCTTCGGTGGCTCCCTATTACCCACCAGATAAAATCAAGTTCATTATCAAGGAGCACTCACCTTCCAGGAAGGGGCTTTGCACGTGTCCAGCCTCGTGCTCACACTTTGGCTCCCCCGCTTGCAGTTTACACACAGCACACGCCTGAGCCCGTAACACTGTGCTGTTCTTTGTCTTTGTTTGTGACTTTTTCTTTTCCTGGAATGTTCTCCCTCTCCTCTTTGCCTAGCTAATTTGTATTCTTCTTTCAAGACGCATTTATCAAGAAGCTTTCCCTGATCCCAACTTCCCCCCAGTGGGATAATGCTCAGTGCCTAGTCTGGTCATTTTAATTGTTGGTTGTGTTGAAATGATTAGTTTTCCTTTCCATTCCTCTGGACTGCAAGTTCTTCAGGAGCAGGGACTGTCTTTCTACCAGCGTCTCGTGAACCCTAAGTCTCAGCGTGTCCAAAATTGGCCTCCTCATCTCCCGCAGCCCCTGCCCTAAGCCCGTGCCACCTGTTGTCTCCGTTCATTTAGGGTAGTTACAGTTTTCCAGCTTCTCAAGCCAGAACCTTAGAGTCATGCTCTACCCCGTGCCAGTCCCTCTGGGGATTCTGCTTGTGCTGCCTTCAAAACAGAAGGAGAGTCCAGCCACTTCTTAGCACCGTGATCCAGGCCGTCGGCGCACTTCACCTGTTACTGCAGTAGCCTTAGAACTCACCTCCTGCCCTCCACTCTTGCCAGCCTTCAGTCTGTTTTCCACATCAGGGGTTGCAGACTTTCTGCAAAGGGCCAGATGGTAAACGTTTTAGGCTTTGTGGACCAAACAGTCTTTGTCGCAGCGACTCAGTCCTGTCGTGGCATGAAAACAGCCATAGATGGTAATACGTAAACAAATGAGTGTTCCAATAAAACTTGACTAACAGAAACGGGCAGTGGGCGGTAGTTTTCCAGCCATTGCTCCACATGGCAGCCAGATTGCTCAAAGCCCTCCAGCGACCTCTCTCTTAGTTAGTCCTTTCAGTGATGTCTACAGCCCCCAGCTCTTCACCTCTGACCTCATCTCCCACTGTCGCCTGCTTTGCTCTCTCCTCTCCAGGCACACTGACGCTCCTTTCCCTCCGACAGGCCAGGCACACTGTGCCTGGAACATTCAGTTCTTCATCTCTTTCAGATTTGCTCAGACGTCAGCTTCTCAGAGAGGTCTGCCTGACCACCCCATTAATAATTATAAGCCCAGCGTTGTATTCCCCATTCCTGTTTTTTTTTTTCACAGTGCTTATCTTCTCACGTACTATTTATTGTGCTCTGTGTTGACTTAATTATTTTGTTTGTCCTTTCTCCTCCTAACAGAATATGTTCCCTGAAGGCAGTCACTTTTTAAATCTGTCTGTCCATTATTGTACCCCCAAGATCTAGAACAGTGTCTGACGTATAGTAAATGCTCAGAAAATAGTTGTTGAATGAATGAACAAACAGTGGATATTTTTAAGGTTGTTGTTGTTGTATCGCATTCTTCCTTCTCTGTCACTGCACCAAATCCTGTCTGTTTCACAGTCTTAATTTTGCCTCAGTTTTCCTGTCCTCACCAGTCCTGTGGCCCTTCATCCGGGCTCGCGTCTCTCGCGTGCATGTCAGTAACCTCTAATCCCAGGTCCTCCACTCCATCCCCTATGAGTAGCCTGAGTGATGCTTGGGAAGTTGAAATATGATTCTTTTGCTACTATGATTTGACATTTGGCCCTGTGATAATCAGAATCCTCTTGAGTGCTTGTTTAAAATTCTGAGATCGTAGGCCTCATCCCATGCTTACTAAATCAAGATTTCAAGTATGGGGTTTGGAACCATATTTTAAGAAGTAGACCAAATGGTTCTTACTGAACACATTTGGCTTCACTGGCTTGCAAAACAAACTCCTGAGCAAGTCGTTGAGAGCCTTTCTGCCGGCCCCTGCCCGTCTATCCTGCCTCATCTCCCCCCGCCCCGCCCCGCCCCGCCCCGCCCCGCCCCGCCACTTCATGTTCCAGCGGTGCTCGCCTGTTTGTGGCCCTCTCAGGGTGCCGCCTTTTCCAAATATTGTGTTTCCTCTACTCAGAATCTCCCCCTACTCTGGAAAAGTTCTGTTTTTATCCTTCAAATTTCTGCTCATTTCTCACTTTCTCCATTCAGTATTTTCTGCCGCCCCATTCCCATGAGCGCATGGATCATCTTTGCTGTCTGGATGCCTTGTATAAGGCTCTGTTTTGTTCAGTACGCCGTCCCGGATGCCTTTGTGTGACTGTCTCCCTGTTATGACCCACCTGAGCCAATTCAGTTGTTTAGGTGTTAGGCTCTTTCTGAGAGACACTGCTTACGTTTGCAGCTACAGATAAGTGAGTACTGTTGATCTGCTCCCCCAAAACTGAGCTTCCAGATGGCATGTTACTATGAAAACAAAACTCAGCCTGAGCTCTGCCACACACACACAGATAGTCTTAGAGACTGTTTTCTAAACTGGATGGAATCTCTACTCTCCATTCATTTAGAAACTCTGACAAGCACCTTTTATGAAAGGTTTATTCCAGGCAGAAGTGCTAATATGCTTTTAGTATTCATTTTAACCTAGATGAGATCAGACAACAGAATTCCCTTAGAGGGGACTAATCGCAGAACCAGCGGGAACCTTAAGGCCTAGGGTACCATCCCAAAGAGTATAGGCCACTGGGTTGGTTCACTAGACTTCTATGTACGTGCTCATGTAAGAGCAGTGGTCCCTGTTTGACATCTAGCCAAACCACATAGCTTACTCACCACTCTTTTCTAATACTGTAGTCATTTCTAAAATCTATTGTGCTAATCACCAAACTCTCTGGATTTGAAGAGGGAGAAGGATCCTGGGCTTACCTGAGGTTTCTGATTAGAAGCTTTCAGCATTAACCAATGACTGTGTCTATCCGGGAGTGGCTTTGCAAATGTTAACTGACAATCCAGGATGAATATCAGGACCCTCTAATCCAAGCCCTCCAGTCCGTTAAAACAAATAAGCACTCTCTGTGCTGAAATAATTTAAATAGTTTAAATCACACCTCTCTTCCAGACTCTGGAATTTCAGGAAGCAGGTGTTGAACTTTGGTCTCTGTATCCCCAGGCCTAGCGAGGTGCCGAAGTGAACGTTTGTAAGGTTAAGCATCTGGGGGTTTTGTTTGTTTGTTTGTGTGAATGCTAAATTGCAAACTCTGCCGGAGAATTGTATCAATAATAAAACAGGTTTGCCATAGCTGTCAGAGACCGTGTCTTACCTGTGCACCGCCTTGCACGGGCTGGAACGCAGTGCAGTCTCGTCGCTCCCGGAGATCCAGCTGAGGCCTGCCGGGGATCCCCACCTCCTTGTGCAGAGAGGCTGCTCTGTCCTCCTCAGGTTTCATCTTGGGGTGCTGCAGGTGACTGCCATAAACAGAGCCCAGTTTAGGAACCTGAGGAAGGGCTGTGCAGAGCTGGTGAGATTGCAGCCGAGGCTAACAAATTATAGGTCTCCTCTGACAGCAGAGCCAGGCAGCTCAAATATGAACTGTTTCCCCAGACCGATTCCTGATTTGTACAGTAGGACTTTATCAATTCTTGCTAAAAGGGAAAAGGAGTGCAGTAAGGCATCATTGTATATCTCTAGATTACACTGCCTGTTGGGACATTGCTCTTAAGCAGGTTGATTTTTAAATGTATATTGAAGTTTTTTTTCTTTGGGGCTAGAATTAGGGCCCAATAAGGAAAGTAGTGTGTCTGGTGTTGGATTAAACAGTCCATCATTGTTGGGCCATTTGAGGAGTAATTTGGAGCAATACTATTGATTATGTTTCCTTTTTTTTTTTCTGCATTTTTCATTCCTGTGAGTATGGAGAGAAGAGAGTCTCTTGGACTTTTTAAAACTTATATTAGTAATTATTATGTTTATACTCTGCCTTACTACACAAATTATAACTAGCTTGTATTAAAGTATTCTATAGGAGCATAGTAAAAATGTTGCAATTGTTCTTGTATTATATGATAGAAGATTAATAAAGAGCTCTCAAAAATCAGTAGAGAAATGATGAGTGACCCAATAGGAAAGTGAATAAAGGATGTGAGTAAGCAGTCAACAAAAGAATTAAATAGCAAGTAAAAATGTGAAAAATGTTTACTCATAAATTGAGATGTGATTAAAGCATTAATAATGTAAGTTTTTACCTATTTTAAAAGAATGAAACTTAACAGCCGGGGTTGGCAAATGGGTGGGAATATATATGTACTCATACAAAGTATAGGATTCTGAAGGATATTTTGGCAATAAAAGTTTTTAAAGATTTATATTTTCACTTCCAGGAATTTGATTTTAGGGCGTTATTGAGGATGTTTACAGTGATTAGAGCTCCAAAACTGTTCTCAATCACAGTATTGTTCATAATAACAAAAAGTTTTTAAACACGTTTGAAGGAAACAACATAAATGCCCTTATATGTCCTGTTTTATAATATATCTTTAATCATTTACAGTTAGTCAAAAAAGAATAAGTGAAATAATTAGTCAAAATTCATTTGCAATTGGTCAACCTTTGGCTAGTTATTGAACCATTTTCCTGTGATGAGGACAGCAACAAAGCTTAATGAGTTCTTACTCTAAATGAGCTTATTCCATAAGAACGTGTCCTCTGTTCCTTCTCTTCTCCCTACACGCTCTTCCTTCCGTGGCACTCAGTGGCAGCCGCGTCGCTTCCCCTGTCCCCTGTGAAGATGGCGCCTAACCCGCATCTCCAGCCATGACCTCTTTTTGGCGTTCCAGACTCGCATTCCCAACTGCCTTTTGAACATCTCCACCCAGATGGCCTAGCAGCATGGCAGACTCAGTATGTCCACAAAAAGGAACTCATCTTTCCCAAACCCATATTTCCTACTTCCAGTAGTGGTCTGTTCATCTCAACCAGACACAAACTCTCTTAAACCGTCTTTGATTCCAGCCTGTCCCTTGCTCTATCGGTGAGAGCACATACTAAGGCCTCTCACTTTCCTCAGTCTCTACCCCTCCCCATGCTGTTGATCCTTTGTCCTGCTCCCTCTTTCCCCACCCTTCACCAGCCCCCTCCTCTCTGTCAGGCTCTCCTTGCTTTTCTTTGTCTGTTGCAGTTGTGATCTGACTGGTCTCCTCAGTGTCGTTTTTCTTCCTGCCCCCTTTCCCAAATCCACCCTGTATTCTTCTTGTCATGTTTCTGAAGCACAGTCCTCTGATCATGTTGCTGCCTTGCCCCAAAATGATGGCTTCCCTCTACCTGTAGTATAAAGGTCCCTTATTCCTGAGTCTGGCCCATCTTACCTTTTCCGTTTTCTTCCCCCTTCTCATGAACCCTGGGCTTCAGCAAATCTGAGTAATGTTCTTTATTTTCTCATTTAAACCTTCCCTTAGTTAATTCACTCTGTGAATTGAAGTGCCCTCCTCTTCCCTAAAGTCTGCCATGATCTGTCCTAATACTGTCTCGGTACCTCCTTTTACAATCTTCTCTTTCTACCTGGAATTAGTTGAGTGAGTTTTATCCAGTACTGATCTTCTGAATGGTGTTTATTGCCCTGTGTGGACTAGAGGCTTGTACCAAGAGAGACTGCCCTGGTTCTTATTGCTATTATCCTTTTTCTCTGTGCTAGTTTTATTTTTTCCATGATATAGATTTAAAAAATTCACCTCCCCAAACGCAAAGTCTAAGTTTATTTATGGTGAGATATGTTATTTATAACATTAAAGTTTAGCAAATAAGTGAAGAGACTTAAAATTTTAAATGCCTGTGGATTGCCCTTCCTCATTACCCCTATTAACATGCTAATTAATGCAGTGAACCAAATTCATAACTTTATGAAGTTTTTAATTGTCTCTTTTAGGAAACGAGATTAACTAAGCAGGTGTAATTGAAATCTGCAGTTTTAAAAACTAGATTATTCTTATAGTAAAAACCAACTTGCTGTTAGTCTAGTTCTCTTGATGACCTGTTTTCCCCGTATTTGAGCTAGATTTTGTGGACCCCAGAGGTAGTGAATAGTGGTGGGTGTGTGTGCTTTGGGAATGAAGGAGGAAGAGACTTAAAAGCTGTAACTGCAGGGCTGGAGGAAACCTTCTGCAGCACATCTGGACGTGGGAGGACCGAGCCTTACGCACGTGCGTATCGCTGTGTCAGGTGGGCGGTCAGGCCGAACAGGACCTCACTGGAGCCAGGAACTGGGGAGGCTGCAGAGCCGCCGGTTTTCCCTCTGGGCCCCTCAGGGTCTCTGGGGCCTTTGGCAGGCTTTCTGTTCTCATTATAGTTCAGTTTTCTGATCTTCAAAATGGATACATTAATTGTACCTAACCTCATAAACTTGTGAAGACACGGTGAGACGGTAATCCTTGCCTGGCTCAAGGTAAGTGCTTACTGAATGTTAACTGTCAACATCTACAAAGGGCAGAGGGCTGGCGACCCTGGGGCAATATAGTTTAATAGAATACATTTTCAGATAGTAAAGCTTCTCCCCCCATTCAGGGTAAATATAGTACTTTGATAGCCGTAAAGTTTTACTTTTCTTACCTTTGAATCAATGTTTTAAAACAATTCAGTTCAAAAAGGAAAAAGGAAAAAAGTTTCCTGGTTCAACTTCATATTGAATACAAGCCTTCCAGTGCCAGAAACAAATGTCTTCAGATTCCAAAGAGGTATCGCAAACCTCTTCCTTCCTTTTATTCTTAGAGTAAAAAACAAATTTATGGTGTTTCTTATCTTAAGAACGTCCTCAATCGTGTATATTTTCATATCAAAAAGGAAAAAAATAGTATTTAATTGTTTTGCTTATGTTTAAATAGACTTTTCCTAATGGGAAACTGAAATATTTCAACTTGGTGTCTCAAAGAGATGTCAGATTAGGAATGTACCTCAGAATGATATAGTAGGCAATTGCATTGTTTCTTTTTCAGGCTAATGTCTAGACTCTTCCACTGTCTTCCAGCCCAACCCTTATAGGAGTGTGAGGTCGTGTCTGCTGCTCCTCAGAAAGGACAGAAGGATGACCAGGGAGTATCGCTCCAAAATCCCCAACAAATCTCTAGGGATAGAGATACTTCAGTTTTTCTTCGTAGACTTTAATGCCTTTCCTTATCCTTAGGACCAGTACATACAGTGTAAATCTCTTGGAACAGTTTTATCCTTCATAGGTGTGTCTTACTCCCTGTGGGCTGCTATAACAAAATACCACAGACTGGGTAGCTTATTAACACAGAAATGTATTGCTCACAGCCCTAGGGACTGGAAAGTCCGAAATCAAGGCGACCATGCGGGTCACTGTCTGGTGAGGGCCCTTTACTGGTTCGTAGCCAGCGACTTCTGGTTGTGTCCTCACATGGTGGAAGGGGCAGGGTTACCTCCAGAGCCCCTTTGTAAGAGCACTGTTGCATTCATGAGGGCTTCCCCTTTGTGACCTCAGCACCTCCCAAAAGTCCCACCTCCTAAGTCTTTGGGGGTTAGAATTTCAACATGTGAATTTAGGAAGGGACACATACATTCAGACCATAGCAGTGTGCATTATCTTACAATAATCTTTCATATAAATCCCAGAATACGGAAGCTGCCTTCTTTAAAAGCATTTGCTGTGGCCATCGCCACCCAAGGACCACAGTGACTCACTGCTGCTGACCTTTCGTGTCCTTCTTCCCTTGCTGAATTTTCAAACTTTCATCCTCCTTTTACCAAATTAACTTTACTACTTAAGTAATTAAGTGACAGAGCAGACCGTTATAAAAATACCCCACTGTCCCCTCAGCTGTTTCCTATATTTGCCATGCTTATACTGTTTGCTTTTTATCCCTTCACCTTTCCAAATCACATCTGTCCTTTAAAGATAAGCTGGGATCATGTGTAGCTCAGAGCCTTGTCCCTTTATTTTATCCCACATGAATAATTCCTTTTTTTCGGAATTATTTTCCTGTTTATTATTTGCACTACTCAGTTTTATCTGTTGATTTGTAAGTGCCTGGTGTTTTCTTTCTTTCCAGTTAAGTCCTTTCAGACAGATATCACACTGACCCTTTTTGTAGTGTGATATGGTAGGTATTCCATAAATATTTTTTGATACTGCTAATGACTTCTAGACTAATAACATGCTCAAGCAGGTGAAATCAGGTGTCGAATGAGTTGTTATTAGTTGCTTTATCAAGAGAGTAAGAGAAAATAAATTGAATTTATTAAAAGTATTGTGAATAAGAATCTGCATATTAAAAACAAAACAAGAGCAGCAAAATATCAAGAGTATTTTTTACACAAATACAGGTAAAATATACCAGGAAGGGGCTTCCCTGGTGGCTCAGTGGTTAAGAATCCGCCTGCCAGTGCAGGGGACACGGGTTCGGTCCCTGGTCCGGGAAGATCCCACATGCTGTGGAGCACCTAACCACAACTAGCCACAACTACTGAGCCTGCGCTCTAGAGCCCACGAGCCACAGCTACTGAAGCCCGCGTGCCTAGAGCCTGTGCTCCGCAACAAGAGAAGCCACCGCAGTGAGAAGCCCAGGCATCACAGCGAAGACCCAACGCAGCCAAAAATGAATAAATAAATTTTTTTTAAAATTAAAAAAAATAGGGCTTCCCTGGTGGCACAGTGGTTGAGAGTCTGCCTGCCGATGCTGGGGACACGGGTTCGTGCCCCGGTCTGGGAAGATCCCACATACCGCGGAGCGGCTGAGCCTGCGCGTCCGGAGCCTGTGCTCCGCAACAGTGAGAGGCCCGCGTACCGCGAAAAAAAAAAAAAAAAAAATATATATATATACCAGGAAAACAAAATTACCAGTTAAGACGTAAAGTGTAAATATTATTTCAAACCTGGAAGCACTATGTTACATTTAAGGAACTTTAAATTTTGATAATCCAAACCATAGCTAAGGATAACTTTATTTAAATATGAATACTTACTTTAAAGATAACAGCTTCCAGATTTCATGAGATGTTATAGAAATACCTTTTTATGTTTTCTAGAATCCAAGTGGGGAGGAGTCTCAGGACACACATGAATTGCTAAGTGCTGTTTCACTGTGTCATTTTTAGGCCACACAGATACTTGAATGAATTTATGACCCTTCCAAATCTTTGCATGTTTCCTACAAAATTTATCTTTCCCCAGAACCTCTAGGAGTGTGGCTCTTTCGGGTCTCAGGTTTTTCCGTGGCGATCTGCTCTTTCTGGGTATGCTTGGCTCTCCCTTTTCCTCTTAGAGTCTCTAGTTATAGGCACGGAACGGCTTGTCTGTGCTCTGGGGTCAGGGTCGCCTTGCTTCCTTCTCCTTCACACGTCACTCTTATTTTATAGCCACCCGCAGTTAGCTGTAATTATTGATAGGCCGTCTAGTTCGCTGGGTTACGCTGGTGGTTTGCATTTTATCCTTTTACAGTTGTCCTAACGTACTACTGCCTTTCCTGCGGCTGGTATTGACAGGTCAAGCTGGCAGATAAAATGCAGGCCCTGTGTATCACTGATCCCCTTCTCCTTCCTTCCTTTCTCTACATTTGGTAGCGTCCCTGCCACCAGAGCAGAGCTAAAGGGATCTAGGGAACAGCAGGCCAGGCTAAAGTGGTAATGGCACCTCAGATAATACATTTAGGTGGGCGTGAGTGAGCTATATCAGGGATTGCAAAATTTAATTAATACAATTGTTTAAAGCTTTTATTGCATCTTTTATTTTTTCCAAAAGTCTCACTTGGAATTCAAAGGACACAGATAAATGCTGCCCTTAGTTGAAGGCTGGGGCAAGACCAAACAAATGTTTGGCCTCTTCTCATTTCACTGGACCCCCCGCTACCGGGGGCCACCCCCAGGTACCTCCAGTAACCCTAAGGAAAGCGGAGTAGAAGTGACTGACACAAACAGGTCCCATCTTGAGGCATAATCCTGGTGTCTTCAATTCTGTTCCACTCTGGGATGTCTGGCTCATCGTGACTGTTGCTGAGAAACTCCTTTCCTACCCTGTGCATGTTACTAAAACCACTCTTTCACCTAGTGTTTCCGTCTTGGTAAATAGTTAGCTCCATTCATTCAGTTACACAGGCTGAAACGAAACCTGCAGTCATCCTTGTCTCTTCCCTACTCTCCGCTTCCGGTCCCTGAGCACATCATGTTGCTTTTCTGTCTTCAGAATACATCCCACCTTGCCACCCTGGTCAGCTTCTTTTTTGTTTTTCTCCTAGAAACAAACTGCAGTAGCCAATTAGCAGTCTTCTTTTTTCACTATCCACCCCCAGTCCCCCAGCACACACACCACTGTCTAGTACAGTGGTCAGTTACACGGGTTCTTAAACCAGACTGCCTGCATTCATACCTGGGTCAGCTGTCGTATGTCATTAAGAACATGAGTTAACCTTTCTGGGCCTCAGTTTCCTTAACAGGTAAATGACGAGGAGGAGGACGGTACTAGTTACCTCATACAGTTGTGTCAGATAAGTTATTATACGTAAATTACTTAGAGTACCGCTTGGCAAATAGTAAACGTCCAGTGAATGTTAGGTAGTGGGTGACGTTGAGGGTATTGCAGTTGTTATTTTTTATTCATACAGAGTCTAAACTGACCACCTTCACACATTAATCAGATGTGTCCTCCATTGGCCTCCTGTCACTTTTAGAGCAGTATCCAGAGTCCTCACCATGGCCTGCTGGACCCCCTCCGACCATCCTCTGCCCTCGCTCCTTTTCCTGCAGCTGTCCTGCTGCTGCCCTCCGCCTGCCACGCCACTGCTGCCTCCGTGCCCGTGGGCCCTCTGCCGGACGTGCTCACCCCGCACACGGACACGCGACTCGCCACTCCCTTCCTTTCATCTCTGCTCAGTGTTAGATCCTCAGAGCGGTCAGAGTATCGTTCTGTCATTTTCTGTATCCTTCAACTTAACACATTATTGACCGGAGATGTATTAACGCCACAGACGTTAGTTTCTGCAAAAATCCCCCAGTCAATAATGTGTTATCTTTTCGTAAGATATGAAGAAAATCATCGCTACCTAACATCACGTTATATATGTTTGTTGATTATTTACCCCACTATGCTGAGTTCCATAATAAATGAAAGCAAGAGACTTTGTTCATCATTTTAGCCCCAGGCCCTTTCATGTACATAGTAGGTGCTCAAGAGGTGTTTGTTAAATGGAGGGGTGGGGTGGGGTGGGGTGGGGTGGGGTGGATGATCGAAGAAAGATTTTCCCGTTTGTTCTTACACGAGAAATGCTGAGGTTAAAAACCAGATAGTCAGGGGCTTCCCTGGTGGCGCAGTGGTTGAGAGTCCGCCTGCCGATGCAGGGGACGCGGGTTCGTGCCCCGGTCTGGGAGGATCCCACGTGCGGTGGAGCGGCTGGGCCCGTGAGCCATGGCCGCTGGGCCTGCGCGTCCGGAGCCTGTGCTCCGCAGGGGGAGGGGCCACAACAGTGAGAGGCCCGCATACCGCAAAAAAAAAAAAAAAAAAACCAGATAGTCAGAGGGAGGCCTGAGTAAACTTTCTTGAGATGAGAACTCCTTAGGGAAGAGTTCAGGTTGATTTTTCTTCTTTTCTTTTTTTTTTCCTTCTTTTTTGTTGATAAGAATGTATCAAGTAATTTACCATAATTGTCTCGATTAATCATATATGGATTAGTTGCATTATTAAATTAGTACCTTTTTATAGTTAATGTTCAAGGTCCGCTACATATGCCTTTCCTTTGCAGCTAATGACAAGGAAATTGGGTTTATCTTTTATTGAGCATTATTAAATGCAAGAAACATGTCATTCTCCCTCTTATTACAACCTCAGGTCACAAGAAGAGGGGTTTAAAGTCTGTCTAGAATTACGAAAAATAGAGACATAAGTAATCTTCACCAAAAATTCTTCTTATAAAGAGCAGTAGGTCCAGGTGTCTATGAAAATGTGATTTTTTTTTTTTTTAAGCATTCAGGTTTAAAATGCTTTCTAGTCCCTCAGAGATAGAACAGAGTTATTTGTTCACTTAGGAATTTTAAAAATTAGCATTTGCCATTTATCTTAAATAATGATGTAATTTAATTACTGTTTGATGACTATACTAATTCATTGACATTAATACTTACCCATTAACTTTAACACGTGGAGAAATTAGAGAAATAAAGAATTTCAAGAATAACTGGTAATCTTGAGCATCTTTGTTTTTGTTTTCTTCGTAATTCCTGAGATTTTAAAAAAATTACCCTTACTGATTTCACTTCATTATAATGCACTACATTTCTAGGACATGCAAGTTATTTGGTGCTTTTTATTTTGGGCCTCTCTTACGCCTTCATGCTTAAACCCAATCGTCTTCTGAACTACATCTTGTTATAATCTGAGTGAAAAAATGACTTTCTGATTTGAAGAGGGGTTCGTCACATGCTAATTTGTCATTTAGCCTTTTTTAAAAAATCACTGACATTAAATGAGTTAGTGTTTGGAGTTGATCTTCTAAATTGTGCCTATCCAAATTGGTACCACTCAGAGATGGTATCAGAGGATGTGTGTGACTGTCGGACGGTAACGCAGGTGTTCTGTGGCGAGCTCAGGGAGGGTGGCCATCTCCCATGGAGCAGGACAAAGCCCACCTGATCTTGATTATCGGCATGAGTGACGGATCACGAAAGAGGGTCCTGCAGGCTTTCCGATCCTTCCACATCAGCTTTTCCCATCACTGTGAGGCAGAATTCACCACACTTTGCATTGTTCACCAGCCTACCCTGTGTTTTTTCTTAATGTCAACATAGAAGATTTTTACCTCTTCTATTTACAAACATGATTTTTATTAGAGAAAGAATTTAAGCTTAAGTCAGAGTAGCCAAAAATCAGAGATCTTTGCTGTAAGCTGTTTTCCCTTTTTATTCATACGTGGACTTTAAAATTTATTATTATTATTATTATTATTATTACAGGCCATGGTTGCTTGTTATCCAGGCAACGGAACGGGTTATGTACGTCATGTCGATAATCCAAATGGAGATGGAAGATGTGTGACATGTATATATTATCTTAATAAAGACTGGGATGCCAAGGTATGCCACCTCATTGAGCATTTTTTTTTTCTTACAGGTATTTTTTCCTCACAAGTAGTGTTAAGATTCATACTCCTCATAGGTGAGACTGTCTTTAAAACGTGGAACAGTTAAACATTTCTCCTTAGGTATGTTTCACTCAGGTATTAGGAGTGGATCTTCGTTAACATGAAACAGATCCTAATAGAGCTCAAAAAGTAGATTCCTTTATTTCGGATGTTGAAACATTCATATCCAAAATCTAACTTTAACAAAAGTATCTTTTATTAAAATAATATCCCTTCTAGTAGTTTCTATAAAAACACTTCTGAGAGTGTTCGTTTTATCATGACTTTTGCGGGAGATTATGTATTATGATTATGAAGAGTTATTTGCTCTTTAGCGCCTGCATTTCGTGCTTTGCATTGTTGCAGAGGTGTTGTCTGGCACTGGGCTATGGGATATTGGAGGCAGGATTTCTTTGTCCCCGGATTATGAAAAGCTAGTTTATCGGTACTGAAAAATCCTGTAAAACCAGTTAGAATGTGCAGCGTATCCAATTTCTCATGTTGCAAATATTTATTCCCTTAACATCAGCCTGAGTTTCACTTAAGTTTAAGTGATTTAAACTTTAGAAGTGTGTCATGTATTATTGCACTGGAGGTTGTATAAACTAATTTTTGGTTGATTTTTGTAAAAAATCTCTTTTTACTTACATGTAATGAAGCAAAATATTTAAATAGAAAAGTGAACATAATGTATAGCCCAGTGGATTTTCAGAGAGTGAACACACTTGTGTAGCCAAGGTAATTTAAAAAAAATCAAATAACCTTTAAAACACCTTCTTCCACCACATGCATACACACATAAATGGAAATCACGAGGTCTTAAATGTACAAAAACTTAGTCCTGTTCTAAAAGCAAATCCTAAAACTTAGAGTATGCTCACGGTGATCCAGTCATCTTTCCATATCATATACTGATTTAAGGAATTTCCTCTGTCCTTGATACTCTATGTAGAAAACCCTAAAGATTCCACACAGAAACTGTTAGAACTGATAAATGAATTCAGCAAGGTAGCAGGATACAAGATTAATATACAAAAATCTGTTGCATTTCTTTACACTAACAATGAAATACCAGAAAGAGAAAGTAAAAAATATTCTGTTTAAAATCACATCATAAAAAGAATATATCTAGGAATAAATCTAACCAAGGAGGTAAAGGACTTATATGCTGAGAACTATAAGACACTGATAAAGGAGATCAAAGGTGATGCAAGGAAAAGGGAAGATATTCCATGCTTTTGGATTGGAAGAATTAATATAGTTAAAATATGGCCATATAACCCAAAGCAGTCTACAGATTTAATGAAATCCCTATCAGATTAGCCATGACATTTTTCACATAACTAGAACAGATCATCCTAAAATTCATATAGAATCACAAAAAAACCAGAATTGCCAAAGTGATCCTGAGGAAAAAGAACAAAGCTGGAGGCACAGCCCTCCCAGACTTCAGACTATACTCCAAAGCTAGGGTACTCAAAAGAGCGTGGTGTTGGCACAGAAACAGACATATGGATTGGTGAAACAGAATAGAGAGCCCAGAAACAAACCCACACATCTATGGTCAGTTAATCTTTGACAGAGCAGGCAAGAATATGCAGTGGAGAAAAGACAGTCTCTTTAGCACGTGGTGCTGGGAAAGTTGGACAGCCGCGTGTAAATCAGTGAAGTTAGAACACACCTTCACACCATGCGCAAAAATAGACTCAAAATGGCTTAAAGACTTAAATATAAGACATGACAGCATAAAACTCCAAGAAGAGAACACAGGCAAAACATCCTCCGACATAAATCGTACCAATGTTTTTCTTAGGTCGGTCTCCCAAGGCAATAGAAACAAAAGCAAAAATAAACAAATGGGACCTAATCAAACTTAAAAGCTTTTGCACAGCAAGGGAAACCATAAACAAAAAGAAAAGACAGCCTGTGCGCTGGGAGAAAATATTTGCAAACAGTGCGACCGACAAAGGCTTAATTTCCAGAATGTACAAACAGCTCATACAATTCAATAACAAAACAAACAAACAACCCAACCAGAAAATGGCAGAAGAACTAAGTAGACATTTCTCCAAAGAAGACATGCAGATGGCCAACAGACACAGGAAAAGATGCTCAACATTACTAATTATCAGAGAAACGCAAGTCAAAAGTACAATGAGGTAACACCTCACAGAACGGTCAGAATGGCCATCATCATAAAGTCTACAAATAATAAATGCTGGAGAGGGTGTGGAGAAAAGGGAACCCTCTTGCACTGTTGGTGGGAATGTAAATTGGTGCAGCCACTATGGAGAACAGTATGGAGGTTCCTTAAAAAATTAAAAAGAGTTACCATATGATCCAGCAATCCCACTCCTGGGCAGGTATCTGGAAAAGACGAAAGCTGTAATTCAAAAAGATACATGCACCCCAGTGTTCATAGCGGCACTACTTACAATAGCCAAGGCATGGAAGCAACCTAAGGGTCTATCAACAGAGGAGTGGATAAAGAAGATGCAGTACATATAGACAATGGAATACTACTCAGGTACAAAAAAGAACAAAATAATGCCATTGGCAGCCACATGGATGGACCTAGAGATTATCATGCTAAGTGAAGTAAGTCAGACAGAGAAAGACAAATATTATATGGTATCACTTACATGTAGAATCTAAAGAATATTACAAATGAACTTATTTACAAAATAGAAACAGACTCAGACATAGAAAACAAACTTATGGTTACCAAAGGGGAAGGGGGGAGGGATAAATTGGGAGTATGGGATTAACAGGTGCACACTGCTGTATATAGAATAGGGAAACAAGGATTTACTATATAGCACAGGGAACCGTATCCGATATCTTGTAATAAACTATAATCGGCAAGAATTTTTAAGAAAGAATATAGATATGCACACATGTGTATAACCGAATCACTCTGCTGTACATCTAAAACTAACACAATATTGTAAATCAACTATACCTCAATAAAATGAATAAAGTTTAGAATTAAAAAAAAAAAAGCAAGTAACAAAACAAATGCAAGAATAGAAAGTATTATAGAAGTGTGACAAGTAGTTAAAAGTAAAAAATGTTACTTTTCTGGGAAGAAAAAAAGAATTTCCTCTGTTCTACTCCAAGTTCAAAGTAGAGGTAAGTTTTACTGCTAAGTATATTTTGAGGCATTATGTCAACAAACATGGTTTTTTGTTATAGCTTTTAAAGTTTGAAATAGAGACATAAATTTGGTAATTCACCTTGAGCCCAACGCACAAAACAAATTGCTATAAATTTGGTTAGAATTTAAATTTTTTTTCCGATTTTGTATCTAGAAAACTAGGAATATGTTTGATCAACTCTTAAATTTTACATTTTGTTAGAATCTAGGTTCTTTGTAGGCTGATCTTATAATTTTTATATGACCTGTCCAAGGTCATTAATACGTTGTTTTTAAATTAGCGTATAAGCAGAAAAAAATCTTCAGTATTTTTATATGTAAAACTGAAAACTTTCACTGCAAGATTGCACTGAATATGTACACTGTGGCAGAAGTTGTTCTGGGTGCTGGAAACAGCAGGAATAGAACTATCCCTCCTAGAGCTTGGGCTGGAGTGGAGGGTACAGATCAGTAGACGGACGATTACAGTTGGCGCTGCCAAGTGCAGGACAGATTGCTGTGGGAGCACGTGGGAGCCCGCCTAATTCAGGGATCAGGGAAAGTTTCCCAGAGGAAGACTGGTAGCTTCAACTACATGTTTCTGAACATTTTCAGCAGATGGCCTGTGGTATTCCCGGTGACTCCAGTGAAAGGGCGGAGGGCAGGGGGAGAGAAAAGAGGCATGTTCTCGGTCACAGTCTAGAGCTCCTTTAAAAGATGTCTGCATGAGTGCTTTGGCAGTCGCTCGGAACAATGCTGGAACCTGAGGAAGGAAGGCAAGGGAACCGGGTAGCTTGAATCTACCTTACTTGACAGTGAGCCTGTAAACAGCTTCTCTGGCTGTAGTGGAACCGAGGAATAGGCCCAGCCTCCACGGTGTCTTGATCAAGTATCAATGTGCCTTTCAGTTTAAGAGTCTACCTGTTAGGAGTTGAGTTTTCCAAGGGTGAAGAGCTACTCACTTGGGTCAGGTTTACCTCGCTTTACTCCCCCCCACCCAGATTATAATTACCACAAAGACCACATCTGTCTGAATTATTTCCTACTCTGCACCCAGGGCCCAGGACAGGGCCCAGAACAATAGACATCCAGTCAGTATTGGAATGAATAGGTGAGTCCATCTGGTCCAAACAGAGAAGGATCTTTGCTGGGGTAAATAGTAATGATCCTTTGTGAAGGGAGTCCAGTTGTATAGGCAGGGAGTCATCGATGTGTCAGGCCCAGTCTGGGGAGGGAGAGCTACAGTTTCTAATAATGACTGCAGCGCTGATGATAAATGACACTTGCTACTGATTTAGTGAGTTCCTTAAATAAGAGGCATTAGATTTGGCAAGGGCAAAGAGCTAGTTCTTTGACATACTTAAACCATTTGTAGTAATTTAGTCAACATGACTAGATATGGATACATTTTTAAGAGTAGGTTAAGCAGGTCATCACCATACATAAATAAGAAATGCTTACTACTTTTTCAGGCTTTCAAGTGTCATTTTAAGACTTTTGAGTTCAGATCATATACATCTGTCTCATCAAGTATTTACAAAATTCTCTAAAAGAAGGAACAAATGTTTCCTTGTATTGATTGGCGCATGTACTTGAAATCTCGGCTCACCTTCCCACCTCGTTAACCGAGATATGTTTGTGAATAATTGATTTAAGACTTCGGATATCCTGAATTGGTCTTTCCCCCCCTAAATTTAATTTTGTAGCATTCTTGGTCACTCACGCTTACACATTTGGCCCTTTTCCTAGGTAAGTGGAGGTATACTTCGAATTTTCCCGGAAGGCAAGGCCCAGTTTGCCGACATTGAACCCAGGTTTGATAGACTGCTGTTTTTCTGGTCCGACCGTCGCAACCCTCATGAAGTGCAGCCAGCATACGCTACAAGGTAGTACTCCTCCCCTTCGGGAAGAAGTGGTCAAGAGCATGTAGGATGGGAGGGGGTGGCTGGGGTGAACACGGACATTTTCTAACGCGTACTTTCCTGCTCTTCACCTGCCTTTACCAGAGGGCCTCGGTCGTAACTGTTTAATTGGAATAATTCTGTAAGATTGATTCACAGTTGGTACCAAGCGCTTGTGAGTCTCTTTGCACAGCCACTCCATGTCTGGGGTCAGTCAGGGGAGCACGGGGCTCACGTCTTCCCTTAACTGTGATCTGTTCTCGGATCTGGTGAGAGTATTCACTTGGGGAATAAAGATTAGATAGAGAAGGGAAAGGGCAACTTTGTTAAAGGTGGTCCGGCAGGGGTGGGGGGCAGAGGGATGACGTAGAAAAACGATACAGAAGAGAGAAAAACACATAACCAGAGAGCAGAAATACAGAGGAAGAAGAGTAGAGCAAAGACAAGTGGAGAAGAGGTATTTGGGAGTTAATGTTAGAAAGATCACCCTTCAGCTTTAACAGTAAGCGTCTGTTAGGCTTGTTACGCGCTCCTCTGCGTTATTTTCTACGTTACACTCTCTTCCTACAAAGTTTAGTTTTCTAAACCTATTATGTTTAACGTATTCTTAAAAACATTTCTTTTTACCATTAACCATGACCCAATTAAAATGTTTAGACTATTAAAATGGAAGATGTTACAGACATTGTTATCAAAATGAATATTTGGGGGAAAAAGTGCTACTTTTTAAATACCTATTTTTCATTATAGAAGGGACTTTGAACCTTACAGTAGTGAATCACTGGCATGCATTTGCCTAGATCCCTTAGATACACTGGGAGAAGAGCTGCCTCTTGATAATGATGTTAGAGACGGGCCAGCATTTGATGAGGTTCAAGCTCTGAAGACTTTGTCACCTGTCCCTCCTTCTGGCTTCTCTCCGAGCCATGTTGCCTCAGCCGTAATTCATCATAGCGAGTGCCGGCTGAGCGGTGTGGCTAGCGGCCAAAAGAATCCCTGGGTGGAGGCCGGGGGTCCCGTCACATCACACGGCACGCCGTCCTGAATCCCCGCCTCGCCTCCCGTCCCCCCGGTGCCCGTCTCTGCCCTAGAGACCGCTTCACAGACCTTGCTTTTTATGGAATCTCGAATACGGTGTGGCTGTAGCCTTTCTAGATGAAGACAGAACCGACATTTTAGGTGGTAAATAGATGCCAAGACGATTAGGGAGTGCTCCAGGGGTTTGCAGGAGGGAGACAGGGCTGTTGAATTGGAATCGCCACTGGGCCTGGAGTGAGGGGAGCGGGGAGTAGGGCAGCGTCGGCCTCTGCCGGGAGCGGGGGCGGCTGTGGAAGTCCCAGCAGAGGGGGACGTGGGGACGAGGGGCCTCTAAACAGATGGCTGGAGGGAGAGGCAGGGGAGGCAGAGCCACGCCTGCTACTCTACAGCTGTCTTCTGGGAAGGCCTTGGGGCAGGTGTTAGAACTCTGATGACTAAGTAACTGAAAGTGTAGGGCAGGTGCGGAAGACGTACCAAAGTGTTTGTCTGTGCACCTTCCCTGTTGCCACGGCCGCCGACAGGACAGAAGAGGCTGCGTGGTAGGGGAGGGGCTGGAGCTCTGGAAGCCGGGAGGCCAGACCCAGAGCTGCAGCTGAGTGGCCTGGGGCTTCGGCCTCCCCCGCTGCCCAGACTCCCAGCCTCCACTCTCCTCTGCCTTTGACTCGTTGCTTCCACCGCGTTACAGGATTTAGTTCTGCCACGTTTGCTGGCTCATTTGATCAGTGTTGCTTTGCCCCCAGCGAACACTGGCCAGAAGCCGCAGGACACTCTGACCGATGGCTGCGTCCTACTCAGGCGCTGGTCACGTGCAGCGTGCTTCCACGTCCTGTGGTGTGTGCACATTTCCCACGTTATTGGTACCGAAAGCTGTAACTAAGTGGTATTTAATAAACCAGAGATTCTTCAGTATTTGTGAAATGAGATACTCCAAGTGAGTGATGAAATTTTCAGAAAAATGAAACAAAACATAGTATAATTGCTTTGATAAAAATCCTAAAACATTCTTAGCATAATTTAAGTTTCTTGATGACTCCAGGTTGTAAAATTGTAAACCCCCATCACGATTCTTTGCCGGTATGTGTGTAGTGATGTCCTCAGAAGTGGTGGAGACTTAGCCCTCCCTTGCTCTACAGGGCCCCTGGCCTTGAGTCCTTCTCTGTTTCTCTGCTTTTCTTTTAGAACTTGTGCTATTGATAGCGTGCTTTTTCTGTAACAGCCACTCTTACCTTCTTACTGTCTGTTTCTGATCTGCTGTGGGCTTGCAAAACAGATAATCAAGTAGGTTAAGTAGGTGTTAAGAAAGTCATAAAAACTCGTCAACTCTGCAACATAAATTTTAGCAACTCCTGGCTCTCTGCCATACTCCTGAGCACTGGGACTACTGGTTAAGTGAGTGGGTTGTTGCTCCGCTCCCTTATCATCTGATGTTACCCCAAGTTAGGCATTATTTTGGCGTTACAAGTTTTAGTAGACCTTTGCAACAGAATACGCTTTGTTTTCCCCAGTGTGATCATTCTTACCCTATTCTGAATTTTCTTTTAGGTACGCAATAACTGTTTGGTATTTTGATGCAGATGAGAGAGCACGAGCTAAAGTAAAATATCTAACAGGTAAACATCTGGGGCCAGGGTACACCGGAAGGAAGAGACCCCGCAGCCAGGCAGGGCTTTCCGTGAGCCAGAAGACTGGCTCCTTGTTTCCGTCTGATTCTTAATTCCCCTATTTAAGAGGGCTGCTCTTAAGTCATCTTCATTGTTATCTTGAACCGTCACAATTGCCCAAAGATGAGGAAAGTTTGAGACAAAGAGGTCTGGGAAAATCATTTGAGTCCAAGCTGAGTTTTTCTGTGATAATCCTTTTCAGTCACAGGCTGGCTTCCTCTCATTCTCCCCACAGAGGAAAGGTAATAATATCCTTTCCGTGTTAGATGTACGTGCTCTGAAGAGTACTCCAGGTCTGCCGTGTAAAATGTGGACATGAAGAAAATTAATACAAAGGGGATGAATTGACATGCTGAAATCAGTAAAGCAGACAGGCATGTGGAGTCCACGTCTGCCAGTGGCGTCCATAGGTCACCCCCAGTTACAGGTTATCTCCTGGAGCGGTTGGGTCTGAGGTTTCCATCGGATGGACCACTGACCTGTCTTGTCTTTAACCCTACCTTGTATCTCCACAAACCTGCTCAAGTGCGTTCATATTACTGATCTAACTAGCTGTATATTCATGAGCCCGTTGATAATCCCACATCAGCCTTTTATAAAACTCTGAAAGGTGAATGTTCACGCCTTTTCTGTGTATTTTTAAAATTTTATTTGTGACAGAAGCCTAGTAGTGTGCTTTCAGTGATGCTGAACACGCTGTGCTCTTACAGCAGTTTGATTTGCTTTTCAAATAAAAGGAGACAAAAATCATTCTCTCTGTGTAGAGAATGATTTTTCCCTTTGAGGGTTTACTAGTTCAGCGTCTGTGCATGCCTCGTAATACAGTCCCGAGGGTAACTTTTGGAAGTGCAAGCGTGATCATTTTCAGATGATGTGTGTTTGCAAAGCTGAAACGCTGTGCGTACTGTGAGGAACTTAGTGGGAAGCAGTACTCTGGTGCTTACTGAATGAATGAATGTTTTTTTTTACCTTGCAGGTGAAAAAGGTGTGAGGGTTGAACTCAATAAGCCTTCCGATTCAATCAGTAAAGACGTCTTATAGAGCCTTTGATCCAGCAATACCCCACTTCATCTGCAGTAATTATTGACGCTGTTTGTTAACTTGTGAATACGAATAAATGGGACAAAGAAAATAGACCACCAGTTGGCAATTTAAGGAAACAAACAACTTTTTTGTGTTGCATCAAAATGAAGATTTTGACTGTGTGGCTTTGTACTGCATGATTGACTCCAAACCTGTGATTGGGAGGAATATAAGTTATCAGCTGAAAGTGGTATTTACATCTGGACATGAAATAAGTGCCCTAGGTAGAATTTTTTCATTCTTATATTTTGCCAGATCTGTCATCTAGCTGACTTCATTTCATCTCTCCCTTTTTTATATAGTCAAGTTTGAATTTGAAGTAATTTTTTATATGATCAGGTACAATTTATCAAAACTGAATTGAGAAAAAAATTACAGTATTATTCCCCAAAATAGCATCAATCTATTTTTGTAAACCTCTTCGTACTATTAAATTTTGCCCTAAGAGGCCTCTTATAATGATTGTTGCCAGTGACTAATGATTACTTTAATTTTCTTTTTACTTAAAATAAGAAAAGGAGCACTTTAATCACCAGCTGAAAAATCCGATTGTTTTGTGTCCTGTCTTACACTAATTTGGACTCTTAAAAATTGCTGCTGTTGTTTTCCTGACATTGTTAGTAGTGAAACATAACAGTAAAACCATCACCGTTTACTACCAATAACTTTTAGTTCATGCTTTATAAGAAAAAAATACACAGTAAAAAGGTTTTATCTTTTAAGTTACATTTAAAAAAAACTAAAGTGACTGGCACTAAATGAACTTGAGGTTATCCTCAGCATCAAGTTCCCAAGATGAAGGGCTTTCTTATGCTTTCAGGTATATATATCCTATAGATGTAGAAGATACTGTCCCCTTTCCTAAGACTTTTCCTTTTGCTTCCCGTCAAGTTGATTGTACTTTCAATTTTGCTGTTAACGTTTTCTTCCTACTCCTGTGCCCATCTGGTCAGCAGATCAGCACCTCGTTCCTGTTGGGTAACGTCAAGGGGAGACTGTGCGCATTCAGACTGAACGGTGTTGGTAGAGACTTAATGTGAGTGACGCCTCAGACCACTGCTGACACACTCCCCAGACATGACGCTCTTCGTCAGTACCGAAAGATGGATGTTTAGCTTACAAACACAAAAAAGCAGAAAAACAGATACTTTTACGTTTCATGAGTTTGCTTTTTCACTTTTCAGGAAAAAAAGAGGGAATACTACAAAATCACACAAGGCCTCCCAGACTTCTGTTATTTAACACCTGAATTAGGATGGGTGTCTTAGACTTCAGTTTCCTAGGCTCTTCAGCAAAGCCCTAAGGGTGGTATCTGTATTTTGCGTGAATTATGGGTGTAAGACCTTTGCCCACTTCAGTTTTCTATCTCTATCCTTAATTTTCTTTGCCAAAATAATGTGAGTGTACAGAAATATTTCTGTATATTTCAACCTATGACAGTTTTAGCATCTGTATAGTTTGTACTCAATTAGAGACCTTTTCTATGGAAAGCTCAGTAATTTTTATTAAAAGATTGCTATTGTTCATGTAAAACATGAAAAAAAAAATTGTTTAGTGAACTGACAGTGTGGACTTAGGGTGGGATTGAATAGTCAGTATTGTGATCTCACTTCCGAAGAACTTGCAGGAGACAATTACAGTTGACTGTTGTTTTTCCTCGCCCGCGTGCAGTTTCGTTCCGCTTCCTCTCCTAGTTCCATAGAATACAGCGGAGCGTCTCGACAGTAAGTGCCTCTGCCCCCTGCCCTCCACACTCCCCGAGCGCAAGTTGTCTTTGCCACCTGGCCTGCGGTGCAGTGCGCTGCCTGAGGCCACAACTCAAAAAGCGCTGTTATTTTTAGGTCTAGTAGAAATCGTATGATGTGGATGGGAGGCTTGTCTGTGAAGGTGTGCAGCAACAGCCTTTTAATCTGGGAGCCCCTGTGTCATTCAGATGTGTTTCTCTGCAGTTGTGCAAAGTGTCAGATTCTACTACCTGTGGGTTTTGCTCACCAGACAGGTTTTAAGTTTTGGTTTTTTGTGTTTTTTTGTTTTTTGTTTTTGGAAAAGTTTATATAAGTTCTTGGAGATTGTTGTGAAAGGATTGAGAAATCGGGATAGCCATTCCTTTAATATCCATTTAAAATCTGTTCATTTCATGTTAGTGGGACCGTTAACTTGTCACCAAGCAGGACTCTATATAAAACAAAACTTAAAACTTTTTGTGGCCTATATGTGTTTAATCCTGGTTAAAGATAAAGCTTCTAATGCTGTTTTCATTCACCATATTAACCAGCCATTAAAACACAGACCTTTATCCACAGCAGGCAAAGAATTTGAGGATTCATCTACAGATAGACTATAAAGTCATGTAATTTGAGAAGCGGCGTTTCATTATGAAAAAGCTCTCAAGATGCTTGTAAAGCTAATCTAATTAAAAAGATGTATAAATGTTCTTGAAAAAATTATGCTTATTTCCGCCTGTCTTGTTTTTTTTTTAATCCTTTATCATACACTGACTTTCTTAATGGGCCCTTCCGTCAGATAATGTGCTTTTCTATCACACATCCCTGGTTCGGTCCAGAGCGTTTGGTATTGCTTTTTATACATGATAACAGGGGGAAGAGAGAGAACAGTAAACACGGGCGTCAGACAATTTCAGCAACATCCTGGGAGTAGCTGAACTGGGTCCACGGGCTCCGTGACCTCTGGCTGGATTCTCAACATTTGGATTCTTGCCCTTTTACTAGGATTTTTACGCTGTCGAGCATATCTGTGTCGCCCCTCTGCTGCAAAAAGGAAGGGCCACTAGGTTCTATCGCTGACCGTCACAGGTGTCCTATGTGTGTATGCAAGAAACTGACGAGCTCTCACAGTATGAGGTCAATATGCAAGTTCATGTATCTCTTATTTAAAATATCTTTCGGTATGGTGTTTTTGTTATATCCCAACCTATCCTAGGGCATTTGGACGGTTGTGCTGAAATATAGCTGCGTGGATTAAAGGAGAGGGCAGATGAGCTAGGGACGAAGACTTAATTCAATTTGGTAGTGTGGTAAAAGAGCACAGCCGGGATTGACAAATCTGCTTAGTTCTGGCTCAGCCACTTAGTTGCGTGACCTTCGGAGCCCTTTTCACCTGAAAACAAGCACAGTAGCTCCAGTCTTAAGAGTCGTGTGTGACCTAAATGAAACACACATTATTCCCAAGACACACAGGGTTCAAGGATGAGAGCGTATCTCGGTTGTGGATGGCAATTATATGTATTTATACCATATATTTGATAATATAATTGTACATGGACTTTCAGAAGTACCCAGTCTCCACTGCTTCAAGAATAGGTTTTCAGACGTCTTAATGCCAGGAATGCGTTCTCCAGATTCTGCCGTTGATTTTAAGGCAGAGTCTTCTCATGATGTTGACCAGCAAGTAAATTTCACCTGAAACATGGCAGTGCTCAAGGACGGACCATTGGACCAATGATATGTATAAAGGGCGGGGCCTCATGAGCCGGGAAGAGTTTTACAAGTAGAAAACACTTAAATATAAACCAGTTCATAAGACAGGGAGAGCCTACACAGCTGCAGGCGGCTAAAGCTCTTCTTATCAAATGGATAATTTCTGCGCTCTGAACAGGTGTTGTAGAGGTTACTGGATACGGAGTTACTGGATGAGACCTCTCTTTCATTGAGATTAGGCCTTTTTCTGCCAAAATTGTTACATTTCTATGCTTTTCTATAAAATGCCTTTACAGTTTACTAAGTCAAAGGTATAAATGCACACGTAGCTAAGTCAGCTTGTTCTGTAGGGGTTGTTAAGGAAAACAGCCCCTTGTGTCCTCCTGAGAAAAGATTTCACCTCTTCTAAGTGATTCTTTGGGTGTGTGCCCAGTTCTTAATACAGTTGCATCGCTACATTCTTGTTTTTTTTTTTTTTGTGGTATACGGGCCTCTCACTGCTGTGGCCTCTCCCGTTGCGGAGCACAGGCTCCGGACGCGCAGGCTCAGCGGCCATGGCTCACGGGCCCAGCCGCTCCGCGGCATGTGGGATCCTCCCGGACCGGGGCACGAACCCGCGTCCCCTGCATCGGCAGGCGGACTCTCAACCACTGCGCCATCAGGGAAGCCCGCGTCGCTACATTCTTGATTCTTCATTGCCCGACATTTATCTCCTAACTTCCCCACATGGAAGGTAATACAGGTGTCTCTCCAGCCCTCCTCTACTGCCCCTGCCACACCTCCCCGATCTTCTTACATAATTACATTGTAACTTAGGTCACATTAATGTTAGACTATCTGGGACTTCCCTGGCGGTCCTTCCCTGGTGATCCAGTGGTTAGGACTCTGCGCTTCCACTGCAGGGGGCACGGGTTCGATGCCTGGTTGGGGAACTAGGATCCTGCATGCCGCGCGGCGCAGCCGCGGGGGGGGGGGGGGAAATATATATATACATATATAAATATATATGTATATATATATATATATATATATATTTGTGCTAATTCAAAGGTGAGACGCAGAATAAACCATGATGACTTTCCCAGTTTACTTTTTTCTTTATGTCTTGCTTGATCTTTTGTTTTCCCCTGTGGCGTCTAAGCTGCAGGAACCCGGAGTGGTTGCCCTTTGTGCCTGGCGCACAGCTTCCTTCCCTAGACCTCCTTCCACCTTGTTCTGGAGATCCTATCACCACTCTCCGTTGGGTCTCCCATTTCCTGGGTCCCATGTCTTCCTCCGTCTTGGTTTACTTCCTCAATCTGGTGGGCCTGGGCTTCAACGCGTTCTGTGAAAGAGTATGTGAGAGCTCAGTTTCCTGAGACCAATGTCTTTTTTTTTTCTTGACCCTCACATTTAATTGGTAACTTGCCTGAGTTTAGAAATCTAGCTTGGAAATAATTATCCTTCAGAATTTTGAAGGCACTGTCCAGGTTCTAAGTTGCAGTGTGGATGCTGAGAAATCTGAAGCCGTTCCTGTTTCTAACTCTTTACATGTCATCTGCTTTTCCTCTGTGGACGCTCACGGAATAATTCTTTGTCCCCAGGGCTCCACCGTTTTACAGTCACCCGTTCTCCACCAATACGCTAGGTTTGCAAACTGTAAATCCGTGCCGTACATTCGGGGACATTTTCTTAAATTGTTTCTCCCCTCCACCCTCTCTGCTCTTTCTGAACCCGTGTCGTTCAGACAGTGCACCTCAGGTTTGAGCCAGCTGCTGTCGTCTGCTTCCTCTGCGTCTTTGTCCTTTACCGAGGAGACGTGTCTTTTTCAGTTCTGCCCGCAAGGGTTTCATGTCTGCTCTCACGTTTTTAATTTTCAAGAGCTCTCTTTTATGTTCTCTAAATTTTTTAAATGTAGAAAAACCTATTCTGTTGAACAGATACAGGATTGAACGTTCTTTTCTGTTTGATTTCATTTTTGTCTGTCAGGTTAGAAGCTTTCCTTCCAGGTCTGATAGTTCTTGCTTGTGTGTTCATATTTAAGGGGGGGAGTACTTGAGCTTCTGGTTTTCCAAGGAATAGTAGTTGCTGCCTAAATCTGAATCTCTTTCACTATCTTCCCAACAAAGTCACCTATAACCTGTACCTGCAGCATAACCGTGAGACACAGAAAAAAGTTCAGCTCATGGGAAACTAGAGCCGGCATCAGAATTCCTGTGAAGGCAGAGTCAGGTGGAAACTATATGGTAAAGGGACAAGGGCAGGGGGCCTAGCTGTGGCAGTACACAGGGCAAGAACACAGGGCCCCCAGCATGAGTGATGGGGATACTGACGCCTCACCCCAGTGCATCGCAGCGCTGCCCACGGGATCATCAAGGGGAAGTCTGAATGAGATTGAAGGGGGCTGTGTGAGGAATGTACCGTGTCTGGGACAGGGGGAGATGTTTCCTGGAGGCTCGATGATAAAATGAAAGAAGGAAGTAAGGGTCTTAGAAAAGTAAAATTACAGAATCAGGTGAGACTCCAAGCCCCTACCACCTCACAAAGAAAAGTGTCATCTCTGCGAAATACCGTATTTCACTGTTCCAACAGAAGAAAACACTCTTGAATCAGAAACCCCTCATCCTTGCCTACATTGAACCAACTTTCTGCAAGTTAAGGAAAAGGATACCTTTCAAAATGAGCCGAAAAGGGAAGAAAATATCTACAAACACTACTATCTATAAGAAGAAAAAAGACGAGAAGTAGAGCTGCTGAAAATTCTCCCCTCAACCATAAGGCAGAAAACTGCAACAATATTCGGTGTGAATTAAATATCCTCCAACAGAACTTGGCAGGAAATAAAAATTAACACCTGAAATTCGAAATTCAAAATCTCAGAACAAAAGTGGTCCAAAAGACTCCTCAGGAAGCTGTGAGACAAGAGCTGATGTAACTCAGTAGAGAAATTGAAAATGACAAAATTAAAAAGATTAAATTGTGAGGTACCCCAGGAAGAACAGATTCAACTGAATATATAATGAAGGTCATTAAAAAAAAAAAAAAAGGAAAGCAGCCCAAAGTACAGAATAAAATAGGCACAAAGAGTTGGAAAGCAGGATGGACACATACACGCCTGCTATACCAATGAGAATGAACAGTCTACAAATCACCACCACGGTGGCTCTCGCAGACACGCCAAGAAGCTAGACTGCATCCTGCCTTCGGGGATCCTATGGATGGAGGTGGCTATTTGAGTATCTGATGTTAAGATGCTACTGAAAAGGTGTCTGGGTGCATCTTACCTTACCTATGGAATTATTTTAAATGTATACAAATACATAAAGGAATCCTGCGAGGAATCTTTTGTTAAAAAAATCCAGGTTCCTTTCACGCAGATGCAGATTTTCATGTATTTAGTTTGCAAGGCATGCTTATAACCTGGAATGATTTGGGTCTTAAGAATATCCTATCTTGAAAATACAAACTTTGATTCTTCAGGGAAGTATGGGGAAGAGTCAGTGTTACATTAAGATGTTTTTGCAAAAGCAGGTAACAATGGAAGTTGAGAAACGCCAAGAATTTAACAACAGGCCCCTCTTCTTTCTTCTAGACCTCTGATACAGGGGCAAAGGACATTCTGTCCTAGGAAGCTTTCAGACTAACCTAGATGATACACAACAAAATAAGTGCCAGACATTCAAAGGAAGAGTACTGTGATTTTGAAAGCAGTAGAAAGTATAGGTCCTACCGTGTCTGGAAGACATTCTGTTGGGGAGTACCATGTTTTGCCATGTTAAGTGTTCAGCGTGGAAGGTGAAATGAAAACGAGTCTAGGGAGATTATGGTGCCATGTAGATCAGTCCTCGTTTGTTTGAACAAGCACACACTCTTGGCCATGCTGTGTCCCCTCCTCTCTCAGGACTTGAGATCCTAACCTACCGTTTCCCTTTATGAGTCAAAATTAGCAATTACTATGCCCGTTGAAGCTTCTCCCTTATATCCTTTTGGCTTTGCTTTTTGCCTTCGGTTTTTCAGAGAAATTTAATTTACTAAGAGCGCCATCTGGTGTTCAGTTAAGCCAGAGGGTATAAATCTTTTGGTAGGTTTATGAACACCAGAACTGAAGAAAGCAAACAGCGGCTTGTTTCTTTACAGTCTACAACGGTGTAAATTTTAATATTGAGATGATTCCTGAGTCACTTAAGAAGATCAAGTCTTTCACTTTTCATATCAAAAGGTGTGTGATGATGTGTACGGAATTATATAACTTCTAACATTCTAGTGGAATGTTAGAAAAATAAAGGAAAACCAGAGCTGATCTCCACATTGCATCCTTTTCTGTTAATTTCAACTCCCCAGGCAATTTAACCTGCAATAATAATTGTCCGATAGTTTCACTTCATTTGGTGGATATGCTACTTAGTCAACAACAAACACAACAAATTGCTAAGAAGGCACCAATAGCCTCAAGGACAAAAAATTGAGACAAAGAACAGCAGGAACCCACTGCCCCTCAATAAGGACTAACTGCAAAGAGCTCCGCTTTTTCACCAAGCAGCCCAGTGAGAGGAGATACCGCGTGTGCCCCAGGCACGGGATCCCAGCTGGGTACTGAATCTGCAGGAAGATGCAGCGCCTCTTTCACTTTGACATTCTAATTTACTTAAAACTCCTCTAAGCTTTGGGGAAAAAAACAAAAAAACTACAAGCTCAGAGCTTTAGGACAACGGGATACTCTGCGAGATTTCTGTCCCATTTTCCCACCCACCTTAGAATTTCCAGTTAGGATACGCATTTATAGTCTACTGTGAAAATCGACTATACTTTCTAAGTCTAAAGTTGCTTTGCTAGATATTGTATAATCTTGACTTTAAAAAACACCGAATTTTTATAGAAGTCAGGTCTGCTCCCCTTCTCCCACCCCATCTCTCCAACATGAAGGGCAACAACATTTAAAGGTTGACCCCAAATTACTGTTATCAGGATAGGAAACGCTTTAAAAGGGAAAAACAAACCAACAAAACAGAAAACTATTTTTCTAATATAAATGACAGATTGGGGAGTATCAGAATTCTGAGCGATTGACGCGAAGGCTTATTTACTCCCAAATTTAAAATTAACTTTTCTTGCCAACTAACATTCCCATCATCCCTTAAAACTGACCAGCTCTTGATTTTACAACCTGAGTATTTCTCGAACCCATCCTCTTTCCTTCCCTGCCACTGCCCCCCTTTCTTCCTCCTGTCTCTGCTGCCCCCCGGAGAACTGGTCAAAACACTTCTCGAATGTTCTTGGCTGGCTTACAAGCCTTCCCAACCCTCACTGCACCAGCCCCACCCGAATCAGCAGATGTGTTATGAACAGGGGCCATACAAACTGGATGTAAAGCGCAGAACGTGACGGACGGATGGGTCTTTCTGCCCTCAGGCTCTGCGTACACCTGTCCTGTCTGCAGTCCTTCTCCTGCCATCTTACCCCTCACATCTTACATATACTCCGTCCACTCGGAACAGCTTAGTTCTCCCAGTCGAACGTGCCACGGTCTGTTTCCAAGCCTTCGTGTTCCTTCTCCGCAAGGCCCTTTCTATCCCCCACCCCGACCCCAGGCGACCCTGACTGGCCCTAGGAGACTCAGCCGGATGTAGAACTTGTCCCTCCGTCCCCTGAAGCCCTGCGCTATTCTGCTGATTGTCTTTAAGTTCCCGCAGCGCCGGCAGAAGCCCGTCAGAGCACTTACTGCGCTGAAACCACTCTGCTTGTCTCACTCCCCGACTAGGCTGTAAAGCTCCTTGAGGACTCGGGCTCTTACTTACTTCACAGCCCCAGAACCTTGTACGGCTTTGCACCCCTCCGCCCCCAGAAGGTGTTAAAGTGCACAAAATGTGTTAAATTGAAGTAGAGAAAATGATCCTCTATGAAAGTGTAACAGTATATGTTCGACATAATACACATCTTAAGTCATTTAACTATAAATATTTATTAAATACTATTGTTTAGCTTCTTGCTTAAGAAATATCAGAACTCGTAAACACTCAACCAGACAGGCGCAAATGAAAAGGACTGACAACAGCGTTAAGACTGCTGAGCGACAAGCTCTCATACACTGCTGGCAGGACTGTAAACTGGCAGCATCCACTAAAGCTAAACACAAACGCCCCTGGTGACCCTGCATTCCAGCCCGGGGATACGCTCAGCAGAAACGAGTAAGAATGTTCTTAGCAGCGCTATGCAGAACGGCCAGCCCCAAACTGGAGACAATTCCAATGTCCATTAACATCAGAACGATAAACTCGGGCACATTCATACAAGTACTACAGAGCAAGGAAAAGACTGAGCTTCTGCTACCCATAGCAACAAAGGTGCTACTTCATAGTGTTTAAAAACAAGCTAAACTAACCGTGGTGACAGATGAAAACATTGGTTACTCTGGGGCGGTGGGTGTTGGCTGGCAACAGTTGCCCATAAGGACATCCATGGCAACTGAAATGCTCTCTAACTGCACCTGTGTAGTGGTCACTCAGCGGGGAACCCAGCTGCACCTTATGGATGTAAAGGCGTGTTGCAACAAAGTTAAGAAAAAGAAAACCTGTGAACTAAGGCCCTGAAAATATGCCAACACACTGGCGGTAGAGCCATGAGACAAAGTAAACTGACCAAACTATCTCTGTCCCTTTGCTGGGACGTGGAAAAGAATGTTGTTTAAAAGAAATATAATTTTTTACATACACAAATGGTATTCCTAAATGGTTTCAACTTTGGCTTAAGGTTCATAATACTGTTTCCAGATGATGGTCCACTTGTACATAAACTAGGCAACTTGGTCATGTTATATGTGCCGGTTACTTAGTACTGAGTTTTAACCAGTCATTTTGCTAAAGCGCTGAGAGAACAGCTCAACCCTGGCCTACAGAATTACAGTGGCTATTTGTTACCAGCAATATTCCAAAAGGAATTTATTTTACTCTGCTTATCTACTTTAACCTCAAACCTGCTGCCACCTTTTAGTGAAACAGAGAAATAAAAATCTTTATAATATAGGAAATGTATTTCCTGTTAAAATTTTGAAGAAAAAAAAAAGAAAAACCAAAAGCCTCGAGTACCGGAAAACAACTAGGTTGTATTTTTGGTCAGTATGTCCGATACTATGAATATTACCAGTTCTGGGAATGAGTTTTAATATTAATAAAGGAATTTAACCAAACACCTGACAGGATTCCTCACTGACTATTTTAAGGAAAATATGCAAGTTAAAAAGATTAACAGCTTTAAATACTTTTAAAAGAAAGAACAAAAGTATCTAAAAATTATACGTGTACGCACCCAGAAGCAACTCTGGGCTACAGTACACCTACGAGTGAATATAGCACCTTCAGAAATAAAATAGTTTAAGTTACAATCTCATATATGTATATATAAAATAGAACATTTAATATGGGTGAACTAGGTTATAATCTGCAAATCTTAGCACTAACCAGGAATTCCTGAGCGGCTGACACTGTGCTATGAGGTAATACGGGCGGGACGTGAGACCCATTCATTTTTCAGAGATTTCTTTCAGCTTTTGACTTAGAGGCTATCACCTGCAAGGCACCAGTCCAAGTGCTCATTAATCTGAGACTCCAAAACTTCACTCTGACAAACAGGACAGTGAACCATTTTGCTCTGACTAGATGAACTGCTGGCATTCTGCGTTGCAGCTATAGGACGTGAACCACACTTTGGATCGTTACCACCACTCTGTGTTTGCTCTTTCGCGATAAAAAAGTTGTCGAAAACAGTCCTGTCTTCGAGCCTGGGGCGTTTACTTGGGAATTGATCTTCAGGCCCACCTGCAACCTGGGGTGCAGTCACAGATGTCGATTCCACTGCTTTTAGAGGATTTCTTAGGGATATCTTAGAAGATGTCACCCTCCTTTGAGAACTAGAAGAGACCGAGTTTTTAGTGATGTCACCAACCGTGAGGCTTTTCATCGGAGACCCACTCACACTGCTGAAAGCCTTGTGCTTGGAGACCGATACTCTAGAGAAGTAGTTGCTTAAAACACTTTGGTGACTGGAACTGAGAGCAGCGGAGACTAAGGAAGTTTTCCCACTTGAGCCGTTCTGTTCAAATGTCACCTCAGGTTTCGAATTGGGTCTTAAGGCATTTGCTGAATGGTCCTGATTTAAAAGATCCTGGGTTTTAACAGCATGTGAAGTGAGACATTTCCCAGATGAAGGCGAATTGCTGGTTCCCCCTAGAACATACCCTTTCCCACTGAAAGGGATTAACAACTGTGTCTCCCCTCTGTTCGGTTTACCTGCAAAAGAAGCAAATAAGATTCTTCCTTGGCTCAAAATCAACACCATGACAAATATTAAGCTAATGGACAGCTTTTCCAAATGAAGAAATACCACTTCTGTTCTGCATTAGAACTACGTTGTAATTATCTACTGACGGGAGACGGACAATCCCCAGCAGTCCGAAAGCTGCGGTACTGAGAAAACATAAAGGACAAAAACACCCTCTCGTGTTTAGATAAGCAGTTCTATCACACAACCGTCAATAGCAAAGTAACTTCTCCTTGAAAATTGCTTTGAGTTCCTAAGTGTCGGTCCAGAAGCGAAAGGTCTGCTACCACGTTCTTATCTCCCCAACTCACAAGACTGAGGCATAAAATCCCTCCACATAAGTTCTTCTGCAGCTTCTCAACTTACTAATAAACACTTCAGATATGAGAAATATAGCTTATGTCTGGAGTCCTTATCACATCAAATCCACAACTTCCCTAGCATTAACTTTAGTAACCTTGTTACCCCTTCAAAAGGCAGTTACTCTAGGGGCTTCCCTGGCGGTCCAGTGGTTAAGACTTCGCCTTCCAATGCAAGAGGTGCAGGTTCGATCCCTGGTCAAGGAGCTAACGTCCCACATGCCTCCAGGTCAAAAAACCAAAACAAAACAGAAACAATATTGTAACAAATTCAATAAAGACTTTTTTAAAAAAAGTGAGATTACAGAGCTAAAAAAAGTTAAAAAAAAAAAAAGGCAGTAACTGTGAACTGCACAGGAAAGGGATAAATCCTGAAGATGTAGTACTAGCGTAATACGTGTCACATCCTTTTCCCATTCTCCCCGTGAAAATACATACATCAACAGAAGTCACCTGGATAGACTCCAACTGATAGGAAGGGGTGTAGCTAGGACTTCCATTCCGGGCATTGTTATCTCAATTACTGTTTTCATTCCGACAGTCTTTGCCTTCTGTTTCTCTCCTTATGACCCAGTGAGTCAGGACAGGGAAAGGGGCTTCACCCTCGAATTTCAGCAGTGGAAACTACTTCTGCTTCTACTCACATGTGTGTACAGCAGAGGATAGTTTTCTCCCACCATGTCATGGACAGCGGGATTTTTTTTTTTCCCTTGAGTCCACACTTGAAACCGTCTACACTAGAAACAACCCTTAAGCTTACCTAATGCCAGTTCCCTGATGGACAGTACTGTCTGCGTTACAGCCACAGCCGTGGAAAAGTTGGGAGAATATAAGCAGAGTTACCTTTATTTTCTGCTTCTGATACTGGCTGCTTTCCTAGTTTTGTCTTTCCTTTGCCTTTTTTTGAGTAGCTCTCTGGTTCTTTGATTTTTATGTAGGTGCCTCCACAGGTTTTCTGGTGCTCAGCCCACCAGTAGTCATGGGCAGAGGGTGCCCTGTTGGTGGCGCGTTTCACGTAGCCGTAATATGGCTTCTTGTGCTGACACGGCCCATTGCAGCGCCACCAGTGTCGCCGGTACTCATCCACCTCGTCGTGGAAAGTATGGTACACCTGGGTCGAGACGAAGTTGTCAGCGTTAAGCAGGCAGGTTAACAAGGGTAAGCCCCCCGCCCCCTTTTTCAACTTTCCAGTTTCCCAGAGCTCTCTGAAGTTGTGTTTTGGGAAAGACAGTAACGATATTTAGCTTCTCTTCAAAAGTTCATTTTAATGGGAAACAGCAGCACTTAACTTAGTGCTTCATAAACTGTGTAAAGATCGAAAAAGGTGAGACTAGAAGACAAGAAAGTTAAAAAAACCAAAAAGCTTCTATAAATGCTAAAAGTTTTAGAAACCCTATTTCTAAACGATGAAAAACTAGGATAAAGACAAGACTTTATATAATGCTGTAATAAGTAAGAACTGTTCCCACCGCCAAGCTGAAATCTTCCCCTGTAAGTAAACAAAGGGTCTTGAGGACCGTTTCCGGTAAATGCTGGACCCAAACCTCGTGCAGCGTCTGTCAAACCCGCCCCGCACCGTCTGTCAAACCCGCCCCGCACATGCACCCGGCTCCGCCCATTTCTTCATAATAAGGCTTCGGGCTATCATTTTATCTGATTATAGGTGAAAAGCTCTCCAGGACTTGAAAGTTCTCAGCCTGTACCCCTAGTGGCTATTACCGGCCTGGCACAGGGAAGGTGCTCAGTGTTTGCTGACTGAGTGAAAAGCTTCGAGTCAAATAAAATTCTCTGTAAATGTGCTTTTCAGTCCTTCGACAGGATCCGTCTGTTTCACCCTCTAGATGAAATCTTACTTAGAACCTAAGCAGGAGACAGACAGGAACGCTATAGACCCCCCCACCTCGAGTACTGAGGACGGCAGGGCACCATCTGAAACGGATACTCCTGAAGGACTGAGCACCTTCTCCTCCTGTCCTCTCAGTGAAACGTTACTGTTTATATAAGGAGCACAGCATATGAGTTTTGTTTTGTTTGTTTAAACCAAGGCATTTAGCTCTTTAGTAAAGTCCCCTTGTGGGAAAGAATGCTAAGCTTTCTATAACTCTACAGATAAATAGTTTCATAATCACCATCTCTCCATCATAAGCAAACAAACTCTATTATTTGGCAAGCACGCCAACAACGCAAATTATGGTAGGTGCAGAAGAGACTGGAGGAGAGAGGGTCTGGGAGCGAGGAGGCCTGTAAGACCCTGCCCGCTCTCTCGTGTTGAGAACACTCCGCTTAACAATTCAGCGGCAAAGACCACAGCGAACTGGATCTGTTTTGCTTCCAGCTTCTGTAATTCCTATAGCCTGGGGATGTAACTTTTTAACAATGTAGTCACTAAAATAAAATTGTTCTCAATGTGGATGCCCTGTGGAGTGTGCTATAACGTGATGTAACCCGTGAAAGCAAGGGGTGTCCACCTGATAAAGCCTCCTAGATGAAAACACACAGACATCCAAGATAAAAGGGCATATCCTCTTCCAACTGAACAACAGGAAGTATACTAGGATTTTGCTTAAAGTGTGAATTCTGATGAAGAAACTAAGTCTTTTACACTAGCAACTCCATAATTCTTGTGCTAATCTGGATTTTATGTGATTGTGTTAATGCAAGCCACTTCCCTGATGCTGAAGAAACTCTGTCCGGTAATTAAATGAGCTCTCTAGAAAATTAAACTGACGGCTAGAGAATAATACACGGAGGGTCAGCACTTCTCGCTTTCCATCACACTGGCCTTTGTTGCCTTTTAAAGGAAGGAAATATCTAAACACACCAAGGCATTTAATCTTTGTAGGAATTAATATTTCTGTTTGGTTCCATTCAATTCCATATTTGCTAAGCGCCTGCAGAGACACTGCACTACACATCTCATGCGGAGGTATGTAAGGATAGGCAAGAGCCGCCCCGTGAGAGGTATGAAAGCAGAATAAAATAGTGTAAAAGGTTAAATATCTGCCGAGCAGGTTCCAAGGAGGGAGAAGCTGTATCTCACTGTAAAGATGGAGATCATTTTGACAGAAAATAGGAGAAGTGGCATATTTTAGGAAAAGGGTATATGAGGACAGGCACGGAGGTGCAAAGTCCACTTAGAAACGTTAAGACATAAGCAGGGGGGCTGCAGAAGGTAAGAGAAAGGGAAGAGCAAGGTTATCTGAAAAAATGAATCAGTAGTAACAAAAACAACTAATATTTAATGAGTACTCAAACTGTGCTAAAACGTTTTGCATGTACTTCCTCTAAGCCTCACAGGACCCAACAGGTAGGTGCTGCCATTACCCTCCTTTCACGTGAGTAAACTGAAGCGCAGAAGAAATCAGCGGGTCCCACAGTGAATCAGTGGCGCCAGCGTCTGGACGCAAGCAACCTGACTCTTCCTGCTTTTTTGACCCCAGGCTCTGCCATCTCCTACAATATCATGCAGAAACACGAATCAAAGACTTCTGAAGAAGGGAATGACATATGAAATGGTGGCAGAACGTGGGACAGACTGGAGGAGGACACGACGAGGCAACAAAATCAGGAGCGGACTGTAGTAGTCCAGAAGAGAGGTACGCAGGCCTGCAGTAACCCCGTGCAACGTGCTGCCCTCGTTATGGCTGGAGGCACCAGGGTACCGCTGGTGCGGCCGCCCTTCACCTACGTGGTCCTCGACAAGCCAGGCAGCTTCTCTGGGCCTCTCACTTGCTGTGGAAAATCCTCAAACATAGTATTCGTTTCTACCCAGTTCTCTATTTTCAGGAAGTACTGAATAAATAACTGCTGAATATCATAAATGTGTGTGGCTTTATATACCGTTATATTGGCTCCCGTCAGGCGATTGATGCGATGCATATGTTTACAAAACTCTGGGCCGTGCCCTTCCCGATCTTTATCGTTATTCGTGACAAATAAATAGGCATGTATCATTTCATGCAAGAGGGTCTGAAACAGAGAACAGTCAAATTAATTTGTTATGGTGCTTTTGAACATAAAAATGCATTTTCTTACTCTACCTGGGGTCTTAACCTTCTTTGGATCACAGGCTCCGTTCAGATACTGAACGAAGTCATGAACGATCTTTCTAGAAAACTTACATAAGCACCCAGTCACAAAACTTTGCCTCTATAATATCCAAAGCTCTGTAGGTCCCAGGCTAAGAACTCTTGTTCCAAGAAAGCCTTTTTAATTATTAATCAAAATCCAGTAGAAAAGACTGACAAATCCAACTACATGAAAATTTAAAAATTCGGTACGGAGAAAAAATTTTATAAGTAAAGCGAAAAAAGAAACTCAGAAAAATATATGTGCAACCATCTCACAGCCTATTAATTCCTAAAATATAAAGAACTCCTAAAAGTCCACAGGGAAATGACCAACAATACAATTTTAAAATAGGCAAATGTCACGGACAGGTCAGAGAAAATGAAACATATATGATCCACAAACATGTGAAAAACGTTCAACGTCATTTATAAAAACAGAAATGCAAATTAATACATTAGTATACCACTTCTTGCTTATCAAGACTGGTAAAACTCCTAAAGTTTGACACCATTAGTAAAGCTAAGGGAAAATAAGCACTCCCATATATCACTGGTAGGAGTGCAAAATGGTACAAATTCTCCTCTCCCTGGGGAGGAGAATTTGATAACATCTAACAAAATTACAAATCCATTTATCATTGAACTCAGCAATACCCAGACTAAAATGAAAGGCCGTACATATGAGGTATTTTCTCGGTGGCACTGCTTACAAAAGCAAAAGAGTGAGAACAGTGTTTAGCAATAGGGGCCTTGTTGAAAGAAGAGCCACATAATGGAATTCCATGCAGCCATAAAAAAGAAAGAAAAATTTCTCTATGAAATGATCTGGAGGATGCTACAGACTGTATCATTGTAATGAAAAAAGGCAAAGTACAGAAGAGTATACACAGAATTTTGTATAAGAAGTATGCTATGTGGTGGGGAGGGCGTAAGAGTGGATATAAATATTGGCAAAACAGAACAACGATAGAAAAAAGAAACTAATAACAGTATCCTTTAGTAGGTAGAGAGTTCAGAATAGAGGAATGGGGGAGATCAAGACTTCTTTGTGTACAGCTTTCTATAGTTTTGGGATTCTGAATCATGTAAAAATTTAAAACAAACAGTAAAACCTGCTCATACCACACCAAGGATGCAGCAGTTTAGGTGCAAAGTTAACAAAAGCACTTAAGGCTGCTATTTCATACTTTATTCTAAAAAAAAGTGAATACAAAAAGTGAAAATCATAAAGGTCTTCAAAAGCATACCTTTTTCATAATCCTCCATAGTTTTGTGAAAAAAATAATTTCCATCAGAAGAACTAGACTGGCATTAATGAGCTTTGGTCTTACAAAATTATGCTGAACAGCAAAATGGGAGAATCAAACATTTTAACTTGGTCATTATGAAACCATCCCTTTTAAAATTATCAACTCTATCTTTTCCAGAAAATGCCACTCTACTGAGACTGAGAGTCAAAGGCCATTCTACATTTCAGATGTCTCTCAACATTCTAAAATAATGATAACTATTCTCAGAAAGTTCCTGATTTTTGGTCCAATTTAAACACATCTCGAAAATGGGACATGGCATTGTACTGAACACTTCTATTTTTATATATCTACCATTTTCCACATTTAGGCTCTACACAACATGGTCCCCAAATACCTCTATTTCCCACCACTGTTCTATATCTGGCCAAAAACAAGTACTTCTGCTCCTAAACATGCCGTAAGTTTAGTGGCCTCGCTTCTGTTCACAGCACTCCCGTTCCTTCTGTCAAGATAGTCTCCTCTACTATGTGTACATGTGAGAATCCAATCTGTCCTGTCAGGCTCACACCCATGTTTTAGTTTGCAGTGGTTATAACAGTTCTAAGGGGACAGGACAAGAGCTTTAGGGCCGGGGAAACCAGAGCCTAAAGCGAGGATCTGGTATTCATGATCCACGTGACCCTGCACAAGTTACAACTTGCCCCTCACCCTTAAAATGGAGATACCCTAATCTTGCAGGGCTGTGGTAAAGGCAAACACTACAATAACCAGGGTAGTCCGGCACGCAGTAGGCGTGGTGATGTTACTAGTAATAAAATCCACATCTCTGAAGCTTTTCTTGACCTCCTCAACCAGTTTAAGTCTTTTCCTTTTCTGAATCCTACTGATTATAATTTAGGCAGCTACTTTCAATACAGGCCAGAGTCCCCCTATTCTTCCTCTGTCCACCTTCCTGATCTGATGTTAGAACTTTCTGCCAACAGCAAACGCTCACTTGAAGCATTAGCACCTATTTCCCATTTTCTTCTTGCCCATTACCTTAAGAAGATAAAAACTGTTCACGTGTTAATTTAATCATTTATGCAACAAATATTCATTAAGCAGTTTTCAGTTAGGGCTGTTCCAATTAGGGCTCCTGGTAAGGTTGATCTGGTTAATCATATTGTTCAACTTTTGTTTTTTCATTTTTACTATCTTTTTTTCTGCTTATTCATTTAATTACCAACGGAGTTGTGTTAACACCTGCAACTATGTGGATTGATTATTTCTCTTTTTGTTTCTGCTAATTGATGCTTCATGTCGTTTAAAGCTATGTTATTACTTTTAGGGTCATTATGTGTTTTTATTTAATATTTATTCTATCATTATAAAATGTCTCCCTTTTTTCTAGTAAAACTCCCTCCCTTAAAATCTTTAAACTAATACTAATAAAGCCATAGCAGCTTTCTGTTGTCTAGTATTTAGATGATATGCTTTTTCTCATCCTTTTATATTTAACATGTGTGTCTTTATCTTAAGCACGTCTCTGTTAATCTAGGATGTCATTTCATGTTTTTAACTGGAGTGTTTAGTCCATTTACATTTAACATAATAACTGCTGTTTTTATGTCCACCTTTCTCTTTATTTGATCTGGGCTTTGTTCCTTTCTCTCTTATTAATTGGGTTATTTCTGTTGTACCATTTTACATTTAGTGGCTATTTACCTTTTTAAAACTCTGGTAAAAAAAAAAAAGTAACATAAAATTTACCACCTTAACCATTTTAAGTGTACGGTTCAGTAGTGCTAAGTACATTCACATTGTTGTGAAACCCATTACCTTTTATTACCCTTAAAAACACATTCCCAAGCATGTTTTAACTTATTTCCCATCCACCTATACCACAGGTGGTATTTCTCTGCCACCTATGCTCTCTAGTGCATATGTTGCAGGTGATATAATTGCGGCAAGACCACTCACACTGGCTGTATCTTGGAGATCTTCAGGCAACTATTCGACTCCACTAAACGTACTCTGACAGCTCCCACGGCTCCGTTTTGCTAGCAGGAGTGACCACTAGCTCTAGATACGCAGTGTGCCCTCACGCTGCTTTGTTCTGCCAGCTCAGCTACACGTCCTGGGAGGGCACCATGGTGGCTGAACACAGGAGAATCTGTGTGTCTCAATACAAAGATCTGGACCCTAAGTTTTTCTCTGCTTCTAAACCAACCACTTTGCCTCTCTGAACCTTGATTATCTCATTTATAAAAATGAGAACACACCGTGAACATAAACAGGATTACCATAAATATCACACTGGGTGACTTACCTGAAAGCCTCTACTTTCGAAACACGATAAGAATATAAGGTAATCACTATTATTTACCCCACAATAAACGTTCGCAGTGAGGGAAAACGGGTTTTTTCTTCTTCACGTGCACAAATTAACAGCAGTCTAAACCAGTAACAAGCGTTTCTCAATTACTGAGCTAAGCATCGGGTTCACGCAAAGAATACCTCCACCAGATCCTTTCTTGGTCTCAACTTTAAGAGGGGTTCACTGAGGCGGATGGAACACATTCCGCCCCTGCCTTCGTAGCTGCATATCCCAGCGCACCTGGAAAACAACCACCACAAAACGGTCGCTTAACGGTCGCTTAGCAAAGATACGCGAAAGGGAAGCGGACGGGAAAGGGCAACCGCCGGTTCCTTCTCCAACGGTCCGGACTGAGAGGGCTCTGGGGCGGGGCTTTCTCTCGAGAGCGCACGCGCAGCCGCTCGGAGGGGCGGCCCCTGCCTTTCGCGACAGTTAGGGAGGCACGTGAGCAGCAGGGACTCCCCGAACCCCAGCCGGGCCGTAAGAGCTCGAAGAAGGCCGTCCCGTTCTGCCGCTCCCTGCCTCCTCCCTACACGCCACTGTCGGTCAGTCGTCGGTGGCGGTAACGGCCAGGTCTCCAGCAGCCTGTGTCCAGAAGTGTCGAGGAAACCCACATACGCAGCAGCATGGCACTAGAAACACACTTCCGTGTCGTACCATCATCTCTTACTTCAGGGCGCTTCGCCTCCATCCAAGACCTCGAACCGCACTGTCAACTTCTCAACTCCGTTCGTACGCAGCAGCAGGTTACCTGGAGCCGGCATTTCCCGGACTCGGCGTGCCGGAAAGGGCTGCTTTGAGACGCACCCCGCCGCCCCCCCCCCGAAGATCCCCTGGACCCAGTAGTAGGGAAACGCCGACCCTTCCCCACCCTGACCCGCGAGCTCGCGGCCCAACGGCGGTACCCGCCGAGCCCGGCAGAGACTGCACGCGTCCCGGGGAAGAAAGCAAGCCGCGGCCCCGGCCTCCTTTCTCGGGGTCAGCTTCCGGCTGCTTCTCCCGCCTGGGTCCTAAAGCGCTCCCGTAAGCCCCATCAGAAAACGGTCAGCTCATCGTTCTAACGCCAAGGAACGTCCCCTTACCAGCCAAACCGCCGCGGGGTGGGCCACAGGGCTCCCCTGACGCTGTCTGGGCGGGACAGAGAAGGGCAGGGAAGGGACACAGGACCGAGGGGCCGCCTGCCCCCAGCTCCAGAGCCCGGGCTGAGGCCGCCGGCGCCCCACGCCCGCGGCGCAGCTCGGGACTCACAGCGTCATTCGCATGCTCCACTTCACCTCGACCGCCTCCAGATGGCCCCAGAAGAAACGGTCGTTGAACAGCATAAACAGGGCCTGCAAATCGGGGGTGGGGTCCACCAGCTCCCAGGACGCGTCCACCAGAGACAGGGGCTCCTGGGCCGGATCGCGCTCCGAGACCTGCAAGTTCCACTCCTCCTGAAGCCGCAGCGCCAAAACCAGGTCCTCATCCATGGCTGCCGGGGGACTCCACGTACCGGAGCCTCGGACGGCCGGGTCGAACTCCTCCTAGGAGATACCGGCCCACGGGTCAGCCCACCGATCTCGCGAGACTCAGATAAACTGCCTCGACAACGAGAACGGAACTTGTCCCAGACGCCGAAGTAAAGCTTCTGGGACTCAAAACAAAAAGAACTCACCATGACAGCACCTCCCAGTGGGCTCAAAACTTGGGTTCCCAGGGCTTGAGCCGGAGGCAGGTTTCAGAAACCTGGTTACCGCCTTCTCGATTCGCGAGTAACGACAAACACCAACGTTACGCTCGGTTCTCGCGCAGTACCTACGTCTCTCTGCCCCGCCCTCCACGCGCTTCCGCAATAGCTTCTCCGGCGCATGCGCCCTAGGCCGCTAGCGCTGCTGCGCAGGCGCACCGCCTGCGCCCGGCCTCTTGCGTAGGCGCAGTGCCTGAAGTTCATACCCGGGCGCAGGCGTACTCGTCTCTCTTCCAGCCTGCTTCCGCAGCCCTGGAGTTGGACCCGGCTTGGGTGGGCCTCGACAGCGGCAGCACGGGCGACGGCGATAGTGACAGGGACTGCGTGAGTCCGGACGGAAATGGCGATGGCGATGTCAGACAGCGGGGCGAGCCGCCTGCGGCGGCAGCTGGAGTCGGGCGGCTTCGAGGCGCGGCTGTACGTGAAGCAGCTCTCGCAGCAGTCGGACGGAGACCGAGACCTGCAGGAGCACCGGCAGCGCATCCAGGCGCTGGCGGAGGAGACGGCGCAGAACCTGAAGCGCAACGTCTACCAGAACTACCGGCAGTTCATAGAGACGGCCCGCGAGATCTCCTACCTGGAGAGCGAGATGTATCAGCTCAGTCACCTGCTGACCGAGCAGAAGAGCAGCCTGGAGAGCATCCCGCTTACGCTGCTGCCAGCTGCCGCCGCCGCGGGGGCCGCCGCCGCCTCCGGAGGGGAGGAGGGGGGAGGCGGTGCGGGGGTCCGCGACCACCTCCGGGGCCAGGCTGGCTTTTTCCCCAGCCCCGGGGGCGCCTCCCGCGACAGTTCTGGGCCAGGCGAGGAAGGAAAGCAGCGCACTCTCACCACCCTGCTTGAGAAGGTGGAAGGCTGCAGGCACCTGCTGGAGACGCCGGGACAGTACCTGGTGTACAACGGGGACCTGGTGGAATACGAGGCGGACCACATGGCCCAGCTGCAGCGGGTGCACGGCTTTCTCATGAACGACTGTTTGCTGGTGGCCACCTGGCTGCCACAGCGGCGGGGGATGTATCGCTACAACGCCCTCTATCCCCTGGATGGTTTGGCCGTGGTCAATGTCAAGGACAACCCGCCCATGAAGGACATGTTCAAGCTGCTCATGTTTCCCGAGAGCCGTATTTTTCAAGCGGAAAACGCAAAAATCAAACGAGAGTGGCTGGAAGTGCTGGAGGAAACCAAGAGGGCCCTCAGTGAAAAAAGACGCAGGGGGCAGGAGGAGGCAGCTGCCCCTCGAGGGCCACCCCAGGTGACTTCCAAGGCTGGCAACCCATTTGAGGACGAAGACGACGGCGAACCAGCTGTTCCCGAGGCAGAAGAAGAGAAGGTGGACCTCTCAGTGGAATGGATCCAGGAATTGCCTGAAGACCTGGATGTCTGTATTGCCCAGAGGGACTTTGAAGGGGCCGTCGACCTGCTGGATAAATTGAACCGTTACCTGGAAGATAAGCCCAGCCCACCTCCTGTGAAAGAACTAAGGGCCAGAGTGGATGAGCGTGTCCGCCAGCTCACTGAGGTGCTAGTGTTTGAACTCTCCCCGGATCGGTCCCTGAGAGGTGGTCCCAAGGCTACCCGCCGGGCGGTTTCTCAGCTCATCCGGCTTGGCCAGTGCACGAAGGCTTGTGAGCTGTTTTTGAGAAACAGGGCAGCAGCTGTGCATACTGCAATACGCCAGCTTCGCATTGAAGGTGCCACTTTACTCTACATTCATAAGCTCTGCCACGTCTTCTTTACCAGCCTTCTGGAGACCGCCAGGGAATTTGAGACGGACTTTGCGGGCACCGACAGCGGCTGCTACTCTGCCTTTGTGGTCTGGGCGAGGTCAGCCATGGGCATGTTTGTGGATGCTTTTAGCAAGCAGGTGTTTGATAGTAAGGAGAGCCTCTCCACGGCGGCTGAGTGTGTAAAAGTGGCAAAGGAGCATTGTCAGCAGCTGGGCGACATCGGACTAGACCTCACCTTCATCATCCACGCCCTCCTGGTGAAAGACATCCAAGGGGCCCTACACAGTTACAAAGAAATCATCATCGAAGCCACGAAGCATCGCAACTCCGAGGAGATGTGGAGGAGGATGAACTTGATGACTCCAGAGGCCCTGGGGAAACTCAAAGAGGAGATGAAGAGCTGTGGAGTGGGTAACTTCGAGCAGTACACGGGGGATGACTGCTGGGTGAACCTCAGTTACACGGTGGTTGCTTTCACCAAACAGACCATGGGCTTCTTGGAAGAGGCACTGAAGCTGTATTTCCCGGAGCTGCACATGGTGCTTTTGGAGAGCCTGGTGGAAATCATTTTGGTTGCCGTTCAGCACGTGGATTACAGTCTTCGATGTGAGCAGGATCCAGAGAAGAAGGCTTTTATCAGGCAGAATGCATCCTTTCTGTATGAAACTGTCCTCCCCGTGGTGGAGAAAAGGTTTGAGGAGGGTGTGGGGAAACCCGCCAAGCAACTCCAGGACCTGAGAAATGCATCGAGACTGATGCGTGTGAATCCCGAAAGTACAACGTCAGTGGTCTGAGGCCTGGACCTGTTTATGTGTATCCGTGTATATTGCTTATGGATTATTTATATTAAGTTGCAGTAGCATATTCTTTATAGTCTCAAACATGTCTTAAAAATAAAAGATGCCCTCTCGGATAGAAGTGCAAAATCACAAGGAGAAAGAAAAAAAATGTTAAATTAAGGCCATATGACCAAAACATTGGAATTATTAAAATATATAATATGCTTTCCTTTTAAATTATGCAGCTCTCTAATGCATGTATCGTCACACTGTAGCACTTCAGCTTATCCTTTGACTCACGACACACGTTCTCACAGTGCAGGTTATGCAGCGCCAATAAACAGTTTCTGTAAATACAGAGTTTAAGTATGCTGTGAATGTCTCCCCGTTCACAAAAATGTTAGGTTTCTTAAAGGGTACTGTGCCATATAAAACACCCTGTGCCCTATACGTACACACCTTAACATGTGTTTGAACAATTTGGGGGAAAGAAAGGGGTTGAGGAATTTGGTTTTAGGATAAACTTTGGTCAAAAGAATTCCTTCATGAAGGTAGCTAGTGTGTGGACTTGAGCACTCCAATCCTTATAGAGCACAAGAGGAAGCTGTCATAAACACAGTTCCAACGTAATTTAAACGATTCAGCATTTTTAGCTGCCAATTAGCAGCTTGATAACACTTGATTTGGGAGCATTTACTTGAAAATCTTAACTATCATCAAATTTTTTTAAACATATTTTTGAGTTGTCTGAAGTTCCCTTTTATCATATTAAAAAAAATAAAAAACAAGACACATTGAAGAACCTGACAGCGCTTTTGGTGTGGGTTACACATAGTGGCTCAGACTTCATGCAAGTGGAAGAAAAGTTCAGATTTCAGGGTCTGGGTGGGTGGGAAATTAGAGAAAATCCTATGCAGACCCCACGGTGTTCTTAAGTATGACTGCTTTGAGCAGAGATTTGTTTTTGTTTTTTCGTGGCTAAGTGAATAGCTTTTCGTGGCTAAGGGTAAGTGTTTTCTCATCTCCCAGAAAAGTGAGACAGTGTGCTCAAAGGAAGGAGGGGAAAAACCTTTGGTGACTCCTAAAATGCTCCAGGCTGCATTTTTCTTGTTTTATTTTTAAATTTTATTTGTTTTTCAAACTGAATATAATGCTTACTTCAGATTGTTTAGTAAACAAAAATAACTAAAGAAATTTGAGCTTCCCTAGGTTTCTAAACTTGCATTCATTGTATCTTGATTATCTGGCCTTCCTCATACTTGGAGAGAAACTGCTAAGACCCATTTTTCCCCTAACTCTGGTTGTGATTCTTGTCCCTAAGTGTCATTTCTGATGCCGATGACTTCAAAAGGTCGTTTCTTTTATCTGAAGGAAAATAGTGGTATTAAGACTGTGGGAATTATGTAAAACCTAAAATAGCTTCTAATAGCAGGCTAGGGTTGTAAAGCTTCTTGACTTAATTACTCATATGCCAGACGAGCCTCTCATTTTATATTTAGCTATGCATATCTAAAAGGTTGAAAATTATCAAAGTTAAAGATTTTCTTTGACCTTTTTTTCACATAACTTTAGCATTTGCTAGATAATAACCGTAACTGGATATCTCAGTTGAACAAAAACAGATATAATCTGCCTTTTTGTTTTTTAAGATCACTGGAAACTTGAATTTGATAAAAATTTTATGATTATTTTGTGCCACTTAAAGTTTCCAAAATTACATTGTATGAAACATGTATTGTGTCAATATTTGATGCTGGGTCCATGAAATGATACTTCTGAAATGAAAACTTCTCTTACGGCATGAAGTGTTAAAAACCTCAGTGCGTATGCTCTCAGATGCTATTTAAATGGTAGCCTTTTCACAGAACTGTCTGCTTTTTAAAACTGGAAGTACAGAACTTTCTTCTGTTAAAAGTTGTGTGTTCCTTAATCAGAGTTGTAGCGGGAGGAATTAAGCTGTTGGTGAATCAGTTCGTGTGGGAAGTTGATTAAAGACCATCAATGTTGCAACGTGCCTTTGTGCCAGGACAGAGCATTTCGCTGCATTTCCTCCAAGTGAGGTCAGAGCTCTTCTCTCTAGTTCTGTTTAGTTAGACACCAAAACAAGGTCTGAAAATGGAATGCGGTTAGAGATTGCCCCAAAATATCGTACATACGGTATTATACCACTTAAGTGTTGATTGCCTTGTCTCGGTTGCTTTGAAGATAACACTGTCACTTGAGCTTGAAATCAGACTTGATTGAATTAATTAGTGTTGAAGAAAGATGCCCTGTGGAATTGTCTGTTTTTGATAAAAGCCTCATTTCACTGAAGTGCTGAAAACTCACTTATTTTTGTTTAAAACACTACCTATCGTTGTCATCAGCACTTGTACTTTGCAACTCGCTTTCCTGGGATTGGGAACTCGGGACTTGACGTGTACTGTAAAATCAGTATGTGTACATTTTGCTTATTGGTATGCTGTGATCTGAGGGAATCTGAAATGTTTTACCAAAATAAAGCTGAAAATTTTTCTTACACTGGATAAAATCGATTGATATTACAATGTTATATTTATTTTCTTTAATGAGGATTTAATATTGTTATGTTCATGTTACTGAAATGTTTTAAAAGTCTAGGTTGTTTTCCAGTCTTTGTTTTTCTATATGAGGAGTAATAGGTACAAAACTGTTAGCTTATTTAAGTAAGTGTTCTGCTACTATCAGAATTAAGTGAATTAAGTCAGATGGCAACTTTTTAGGATTCCCTTGAGCGGGAGATTTCAGATGTACAGAATGTGAATTTACTCTAAAAACTGGGTGTTAGGGACTTCCCTGGCGGTCCAGTGGTTAAGACTCCACACTTCCAATGCGGGGGGCGTGGATTTGATCCTTGGTCAAGGAACTGAGATCCCGCATGCCACGGGGCGCAGCCAAAAATAAATAAATAAGTAAAAATATAAATATAAAAAGTGGGTTTCATACCATCTGCACATCTTTAAGTGAAGAAAATATAATGTGGGCTATATGACCTAGGAACTAGGATCATAAATGACAAGGATCTCCTTTTTTTTTTTTTTTAATAATACGTGGATATTGCGGGAACTATCACGTATAATTGATTTAACAGTATTTAACGAATGCTATGCCTCACATTGACTAAAATGCGGGTGGGGAGGACAAAATACAGTTAAGCATGCTTTCACTTAATATGCTTAAAAATTGGTGAAAATAGAGAAAAACTTGGAAAATAAATTAGCAAATTAAAGGCAAAACTGTTGCAAATTAAATTCGGCAAAATTAATTCGTTTATCAATTTGAATAATTGCAAACCGTGTTGGGAAAAAGAAAACAACAAGACCAAAAAACCTGCGTGTCGCAGTTTAAGTGCCATGGGAATGCTGAGAAGGATGAGAGCAGTGTTATTCTGAGTTTGGAAAGGCCTCGTGGAATTGTTGGCCTTGGAGCAGGTCCTGGAAGAGGGGACGAGATTTAGGTGTGCAAGGAAGATGGGCGTGCAAGTGTGAGCAAAGACATGCAGCAGGAGCGCGTGCGTGCCTGGGACAGTCTTGTGAAGTAACGTCACTGTCACAGCGCCGTTGTAGGTGTGCTAGAGATTTGAGGAGAGGAACGCTGTGTCTGTAACTCATCCCTACTAAGGAAGCTTCCATCATGCAGAGGGTAGGAGGTAAAAAGTCCACGTCATCCTGGCCGAGCCCCCGGTGACCCCCCTCAGCATAGGTGCCACTTGTAAGAGTTTCTCATACATCTTTTCCCCAGAAATTGGACTGTTCGGCACCTACTGTTGAGCCTCTTGCTCCCACTCGAGTGCCACCAGTTCAATATTTCTCAGAACTGCTCACGTCAGTCCCTCACCGGGCTGGATTTTTCTGTGATTGAACAGCACTCAATCACAATGAATGGATCTGTCAGGATTGCGCGCTTTCCAATTACTTTGCTGTCTTCAGGTTTTTTTCAGGATTGCCAAAAATCCTGAAAAAAGCTCTCTGTGCACGTATCTTTGCTTACCTGTGCGACTGTGTCTTAGGACACATTTCTAGAAATTGCTCGGCCAAACCGTACATTTTAAATTTAGGTAAATGGGACTTCCCTGGTGGTGCAGTGGTTAAGGATCTGCCTGTCAATGCAGGGGACACGGGTTAGAGCCCTGGTCCAGGAAGATCCCACATGCCTCGGAGCAAATAATTTACATCTTTTAACTCAATTTTGAAGTGTTTTCACACACACGCACACACACGCACACACACGCGCACACAAATTGGCATGCAACAGTTGTCCCAAGGTAAAACACAGTCACCTTAAAACTGTTGCAAGTATTTTCACCCAAGGTTGAAAAATTGTTTATCCTGAACGTGAAAACCTGTAACAAATTTAAATTAATTATATAAAACTCGTTACTTGTAGTTTTCCCCTTGCAAAGATCCAAAAAGAAAATGTCCAAATAACTAATATACATCAGTCACAACATGGTCCTGGATCACCCCATACCAAAACTGGATGCTCCTTTAATTTTAAACCCATCATCATAGACCAAGAGAACATCATTTCGTTTTATACAAAACAAAATTCACATGTGCCGAAAAAGAAAAAAAAACAGAAACAGAAACAAAACCCCTAGTACTGACAGTAACGTTCAGTACACTAATTAGTGGCCAAAACGCCACCGATCAAAAATAAAATAGTGGCCGTATATCACTGCAAAGAAATCCAAGAGGCTTTTAACCCTTTGGCATCAGAAATCCAGATTTTTCCAGTTATGTGAATGCGTACCTCCTACGTGCCAAGAATAGAGAAAGTGTATGTACCGGCATAGAAAGAAAAAGAACCACCGTTCACTGCACCACCCAGAGAATTGGCTTTAACAGAGACTTCTCACAAGGTTAGGCAGAAACCAAAAAATGGTTATTAGCTGCTTGTGTCAACAATTTTGAGTGGAGGTGATTGAGTTCTAAGGTTCAAAGTAAAACTTTAAAGGGGAAAAAGGTTAGGCTGGATAGAAAATGTCAAGATTCAGATTGTTGTTTCTGGTAAGGACTCAACAAAAGGAATCTTTAATGACTTGAACTGCAGGATAAAAGGGATCCCAAGAATGTAGTCATTTTTAGTAAAGTGCTATCAGTAAAGTACTATCCTGAACAAACTGCATTTTATGATGAAAACAAGAGGAAAGAAGATATAGTAAAGACTATACACCTATATTCCACTCACAGTGTTTGAGTTCTGGAAGGACCTGTATGATGAAGGAAGAATTCAAATGTGAAATTATGCCAATCACACGTCAAATTTTCACTATAACTTTCTCAAAGAAGTGTTTTCCCTCAATATCTGTTCATCACAAAGAAACAGAAGCTGTGAATGTACAGTTCAGAAAATAAAAATGGAGAAACTAATGACATTATTATGACCAGGATGTTTGGTAAACAGTGAATTATGAATTTGGGATCTTCAGGAAAAGGCTTTTTAAACAACCCTCTGGACTTCAGAAAATCTCTTCAGGTAGCAGATCTGTCCCACTGTCATAGCAACTAGAACAAGAACTTCAAAGAGGGACCAAAGGACCACTCTGCTCTCTGTGTTGTCATTGATCGCTCTGTGTATTCTCTCCCAAACTTCCACGTATTCCTGTTCACGCTTTACAGCCATCACCGCCGCTGTGAGCTCATTAATGATTTCATCTACCTTGTTCTGTTGAGCTTCTGTTTCCATGTCCTGTCCTTTTGGAGCCTCCCCACTATCACTGTGAATATCACTTTGTCTTGGGGGTCATGGTGGACATCCTATTGCTAAAACAAAACTTATTATGTTCCATCCATGTGAGCAGCAAATGTGTATTTCCCCACTGGACTCCCGGTCTCCTTTATAAATTCCTGTATTATCAGGCCCTGTAATCTCCACGTCGATGTCCAGGAAGCTGCCCTTGGCCACCTCCAAGATGAGGCCCATCTCGGTGCCCGAGGTGACCCGCTGGAAGAAGCACTCCTTGGCATGCCCGCCGATGCTGACGACGTAGCCTGAGGCCGTAGCCGGGAGGGCGTCCAGCAGTTCGGCGAGCGTCCTCATGGTGGCGCTGGGCCCGAAGCCAGGACCCAGGACCGGGACTGCGGCCTCCAGAGTGTTCCGATTGTGGTAAGATTTACTCATCTGTGAAAAAAACTTACCAAGTTTTGCTTGTAATTTTTATGCGTGACATTCAGCAACCTTGTATTTCTTTTTTTATTAAGCTCCCTACATCTGTCCTTTGCCATTCTTTTCTTAGATGATCTTGGTCTTATGATTTTGTAGTTTATAGTATATTTAGGAAATTAAGTTTTCATGTATACTAAGTGTTACAGGTATTTTCCCCCTTGTTTGTCATTTATTCATTTATCTATTTATTTATTTATTTTTGGAGTACAGTATATGTTAATCTGTTATGAAGCCAGACTTATCTGAGTTTTTTCTGTGTGATTCCTATGTTTTCGGTCAGACTTTGAAAGGCCTTACTCACTTTGATTCCAAAAACAGTCATGCTTTTTTCTAGCAATTTAGTATATTGTAGTATTTGAAAATCTGCTCCATCTGTAATTTGTTTTAAAGAATGATGTAAGTATCCCATTTCCCCACAACTATCAATAATTAGCAAATTGCTGTAGTAATTTTGAATCATCCTTCTTTCCCCCCCTTACTTGAAATGCCATTTTAATAATTTATTATAGTTGTACTAGATGTGTATCTGGGTGCATTTTTGGCTCTATGTTCTGTTTCACCGATATTTTGATTTCAGTGCCATTATCAACCTGTTTTAATTGCAGATTTATAATTTAATAACTGGTAGGACCGGTCTCATTCTTCTGCTGTTTCAGTTTTTTCCTAAGTATTCTTACATGTTTATTATTCAAATTGCCTTTTGAATAATTTAATGACACTCCTTACCATCCTCCAAAAGAGTTGGCATTTTGATTGAAATCATATCGAATGTAGATTAATTTAAGGAAATTTGACATCTTTATAATTTTGAATCTTAGTTATTTATGCAAGTGTACTTCCATATTTCAGCAGCATTTTCAAATTTTCTTCAGGCAGATCTTGCATGTTTCTTGGTGAGTTTATTCCTTGGTACTTCATCTGTAATGCTTTTGTGAATGAAATCTGTAAGAGTTTTCCAGGATATAATCACATCACCCAAATAAGGATAATTTTGCCTCTTAAATTTTTATACATCTTATGGAGTTCTCTTAATATCCTATATTAAGTTGAACATCCAAAACTATGTTAAATCATAGATTTTGCTTGATATTAATATCAAGGAGTTAGAAATTATACCAGATATGTGTCTACTAGAAGTGTTTTTCCTGTTTTTTTTCCCTCAGAGCCTGATGTTGGCTTTTGATCGTTATGTTAAGGAAGTGATCATCTCCTCCAGTTAACTAAGAGTTGTGGTTTTAATTTTTTTAGGTCAGGAATGCATGTTGAATTATCAAATGAATCTCAGCATCTATTTTTGCCCTAATTTGTGAGAAATGTCTTCATCTTCCAACCTTCTACTGAGTTTTTCATTTCCTGTTTTCATGTTTACTTTCCCTGAGCTCTCTTTTTGTCTGACTGTCCCCTTTACAGAGTATCTTTTATCGCGTGGAGGCTATTAAGAATATGTGGTTTCCTTGTTGTCACTATGAAGGTGGCCCTCGGGCACACCCCAGGGGCTGGGTTCTCCATGCTGGCTCTCCCAACCCTACCCCGCCTGCCGCCCTCGCCCCTACCCAGCGTCGATTTCTGGACTCAACAGTAGATGGAGTCCCGCAGGACAAACCGCTCCCAACTCCCCCGGCCCCAAGACCTTCTTTCTTTCTGAAGAACTTCAGGGCCAGGTGCAGGAGGCGAGAGGCAGTGGGCAGGAAGCAGGCGTCTCTCCCCCCTGCTCCTTTCCTGGGGCCCTGCTTCTTCCTGAAAATCCCATTTTCTGCCTTGGGTTTAAATCAGTGAAAACAAAAGCCAAAAAGCCTAAGAGGGAGACATTTTGTGGGTGATGTTTTTGCCTTCCACCCCGCTGCTAACTTCCCCCCAAACAAGGAAAATGAAGCTTGATTATTTGAGCGGTGAAAAAGGAAAAGAAAAACACATAAGGAGAAAAACTAAAACATCGAGAAATATTCAACCACATGTGTATATAGCACATATATATACTGGGTCTCACCAGGATGGTCATTTTAAATAAAGAACGAGAGAGAGAGAGAGAGAGAGAGAGAGAGAGAGAGAGAGGAGAAAGAAGGGAGAGAGAGAGAGGAGAGAGAGAGAGGAGAGAGAGAGAGGAGAGAGAGAGAGAGATGGAGCAATGCACCACCCCATAATGCTGTTGGGCTGAACAGCTGGGCTGAGACCTGCTCTAAGTCAGGGATGCGAGTGCCTAAGGCCATAATGACCACTCCAGAAGCACCCAATCTCATTTACTCTGAAAAGCCAAGGAGGGCTTGTCCCAGTCAGGAGTAGCAGTAATAACAGGTTACACTTACTGCCAAGGACTCTTTGAAACATTTCACTGACACACGTTTCTCACAACTCAAGAGGTATTAGCATCATCCCCATTTTATGCATAAGGAAACCGGGGCTCTGAGAGTTTAAGCAAATCACACATAACACAGGGCTACTGCACGGCAGAGTTGGATTTCATAGCCAGTTGGGCTTTGGACCCTGCATTCTTAGCTGCTACATTATACTGTTTGGATGGGAGACTGTCCTGGAAAACCAGATGCTAAGGGTCTTTCTTTTTACTTACTTCAAAGCAGGGGCAGCTCCAGAATTTATAGGTCGGGCGGGGTGTGGAGGGGAAGGCCTTAGGGACCGCAGTGTGGCTTGTAACTGCGGTGCGTGCGGAGCTCGTGTGTGGCAGGGTACAGGATACACGCTTTGAAGCTCTGACAGCATATGAAGCGTGCTGTTCTTTGACTAAGACTTTCGGTTGACTTGGGTGACTTGGGAGGGTCTGAGGAGACTGAGAGGGGAAAAGTGCCCCCTGCCACCTCCCACAGCTGTCTCCCTCTGCTGCAAGGCCTCATTTGGTTTGGGCTGCACCCCGTTTTCCTACCTCTCCTGTCTGCTTGCTTGTGTGGTTCTGATGCCAGAGCTGGCCAGGAGACAAGTCTATAGCCACGTGCACCCCAAACTCCAAGGTCTTTGTCCCCAAACCAGAAATGCATTACAAACAGGTCTCAAAGTAGATAAAAGTCACCTTAGTCTTCATCACTTATATTCATGGCATGAGAAGAGAACAAGTAACCAAACCGGGTGTACAGGGATTCTTTCTAAGGCATGCCTACGCAGCTAGGATTGGCCAGGACCCCCGCCTCCCCACTGCTCTGGTCTCCCTGGAGGGCAGCAGCTCAGTGCCATTCGGCTGGCGTGCCATACAGCCCTCAGCCAGGAACAGCCCAATTGACTCCTCAGCTCTTATGCAGCCTCAACACACACCAGTCTTCTCTGGCTCCCGAAACAAGCAGAGCCACACGGACGGCCCCTCTGCCCCCCACCCCCCCCCCCCCCCCCACGGACTAGAGCAATGGCTCTCCAATCTGAATGTGCAGCAGAAACAGTTTGGCCTCTGGGGAACAAATGCACATTCCAGGAATTTGCATACAGATAGTCCTACAACCACATGTCGAGAAACTGTTCAGCATTTCCCATGGCACTTATATTCCTGTTCAAATGTTTTACAAGAGTCTCTAAGCCGCTACAGATGTTGTGCCCTGCTGCTATGGATGCAATGGTGGCCCCCAAATTCAGATATTGAAGCCCTAATCCCCAGTGTGACAGTATCTGGAGATGAGCCTTTGGGAAGAAATTAGGGCTAGATGGGGTAAATGGGGGTGCGGCCCTCATCTGACAGGGTTAGTGCCCTTCTAAGAATAGAGAGCAGAGAAGACTGTTCTGTCTCCAGGTGCACAAAGAGGTAATGTGAACACACAGCAAGGCGGTGGCCTCCTACAAGCCCAGAACAGAGGCTTCATAATGAAACCTACCTTGCTGGCACCTTGGTCTTGGACTTCCAGCCTCCAGAACGGTGAGAAAACAGATTTCTGCTGTTTAAGCCGCCCACTCTGTAGCATTTCATATGGCAGCCCAAGCAGACAAATACACCTGCCTTCCTTTTTAATTTCACTTCCCATGACTCTTGTTTCAGCCACATTTCAGGTCCTTTGGAACCAATCCCGAGACCTTTCAATCACTATTCTTTCTGCACACCCACCCCCGTACCTCCTGTCACCTCAACCCCACGCTTCGAGGACTGGCTCCTCTCACCCTAATTCTCAGCTTAAATGTCACTTCCAGTAGTGGCCAGCCGTCAAGGTTTTTGCTGTTCACCCACCTTATTTCAAACTTTTCTTCCCTTGAATTGTTAAGCCTATTTATGATACTTCTCTTTGTTCCATGTACTTTCTCTAATTCAGTTTTATTGATTAAGGCCCTTGGGTGACAAAATTTACTGTAAGCTAGCTACCATATTACAGATCTCTGTCAAATGTGCACTTGTTTGAGGCAACTTTAATTAAAGGAAGCCAGGAGAAGTCTCAGATATGCCCTTTCTAGTAGTTTTCTTTTGATAGCCAGAGCCTTTAGACTCGATGCTGCACTTTAATTCAGAAGTCAATGTAACAGTTTAATACATGTAGTAAGTTAAAAAGTATTAGTGAAATAGGAGCTGGGTTTTGTTTTTCCAAACATGTTTCCGAAAGCCTGTTTTATTTTAAAACACACACGGAGTTGGACACAAATGCCTTTTTAACCAACGTGGAGATTTCACGGATTGCTTAAATCGGTCACTCTTCCTCTCTACTGAGACCGCCGTTCTTGACGCCTTATGAAGGACGAGAAGATGGGTCTCTTCCTTTGCTTCCCTCTTTGTTGTAATACGAGTCCTTGGGTGACAGTAATTATATGACCAATTTTCCCGTAACCGTTTGGCAATCATTAAAGCTTTGCAGTTGCCGGTTTTCCTACTGGTGTCTTACCACCTAAGGGAGAAAGACAGAGACGGCTCATGAAATGATATTGAGTTTGCCCTTCCTTGTACAACTGTTTAGGCACTGGCAAAAGAGAAACACATGCCACTTGTGCAGAGTTTTACAGACTGACAAAGCACCAATGGAGACAGCAGCGCCCTTCGCTGGAGAAGCAGTGGTGTCTCAGAGGCGATGGGCATGGCCAGCCCCACAGCCATGTTTCCTGAACTTCACGTCTAGCGTGGTCTAGTACGTTCACACTCACGTATCTGCCTTCTGAGAGGAAGAACTCAATCCTGTCGTCCTCACGACGAGGGCTTCGGGGTTTGTTTTAGTTTATGCCCCTCTCACCAAATTCAAAATCGAGTTTCAGGGTCACGTATTCTGAAAGTTCAGACATACTATAAATAGAAGACTGGGGGGAAATTCCCTGGAGGTCCAGTGGTTAGGACTCTGTGCTTTCACTGCCGAGGGCCCAGGTTCATTCCCTGGTCAGGGAGCTAAGATCTTACAAGTCGCGGCGCGGCCAAAAAAAAAGAAAAAAGACTGGGATTTCAACCTACGTATTTTCTTCAACAAGAAATTAGCATTTTCACCTTCCCTCTCTCTGTCAACCATACCTTTGCCCTCTGTACTTTTTTCTTCAATGACTCTCCTTTAACCATACGCCTGCCCTGGTTTTCCCCTAATCCCAGCAGACATCTATCTAAAGCTCTTCTATACAGGTTTGACAAGTGTACTGAGTTACGATTAGGTACAAAAATACTACTTGTAAGAATATCCACTCAGTGAGCTAGTGCTTTTTCAATATAATCAGCAATTAGTTTTTTCAGAAGCTAACACCCTCCCCTTCGAAAGTCACCCCATCATTCCTATGAGAAGTGTTCTCTACCTCCTCTAACCTTGCAAATCTGTTTATATCAAAAGTCTTGACTCTTACTGTATACCATAAACAAATGGCCTCGCCTTTTGGGACTGGACTATTTCTTTATAAGCTGATAGGATCTGCAGAAGAGTCTGGATTGGATTATTCTCCTAAGGATGTGCTATCAGCCCCCAATTTCAAGTTCAGAGTCTATATATGATGTGGACATTGATCCCGACCCTCACACGGGAAAGAAGAGATCTGAGGGTGGAGAGGGAGCAAGTGAATCCAAGGACCAAAACGAGAGCAATTTTCTTGATGCTCACTAGGACTAGATGGAAAGGTCTAGATCTTGGACCCTGATGAGTTATGTCAGGAGCTGATCATTTTTATGTTGTATAAGACCGCCTATTTTATGCCTGCTGTGTCTTCTCTGTTAGTTTTCTCCTTAGTGTCCTTGAGAAAATTCTAGATGACAGAAATAGTTCTCTGCGTATACTAAAACTCTACTGCTGTTCATTTTGATAAAGCGTTTAGTGCCATACTTTCTTGTTTTACTATATGTTGATAAATGCAATGTGCAAACCCATCATATTTTTATTAAGCAGCACTTACCAAGCATTTCTTCTAACTTTGTTGTGGCAGGTTCATTCACAGTAAATATATAATCATTATTTCTAGGAGGAAAAGTAACAAGCTTTCTTATTGCATAAACCAGGAGGAAAAGACAACATTCATTATTTATATAGTAAGACTACTTTTAAACAGTCTTCCTCAGGGCTAGTTTTAAATAGTTGAAAGTTGTGTGTATATATATGTAAGAATACACACACACACACACACACACACACACACACACACACACACACACAACATGCCCCGCCCCTCAATTTTTCTTATAATTAACCTATAAATTTCCATATTAGGTCGAAGCTAAAATGCTGGCCTAAAGCACTTTCTTTCTTTGCTTCAATATGGTTTTTATTCACACCCACAATAAAATTCGCATGGTAACTCAGAGTGACTTAGCTAATCAGGGCATGGATAAGTGAAGCATGATGTAATGTTTCCTAGATCCTGCATTTCCACATCTCTCTCTCGACTTGGCGCTCAACTGTTCTGAGCTGTCGCTGCCCCCTGAGCTCACCCTGGGCATCGTGCACAGTTACTTACACCTTCTTCTTCTCCACCACACCGAGCCTCACAAAAGCTGCTAAGGCATTTTTTTGTACATCGGAGGATAATACATCGTGACACTGTGAGGCACCTAAAAGAGAGGGAAAGGGAGAGTTAGTGGCTTACTTTCTGTGCTCAACTAACAGAAGTTACCACCCACAGAGGTGTGACTCACCTTGATGGAGAAGCTGACCTGTGAATTTTCTAACGTTCACCAAGTACTGTTTCTCAGTGAAGTAGCCTTCTTCTTCGTTCAAGAGGTATTTGCAAATTATCTGATTTTTAAGAGGGAGGATGAGAGGAACAGAAAGTGAAACAGAGCAGCCAAATACCGGAGAAGAGTAAATAACTTTACACCTGCCGCTCTTAACAGAACGATACTTTATATTAGAGCAGAATCAAGACCTCCCCCTGATCCCGACCAAAAAAAGTTCTACCTTTCACCTGGGCAAGACACTTGCTCTTCAGACCAGAAACAAGTACAGGGTAGGAAAGGGAAAGTCTTAGTTATATTTGCTATGGGAGGATGAAAGAGAACTTGCGAAAGATTTACACACCTGGTAAGATTCCACAAAAGGTTTAAAGAGTCCTATTAAAAACTCTAGCACAGTATTTCCTTTTTCTGTAACTAGGATGTCCCTTGTTGTCACCTGTGTGGCCTCACTCTTACAAAGCAGGTAACAGCCTTCTTCGAAGTCCTGCAAGGGGAGGGGAGAAGACAGAATGCACCCTCTAATTTGTAACTTAGGTCAACGATCCACTGCTGGGCTCAGCACGTGCAGCCCCGTGCCCTCAGAACAAGGGAAATACCAGCTAATTCTGCAAGCCTTCCCGGACTGCTGTGGCTGTCAGACAGGCGCCAGAGCAGCAGTGCTCCGACACTCACAACGCTGAACCTCAAATACAGCAAACACCAAAAACTGATGAGCCTCAGAAATCATCACCTGGGCCACAGATTTTCCTTCGCTTTGCACTGACGAGCCATACTCCTTGCTCTTGAATAGAAGTGCATGTAGCAAGTCCAAAAAGTACTGAGAATCATGTTATGCTGAGAACGGCTGCCCTCATTTCCTACTGAATAAAACCTGTGGCCCTCAGCCTAACGGACAGACACTTAACCCACTTGTCAATGCTGGCACTGCCCCCAGCCCAGCAAGCCAGAAGTCCAGCTCTGGGAGCCTGATCCTTCCCTTGCTGTCTACACCACCAGGCGGGACACTGTTCTCTAATTGCAAAGCAAAAGGCCCTAATCATTCTAACAAGTGGTGCCGGAAAATGTGTGCCGGTTGCTAAAATTTCTAACAAAACAGAGTTGGTTTATTTACAGTGGCTGCGCTAATGGTTCAAAGATTTGGTTCCTCTCACCAAATAATCCCTAAATTATTGATTAAACCTGACCAAGAATTAAAACAGAGTTTGTTGAACTGTGAGTGTCCATGTTTCTCTTCTGTTCTGCTGCATGTAGCCTTGAAGGCAGGGAAGACATCCCCGTGAATCCAAGCCTAACGTTTCCAGAACTCATACCGCAAACACACCTGCTCTTTGGCAGGAAGGATTTACCTTTAGCGCATTTCCTGGAAGAAAGATGAACTCATCTGAAAAGACATTGCATAGGAAGCGAAAGCAACTGTAGACATCCTCTGGAAATAAATTCATTACATAAAATTACAACTCTGCTTTTTAAACATTCAGGGAGTACCAAGAAGTCCATGATACTCCAAAATGCAGTATTTTAAAGGCATATTACTCATATACCAGGGACAAGAATTAAGGCCCCCAAAGGAAGCTATAACCAATCCAAATTTTACCTACAGAGAAACTACAGGCTAGCATAGTTTCAATGGTTGAGACTGAATTACAACCAGGTCTCTAACCAGTCAGTCTGGTAACGAGTGAGAGGCCACATTCCGCAGAAGCCAGGGCACTTCATTTCCCCTGTACGTGGTTCCCTAGCAGAGAAGGAAAGGAATGGCTTCCTTCATTCCCTTCCACGCTCATATCTGCTGATGTCTCTACTGTACCTTCAGCGCCAGGACACACTGGCACACAATCATAGAGACTACTGTCTTATCCCTCGGGCATGGAGGTCTGCCTATAGACCATCTTTCTGACGTGAATTTTCTCATTAGAAAAATATACATCCATATGGACACAAACGGTTGCCTCCAATTTCAGGGTGTTCACACTGAAACACTCTAGAAGACCACGTATGTGCCCCACAGTTGTGGACAAATCCCAACGTAAGAAGCCTCAGACAGAACTAAGATCAAGCTTTGAGTTTTCTGTGTCCTGAACTAAGCTGTCTGACCTCTCTGGGACCCAGTTTCCTCATTCACAAAATGAGGGCATGAACGCCAGACCTCTGAGGTTCCTTCCAAGGCTAAAGGTCTGTGGCTGAGCTCAGTGTTTCTCTACTCTGGCTTTTCCTTATAATTATCTACAGAGCTTTGAAAAGCCAAAAACAAAAACATCGATTTCTGGCCCACACCCCAGCCAGTTGCATCAGAAACCTTTGGGGATGGGACTCAGCCTCCAAAAGTTCTAAGGTGCAGCCCGGGTAGAAAACCCCTGGTCTTGACTACAGGCTTCTGTGAAAAAAACAGCTTTATTCATTATCATACTCCCCGGTGCGACCAGAATGCTACCGTGTGCTGAGCACTTACACACCGCTGGACCGTTTACCCGCCCTGTCTGCTTCTGTCAGAGGGAAGTGATGTCAGAAAAAGAGCATCAGACCAGCAAATGGGGAGCTGTGCTCTAGTCCCAGATCCTTAAAGGATCAGGAATCTCTGGCCTCATTCTCCTTATTTATAAAAGGAGAGGTTGAGATGAGATGATTTCTTAGGTCCCTTGCAATTCCCAAATTCTATGGCCAGGTATGTAGGGGAAAAAAAACCTAATGAGCTCTGAGAAGAGGTCCATCCCTTGCTGGTGTGTGGGCTGCAGGCATGTGGCAGAGCATTATAACAGAAGGCTTCAAACGTTGCTCTCTATATGGAACTCAACGGCCAGGTCTCTTCCAAGACTCAAGACCACCTTCCCGAAGGTTACCTTTCCTGAACCCAGGCGTCATCTGCAATGCCACAGCTACTAAGGAAGGACGGACAAAAATGTTGAGCAGCTGGTTCCTGTAAGCCGAGCACACGAGGAGAGTGATGTGCTGGAAAACAAGCCCATCGACCACTTCTGGGCCTCCAGAGTCCACTTTCAGAGTCACCCGGTCTTTGACGAGGCTGACGATGTTGGAATGCAGAAGAAGGCTGGACTGGACCACTTCCTCAGCAAGTTCATTATCTACACACATACACAGACAATTCATTCAGGCAAATGGCCAAGAAATGGGATGGTTACTGCTGGGAGTCTTAGGCTCGGTACGAATCAACGCTAGTGACCCGACACGTTTATTTTCAAGTGCCAGGTATGGGTTTTAGGCTCCACCAATTCGGCTAATGATACCATATGTGAAGGATATTTTAAAAGCACTCTTTCATAAATCAACCCTCTCTGAGGACATGTAACATGCTTTCTTATCTACCCCCAATCTGTCAGCCATTCTGAAATGCACAATTCCCACTCTGAAAATCAACACTTCCTCAGGAACCAAGGTTTTGTAATTGCAAGTTACAGGACAAGAAATTCACATATATGGGAATTTAAGAATACTAGGACAAGAAGACATGCTTCATACACACATACACACACCTCGCTTAGACCAATTCTGAGACGGCAAGGATATCACTTTACAACTTTGCAGGTAAACCCGAGGGCAGCCGAGAGAGGCACTCTCCTAGCTTCAGGTCTCTCTGAGCACAGAGGGACGCTGAGGAGATTCTTCTGGTTTTCCTACATCCAAGATAACTGAAGAGGCAGGCTCGTAACAGTTCCCGGTAAGTCATCACCTGACACTACACTGGCCTAGAGATAGCCAAGGAGTTAGAATGACAAGTCTAATAAAGAGACGGTGATATTTAACAACATTCTCGATACGGGAAATACTTGTATTGTTCGCCCGAGCCAAAGAGCTGGCTGACCGGCGTGTCAGGCAGGGGTGCTGCTCGTGTGTCATGAAGGGACAAGGGGGAGCTGCGGTTCTCCTTTCGGACTCATCACATCCGCTCTGGGCTAATCTGCCTTGTCTCAGCTTGCTCGAGGTAAGGGTGCAGCACATGACATCGTACATATAATACAAGATGGTTTATCTTACCCGTACAATATAATGATATGTATATCACAAAAAGGCCTAGACAGAATGCTTAAGAATATATGGGATCATCTGGGTAAAAAAGCAAAAAGGAACCGAATATACATACCATGTGCTAGATTAGGAATAGTGTTTGATAACTACATGACTTCTGGTACTTGGATACCAAGCGGCCCTCACTTTGTAACGACTGGAGTTGTCGTGGCAGCTGCACACGTACTTTTCGCTGTGAACTGGCCACACAGTTATCCCCTCTTGAAAAACCAACACCTTAGAAAGACAGGTGCCTCTGCTTTCACACGGTTCTGGGCCAAACATTCGTCTTTCACGCCTTTCTGCCTTGTATTGCAGTCCACATGTCCTTTGCTTCCCATCAGACCGTTAACAATACTGGGATTCAGATTCATCTTTACTTCCCTCCCGGTGACCAACACTCAACTGGCCGGCACTCCTGTTGGCAATTCCTCCTGGCCTCTCTCAGCCACACCGCCCTCTGCCGCTGTCTGCCTTGGCTTCCTGAGTTCTTATCTACACACGGCAACCTGCTCGATTGTCTCCCTGCCTCCAGTTTCTCCCCACTGTGGTCCATCTTTAAAACTGACATCAGGGGGCTTCCCTGGGGGTCCAGTGGGTAAAACTCCATGCTCCCAATGCAGGGGCCCTGGGTCCGATTCCCGGTCGGGGAACCAGATCCCGCATGCCACGGGGAAACTAAGCCCGTGCGCCACAACTACCGAGCACGGGAGCCGCAACTAAGACCCTGCATGCCGCAACTAAGACTCAGTGCAGCCAAAATAAAAGAACAAAAATATACCACCCTATTAAAAAAAAAACAAAAAACGTGACACCGGGCTGCTTGCTAAAGGCCAATCCCTCACACTTCCCTGCCTAAAACCCACGTCTGCGTCCTGTGACCTACAGACTCCAGTCTAGATCCCCAGGCAGCGGGCCTCTATGATCCAGCCTCTGTCCACATCTCCACCTACATCACTCCCTTCCCAGAGCCAATGTTACCAACCGCCAGCAGGTCAAGGGATGCCCGGGGCTGTCACACCCACCATCGCATGTTTCCTGATCCTTACATTAACAACGCTCCTCTCCCATCTGTCTTCCTGAAGAGCTCCTACCGTCCCACCAAGATGGGATCAAGTAACTTCTATGAAATCTTCCCTGCGTGTGGGCCCTTTCCTACACAGCAGTCTCAGTAAGCCCCAGCAATCTGTCCGTAGCTCTTTGTCTTTAAGTCACTGAGCCCTCTCTCCTAGTTTACACATTACTACCCACCCTGTCTTCTACACACCAGCAGAACCTCCAGAACAAGGGTTGCATCTAGTTCATCTTTGTACCCCTGGGAGCTCCCAGCACCCACTAGGTACTCAGTATGGGTTTAATGAGTGGACAGTAAATACTTGACTATAAATAATTATCCGGTCTTAAAAAGACTGCATTTCCAGTTGTAGTGTCTACAATTTTAAATCAGAGATTGAAAACAACTTAAGCTAACTATTGTCATATACATCCCAAACTCCTGGCATAGTCTTCATAACTCCAATGAGGTTTCTACAAAGTTGTTATCATCAGAGAATTGTATACAGTTCTCCAAGACCAGCCCTTTAATTCTTATAATCCAGGGAGGCAAATGGGTTGCAAATATAATGTGGTAGAAAGAGGTGGGTGTAGGGGCTTCCCTGGTGGCACAGTGGTTGAGAATCCACCTGCCAATGCAGGGGACACAGGTTTGAGCTCTGGTCCGGGAAGATCCCACATGCCGTGGAGTGACTAAGCCCGTGCGCCACAACTACTGAGCCTGCGCTCTAAAGCCCGCGAGTTTAGAGCCCGTGCTCCGCAACAAGAGAAGCCACCAGAATGAGAAGCCCACACACAACGAAGGGTAGCCTCCGCTCGCCGCAACTAGAGAAAGCCCGCGTGCAGCAACGAAGACCCAACGCAGCCAAAAATAAAATAAATAAATAAAAATTAAAAAAAAAATTTAAAAGAAAAAAATGAAAGAGGTGGGTGTAGAGGGAAGAATATGTGGAGCACAGAGAGTCATTATTTATTCTCCACTCTGCTAGGAAGCAAGGGAGGGTGTTCTGGTCCTCTGTCTACTCAGAGCCTCCTAGGGAGAAATGACGTGTAAACAATTATTCTCAAATAATTGATATGCTACGTTCAATGTCCTAGAGTGATAAAAACAGATTAGGCTTGCTTTCCCTGAGCAACGCTTTGCTTAAAGTTTTATATGGGTTTTTTTTTCACGTCTAGGCTACAACTTTTCCAAATTAAGAAATAAAAAAAGCAAGCATTATCACCACATATGTCCCACATACATACCAGGCCAAGTGAGAAACCCCCCGAAGGCCTGGGCTAAGCCTTTCAGCCATAAAGTCTTTTCCAATAGGGCATCAAAGTCCATGGATGGCCGGTTCTGAAGCAGAACAGCAACTATTAGTGGCCACGGGCTCAGAACCAGGTTTTGAATTTGCAGGAGTTGCATTTTGTAGGCAACTTCAGTGACAAAGGCATGCATGTCCTCCGACTGTTTCTGAGGAATATATCTAAAAGGAAGAATACAGAACAACCAATTACAGTTCTGCTACTTAGACAATGTGAGTGGAGAAGGGAATGGGAGAAGACAGACCCTTTAGAAGGTTTCTCATACTTTCTGCCAACTGAACTCTCTCAGGTCACGCTGCAAAAATATACTTTCACTTTACTAGAGTGGGATCTGTCCATTCGTCTCTGGGCTATGCTCTGAGGTGATTAAAAATACTCAAGGCAAGAGGGTTGGTTCTATTATCCCTGGTTCCAGGCCAAAGCAAACAGACAAAAAACACTTGCTGCTGCTTTGTCAGTGGGCTATATCGCTTCTTCTGTGAAAACCGATGCCCCCTCTCGCGGACTGAACTGCTCTGTTTCCTGAGAATCCACAGGACTTTGAACGTGTCTCTTGTAGAACACACCTAACAGGTGATGATATGATATGTATGGCAACTGCTCATGCCTGTACCGACAGGCTGTACCGTTGGCCTGACTGCTACACCGCCCTTCTGAGAAGCTTCAGGGCACCTGCTAGGCACTGTCTCGGTCCTTACCCGACAGAGTCCTCATGCGTGGATCACCCAGCATTGAGTCAGATGATATCCAGAACCTACCCAGAGCTGGCTGGAGCAAGGATATATGCATAGGACCTAACAGCAGGCACGTAAGGTGGCTTAGCGTGAAAGCTGTAGCCAATGAGGACTCCCTGGTAATGGATACAACTGGCCAATTTGAGATGGACCAAGTGAAAGCTTGTGGCTGCAGAAAGCTAACATCTGCCTCTGACAGCTGATGAAGCTGCGAGCGAGGCTGCTGGCTGCCGTGGGACCACTGGCGCTACAGATAAATTATGAACGATGCTGCAGTCACGGAAGCCTGGCTGGGCAGGCGATTCGTCTCCTTTACTCCTGCGGGTGTATTTCTCTACATTAAGAAAACCCAAATGTGTATCTGTACCTGCATGCTGAAAGAAGCTAACACATTTCCTTGCCCACAAAACTATAACCTTCTTGAGAACAGGGACTCACTCCCATTCGTTATTATTAAGCAATCCTTTCTAGGATCAAAAACAATACTTAGTAGATACTTTGGCTGGCCTACCAATAGTGCTCAACAATTCCCATACACGCACTTGTTAACAACGGCTTACTTCTTCACACTTTTAAGTCAGCAGGGTACTAGGGAGGGAGCCTGGGGAGAAGGAATCAAAAGAAGCATCTATTACTTTGAGAGCAGGCAATGGGTTCTGTGTTTTGTTTTGTTTGTTTGAGCACTGTCTGGCTTTGCATGTTTAATGTATATAGCCTGCAGTTAAGTGTCCGGCAAACATATTAATTGAAGCTTTCTGCTTCTCCGGGGTGTGATCTCAGATAACCAAGTTTCAGTACTAGAAGTGGTCAACTCAAGAATCACAGTTTACACTTTCAGATATTCATCCTTGTTTCTATGTCAGTTATGAAAACACAGGCCTTGCACCTTGGAACCAAGTTATATGGGCTCCGACCCATCCTCCCAGCTGCCAGAGATCGAAGTGACACAGGGTCTCCGAAGTACACATGAATGTTTCCAAACTTTTCAGAGAGAATCCTCCTGGCTTTCAACAATCCCTGAGAGTATCACAACAGGGGAAAAGAAAACAGGAATACATTCAGAAATCAGTTGGTGTATAAAGTACATCATAAATAAATATAAATTTAAAGAAATTTAATTTCTTTAAATTCCAGTACGATCAAGCTTGGCTATCCTTTACGTACAGTTGTAGATTCTTTCGGCTTAGGAACCCCTAGGAGCTCATACGCATACAGAGTTTCTTCCAATATCCTATCGTAACTGATGCTGATTGGAACAAGGTAGGTATCAAAAACTTCTCTTTTAAAAAACGGTTCCATCACAATATTCAGAAGACCTGTAAACGTGCGGAGAAATGACCGTTCAAACACACTGAAAAGGAAAGCAAACAAGGCCGCAGGAAGATACCAGAAGTATACATTATACACCAAGCCCATAAATATAAACAGTTGACCTTAAAGAAACAGTTACACTTATGAAGTAAAGAACATCTTGCAAAAAACGTGTCAAGTTCTATTTAGCAGCTACGATGACACCACGCCTGAAGCCTCTGGGTTTGTGTTTTTCCTTCAGTCTGTAAGGAACCTACCAAATTTTGGAGTCAGTGTCTTGGCGGAGCGGCTTCTTGTCCCTTCGAGGAAAAATTCAACAGGAGCATAACCATTCTGTAAAGAGAAAACACAAACCAACAAAACAAACACAAAACCCATTGCCTACTCTCAAAGTGATAAATGCTTCTTTTGATTCCTTTTCCTGAGTTCCCTCCCCAGCCCTCCGAGCAAACACTGCTCACAGTGAAACTTAGACAAGAGAGTCACAGAGAGGAAACAGATTGCGGAAGTTATGCACATTCCTCGAGGGGGAGAAACCAGCTAAGCAGTCCATTCAGAAGTTACGAATTTAGGGCTTCCCTGGTGGCGCAGTGGATAAGAATCCGCCTGCCAATGCAGGGGACACGGGTTCGAGCCCTGGTCCGGGAAGATCCCACGTGCCGCGCAGCAGCTAAGCCCGTGTGCCGTAACTACTGAGCCTGCGCTCTAGAGCCCGTGAGCTACAACTACTGAAGCCCGCACGCCTACAGCCCGTGCTCTGCGATGAGAGAAGCCACTGCAACGAGAAGCCCGCGCACCGCAACGAAGAGCAGCCCCCGCTCGCCGCAACTAAAAAGAAGGCCCAGGCGCAGCAACGAAAACCCAACGCAGCCAAAAATAACTAACTAAATAAATTTATATTAAAAAAGTCTCTATTGCAACGAAAGAAAAAACAAAAAAAGAAGAAAAAGTCACGAATTTAAGTAAGATCTTAGAGCAAACTTCAGTGAAAAGAAAACACAGCTTGCAAGTAGTCGGTAATTATTTGCATTACCCGTAACATAGTTTTCACATATTCAGAGAACACCGCCCAGTAGAGCTGATCGCCACCGAAGGTCCGCCGCATGAAGAACGCCCCCGACATTCGCAGCAGCTCACCAACCATCTTCATTCCTAGGAAGTCTACGAAAGAAACAACGGTTAATGTTGATTTGCAGACCTTGAAGCTTTCTATGAATATCTCAACTCAGATTCTATTAAGATAGATTTCATGTATGTAAGACACCCCTAATCTTAAGAAGAAGCATCTAATGGAATTAAGGAAAGAAGGGACTCTGTCGGCAGGTGCTGGCTGGGAGGTTACCTTGTGCACCCCACTCCCCATGCACCTCTGCATTTACAACCAGACCAACTAGAGGTGGGGCAGCAGCAGGCAATGGGACAGCCTCAACTATGCCATCATGCCAACTTCCCTAGTCAGCAGTGCCGCTGACCTCAGTGACAGATCAACATATATCCTCCCTGCTCTGCACAGTCAGGCCAAACTAGCTCTCACCTTTCCTTTTTAACCATCAGGTGAAAATACCACTCTTCTTTTAGTGGCACAGATTAGAAAAGAAAAGCAAGTCCAGAATGAGAGAAAGAGTTCTACCATCTGTTTTAAAACAGTTCTTTCCATTTTCCCCTAATTTTCAAATAACTTCCTCACGCGTCTATATAGATGGAAATGCTTTCAAAGTGCTTAAGGTCCCGGCAGTTTCTACTTTACTGTTTACTGTGTCCATTAGCAAAGGTGCAGGCTTCAACCCCAGCTTTCCTGTCTAGCTTATAAAGGAGGTGATAAACAACTTATTTGCCTTAGCAATCCTACTTTTTTGGAATCAATCCTACAGAAATAAAAGCACTAATATGAAAATATATTGAAAGCTTGTTTGTAACAGCAAAACCACCACATTATGATATACACTCCTGAATATCATATAGCAGTAAAAATGTTAGACATGAAGTTGGAACCTTACCAAAAAAAAATCACACCACATACAAAGATTAACTCAAAATGGATCAAGGACCTAAATATAAGACCCAAGACAATAAAACTCTTAGAAGAAAATATAGGGGAAAAACTTCATGACACTGGATTTGGCAATAATTTCTTGGATATGACACCGAAAGCACAGAAGATAAAAGAAACAACAGATAAACTGGACTACAGCTGTCCCTGGGGTTGGGGGGAGTCTGTGGGGCATTAGTTCCAGGACTCTCCATGGACCAAAACACCTGGATGTTCGAGTCCTTTATATAAGAGGGCAGAGTATTTGTATATCACCTAGCACATCCTCATACACTTTAAATCATCTCCAGATTACTTATAATTCCTAATACAATTGCTATGTAAACAGTTGTAAATACAATGTAACTGCTATGTAAATAGTTTCCTGTGAATGGCAAATTCAAGTATTGCTTTTTGGAACTTTCTGGAGTTTTTTTTCCTGAATATTTTTGATCAATGGTTGCTTGAATCCATGCGGAACCCGTGGATACAGAGGGCCTACTGTATACCAAAATTAAAAACTTCTGCTCATCAAATGATACAATCAACAGAGTGAAGTGGGAGACAATATTTACAAATCACATATCTGATAAGGGGTTAATATCCAGAACATATAAAGAACTCCTTCAATTCAACAACAAAGAAAACAAACAACCAAAAGGACTTGAATACTCCTCTGAAGGAGATATAGAATTGGCCAACAAGCACATGAAAAGATGCTTAACATCACTAATCACCAGGGAAATGCAAATCAAGCGTACGATGAGCTGCCACTTCACACCCATTAGGGTGGCTATTATTAAAAACAGAAAAACAAAAAACCTAAAAAAAACAGAAAATAACAAGTGTTGGAGAGGATGTGGAGAAACTGAACCCTTGTGCCCTGCTGGTGGGAGTGTGACATGGTGCAGTGACTGCGTGTGGAAAACAGTATGGCAGTTCCTCAAAAAATTAAAAATAAAATTACCATCTAACCCAGCAATTCTACTTCTGGGTGTATACCTGGAAGAACTGAAAGCAGAGACTCAAACAGGTATTTGTTCACCTATGCTCACTGCAGCACTAATCACAAGAGCCAAAAAGTGGAAGCAACCCAGGTGTCCAGGGATGGATCAACGCATCAACAAAATACGGTATATACACACAGTGGAATATTAGTCAGCCTTAAAAAAGGGAAAATTCCGACAGACACTACAATATGGATGAACCCTGAGGACGTTACGCTGAGTGAAATAAGCCAGCAACAGAAGGACAAATCCTGTTTGACTCCATTTACAGAGGTATCTGGAGCCGTCAGACTCACAGAAATAGAAAGGAGAGTGCTGGGTGCCAGGGGCTGGAGGGAGAACAGAATGAGGAGTTAAGTGTTTAATGGGGACAGAATTTCAGTTTTGCAAGGTGAAAAGACTTCTGTGGATGGATGACAGTACAACAATGTGAACTTAATTCTACTGAATGTGCACTAAAAACTGCTGAAGATGGTAAATTTCATGTTTTGTGCATTTTACCACAATTGAAAAACACATTATAAGAATTTAGATCTATTTATTGACCTACAGAGATAGCCACTGATATATTACCAAATAAAAATAACAACAGCAGGTAATACATCCAGGTCGTATAATCTCATTTTTCAACCTGAACCAAAAACCCTATGTGCATATATGCTTGCTGATGTCTGGGTAGGCACAGTAAAGCACCGTGCAGAGGACAGAATCCAACCTATTAAACACTGGGACTTGCAGAAAGAAGGGAGAGGGACTTCCCTGGTGGCACAGTGGTTGGGAATCCACCTGCCAATGCAGGGGACACGGGTTGGAGCCCTTGTCTGGGAAGATCCCACGTGCCGCGGAGCAGCTAAGCCCGTGCGCCACAACTACTGAGCCTGCCTGCCACAACTACTGAAGCTCGCGTGCCTACAGCCTGTGCCCTGCAACAAGAGAAGCCACCGCCATGAGAAGCCTGCGCACTGCAACAAAGAGCAGCCCCCACTCACCCCAACTAGAGAAAGCCCGCGCACAGCAACCAAGACCCAACACAGCCAAAAATAAATAAATAAATAAATAAATAAAAGAAAGAAAGAAGGGAGAAGCTATTCTCATCATTTTCTTCAAATAACCTCGGCACTGTTAAAATCATTCCCGTGAATGCCTTAATTTTTATAATCAAAAAAAGGGAGAAAACCAATGCATACCCATTCCTGCTGCTATGACCGGCACAGGTAAGTCGTAGTTGTATAAGAGAAAAGACAGCATCAGAAAGTCAATGTAACTTCGATGACTGGGCAACAGAACAACAGGATGCTCCTGGATGGCTCGCTGTAGCTTTAAAACAAATGTTACACTTTGAATAATTTCAGCTTTCGTATTATTAAAATCGTGTCTTAAATCAGAAAACGGAAGAATGTGCGTATGCATGGAGGGAATGCGAGTAATGCTTTTCTGTCTCCCGACCACGTGCACAGAACTTATTTCAGAGTTCTAGTTAAACAATCTCCCATAACGCAAGGACAGCAAAAATAAATTTTACGGATCATAATAATAATGGTGATGATCACTAACACGCATTAGTTGAGAAGCAATATTAAGCATTTTACATGCATTGTTTAATACCACGTATTTGTACATAAGGCCTAAGCCTTAACTTCCTCATTTGTGACATAGTCATGCCTCTAATACACGGTGGAGCTAGGACTGGATCTGTCGGTCTGAATTAAAAAGTCAACTGTCAGCCACTGCGCTAGACTGACTGGTAGTTTGTAGGAAGAGAAAACAAAACTTCTCTCAGGGAGATTAAAAAAAAATTACAAATTGTTAGGACCAAGGAAAGGAATGGTATTTCTCTATTTATGCACTAGGTTCACTGTCAGGGAGAGTGGGCGCCTTGTAGCAGGGAGGGATGCATCCGAGCTTCCCGATCCATTCCTCGGGCTGTCAGTTTCAAAAATACCCACTGTGTCAACGTGTGTCTGTTTTCCTGAAATCTAAATACATAACCTACCGACAAACAAGACATAGCCAGCAACATCCCCCGTTCCCAACACTGTATCAAACGTTCTCCGACAGAGATGCAGACATAAGTCAGCAATCTAGAAATCAGTCACAGCAGGAAGAAATACTTGGAAGCAAAGTAAATGACTGAATAAAAACAAAGCATTAAAAGGTATGAGGAGGAAGGCCGGTGAAGGTAAGAGCTTCCTAGTAAGAGAAAAAAGATATTAAAAACAAATGAATAAAAATAATCTTCATAGGGAAAGCTCTTACTTTCAGAAAAAAGTAAACAATTAAATGACAGGAGTGACAGAATTAGAAAAATCATTTGGCAATCATAAGAGTAATAACTGATTCAAGCAAAAAACATCAGTAGCTGTAAAAACACGTGGAGGAAAGTATGATGAAAAACAGGGTACTGAAGCATCCTTCAAGTCTCTTGTCCCAAGATACTTATTAATTACAGGGGCACAAAGAGTAACTCTACAGGGGCGAAGAGCCTGGCGAAGAGCACGGCAGCCAAGTGACGAACGTGACCATCACCAGGAACAGGCAAACGGAGGCCACGTGCTTCTGGGCTGATACACTGACAAGGACACAACCTGAGCCTAATCGAGAAAACATCTCAAACCCAAATCAAGGGACACTAGAATATAACTGGCCTGATTTCTTCAAAAGTAATATCATGAAACACAAACAAGGCCTAAGTAATTGTTCTAGATTAAAAGAGTCTAAAGAGGTATGGGAGCTGACTGAAACACACGATGCAGGACTTTCTTTTGCCGATACAGGACACAGCTGGGACAGCTGGTGAAACATGAATAACATCTGTATTACCAGCACTGTGTCAATGTTAATTTGCTTATTTTGATAATTACACCATAAGAGAATGTCCTTGTTTATAGGGAAAACACACCAGAAAGGTGTGTGAGGAAAGGAAAGAGAACATGCTGTAGGGGAGTCTTGGTGAAGAATATATAGAACTTCTTTGTACGACTTCTGTAACTCTATGAACATCTGACATTAGGTTAGTCTGTAAAGTCTGTAACTAAGTGACTAAGTTAGTTTGTCTGAAGCCTGCAGATCTGAAGGTAAAAGGAAAAAACACCCTTTTTTCCTTCAGAGAGGCGGAGTCTTTTCTGCTCAGGCTGGATGCCACCTGCTAACCAGGGCCCGCTCCTCTAGTGCAAAGCGGGATGCCTTTGAGTTGAATAAATTGTGAGGGATTGAAGAAGAGATTGCTTTTCTACAAGCAATACTCACTTTCTGAATACCTTCTTCATTTACACACACTTTCGAGAAAATTTGTTTAAATATTTTGCTCAGGGCAAAGGCACAGAACCGAATGGCTCCCAGACGCAGTTTGTGGTTCATTTCATCCAGGATGCCACAGGCTTCCTCTCGCAGGACCTCGGCAGATTGAAGGGACTCCCTGGAAAGCTACAAGAAAAGGGAAAGCAGGGATAAATTTCTGGAAAAAAAAAAAGTCAAAATTCTTTTTGCTCAAATCAGTAGGACCAGTTCCAAATGGACCAATGTTATTATATAACTCAAAATGGTATGTTCTCTTCTTAATTTAAATTGATATAGTTTAAGCTTACATCCAAATTCTCTAAAATAAGTTGTTGCTCAAGATCTAGTGTCTGAGAGCATACACTTAGTAGTTACTTTCAGTACATTGTTGCAGCTGTTTTTTTTTTTTAATTTATTTATTTGACTGATTGATTTTTGGCTGCGTTGGGTCTTCGTTGCTGTGCACGGGCTTTCTCTAGTTGTGGCGAGCGGGGGCTGCTCGTTCTTGCGGTGCACGGGCTTCTCATTGCGGTGGCTTCTCTTGTTGCGGAGCATGGGCTCTAGGCACGCAGGCTCAGTAGTTGTGGCTCGCGGGGTCCACAGTGCAGGCTCAGTAGTTGTGGCGCACAGGCTTAGTTGCTCTGCAGCATGTGAGATCTTCTCTGAGCAGGGATCAAACCTGTGTCCCCTGCATTGGCAGGCAGATTCTTCACCACTGCACCACCAGGGAAGTCGCACAGCCTATACATCTGAGGAATCAGGATCAGAAGGGAAAGAGAGAACTGGAGCATTAAAAAGAAAGAATACATTGCCAGGAGAGGACCCTCCTCGAGACAGAAAATGCTCATGCCAGTTGGAGCCAGTTGAGAAGGCTGCGGAGTGGGAAAGCCAAGACCCCTGGGGACAGGAAGGACTTGGACAGGTGAAGAACACAGGCGAAAAGGCCGGTTTGTTCAGAAGGCACTGGAGGAAAGCAGAGAAGAAGACAATGGCCTGGCCTCTTATTCTGTGCACCTGGGCTTCTCATTTGCCCGACTGATGTGCTGTCCCTATAGACCCCTCTCCCTGGAAACCTGAGAGAAGCAGCGGTCTTACAACTCCTTGTCCCCAGTGATGTCCCTCTTCAGTCTCTTCTCCATGTCACAAGCCTGAGCAGTCTCTTAAACGCAGAAGTCATCACATCCTTCCTTGGCTAAAGCCCCTTCAATGGCTGCTACTGCACTCTGCGAGATAAAGGCAGCCTCAGCTGGAGAAGTGGCGGCAGGGATGGACAGAGGTAGACCAGCGCTATTTTAGGAGGGTACATCATTTTCAGCAGAGCACGTCAGTAGCTCTTAGTGCCTGGGAGCGTGTGAGAGGAAAGTAAGAAGCTGAAGACGGCATCCAGATTTTTGGTTTGAGCAACTAGCATATGTTGGGGGGGGCATTCTTGGAGACAGGACAATCTGGGTGGGAGGGGGGAATACACACAGTACAGGGGTGCGGTGGATCCAAGACTTTGATGTAGACATCTTGAATGCTTTCGGAGTGCTTCTGGAATTTCCAAGTGGATACCCAATAAACTGTAAAAATATATGTATGAAACTCAAAAGAGATCTGGGCTGAAGCAATAGATACTAATTATCTATATTACTTATGGTAATATATTATTTTTATATAGTAATATTATAATACGGAGATATTAGCATAAGGAAGGTACTTAAAATTCTGGCAATAAATAAAACTCCCAGTGAGTGGGTAGGTAAGAAGGGGCTAGAACAAAATCTTGAGGAACTGCAGCATTTAAAGAGACAGAAAAGGAAGAGAAGCCCATGAAGACAACTAGGAAATAATCAAAAAGATGTGGTGGGTAAGTGGGAGAGTGTGGTGTCCTGGAAAGGAGAGCGCGTGTACCAAAAGCTATCCAGGATTTGAATGAGGTTGATTTCTGCCACGAGGAAGAAGGAGGTCATTCACCATCTTGGGAAGAGCTCCTACAGGGGCTTGGAAATCAGATTCCAGTGAGCTGAGCGGTACATGAAGGGTGAGAAAGTAGGGCAACAAGCATAGAAAACACAGCCAACTTCTTCAAAGAGCAGAGCAGAAGTGGGAAAGGAAGAGATGCGTAGTAAGTAGAGAAGGAATGTGGTCAAAGCAAGTCTAATTAAGTAGGAAGAGAAGTGAGCATGTTAAATGCTGATGGTAAAGAGCTGATAACAGGAAGAAGTTGAGACAACTGAGGGGACAGACGACAGGCAAAGTTCCCGAGGAGGAGGGGGGAGGTGGAATTCGGAGCAAAGGAGTAGGGTAGGGATTAAACTCGAACAGAAGGGGATCCCTGTTCCATTCTAGTAGGAGGGAAGAAGAAAATCACGGGTGTTAGAAGCAGGTAAATTAGGAGCCTGATCTCAGAGAGCTGAAACAGCTCTCACTTATATAATGGCTTAAATTTTCTTTGTGAAGTAGGAAGAAAAGTCATCTGTTCAGAGTAAGTGGAGAAGGTAGGGTTGGAGGTTCAAGGAGAATGGGGCAACTGAAACTGCCATTTTGGAGAAAGGGAGAGAGTTTCCTAGGGAAACAATCAATGACTGGGTAACAAAGAGGGCCCAAGTGTGCTGCGTAATCAAGCATTTATAATAATTCCAATCTACCTTGATTATATGATTTTTCTCAGCAGTACGTTCAAGTCTGAAAAACACTGGCTTAAATCAGTCACACTTAACCTGGCTGTGCATTAGAATTACATGGGGAAACTTAAAAAAAAAAGAAGAAGAAGAAAAGAGAAATGCCTGGGTCCTAACCTAGACCAATTACACCAGAATCTCTGGGGATAGGACCAAAGTATTTTTTTTCCATTCATTAATTCAAGAAATATTTATTGAATATGTACTATGTGCTAGGCACCAGAAATACAGCAATTTAAAAAAGAGAGAGAACTTGACTTCACTTATTAAATAAGTTCAGTCAGACAAGATTAATAGATTCCCCAAGATAGATCACAACACTACGATTAAGAGCATAGGTCATATGTCCGAATCAGAATAAAAGAGACAGCAAATAATAAAGATAACACATAATTTTCCTGGGAGCTCCCCGGTGGTCCAGTGGCTAGGGCTCCGCACTGTCAGTGTCTGGGCCCGGGTTCCGTCCCTGGTCCAGCGGCTAGGACACCACGCTGTCGGTGTCTGGGCCCGGGTTCCATCCCTGTTCCAGTGGCTAGGATACCGTGCTGTCACTGGCCGGGGCCCGGGTTCCATCCCTGGTCCAGTGGCTAGGACACCGCGCTGTCAGTGTCTGGGCCTGGGTTCCATCCCTGTCCAGTGGCTAGGACACCACGCTGTCACTGTCTGGGCCTGGGTTCCATCCCTGGTCAGGGAACTAATATCCCGCAAGCCGTGCGACGCAGCCCCCAACCCCAGTGCCGCTGCAAAATGAAGAATCTTCCCAAGGCCACAAACCTGACTAACCTCCAGTGAAAAGTCAAAGAAGCAGGATCTCTCTGTGAACCTCAAGGCACAGGAGCACGACATGATAGAAGAGCCCGCCGTCGGGGAGCTCCGGTCATACCTGCCAAGGACCTCTATCTGGATGTCCTCAAATGACGTGTGCAAAACAGAGCACAGCTTCTCTCCTAAGCCCTCTTCTAAGTCCCCATCTCAGTGAATGGCTCTATCAGCCTTGATTCTTCCTTTCCTTCACTTCATTCACCCAACTGGTCATTTCTTAAATCTGACCGTTTCTCTGTTTCTATAAGCACTTACCAGTCCAGGCAGCTACGAGCCTACAAAGGGATTGCTGCAGGAGTGCCACACAGCCTTCCCGCCTCCTTCAGCACAACGGTGTTTCTAAAACATAAACTGATCACGTCACACCGCGACCTGAACCCCTTCCAGGGCTTTGCACTGTGTGTAGGATAAATCCAATTCCTTCAGACGGTTCACAAAGCCCTTCGCGACGTGGCCTGCTCTCCTCTCCAGCCCAGTTCCTGTCATCACCCTCCTCTGCTCTCTTCAGTCTTGGTTCCACTGAACACCTCTCAATACCACGAACACACATGCGCTCTTCGCCTTAAAATAAGCTGGTGGTTCCCAAATCTCACCACACTTTGGAATTGACTGGGCTTTTAAAAAACTTCGGATGCTTGGTTTCTCACTCCTGACATTATGATTTAATTGGTATGAGGGTGAGACGTAGGCACAGGGATTTTTAAAAGCTCCCAGAATAATTTTTTTTTTAAACGTTCTTTTTTTAAAAAAATTTATTTATTTTATTTTTTTATTTTTGGCTGTGTTGGGTCTTCATTGCTGTGTGCGGGCTTTCTCTAGTTGCGGTGAGTGGGGGCTACCCTTCGCTGCGGTGCACGGGCGTCTCATTGCGGTGGCTTCTCTTGTTGTGGAGCACGGGCTCTAGGTGCGCGGGCTTCAGTAGTTGTGGCACGCGGGCTCAGTAGTTGTGGCTCGCAGGCTCACTAGCTGTAGTGCACCGGCCCAGCTGCTTCGTGGCATGTGGGATCTTCCCAGACCAGGGCTCAAACCCGTGTCCCCTGCATTGGCAGGCGGATTCTTAACCACTGTGCCACCAGGGAAGCCCCTCCCCGAATAATTTTAATGTGCCACGAGGTTTGAAAACCACAGGGAAAAAGTTATTTGCCCTGCTAGGAACACTCTTCTTCACCCACTTCACCTGGAAAACCCCCAAACATCTTTCAGGCCTCATTTATAAAATCACTTCTCTAACTCCCTACACAAAATTAGTTGCTCTTATAACTAATTAATGCCCCTGTACACTGGCCTCCCATTAGCATGTCTTGTATCATATTTCACTGTAATTGCCGGCACAACTGTCATCATTCCCTATTAGACTATACACTTATGAGGTCAAGAACGCTGCTCAACTAGCTATTAGGCAGCATGTCTAGCAAAGGGGCTAAGATGCATTATGGGTACAATAAACATTTGATGAATGTGCTGAATACAGCAAAATCTAAAAAGATACATTAAAAATAGCAAAATAAATTCATAGACTCAAGAAGAGAACTTGCTGACAATGAACAAATCTGGCTATGGCTGAAGAGGGAATCACTTACCTGTTTAATGACATAATGAATCTCTTCAGAATTGAGAACACTACATTTAATCTCACTTGGCTTGCAAGGAGTAATTCCCTTGTAGACAAGAGGTGTGTAGCATTTCATGGCAAATTTCAGGTCACTGACATGCCTCCTCTCCTCCAAAACATCTTCAAACTGATCCCACTTTTTGAGTTCCTTCTGTGGATGAGGCAAATGAAAGAAAGTAATGCACATGCTGTAAAACTACCTTGGTAAGGTTTCATCTTAGCCAAAATTTTTATTTTATGACATAGAACAAGAGCAGAGTGTTCTGATGTTAGGTTTTCACATAGTAAGAAAAAGAAATGTAGCTATTGGATTTGCCCGGTGGTTGAGAATCTGCCTGCCAATGCAGGGGACACCGGTTCGATCCCTGGTCCGGGAAGATCCCACATGCCACGGAGCAACTAAGCCCGCGCGCCACAACTACTGAGGCTGCGCTCTAGAGTCCGTGCTCCGCAACAAGAGAAGCCCGCGCACCGCAACGAAGAGGAGCCTGCCACTCGCCACAACTAGAGAAAGCCCGTGCGCAGCAACGAAGACCCAACGCAGCCAAAAATAAAAATTAAAAAAAAAAAGAATAAAATTACCAAAAGAAAAAGAAATGTAGCTATTATTAGGATCAATGAATTGATGTTGAATTATAATATTTTATTATCATATTTCTGATTGCTATCTTTATAAAGCCACTGCCCCTTTATGAAAGTTAACAAACATAGCAAAGGTGGGACATTAGGCTCTAGAGTAATCTGATCAACTTTACAGGTTTCGTCAATCACACCAATAAACTTGTTCTGTCTGCCTCTCTCACTTAGTTTTAAAAAATAAAGAGTACATCAGAATCAAGATTATGTCAAATCAAATAAAACTACATGGGTGCAAACTCAAGACCAAAGTGCTCCCATATAAGCTACTATGGTGCAGTCTGTATTTTGCTGTGTTACTTTCTTTTCTCCTTTCAACCGACTGAAATTCAGCTTCTATCCAACCAGCCCCTGAAACTGCTCGTTATTAGGCTACCAACAACTTCTGAATTCTTAATTCTTAAAAGTTTGTTTTCCTGATGATAAAAGTAATAGTAGCAATAATAAGTACAGCTAACATGCGTCGTTGCTTCCTAAGCGTCAGGCACTGTCCTAAGAACTTTACCTATACGCAGGGGCAATCCTCACAACAAACCTGTGAGGGAGTTATCATCACTACCGCGTTTCACAGTGGGGAGACCAGGGCACAGAGGAGTGAAATAACTCAGCCAAGGTCCCACAGCTCTCAGGGGACAGAGACATGATTCAAGCTGGAGCCTTATCGCTTCACAGACTCTGTTCCTAACCACTACCCTATACTACTCAGCATGCTAATTATGGAAGATTTGGAAACGTGGAAACATACAAGCAAAGATAAACTGCCCACAGTGTTACACCCTGGGAATAAGTACTCAACACTTACTAGTTCCCTTTTTTCCATTCATAGATATAAAAATACATATTTTTAAATTTAAAACATGGACCCTAGGAAATATAGTTTATCTTGCCTTATCAACTGTATTCTGAAAACTTCCCTATATTAAATATTGTTTTAAAATATTTTAGTGGCTGCACCGTCACCTTTGTATTCCCTAATTGCTTAATGTAATGTTTTAATTACCAAAGTGATACATGTTCATTACAAAAATTGAGGAGATACAGAAAAGCACAAAGAAGAAAATTAAAATCAACTGTCTCCCAATGAGCCAGAGACCATTTCAGTGAATGCTTTTTTCTGTGCCTGTGAAAAGTCCCTCCCTCACCACACGTACATTTTGATTTGTCTCCTGATTTTCTTTTTACTTAATGTTATAAACACTCCTCCATGTCATTTAAGTTTCTCCCACAATATTACTTTTAATGTTGGATGTTTGGACTCTTTTTTTCATTCATTGCTACTATAAAAAGCGTAACAGACATTAATATTTCTTTCAAATCTAATCATTAGACCCTGGCCTCTTTCAAGTCTTCGTTCCTCCTAGACCTCCGCACCGTGGGACACCATTCTCAAGCACTCCCTCCTTTCATTACCTACAACTATTCTGAAATGTTCCTACTGTGGTTTTTAATTCGTGACCCTGTCACAGCAAAAAACCCACCTCGTTTCTCTAATCCAGAGATTCTCAACCTGGGGGAAATTTTCCTCCCCCAATTACAAATATGTCTTCTTTCCTCCCGCTTCCTTTAGTATATGTTAACATCTCCATCACAGTGCTGAGTACTCTCACCTACTCAACTGGTTTCAAATATTTATGCTTCTGAATCCCTTGCCCTGTCCTCCTCTCGCATCCAGCTTATCCAAAACTGAACTCATCTCTCCTCTGCACAATCCTACAAGCTGATTACTTTCCTGAAATCTCAGTCAATAACCCCACACCATCTACATCCCTGTGCTTACATCATTCTAGACCTTTCCTCCCTCACCCCTTACGTGCAATCCGTTCCATCCTGCTAACACGGCCTTTAAGGATCCATCGTGTCTACTCCTTGTTCACATGTCCAGCCTGTGCTCTTTATCACGACAGCCTCCTCACTGGTCTCCCTGCCTATGTTTTGTCCCTTTGAATCAGTCTTCCATGCCACCATGTGCCCTTTTAAAAACACAATTCTGGCTTAAAATATTTACATGACACCCCTCACCTCCTTCAGAACAAGATCTAAGCCACTCTGGCGTCATATGAGAACCTCTATGATCTGGCTTTTCCTTCCCACCACACTCATGGTCCACTCAACAGTGAGTGATTTGACTTCCCCAACACAGTCCCTCGTTGATATGCCTTTGGGCCTTTGCACGTGTCCATCTATGCCTGGAATGCCCTTCTGTTCCTGTCACCCTTGCCTTGGCATCACTCTGCTGGGACAGCTCTCCTTGAGTTCCCCTGATGGAATTACTCTCCCTTCCTCATCAGGACTTCGTTACCTTCTACATACGTCTATTGTGGTATGTGTCCCGTAACATGTAATCGTTTGCATGTCTGTCTCCCTACTAAAATGCAATTACCTTGAGGGCAGGACGGTTTGTGTCCTCTTTGTATTTCCATCATCTAGTTGTGTTTGCAATATAGCACAATTGAGCAATAACTGACCGATTAAATGTTAAGGTAATAAAAAAACCCAGAAAAAACTGAGACCACCATTAGGGCACAACGAGAATACAGATAGAAGCAAAGAACATTTATAGGGAGCGTAAGTATAAAAGGGTAGCATGTAAAACGTGTGAAATACGTGAACGTGAACATTTTTATGCCTACATATATAAGTATAGAGAATATATGAGGGGAAAATATTCGAGCTTGGAATTCTGGTGTAAAACTGCAGTCGCTATAACATATCGCATCCTCCTGCTTATAAGGCTGAAGAACCTCAAATTTCACAGTTCTCATTAATGAAGTAATAGCGTAAGTTACACAGGCTCAGACTTGGTAGAATGCCACAAATTACCATTATAAATGATATAATTTTAGGGACAAAAAAGATCTCAGAGACTTCTCATTTAGCCGTCCTGGGTGTGGGAACAGAAAAGGATCAGAATCAGCTGGGGAGGTGTCTGTGGTGTGGAGCGGGTGCGGGGGGAGAGAAAGAGAGAGCAGAAGGGGAGGAAAGAGGAAAGGGGGAGAGGGGAGGGAGGGCGTCCTCAGAACAAGAACCTGCAAGGCAGAGCAGCACGTATGTATCCTTTGAAAACCTTGCCAGCTGTGATCATCTGCAATCCTTCCACGGTTCTGTTAACTGCACGATCAAGCCCACACTTCTCAACACACGAGCCAGCTATACAAAGACCTAGTTGCCTCAACAAGCTATGACATCTCATGGCTCCCGCAGCTTTGTTCAAGTCACCTCTAAGAATGGCATTCCTATCAAACACCGGAGCATCTGTTACATGCGTGCTATTGTGGTATGTGTTGGGGATATGCCTCGTCTAACCAAGACAGATACAGCCTCTTTTGTCCGTAACCCTGTGCATGGTGGTACCAGTTGTTGAGACAGGGCACTTACAAATGGCCGTTCGCCACCGTTCACCTGGAAAACCCTCGGCCATCAACCACTGCTTCTGTACACCTCCTCTGTGTACCATGTCCAGATTCTCCCTTTAACGCAGGACCAAAACGGTCATCTTCTCCGCTAAGTCTTCAGGGAATCCTCATTACATTTTCATCTAGAATACTTCAATAAACTTGTCTTTGGTGTCTCCCCTACAAGATTGTGAGCTTCCTGTCATGTATCTTATACATTTTTGTATTCCCAGTCCTTCAATCATTGTTTGTGGAATGAAAAAATAAATTACTAAATGAAGCCACTTCTTGAGCCCTGTTGATGACAGCTCTCCAATATTCACAGTCTAAAGCTCAAACTTCTTCCAATCTGGTCTAACTCAATGTCTAATTCAGTGGTTTTTAACCCAGGCTTCACGTTAAAATAACTTGGGGAACTTAAAATATTGATGCCCAGGCCCCCCTAAAGATTCTTGATTAATTTGGTCTGGGAGTGGTACCTGGGTTATCAAAAGTATTTTTGAAAGTACTCTAAGTGATTCCTACATGCAGCCAGGGTTGAGCGTTACTGCTCATTAACTGGCATTCCCTACGCCATGCTGGAGAAGTATTTACCATCATAAAATAAATACTCACCCAGGAGCACGATACAATGAGGAGGCCAAGTGAGAAGAATGGCGTGAAGGATTTTCCCCCTGTCTTACTTTGCAGAGTGGGCCTCTCCTTATTGCTAGTTAAACAGGCCTCTCCTTGTACCTCCCTTTCAACTGCTCTGGTGGATCCATTCATTCAACAGTTACTGACAGCCCCAAACGTACCAGGCACTGTTCTACAGGCTAAGAACACAGCATGAACAAGGTGGACAAGGAACCCTGAGGGAGCTGAAGGAAAGACGGACAACAAATAAACAAGGTAAGTTCACTTAGGGATGCCACCAGTAGCATGCCGGTAATGTGCAACTACGGGAGAGCCCTGATTTATAGCATCTGCCAGTTTCTGGGGTATACACGCTCCCACCGTGGCAGATTTCAAGCTACCAATACGACCTCACTGAATGTGGAGCTGGGAGGAGATGCAAGGAGCCACCGTTCTCTAGGATTTCCACCTTACAGCGTGACAGATGGAAATAACTTCAAGAGCATGGGTAACAGGAAAATTTAGTAAAATAATTAGGAAGTGCTGAGTTCTGAGTATTCTTTTTTATTTTTTTGCGGTATGCAGGCCTCTCACTGTTGTGGCCTCTCCCGTTGCGGAGCACAGGCTCCGGACGCGCAGGCTCAGCGGCCATGGCTCACGGGCCCAGCCGCTCCGCGGCACGTGGGATCCTCCCGGACCGGGGCACGAACCCGCGTCCCCGACATCGGCAGGCGGACTCTCAACCACTGCGCCACCAGGGAAGCCCCTCCTCTTCCTCTTTATCAGCGAAAGGCATCCGCCCAGTTGCCAGATCGCAGAGACGGGAGTCAACTTCAGACTGCGGCCTCTTCCTTAGCTACCACATTCAACTGTCCTGAATACCACACAAACTCACCCGTCTCCCTCCTCCCCAGACTCACGGCCACTGCCTCACTGCAGGCTTTCGTCACCTCCCTGGATTACTGCAACAGCGTCCTAACTGACCTCCACGCTTCAGATTCCTCCGGTATCAGATTCCTTTCTCCAACGAATTCCCTTTCTACAGCCTCTGCTTAAGTATCAATAATAGAGGTTACCCACATAATCATGCCAGAAACCTAGTAGTCTTCTTACACTTTCAAAAATACAAATCTGATCATCCTTAAATGGTGTCCCAGAGAATGAAGTGTTTATCCTGAAGGACGTTTAAACATATAAAATTGCTTTAGGAAATATCCTCTGCCTACTTCCTTAGTTTCGTTTCTCACGTCCCCTTTATTCTACGCTTCCCTATCTTGGTTCCCCCACACATGCCAAGGAGTGGTCTTCTTACACTGATGCCTACGACAGTCTTCCTCTCCCTCACCTCCCATTCATACCTCAAAATCTCAACTCAGGTGTCACATTCTCTGAGAAGCCTTCTCCAAGTCCCCAGGCAGGTCAGGCGCTCCTTCTCAGCCCTCCCACAATATACTGTGCACGCTTCAATCACTGGGCTTATCTCACTTAGCTGCGATGACTCCTTTATTCTCATGACATCCTTTGAGGTCCTTAAAGGCAAGGGCTGGATCTTTAACCTCCATATCTTACACACTGAGAATACTGACTACTGAACACTGTAAGTACCTGCAATGAGCAGTATCTTAAATATCTCCAAGACTAGTTAGAGCATTGCACAAAAAGAGTGTGGCCGAGGAATGAAATAAGGACAGTCTGAAACAGTAAGAAAAAGTTCAGGTTAACATGAAAGTTAAAAGACTGCCATCACAAGAGGAGTGAGGGCGGCTGTCCAGCTTCAGAAGCAGTACCGGCTTACATGCAATTAACTGCTTTAGTTTTTCACGTGAAAAAGGTGACCAAAGTCTTATCATTGGTGAATGGGGCAATAAAAAACCAACTCTTTCCTTTAATACACACGTGGAAAATTGCTGTAATTCACAAACCACTTGAGGGCTGAAAAAAACTACCCACGGGAAGTCAGAGCTACACAGCAACCCTCTCTCCCTACGTTTTGAGGTTGAACTATTTCACCACTGCACTGTGCGGTTAAGTCAACGAAGAGAGAGGTCCAAGTGATAAACCTTGGGAAAGTGGGCAATTAGCAGCCATCATAAGCCCAGAGCTCTTGACAGCAAGGGAACAGAAGTTTCCCCATGCTCCACTGGTCTCCCAATTTGAAGGTAGCCATAGGTATATACATTCTTTTCTGAAACTGAGCTTTTTGTTTATCTTGCTCTTGTGTTTTCCCTGTTATGACCCTCCTACATAAATTAACATTATATTTAAGCCAGAACACTGGTAACATGACTTTAAAATGCATTCTTTTATTTCCTCCTAAGGTGGATAAAACTTAATTTGGTTTTAAAAAAAAAAAGTCAATTGCCCCAGGGTTGTGAAATACTGAGAGCTACAAAGCTTCCACCTCGTAATTTCTTCATGACAATTCTGAGTGACCAACATTCCGTCGGCAAAAAAGACCGGTTAAAATCATAAGAGGCGGTTGGGGGGTGAACTGGAGAGAGGCCGGGGGGCATTAGCTCTCTTCCAAAATGACTTGTGGAAAAAGTACAATGATGGGCAGAGGGCAGAAACACAATACAAATTGCCAGAACTCCAAATCTTCTTAGATGAAAAACGTAAAGCCTTAGAAACTCCATGCCCACAGACAAGCCAAATACTTTTTTTCTCGGGAATATCACAGCTGCAGAAGAGCGGGGTGGGGAGCCACGGGCTACCTCAAGCTGAGTCAGACCGCAGGTTCCTCGGGTTCGACCGAAAGGTAGCCCGACACGCCTCGCAAGAGATGGAGAGACTCCAATTCTCCCCGCCTCGTTCCCGTGTCAGGGGCGTTCTGAAGGCCCAACGCCTGGTGGAGGGGAAGGGAAGGAACGAGCGGGAGGGAACCAGCGGAACCATCACCAGGAGAAACTTCTAAAAGCACACGGACATTCCCACACGCAGCGATACACCGTTGCCCTAGAAACCAAATCAAGCACCTAATCCCTCCTGCGGGGGTGGGGAGGAGACTCGGACCCACTCTTCTGGGCCCTGGGTCGCGGCCCGGAGGAAGCCGGGACCAGGAGAAGGGGGTCCTCTCCCGCGGCCCCGCCCCGGCCTCGCTCCCCCGGGCGCATACCGAGTAGAGGAGCACGACAGCGCCGGGACTGGTGGAGCCGACGGAGAAGCAAGAGCTAGACGAACTGGAAGAATCCATGCTGCGGCCGCTGTCCCGGGCGTGGCCTGCGATTCTTAGCTAAGCGGTGGTTGGGGTGCTGCTGGGGGCGGTTCTTCCGCGCGGGGCGGCCCGACCTCTCCTAGGGCGGCAGCACCCTCCGCGGCCCCTCCGCAGGACCCCGGGCGTCGCCATCTTAACCAGGACGGAAGCCGCGCGGGGACCTGCAGCGCGCGCGTGCGCAGCATATCGGAACCCGGAAGCGGGCGCCGGGCCCCCGGAGTCCCGCGCGCTCTGCGCTGTCCCGCCATGACCGGCCGGGCCTCAGGATGGCGCAGGAGCCAGCGCTAGCCGCCTCCGCGCCTCCCGGTTCTCAGGCCCTTCTGGACGTTCTGCTCCAGAAACTCTACGACTTTGGTGAGTACGGGTCTCCGGAGCCCACGTGGAGAGCGGACTTGAGCAGCCCGGAACTGGGCCGACCTCCGCGGCTAAAGGTTCTTGAACGTCGAGCCCCTCTCAGCTCTTCCGACCCGGTTCTGACAGTGAGTCCCCCACTCGCTTCTGTCGGAGATCACCCTCCCCCGCGACCGGAGTCTGTTGAGCGTTTTTTATGAATTAAAGCTCCTAGCTCGTCCCTCGGTGGGGACCGGCTTGCGTGTCGGAAGCAACAAGGCTTTCAGACTTACCGGGGAGGTGTTCGCAGGACCTCGGGCTCTCGAAATAGCACCCCTTTTCCCCGAATCGCTTTCCTCCGGGAAGCCCCCTTTCCCCACGCACCCCCCAGACCCGCCTGACCCTCGGGCATTGGTACCACCTTGTCATGTGGGGATCTTATCCTTCAGTGTGTCCCCTGCCAAGGACTTCGGGGGGCGGTTTCACAGGAAGCTCTTCATGACCTGTCATCCCTAAGTTGGCTGACTTACGTTCTCCTTCCTTTATCTTGACTGGGGAAGAGGAAGATAAAAGAGCTTGTCGTTAAAGATCGGCACGTCCTGGCACTTCAGTAGGGAGACCGTTACACACACTCTGAAGAATTTGCCCCTGGGAAGGTGACATCCTTTGTTCATGTGCCAAAGATAATCGCGAGGCATTAGTGCCTTTAAAGGCCAAACGTATTTCTTAAATTTGCAGCGTGATGTTGCTATTTCATTTTGGAGCCATTGCTCAAAATTCTAAGCTCATTACACAGTAAAAACAATAGCTAAAATCGGATTGAGAACTTACCATACACTCCATGCTTTACAGGTATATACTCGTTTAATTTTCACAACAATCCTATGAAATAGATGTTGTCATTGATACCATTATTACAAGACAGATCCCATTCTTTTTTTTTTTTTTTTTTTTTTTTTTTTTTTTGCGCTATGCGGGCCTCTCACTGTTTGCGGAGCACAGGCTCCGGACGCGCAGGCTCAGCAGCCATGGCTCACGGGCCAGCCACTCCGCGGCATGTGGGATCTTCCCGGACCGGGGCACGAACCCGTGTCCCCTGCATCGGCAGGCGGACTCTCAACCACTGCGCCACCAGGGAAGCCCCAGATCCCATTCTTGTAGAAACAAGCACTAAAGGTTAAAAAACTTGAAGTTCACCCAGTTAGTAATTTTCAGAACTTGGGTTCCAAGCCCTACACTCTCTGGCTCCAACCCCTGCACTTGTTATCGACTTGAACTGTGGACAGGGCATCTCTGTGCCCTTGGGAATGTCGGAAGACAGAGAAGACTTAGCCTCTGACCTTGAGAAGTCCTAGAGGAAAGGACTGTTCTGCAAAATCCTAAATATAGTTCGTGTTAACACAGCCTGGAAATTATGCTTGGAGCTCTGAAGGCATGGGCTGTATCTACTCATTTGTATATGCCTAATGCCAAAGGTTAGTCGACTCTTAATACATATTTACTGAATAAAAGACTGAGAAAATAGAAGCAAACATAATTAGCTAATGTTTGGAGAGCTCTGTAATAGTCATACTGTCGGTGAGTCGTTAGGCCTAGAGTTCTTGTCAGAACCTTCAGGTGACTGGTCAGAGTTTGAGCAGCTGAAACAAAGGGGAGGTGTGGAGATTTAGTTGAAAATAAAGGCATTCAAATTAAGCCAGTTGTCTTAGGTTCATCTTAATTCATAACCGTGAAAGGAAATAGGAAGACCGTGGTCCCCACCTGTAACCCTAGAAAGTGTTAAAAAGAAACACTGGGGCTTCCCTGGTGGCGCAGTGGTTGAGAGTCCGCCTGCCGACGCAGGGGACACGGGTTTGTGCCCCGGTCTGGGAAGATCCCACATGCCGCGGAGCGGCTGGGCCCGTGAGCCATGGCTGCTGAGCCTGCGCGTCCGGAGCCTGTGCTCCGCAACGGGAGAGGCCACAACAGTGAGAGGCCCGCGTACCACAAAAAAAGAAAAAAGAAACACTGGCTGCAGTGGCAGATGTACTAACATTTTTATTACAAAGTGTGAGCCAACGGGGATTACCAGTTTCTGGGGTATTGCGATGATGACACTTACAGTCAGGACCAAGGTGAGGACTAAAGTAATTGTTCTAGTAAGAGTCAAAGACGTAAATGTAGTTACCTGGGAAAAGATGACTGTGCACTTTGGGTTCTATAAATTGTGCAAATATGACCCTCTTGGAAGAAAAATAGTTTTTGTCTTTGTGTGTATTTCTGCATGTTTATAGCTGTGGCACATGTACACGTGCGTTCGCGTGATTTGGTATTAGTGATGGCTAAAACACAAAATGTTTATTTTTCCTTTTGTGTTTGAACAAACAGGAGAGACGGAAGATGAAGCAGAGCAGAAAAGGATCAGAAAGAAAAGAGAGAAGAAAAGAGATATGGGGACCCCAGGGGCCTTGGTTGCAGAGCCAGATCTCCAACCTGGATCTCTTGTCAGAGGCCAGAGGAAGAGTGCTTCCAGCTTCTTCCAGAAACTCCAGGAAGAGCTGCAGGGTGTTCCCGCCGTGACCCCTAGTGGTTTCCCTTCAGGACCTGTAGTCTCTAGTTCTGCAGTAGCCCCCTCTCCCCTGAGGAACGACAGGGAACCAGTAGAAGTGGTGGAATTTCACAGCAGAAGTAGAAAAAGAAAACAGAAGCCCGATCAAGACGAGAACACAAAGGTAATGAACTGGCGTTTGTGGTGAAAACCCTGATGTTGTCCTGCCACTGTTCTAGGCCCTGGGAACAAGAGGCAAAAACTGCTTTCTCTCAAGGAACTTACATTCTGATGGAAAGCAGTGTGACTTTGCTGAGCAGCAATCTCAGGCTGAATCTGTAAGTCTGACTCAGAATTCAGTCTATGAGAGAGGCGTGGGTGCTTATCCAAACTTTTCACAAGTTTTTGTCCAATTCATTGCAAAAATCCAGACGTCACATATCTGTTGCTTTCCCCACGTCCTGTACACTTTTGTCTGTCATAAAAAGAAAGAGGATTGTCTTAGTTTCCTGGGGCTCCTGTACAGAAATGTATTCTTTCACAGTTCTGGAGGCCAGAAGTCCAAATCATGTTGGCTGGGCCACGCTCCCTCTGCTGGGGGAGGGTCCTTCCTTGCTTCTTCCAGCTTCTCGTGGCTGCAGAGCTCTGGGCTCTTCCTCTGTCTTCACATGGACTTCTTCCTGGTGTCTGAGTCTCAACTCTCCTGCCTTTCTCTTAGAAGGACACCCGTCATTGGATTTAGGGCCACCCTAAATCTAGGATGGATCTTATCGTGAGATCCTTAACTTAATTACACTCCAAAGATGCTTTTTCCAAATAAGGTCACATTTGCAGATTCCTGGGGATTAGTGCATGGACATTTCTTTTTGGAGACCACGATTCAACCCACTACAAAGACAGTTAGGCTTGCGTATTCTTTTTTTTTTTTTTTTTTTTTTTTGTGGTACGCGGGCCTCTCACTGTTGCGGCCTCTCCCGTTGCGGAGCACAGGCTCCGGACGCGCAGGCCCAGCGGCCATGGGTCATGGGCCCAGCCGCTCCGCGGCATGTGGGATCCTCCCGGACCGGGGCACGAACCCGCGTCCCCTGCATCGGCAGGCGGACTCTCAACCACTGCGCCACCAGGGAAGCCCCAGGCTTGCGTATTCTTGATGAACGTGTGAACACGTGCTAGTGACTGGTGTTTACCACATCTTTTCTAGAATTTAGTTAGTACTTTATGTCAAGCTCACCAGCATCTCTTCCTCAAAGATTATTAATGCATTCTGTAACCATATCTACCTTTATTTTAGGATTCTAGGTCAGCTTTCCAATTCTTATAGTATCCAAATACTGGGGCAACGGGAACTGTTACAGGCAGACCAAGAAATGGATTCCTTTGGCCCTTGCGGCCAGAGCCCCCAAGCCGGCCAGCCAGGGAGCTTCCAAAAAGACTGGTATTACCACAGAGTACCACAGTGAGCCAGACGTATATTAGTATTTTCTCTGTGTGCCATGATGTGAAGAAGGTTGGAAAGCACTGTTGTGCAACACAATTATGTGTTTGGAGAATTTAACTGACGTAAAGACCGACACCTTCGTTTCCTCAAAGGTGTCGGTCTTCAGTTTCTTCTTAGACTCACTCGTGTTCATCTTTCTGGAATAGAGAGTTTTCTTTCTAATAGAAAGGACAAAAAAGTTGGCATTGAATGAGTCTGCATCTCCCTATCTCTTAATAATGGAACATGTGTAGCAGGCTGTTATTCTTCTTTATGCTCCAAAGAATCCCTTTTCATTGTAGTTGGCTTTTCTCAGGAACCTCAACTCGTTTTACATTTTGGACTTACTCAACTTGATAAAATTTTTAGCTTCCTTGGTGGTTCTCCCCTTTTCTTTCTTTCTTTCTTTTTTTTTTTTTAATTGGAGTGTGATTGCTTTACAATGTTGTGTTAGTTTCTGCTGCACAGCCAAGTGGATCAGCCATACGCATACACACATCCCCTGCCTCTTGGACCTCCTCCCCCCAGCCATCCCACCGCACTAGGCCATCACAGAGCACCGGTCTGAGCTCCCAGGGCCTTACAGCAGGTTCCCACTAGCTAGCTGTTTTACACGTGGTAGTGTATTTATTGTCAAACCTAATCTCCCGATTCTTCCCACCATCTCTTTCCCCCCATATGTCCACACGTCCATTCTCTATGTCTCCCTTTCTATTCCTGCCCTGCAATTAGGCTCGTCTGTACCATTTTTCTAGATTCCACATATATGCATTAATATATGGTATTTGTTTTTCTCTTTCTGACTTAACTTCACTCTGTATGACAGACACTAGGTCCATCCACATCTCTACAAATGACCCAATTTCATTTCTTTTTATGGCTGAGTAATATTCCATTGTATACATGTACCACATCTTCTTTATCCATTCATCTGTCGATGGACACTTAGGTTGTTTCCATGTCCTGGCTGTTGTAAATAGTGCTGTAATGAACACTGGGGTATATGTGTCTTTTTTTTTTTTTTTTTTTTGTGGTACGCAGGCCTCTCACTGTTGTGGCCTCTCCCATTGTGGAGCACAGGCTCTGGACGTGCAGGCTCAGCGGCCATGGCTCACGGGCCCAGCCGCGCCGCGGCATGTGGGATCTTCCCGGACCGGGGCACGAACCCTTGTCGCCCACATCGGCAGGTGGACTCCCAACCACCGTGCCACCAGGGAAGCCCCTACATGTGTCTTTTTGAATTACGGTTTCTCAGTAGTGGGATTGCTAGGTCATATGCTAGTTCTATTTTTAGTTTCTTAAGGAACCTCCATACTGTTCTCCACAGTGGCTGTATCAATTTACATTTCCAACAGTGCAAGAGGGTTCCCTTTTCTCCACACCCTCTCCAGCATTTGTTGCTTGTATATTTCTTGATGATGGTCATTCTGACCGGTGTGAGATGATACCTCATTGGAGTTTTGATTTGCATTTCTCTAATAATTAGGGATGTTGAGCATCTTTTCATGTGCCTCTTGACCATCTGTATGTCTTCTTTGCTGAAATGTCTATTTAGATCTTCCACCCATTTTTTTTTTTTTTTTTTTTTTTTTTGCGTTACACGGGCCTCTCACTGTCGTGGCCTCTCCCATTGCGGAGCACAGGCTCCGGACGCGCAGGCTCAGCGGCCATGGCTCACGGGCCCAGTCGCTCCGTGGCATGTGGGATCCTCGCGGACCGGGGCACGAACCCGTGTCTCCTGCATCGGCAGGCGGACTCTCAACCCCTGCGCCACCAGGGAAGCCCTCCACCCATTTTTTGATTGGGTTCTTTGATATTGAGCTGCATGAGCTGTTTGTATATTTTGGAGGTTAATCCTTGGTCTGTTGCTTGATTTGCAAATATTTTCTCCCATTCCGTGGGTTGTCTTTTCATCTTGTTTATGGTTTCCTTTGCTGTGCAAAAGCTTTTAAGTTTAATTAGGTCCCATTTGCTTATTTTTGTTTTTATTTTCAGTACTCTAGGAGGTGGGTTATAAAAGATCTTGCTGTGATTTATGTCAAAGAGTGTGTTTCCTATGTTTTCCTCTAAGGGTTTCATAGTGTCCAGTCTTACATTTAGGTCTTTAATCCATTTTGAGTTTATTTTTGTGTATGGTGTTAGGTAGTGTTCTAATTTCATTCTTTTACATGTAGTTGTCCAGTTTTCCCAGCACCATTTATTGAAGAGACTGTCTTGTCTCCATCGTATATCCCTTTGTCATAGATTAGGTGACCATAGGTGCGTGGGTTTATCTCTGGGCCTTCTGTCCTGTACCATTGATCTATATTTCTGTTTTTGTGCCAGTACCATACTGTCTTGATTACTGTAGCTTTGTAGTATAGTCTGAAGTTGGGGAGCTTGATTTTTCCAGCTCTGTTTTTCTTTCTCAACATTGCTTTGGCTGTTGGGGGTCTTTTGTGTTGCCACACAAATTGTATAATTTTTTGTTCTGATTCTGTGAAAAATGCCATTGGTAATTTGATAGGGATTGCATTGAACCTGTAGACTGCTTTGGGTAGCATAGTCATTTTCACAGTCTCAATTCTTCCAATCCAGGGGCATGGTATAATCTCTCCATCTATTTGTGTCATCTTTGATTTCTTTCATCATCGTTTTATAGTTGTCTGCGAAACTTCAGGTAGGCAGCAAAGCCCAGTTCTCCTGTGAGCCTAGAAGTGGAGGAGGACCCAGTATTGCCTGTAGGCAGTAGTGACCCTACCACAGTGAGGGTAGGGGAAAGAAGACAGGGGAGACCACTGATTATTTCTGAATGCAGGTGCTGCATTGTGAATAATGTACTAAAGTGGTTTTAAAGCTAAAAGTAGAAGTTAAAGTTAAGGTAGTGGTGGGGATCACTCAGCATCGTGATAATTAGCCAGGAAGTTTTTTCTATGAAGAAGGATCTGTTACCGAACCAGGTCCATTTGCCCGACGTGCAGCAAGCCAGATGCCAAGGTGCCGGGGTTTACAGTTTATTCACGAGGCAGCCAAGTGAGGAGATGGGAGAACAAGTCTGAGATCCGCCTCGCAACAGCGAGGGGGCTGGGGTCTTTATGGGATAAGCACGGTGGTCTTAGGAGTGGGGAAGGGTGATCGGAGGAAGGGGAAAAGGTGAGGTAATCGGTGCTCTGTGCGGGCGTATCTGGGTTACAGGCGTCTGTGTTCAGAATGGAGGTACTCAGCGTGATCGGAGCTTTCTGGCCCCTGACCTCTAAAGGCCCTTCCTCGGACACCTGCGCAGACCTAGTTTTAGGGCTGATGACCCGGCCAGCCTTAGCCAGCTCGCACGGGGCAGGAGCTGACTCCAAATTCCTGCAAAACAACTGGGCTACGAGAAGCTGAGTAGGTATGCAGTTAAAGAGAGGGGAAAGGAAAGAACAAAATAACTAAAGCGAGCTTGACCAGTGAAGGCAGGTTACAAGCAGAAGGGTTTTAACACCATTCTCCTGCCCGTTGCTCTCCGCACAGACCCTGCCCCACTGAGCCAGAGGCCAGGACTGCTTTTCTAGATGCTGCACGGCTGGGATGGCCTGAGGTTGAGTAGAGACCGCTGTCCTTGGCCAGATTTGACAATAGTTTCCTTGAAGTCTCAAACTTCTGGTCAATTCTGTGGATTGGTAACCACAGCCAGGGGATATACTGATGTAAAGAGTCACATATTTTGATGGCATTTCCAGTATCATTATTTTCTGTGGGGAATTATAAACCCAGTCTCCATCATTTCTAGAAATCTGATGTTCCTGAAAGAAATTTTCAACTCAAGAGAGTTTAAGAGAGTTAGCCATCATTCCAATGGATGGATAGGAGGGAAGAAAAGAGGGAATTCTTTTTCTCTCCCTCCCTCCCTCCCTCCCTCCCTCCCTCCCTTCCTTCCTTCCTCCCTCCCTTCCTTCCTTCCCCTCCCGGCTTGTGGGATCTTAATTCTCCAACCAGGGATTGAACCTGGGCCACGGCAGTGAAAGCGCCAAGTCCTAACCACTGGACCACCAGGGAATTCCTGAGAATTATTTAAATATGACCTTTTTACCCTCTAAAATTCTGCTCAGTTATCCTTTTCTAAACCCCCCACCATACAGAGTTTCCCACATTTGGTGTGTGAGATACAGACATTGGTCTCTCTCTTACTCTCTTTTTTAGTTTCTCGTCAGTCTTAAACTTTGAAACCTTAAATTTATTTTCTCCATTTGTCTTCCATTAGCTGTTAATTAGGCTTCTGTGCAACAAGCATGTATTATTGTTTGTTATTTAGGCATCTGGGCCAGTTTCAAGGCTTTTAAAAACATGAGTATACTCTTGGTGTGATGGATGTTATAAGGAACAGATGACCTTAATAAGAATGTTTTCTTTTCCTTTTCAGACCAAAACTAGTATCCTCGAGAAAGATGTGGATGTACAAGAATTTAACTTAGAAAAGGTACGTGCTTTGAAATTCTTAATTTTTTCAGCTTTGTAACAAAAATGCATATGTTTACGTGTTGTCCAATGGTTGGGGAAATGGTGAAGGAGATCACACTACATTTACTTGATTGAACATTGTGCAGTCATTTAAAACATGTCGGTTTTGTGACTACAGTGTCAATGATACAATGGTAAGTAGGAAAAGCAAGGATGTATGTGTTCTGTGGTTGTAACTAGGTTTTAAAAACGTGTGAGAGAGACTTCCCTGGTGGTCCAGTGGTTAAGACTCCACCCTCCCAATGCAGGGAGCCCGGGTTCGATCCCTGGTCGGGGAACTAGATCCCACATGCATTTCACAACTAAGAGTCCATGTGCTGCAGTGAAGGTCCCACGTGCCGCAATGAAGGTCCCACGGGCCGCAACTAAGACCTGGCGCAGCCAAAATAATACATAAATAAACAGATAATAATAATAAAAAATTTAAAGATAATGTGTGAGAAAAAAGACAGGAAGTAATTCAGCTGCCAAGAGTGGGTATTGGTGACGTTTTCTCTTCTACAATATGTTTTTAAAGAAAGAACATGGACCTGTGTTTGAAGCTGCTGTGATAAAGGGTTTCCACGTGTGAGTAGATGTATTTGGGAAGGTACTTTTAGTTGTTGCCTTTATGGGTAGTAGCTTGTTTTATGGCACATCCTAAAGTACGGCAGAGCTCTGCGGGTCACCCTCGTTTTGTCACTGATTTGTGTGGAGATAAGTCTTTGCTTCGACTGCCTGCATTCAGTGTGGGAGAATGGCGTGGGGAGGTTATGGACCTTTGTGAGAGACTCCACAAAGCTGCTTAAACCACACCGTGACAGCACTCTTGCGAGGTGTAGCCCCTGCAGGTCCTCCATAAAAGTGCTGGGCATGTAGCCCATCGTGTCTGGCAGGCAGCACTCCTAGGGCTGTGTTTCCTCTGTGGAGTTTCTGGAAGGCATTTGGGCCTGACTGTGCTTTGTGTCTGCAGGCTCGTTTGGAAGTGCACCGGTTTGGGATCACAGGTTATGGAAAAGGAAAGGAGAGAGTCCTGGAGCAGGGACGCGCCATTATGCTGGGCGCTAAGGTGAGGGCTGCTTCTGCCTCCCACCCGCAGACGGGGCGCAGCAAAGGGGGGCGCCCCGGGCAGGGCAGGGCGGGGGCAAAGGCAAAGTCAGAAATGATGCTTGGTGTCCTTTCTCATTTCAGCCTCCCAAAAATAGTTATGTGAATTACAAGGTTTTGCAGGAGCAAATCAAAGAAAAAAAGTCTGCAAAGGAAAAAGTAAAGAGAACGGTAGGTGTGATATAGCCTTTTCTTAAACTAGAACAGAAAGGTGGTTGCAATCTGCTGGAGCCCGCTGCTTGGAAAGCAGTCTAGACAGCAACAAATCTAGAGTTAGATGACTGTTCTTACCCTCTCTTCAAGTCAGCTACATTTTGTGATACCAGCCACATAATCTGACTTATTTACCTGAAAGGTTTGCTTTGAAATAGCAAACTCCTGTTCAGGTACTGGGGAGCTACTTTGACCTTTTCCCTATATGCAGTCATTTTTTTTTTTTTTTTTTGCCTTTTACATTGTATAGAACACACGGGCTTCTGAAAAACCACAAGGGGAATAGATGTTACGCTCCCTCCCTTTCGCCTAAAATGGAAGATTTGACATTTCTCCTGTCTGTTTTCTCTGAATGGCCTTTCACAGTCTTGAAAGGGTTTTAGGATGAAACTTTGTATAATTAACATGCTACTTGAAAAAAATATTAAAAATAAATGATACCTCTGTGGCTTTTGGTCACAAACCTCTTGCCTTTTTTTTGAATCTCTGTTATCCATTACTGATACATATGTTTTCTTTACTTGTGAAATCAGGCCCAGGACACAGATATTTTCAAGAAAAAGAAGAGGAAAGGACAGGAAGACAGGTGAGTGATACCATCAGGTACTCGGGTGGAATGATTTGGATAAATCCATTGGTTAGTTCTGAACATAATACCTTAAATTGATGTGGTGTTTCTAGCCTGATACAGTGGTGCACTGTCTGTCCTGATCCTAAGTCAAGCCCTTGAGGGGGGAGACAGGATTCAGTAAATTGTCCAAGATCAGACAACTCCCTCAGGATTGAACTAGGAACCAGTCTCCCATTTTCAAAGACCAGACATGTGCAGTGACTAGTGGAAAAGCTGAGGCTGACATTTCCGACAAGACCTCTGTCCCCTCCTGAGAGAGACTGCGCTGCCCGCACCTGCGCGACCACACGAGGCAGAGCGCCGTGGCTTGAGTAACGGAGCATTGCTTTTGTGCTGTTCTGCTTGCTTCTTAGCTTTCGTTCAAGTACCTTTCCCTCTCTCCTCAAATTACTGTTTCAAAATCTACTTTTGTCTTGAGCTTTATCTTGGACCCCTAGTGAGCTTGCACATACTGGAAGGTGGTCATCTCTTCTGGTTGTGTGGTCTGTCAAGGGCCCACTGTGCGCCGGGCACGTAGGTGTCTACGTGTTGGGCGTACAGCCATGATCACACTGAGAGTCCCTGCCCTGGAGGAGCTTATATTTTAGGGAGGGAAACACCAAAACATCTAAACAGATAAGTAAGGGCATGTCAGGTCCTGGCAGGTTTTGTGAGGAGGTTGAAATAGTGCATCGTGAGAGAACGTCACTGAGGGTGGGCTGGTATGTCGTTCTAAGGAGGCCACATCTGAGTCGAGAACTGAGTGGGGAAGATTCGCAAAGATCTGATAGCAGAATATTCAACGTGGAAGAAACCAGTGCAAAGGCCCTGGGGCAGGAGGCAGTTGGCATGTTCGGGGACGCAGGAAGCTAGTGGTGCTGCAGTGGGGCGGGAGCCTTGCATGGGAGGGGCCAGGAGGTTGCAGGACCAGACCTTGGTGGCCTGGTTGGTGGTGCTGAAATCCTTTTGTATAAGCTTAACTATAGTACCTTCCTCTCACTTTAAACGTAGGAAATCCAAAAAGAAGAAATCAGCTCCCAGTATTTTGTCAAGTGGACGGATTGGACAGGTTGGAAAATTCAAAAATGGGACACTGATTCTGAGCCAAGTTGATATCAAAAAAATAAATTCTTCCAGAGTGGCTAAATGAAGTACTTTATAAAATAAAGAGAGAAATGGGAAAGTGCCAGTGTACTGAAACTGGACCCCTACAAGACTTCCAGATTCTTATTTATTTCATATTTCATAGACTGCTCTTTTATTTTAGGGAACAAAATCAAATTGAAATAATAAAATTTCTGTCTGCTGAAGTGTCTGATTTTTTTTTTTTGGTGATAACCATGTTGGGCCACATCTGCAATGTGGATCTGAAGTAAAACTGAAACCATGTAACTCAGACTGGGACTTGAACCCACAGGCTTCCAGCTGAGGTCACACACCTGGTCTCAGGACTTCATGAAGCTCAGGTTCTTGATGTCTCATCGCAGAAAGAATTCAGCGAGAGACAAAGTGATAGATAGGTAAGAAGTGGATTTATTTAGAGAGACACACACTCCACAGACAGCGTGGGCCACCTCAGAAGGCGAGAGTGGCACCAGGGTCTGGGGTTGTCTGTTTTTATAGGGGTGGTCATTTCACAGGCTAATGAGTGGTGAGAGTAGTCCAGCTGTTTGGGGAAGGGGCGGGGATTTCCAGGAACTGGGCCGCCGCCCTCTTTTTGACCCTTGTGGTCGCTCTTGGAACTGTCATGGCGCCTGTGGGTGTGTCATTTAGCTTGCTGATGTGTTACTGTGAGCGTATACTGGGGCTCAAGGTCTAGTGGAAGTCGACTCGTCCGCCATCTTGAACCCATTTGGTTCTAATCAGTTTATGTGGTGTCCTCGGGCTATGTCATTCTTTCAAAGGTTGTGCCCTGCCTCCTTCCCTCCTGTTTCAAAACTAATTGAGAAAAAAAAAAAAAAAAAAAAAAAACTAATTGAGAAGAATGTTTTAATATTCTCCATCGAGGTTCACTCGAGTTTCACTTTCACTGGTGTTTTGTGCATTTGCTTGTAGATATTTCATAATTTTACGGATTTGTAGATGCTAATAATTAGCTTAAAATTGCTTTTTAACGTTCTAAAAATGATTTAATGTTACTATATCATGAAAGAACTAAGAATGTTGTCATTTGTCAGTTGTTTTGTGGGAAAGGCATTTTCGATTTTCAGCCAAAGTGTATAAACTCTACTTTGTAAGAACTTGTATAAATAAAATACAACTTTTGTGGTAAAAATGACCATGACTATTAAATAACACAACAGATGAGTTAAGCAAATGTTATCTCCTTCTAAGTCATCACCTGGGGTAATCATACATATATTTTAAAATAATATTGCCCTTGTTGAAAGTGTCTGGAACTTCTCAAAGCTTGTGGAACTTAAAAAAAAAAAGGTCTTCAATTTTTTTTGTTTTCAGTGACAAAAATTGAGATCCAAGCCTAACAAATAATAAAGTTTTGGTGAAAACAGAGGGGTACTTTTCACTGCTGGCTGACTTTCTTAAGCGACTCATACATTGACTCTGAAGGCATTGCCATTGTTCACAATATGCTTTGAATTGAAGCAAGATTGGAAATGTTTTATTAAGTGAAAACACTAACTTTTATTTTTCAGGTTCACTTTGAAAGGCAGTGTTCGTTAGGGTGTATATTCTGGCAGTTTTTAAGAGGGACTTTTTTTTTTAATTTATGTATATTTATTTTTGCCGTGTTGGGTCTTCGTTTCTGTGCGAGGGCTTTCTCTAGTTGTGGCACGCGGGGGCCCCTCTTCATCGTGGTGCGCGGGCCTCTCACTATCGCGGCCTCTCTTGTTGCGGAGCACAGGCTCCAGACGCGCAGGCTCAGTAGTTGTGGCTCATGGGCCTAGTCGCTCCGCGGCATGTGGGATCTTCCCGGACCAGGGCTCGAACCCGTGTCCCCTGCATTGGCAGGCGGATTCTTAACCACTGCGCCACCAGGGAAGCCCAAGAGGGACTTTTTAAGAAGGTGTAGAAGATCCCAAATATGGCAGAAGCCCTAGGAAAAAATCTCAGGAGCTGGAAATAACCTAGTGGAGTGGGCACCGGCCCAGTTTAACGCCCTCTCTTTCTCTGCAGGGAGCCGGGAAACCTAGCGGCTCCATCTCACCTCACCGCCCATGAGCTTCAGTGGCTCAGGTAACTGAGCACTTGGCCCGACTCAGGACCATAGCCCCGACTCAGGACCATAGCCCCAGGCTAGTCAATTCTGGAAAAGCATGCAAATTCCTAGTATAAATTGCTTACCTTGTTTTTGTTTCACTTCTTAAATACTTACAGAGCACTTTTGTGACCACTGGGTGCTCTGGAACCACTCAGAGGTCTAGAGGCTACAAGCGACCTGCACGGTAAGGACTGATGATCACGCATAAGACTGTGGTTTTATCTCCCTGTTGGTGAGGCTCCTTCCAGCAAGGTTAGCAGCAGAGAGAAGTGACAATGGAAAACGGTTCTTCGTGGAAGACAAGGGTCGTCTGGCAGCAGCCACAGAGGGAGGAGCCCTGGCCTGGGTGCGCTGGGTAAGAGCTTCCTGGCGGTCTCTTCCATACTCACCGCCCTACCCCCGTCGCAGAGCGTCTCCCCGGTCGTGGACACATCGCGTGGATCGGTCCTGGTGCCACGCGACACTCCCACCTGCCCTTGCTCCCGGTGACCCGCTTAGGGAACTCGAGGTTCCCATCCCCAAAACTCTTGGCCTTGTGGACCTAGCGCCCCTACTTTGCAAAGAGGGAAGCAGAGAGCACAGCTGTGTCCCACTGAACCGAGGCTGTTGCCTGCATGAGAAGAGACACCACCCCACAGGGGTGATTGAGCCTGACCAGCAAGAGCCGGTGGGGCTGCCGGCACCCAGGGGCCAGGGAGGGGTCTGTCTGCGCCCAGGTGGTCACCCAGGTGTCTCTCGTACTCCCTGTCCCCAGTGTGGGTGGCAAACACACAAGTGCCGGAACCCTGGACTGCGAAGGGCCTGGGGAGCTGAGGCTCAGATCCTCCCCACCGCCCGCCCGCCTGCAGGAGATGAGGGTTTGAATCAGGTGCTGGGTGACAGTGGAGGGAGTCTAGGGTAAGGAGGAAAGGGTGCTAATGGTGAGTGTCTGGGCAGCGCCAGGCCCAGCGAGCCTTCCTCAGCTCAGCTCCCCTCACTGGGACTCTGGAAGAGCTTCTCCCCAAACCTCAGGGAGGCACAGATGTGTGGCACAGGGGGGTGGACCGGTGGGCCCTGCGATGTCCCTCACAGATCCCCCGTCTGGAATAAGGACTTGGTCCCTCTGCTGCCGAGAGTGCTAAGCACACAGCCTTCAGCGGTCAGCGCTCTTCGGGGACTGCCCGCCCCCTTCCCGTGCTGGCCACAGGCAGCGATAATTGACCTGAGGGTATTATTTTTTTCTTATTTTTAAATATTTAGTTTTTATTTATTTGGCTGCACGGGGTCTTCGTTGCGGCATGCAGACTCCTAGTTGCAGCATGCCTGTGGGATCTAGTTCCCCGACCAGGGATTGAACCGGGCTCCCCTGCATTGGGAGCGCAGAGTCCTAGCCACTGGGCCACCAGGGAAGTCCTGATGTGAGGGACTTGTCATCCCAGCTCTGGATGACTCCAGTTGAGGTGTGAGGCCCTCGCTGAGTCTCCCTTGGCCTGATTCTGCTTCCTTCTCTTTGTGTTGATGCCAAGAGCTCTCTCTAAGGGACGTCCTGCCCGCCGCTCTCAGAGTCTGCGACTGCCCCCGACCCTGCTGAACCACTTGGTGGTCTGGCAGGTGACTGAGGGCTGAGGCCAGGTCCTGGGCTGGGGGGGCGCTGGAGATGGCGAGAGCATAATTCGAGGGAAGTGAAGGGGGCACAGAGTTTTCAGTCAGACACCAGGCTCGGTCTGGGTGAAGGGGCCGGTCAGTCTCCTTCATGCTCCCAGGTCACTTAGGACGTTTCCCCCAAGTCTAACCTTCCACTGTAACCCATGATCGATTTTTCATATGTGAATTTATCTTTAACCATATGTTAACAGTTATCAATTTCCAGCCTTATTACCTCTTGCAAAAATGAATTCCATGGACTGCTTGAGATGGTACCTTATAGAAGAGAGTCAAATGTGATCACTTCACGATTTCCCGGGCGCACGCCGCAGAAGCACATTGACCTTGGGGTCCCTCCACCCCGCCCCACAGTCTCTGCCCCATCCAGCTGGCATTTAGGCCGCTTTGAAGAGAGGCAGACCTTGCCGCTGAGCAGTAATCACAGACCATACCTTGTCTTTCAGCTGTTGGCAGTGTCAAAAGAATTTATTTCAAATCTGCTTAAGACTGTGGTAAAACTCAGGTTTTCCAAAAGGCAATACACGAAGTTCAACCAACCCCCAAGGACCAGAAGACACAGTGTCTGCAATTCGAAAAATACAAACGCTTGGGATAATACAAAAATTAGAAAAAGGTTGCATACCTTCCCCCCACTTCCCTCCTCCGTGTTCCAGTGCAACGTGAACGCCGACGGGACCAAGAGCTGCCACCAAATGCCAACAGCTCCCAACAGAAAGTGGATGCACTGGGGGAGGGATGGGGGGAGGGAGAAAGTGGGGCAAAGAAAGACAGGAAGATGGAGGTTCTGTCGACAGCCGAAACAAGGACACAAAGCTTTTTGTTACTCTTACAATTCCTTTGCCAACGTTACACACACATCTCTCATGCTTGATACAACAGTTTAGTGTGAAAGCAGCACTTCTACATCATGCATTTCACGTTTCCTGCTTTGCTTACTCTGCACCTCGTGTTGGTGCTGAGCAACCCCGGGGTCTGGGCCGTCGGGCCACCAGGTGAGGAGTCGGAAAGGCCCTCCCCAGGCTGCAGCCTCCCCCAGGAAGCACCCGCCACGCTCCTGCGTCCACAGCCGTAAGCAGTCACTTTTCCACACCTGAAGCCTGTCTTGGACTCTCCTCAGAGGCTTCCTGAGGGCCTGGCCTGGGGACCAGCGCCCACCTTGCTGGCCCGAGAGTCCCCTGGGTCTCCCGGGACCCAGGCAGGCAGCCCCCGCCCTGTGGGAGCTGCGCCCTTTGAGAGCCGCGCCCTTTGAGAGAAGGCGATGCCTCCCGCGGCTTAGAGGTTTGCCTGGACCCTCAGCTCCCACCTCCTGACTCAAGTCTGCATGGTTCATCGCGAAAGCCAGGAGCCCCCCCTTACCAGGTAGTGCCTGTGTGTGAGCAGCCCCTCCACCTAACCCGCCTTCCACACTTAGACGCTGGTTTTCAAAGCCGCTCCCTCTGCTGAGATCTTTGGAAACAGAGGAGACACATCATCGGCTCGGGGACCCCTTAGATACTAGAACTAAGATAACCAAGGAGGCAGGAAGGCGGTCACTCTCCTTCCGTGTTTCAAGGGGGTTTCTGCCCGCGGACGCCTTTGGGAACACCGACGCGTAGCCTGCTGACGGCTCTTCTGCTCTGACAGCGGGAACAGCTGCTGTGTTGGCCTCTGTGCTCACGTGAAGCCGGTTTTGCCCCCTCGCGGCCAGGCAGCTGTATAGTCAGCACGTGCTCCTGGTCGCAAGAGGCTTGGATGGAAGACACAGGTCAGAGAATGCTTGGGAAGGTCACCGCACGTCCTCTGAATGTGAGCTGTTAGCCTGGACCTCCATAGATGAAATGCGCCACTTTCTTCTCTAAGGAGTGTTATCCTGTGTTCCTCACAGCACACCAGACGAGGTAGGTTAGTGTGGCCGCTCCCACGTTCAGGCGGGGAGACTGAGGCACGGAAACACTGAAGAGATTTGGCCGCACCGGTACCAGGTTCAAGGAGAGGCGTTTCTGGGGGCTGAGCCTGGTCTCCTGCCCCAAACCTACTCTTCACTGTCTTACAGTCCATTTAAAGTTAAAGCCGTGGATCAAGGAATGTGACCCATGAATAGCTCCTGGCTCACTTGCAAAAGGAAAGCTGAGATTTCCCAGGATCCGCAGAGGCCTTGAATAGCTTTTTGATGATACCTGATTAGATTTCTTTGACCAGCTGAAGGCCACACCCCTCCGAAGAAGTTCCTGTTGCTTCCAGTCAAAAGTGGAAGGCAAAAAGTGGGCAGGCAAAAACACGGGTAAGGAGTTTTGCTTTCTAGGAATGGGGGTGGGTTGGGGACATTTGGGGAGTACAGAGTGAGACCTGACGGATTGGCTTCTGTGAGAGGCTCCCCTCATTTTACCGACCTGCCCCATCTGGCAGGACACCGCAGACCTGGGAAAGCCTGCTCGTGGGTGTCAAGATGAAGCCCGCAGCCTCGCGGTGCAGGCTTTCGGGGGACCACAGCGTGGACGCCTCACGCATCACGGTACGTATGGACACGTGACAGACTGCCGGCAGAACCCGGTGGTTCTCGGCCAGGGAGTCTGCAGACACTTCTACCTGTCACAACTGATTTGGGGCGCTACTGGCATCTAGTGAGTCAGGGACGCTTCTCAACATCCTGTAGTGCACAGGGCGGGATCCCACAACAGAGAAATACCCCTCCCGCTCTCGCCCACCGTGCCAAATGTCAGTAGTGCCGAGGCTGAGAACTCCTGGCATCGCCCGGGGTCTCGTGATAGTGTTTTTCAGCATTCACAGGCTGAGTGCCTTGGGGCTGTATCCACCCTCCCGACCTCACAGCCAGCAGGCGCCCTGGGACCAGCAGCAGCTTCCTGTACAAGCGGCCTGCTCACCTGCTCTGAAACCCGCCTTCTCAGGGGACCAAGCCTTTCAGTTGCAACTAGAATTAAGGCTTAAAAGCAAATATCCCTGGAAGAAGTACACATAGATCCTGCATCCTGGTCCTTTCCTGAGAGTGCTCTGGTAGGCAGAGGGCAGGGGCACCAGAGACGGGGCAGTCCTGGGCGCTAAGAGCAAGGAGGATGGGCCTGTCCCCATCGCTCTCTGAACCCCTGTTCTGCCCAGGCTTGCGCCGTACGCATGACCCTCCCCAGTGTTGGTGGGCCACAGGGTGCCTGAGGTTGCTGTCAAAACTACAGATACGTACGTATAGGGCTGAAGACTCGGCCTATAACTGTCTACAGTTTTATAGTTTTTAGGTGAGTCCCTTTGTGGGCCAGGATGACTGATGCCCACTTTAATTGGAATCGTTATTTTCCCAAACAGGACAGAGGGGGAAGCCGGGCTGTGTGTAATGTCTTACCTTGCTTTGAATTAGGAGCTAGGATGCTATGTAGTGAAATGCTATTGGACAATTTTTAAAGAGATTAATTCTAAAAGGAAAGGCATACACTTGGACCAAACTGGCTCACTAGCAAAGAACAAACTGCAGAACTACGGTGCTTGGGGGCAGGGGGGCGTTATTTACAATATAATGGAACTTGACACTTTGAATTCCTTTCTCACTGAAACTGCTTGATAGACGAATACCAAGTCATCCGTCAGCCAGCCCGACCAAAGCATCATCTTGATATCGTTTTTTATGTACAAACATGTCACTGCATTGTAAAGGAACAGAAAATTCAATGGCAGATGAGAAGCCCGTGACCTGTCACTTCTACTCTGAATCCCAGGCTTCTCGAGAGGGTGACCCAAGGCCATGAGTTGTTGATGGGTCCCTTGTTCAGTCTGCTGGTTCCTCAAGAACACGGGTGTGCCGCACGGACCTGCCTTCTCCCCGAGGTCCATTCCGGTTCCTAGAAGGTGTTTTGTGCTGAGGACAGGAGAGGTGGCTGTAGGACAGCCTGACGCGGTCCCCAGTATCCGCCGTATTGCTTCTGGGCCCCTGGAGGAGTTGGGAAAGGCACGTGTTCACCGGCTCCCCACTCACAGCCCCTCTGGCCGCCGCGGCCGTGGGGAGAGAGTCCCGGTGGCTTCTCTCTGAGCCGCAGGTCATGTTCTCCCTAAAGAGGCCTCCCTTCTCCCTTTCCCATCTCCCTCTGACCAAGGTGCTGGCTCTCCGAAGGCTGGTACCAAGTCCAGGCTGATGCCCAGGAGCTCCCCGAAGACGCAGGGCCAGGGCCGCATGGTCACACGGCTTCCATGATCCTGGGAGCTCCCCAGCCTTTCACTCAGACTCCACCGAAAAGAGCCAATTCCACCGGCCCGGCCCACCTCGGGACCGACGAGCTCATCTTTCCCAAAAGACACATCCCAAAGCCGACGCCTCTGGCCCTAATGGCCACGGCTCCCTTGGCCCCGGGAAGGCTGTGCCTCCTCCGGTTCCTCCAACCTTCAGGAACTTTCCATACCCTCCAAGCCGAGGCTGCCGGGGCCATGGCCCAGGAGTGAGACGGAAGGGCAGTGGAAGCAGAGACGGGGCAGGCGGCCGGGGCGCCGGGCCGTGCGCATCACCTGCTGGGCTCTGGCCGGGGCTTCGGGGCGGGATGCGGGAGTGCCCTGGGAGCCACTCGCCGGACGACGAGGACGGGGCAAGACCTCGACTCCACCAAGCAGGTGGTTGCCAGGGCCTGGGCGGCGGGGGCTTGAATACAGCACCAGGCGGCCCCTGCAGACGCGGGGCAGCCGGCCTCGCAGGCCACCCCCCGTCTGGGAGCGGGAGCTTGAGGTAGGATTGTCGGATCTGCTGAATAGAGGGTAGGATTTACACAGCACTGGCCGGGCTGACTCAGAAAGCAAGTGCAGCGTCTAAACAAGCAGGTAGAAGTGAGTGAACTGAGTAAACACAGTTGGTGCCGGTTTCCGGGCTAAGTTTTATAAAAATCCAATCCAGCAAATAGACAAGTTACCCCTCGACCTCAAAAAGAATGCTTGATAAAATATATTCTTTTAAAAAGGAGAGAGAACGGCGTACTACCAGTTGGAGATGGAGGCGGTGGAGGTCAAGGAAGAAGAGACCCGGGAGGAGGGGGAAGGGCTCCGGGGCCAGGACGGCGGCCGGCTCCGGGCTCAGACCCTGCAGCGGGCTGCAGACTCAAGGGAGAAGGTTAGTGTTCCCAGCAGGCAGGGAAGGGCTCACCCCAGAGCCCCGCCCTGGCCACGTGGACTCCGCACACCCGGGCTGGCGGGCAAGCAGGGAGACCAGGAACATGACGTCATCTGTTTCCTGCCTCCTGCAGAGCCCTGCCCGCCCCATCAGGGCAGAGCCTCCCCTGCCATCTGGGCCACCTTTTGCTCTCGCGATGCTTTCACGTTGACAGTAGATGGTCTCAAAGTGAAGGTGGGCTGAGTATAAGAAACTTCCCCAGGGACTCCCATCTCATACACTCATGAGTCTGAGAGCCTCCGAGCTCGGAAGAGTAACGGGTTTGCAGCAAACGTCGTGGGGGGCCAGCTCCCGAAAAAGCCATCACCAGGTGGAGACTCTTCACACAGTGCTTCAGATTCCAGTGTTTTCTTTTGTGTTTAAGAACTGAGTGAATTGTAGCAGACTGGTGTGTGTGTGTGTGTGTGTGTGTGTGTGTGTGTGTGTGTGTGTAAGAGAGAGAGGTTGGTGGACTAATGAAGGACCTAAGGAAACTATTTTAAAAAAGTTCTCAACAGTTCAACGAGAGCGGCAAAGATCATGATGAATGATTAACATCCCTCTCTATCCATCCTGGATTAGGTCTGCAAGTGGCATAACGTACTGAAGACTCCAGAACCGAAAAGCTAAAGGATAACAACGTTTCCTGGCAAAGATGGGAACCTGCACCCTTGGTTCTCTGAAGGCGAAGACTTGACACTGAGGCCACGAGATTCCCGAGCGCCCCCCCCCCCCACCGCCCGCCGCCTCCTGCTCTCAGGATTCACGTCTCAGAGCCTGCTCTCCTCTTGCCCCCCAAAAAGACAAGCTTCTAAATCGGAAGGCAGGAAACAAAATGAAACCCCGAACACTTCCTTGCTCCCTTGAGAAAGGTCCCTCTTCGTATTTGTAACGGCTGGTGGAACGAGGGGAAACACACTCCCGTGTTCACCACTGACTGGGGCCTCTGTCCCCCAAAGAAAGCGGGTCTCTAAGATGCTCCGTGGCTGCTGGGCTGCACCCAAGATGTGGCTGTGCTGCCCTCGGGGTTATGTGAGTGCAGTGAGGGACAGCCGTGCAGAGCAGGGCCTGGGAGGCTACTTGCCCGGCAGCTTTGGCCGTCCCAGGTTGGTTGGCACTTCCAATCCCGTGTGCAGGGTGACCTGGAAAAGAAGATGCGGTGAGCGAGGGCGGGAGCTGCTGCCCGTGAGCCCTGAGCGCAGACAGCTCAGCGGCTGTGCCGCCCTCTGCTCCGGGACCCCCACGGGCAGCAGCCTGCCTTCTCTGTGCTGTGGAGTCAGCTGTTCATCATGCTCGGCCTCACTGACATCAGGCCCGGGCGTCCGCCCCAGGAGCTGGTCGTTGCCTCTTTCATGCTGCCCCCACTGCCAGGAGCCCCGGCAAGGCTGATGCTCTCTTACAGTCGGGGGACTGGGGCTCTGGGTTTATTACATGCGTTTCTGCTTTCTTTCCATGGCCCTCTTTCCTCTCCTATATCTGTTCTATGAACCCTGTGGAAGAACAGCCCATATTTCAGGCTGCCTCAAAGTCCTTTTGCAAGGACTGGAGGTACAAATCAATCAGTAAGTGACAATATTCAGGGTCAGTGGGCACCGCAAAGCAGGCCTCTGCCCCCCACCCCATATACCTCCCGGGGGGAGGAGCAGTGTGCCAGGAACAAAGGCTGGCACCCTGCTCCACACTACTCTCCAAGCTTCCCTCACACCCTCACCGGGCTCCCATTTTGCCTCTGGGTGTGTCGGGCCTCCTGGGCCGGCGGTACCCCCGCAGCCCCCAGGACTGGGCCTGGCCCTGAGGGGCTGCCTGCTTCACGCAGGAGCCAGAGGGACAGGGAGGGTGAGAGGGAACCCTTAGGAGAGGTCCCGCCTCAGTTCGGTCTCTCCTCTCGGGGGAAAGCCACGTGGAGGCCCGGCACACCCCGGGCCATCGGGGCCCACGCCGGGCAGGGGCACCGACCTTCCTCTCTCCCAGAACATGGAAGAAGGACTTGCCTCCCTCCTCCACCCTCCCTGGCCCTCTCCACCCTGCCTGTCACCCGTCCCCTTCACACCCCACCCCGAAGCCGCCACCTAGAGCCTCTGCTCCTTTCAAGCGGACAAACAAGAAAACATCATGCCGGAGAGGAGCGTCTCCAGGGGATGCCCAGGTGGGCCGGTGGGTAAGCTCCCTGCCTGGACGGCACCGCGGGCGGCTTCTTTAGAGCCCCCTCTGCCCGGCGCACTTTGGAGGCCCACGGGCAGCGGGGCCGGGGCCCGGGGCGGCAGACGGGCCCTGACCTGGAGGGTACGCGGTACCTGCACGTTGCGGTTGAGGCTGAGGGCCGGCATGAAGACGCCGTCCACGTGGCTGAAGGCCGTAGGGCCCTGCTGCTGCCCGTTAATGAAGAAGGTCAGGGTGTGCTCGTTCAGGTCCAGTAGCACGCCCACGGTGGCCCCCTTGCACACGCCGCCTTCCGTCCTGGGAAGAGGAGCCCGACACGTAGGTGAGGACGGGAGGTATATGGGGTAGGGGGCAGACGCACGTGCGTCACGACGCACGCCGGGTACCCTCGCCTAAAAACACAGCCCTCGCGGCGGGGCAGGGCGCTGGCCATCCCACGGTGACCTTCGGCGGGGCACGGGGCGTGCGTCGTGACGCTCCTGACACCTGCTGCGAGGCTCCATTTCGTGGTGGCTGGGATTCGCCTCCACCGGGCGGGGCCGGTCCTTAGGCGGGCAGCACCGGGGCGGGCGGGCCGAGGCCGTCGGGCCGTCCCCTCCCTTGGCTGGGGCTGAGGTCGGCCGGCCTTGCCACTGGCTGCTCTGCTCGGATCACCAAACCATCCTTGTCCTTTCCTGACTGGGAGGCTGATGGTGGGCTGGGAGCACGGGAAACGGCGAGCAGCGCTCGCTGGGTGTTTTCAGAGGGCGGGTTTCCCGGAGGGTGAGCCGGGCCCCCCAGGGCAGGAGCCCGCCGGTGGGGAAGGGAACTGGCAGCGGGCCTGTTGGTGCTGTTCAGATGCTGACCACCAGGTGGCGGTAATGACCCCGCCCAAGCGGCAGCCTTCCCCAGGGTCCCCCGGCCCAGCCCCGACCGCTCCGCCCCGCCCCTGCCCCCCGGAACTGGAGCCGGCATCCTGAGTTAAACCCTGACACCGCCTCTAGTGAGTCCTGTGACTTGAGCATCAGCCTTACGCCCCAATCTCATAATCTGCAAAATGGCGATCACAGTCGCACTTTCCCAGGGCCCAGATGGAACCACAGGAGCCAGGGGCTTCCCACAGCATGGGGCACAAAGAAAGCTCCGCACCTGCTCTCTCTTGTTACGCCCGTCCCAGTGTATCTGGGCGCCTGCGTGGCCTAAGCAAGTAGAGACGGAGCTGCTGGGCCCAGACTCGGCCCCTGCGCGGTCTGTGAGCAGGCAGTCCGCAGCGCCCGCGCAGAGCTGCCTCTGGAGAGACGGTCAAGGCCAGTGAAAAGGCAGGTGGGAAGGCCCCAACCCCGCCCCGAGGATCCTCAGGCAAGTCCCTGCCCCAGACCAGGACCCCTGGGGCCATTTGCAGAGCTGCAGGTGGGCCCAGAGCATCGAAAGCCCCCAGAGCTGACCTTGCCCAGCGCTGGCGTGCAGGGAGGTCGGCCTCTCGGGGCCCCTCGCCTCTGCCCGCTGGGGAGAAGGCCCTCAGCAGACTGGGAAGGAAACCCCACAGCAAGCAGGCAGCTCTGAGGGTCACAACCCTCCATTTGTGGGTTCCTTGGCCAGGGCAGCCCCAGAGGGCCCGTCCCCCCAGCATGGGAGTTTCCCGTGTCCAGCCTGGTGACACCACTGCCAGGGCCGGGCTCAGGGTGAGGCAGTGCTGGGGGTGCCCGGGACAGAGCCACCAGCAAGGAGCGCCCCAAGGGTGCCGCACCTCCCGCCGGGATGATTCACAGCCCTGCTGGGCTGACGGGTGTGGAGGAAAGCAGAGCGGAGGGGCGGCGGAACCCAGGCGCGGGGCTCGCTGAGCGGCCTGCACACCCGCTGGCTCTGCTGTGCTCTAGACTCTGTCCGATCCCCCCTCTGCGCTGCGGGCCAGCGCTCGCTTCTCCCTGGAAGCTGGATGCCAAAGTGGCCGAAAACACCGCCCGCCATTCCCGACCCCAGAACGTGGGAACAGCAGAAGGGCTCTCATCCCTAAGCCCGGCGACAGGGAGGCCGGGCGCTCACGCACCTGTTGGTGTGGGAGCTGCAGTGCATGAACCAGCTGCGGTTGCTGTCCACGTACATGGCCCAGGCCTTGTCGTCCTTGCCCAGCATCATGTCCTTGCCCACACTGGCCCTGGCCACCCCGAAGGCGGGGTCTGGGTGGTTGTCGTAGCGGTCCACGTGCAGCTCCCAGTAATGCACGCCCTTGGAGAAGGCCGCCGTGCCCAGCACCACCCGGTCATCGTAGCTGCTGCAGGTGGCCGTCTGGTTGTCGTTGGATAAAATGATGTCCCGGTGCCCAGAGTTGGGGTCAAACGTGAACCAGGCCACTGCAAAGGAAGGGGCAAGAGGCGCAGGGTGAGTGGCAGCCTGTGACCTGGGCTCGGAGACACAGACCCACTGGCATCTCTCAGGAAGCGGGCACCCGGTGTCGAATGTTCTTCCCTGTGCGATTCACACACACACACACACACACACACACACTCACGTTCTCTCCTCTGTGTTCATCCAAGATCCCAATCCCATGAACCCAACCCATGAACACAGACATTCAGGCCCCCAGTCTAAATGCTTTCGTGGAATCTTGGTTTCTAAGACCCTTCTGCAAGCTTCGGGCACTGTTATGAGTGAGGGGGAGTAGCTATCCAGACCCCACCTCGTGGGAGGGGGATTTGAGACGCAGAGAGGTGAAGTAAGGTCACCAAAGCCCCAGAGCTCCAGGCTCCACTTCACAGCCCGCTGGCAGGCGAGGGCCCCCGTGGGCACACAGCTGGTGAACCCATCTGCGGGGGGAAAGCATCATCTGCTCCTGTCCCTGGGAGACAGTCCAGGCTGTCACGTGTTCCCCAGAGGACGTGCTGGGATAAACAATGACACTAAACACAGGGCTGGCACCGTCCTGGGACCCCCTACATCATCCCTCGACGCTAAGGACTCGGATGATCAAAATCCCGCGGAACGCCGACGTGCTCTTGTTGCCTGAAACCTGAAAGGATGAAGCGCGTGGGCCCGCCTCAGATCTGAGCTCTCGCGCTGGGTATTCGAGGGGGTAGGTTCCTCTCTGGCAGCCGCATGCCTTCTCTTCTCTGGGACCGTCCTACCCGCTCTCGGCCCCTCGAAAGTGGGAGTTTAGCCTCCCTGTGCCTCTCAACTCCTAGCTTCCCTTCCCAGCTCCAGCAAATGGGGTGAAGGAGTGTCTCTTTCCTTCGTGGCTGGGGGGCAGGGAGGTGAGGCATATGGAGCCAGGTGAGCGGAGCAGAGGCGGGGCTGGAAGAGACAGACTCACCTGTTTCCGCCACTCCCTCACGCTCCCTCATGAGCAGCTCACAGATTTCCCTTGTCTGTCTGCCCGTCTGTGTGGGTTGGGCCTCAATCTGTTTCCCCCGAGACACCCCAGGGCTCACCGTCGGACGTCTGCAGGACGACAGTCTTACTGTAGGGCCCGACGCCAGAGGAGTTGAAAGCCTTGACCCTGGCATTGTAGGTGCTGTTGAAGTGAAGGCCGTCGATGGTGCACAGGGTCTCCTTGCCGACGTACACCTCCTGGAAGAGACCCAGACGGCTCGTCAGGCGCCTCCGTTATGTGGAAAATTTCTCTTAGCCGCACGGTGACATCAAGAGTGCTAGCATCCCCAAAGAGTTATTAATAAGGAGATTTTGGACACGTGGTGGCCGAGTCTCAGGCCACGTCCAAGTTGGACACAAACTCTTCCTATTGGCTGATGGGCCCTCTCCTGCGAAGGTATGAGGCGCGATAGCCGGGATGCTGCCCGAGACCGTCCTGCCTCCGCAGAGGAGAGGCCGGACGGACAGAACTCCGGAGCCCGGGAGTGGGGCTGCTGAAAACCCCACTTCCTTCTCGATTGGAGTGAGAGGTTTCCAGTGGGAAATTAGGTTAGAAAAAACATGGGCTGAGCATCTAAATAAACAAAACAAAAGATATTTGAAAGGGAAGGGTCATCACACATGATGGGAAAAAGCAGATGGAGGAAGGGCGTTGGCCAGGCGCAGGTGGTTCAAGTTGCTGCTTTTTTCCTGGCCTCCCCAGAGGGTGGGACATTTCTGCATCGGCCCCCAAAGATCCTTTTCTAGAACATTTACTTTGTTTCCTGTTTACTTCAAACTTACTCTGTCCTATTAACTTCCCCCAAATGCATAGCCTCACACCTCACCTATGGCATTACATTCAGCTTAGTCTAAAACATCTGCTTGATTACTTAGGGGTGTTTCTCTTCATTTGTTTTTCCAAGTTACTGATAATAGTAGCTGTGTGCCAGGCATTGTATACGGCATCTTTTCAAAAAATGTTTATTTATTTATGTTATTATTATTCTGGCTGCAGCAGGGTCTTAGTTGCGGCACACAGGACCTTCATTGCGGCCTGCGGACTTCTTAGTTGCGGCATGCATGCAGGATCTAAGGATTGAACCCGGGGCCCCTGCACTGGGAGCACGGAGTCTTACCCACTGGACCGCCAGGAAAGTCCCTGTATAAGACATCTTAATCCTCATACTACCCTGGGACATTGCTATTATTTTCATTATTTTATTCACAAGGATACTCAGAGAAGGTAGGCAACTTGCCCAAGATCACAGTTAATCCATTTAGAAGCCAGCGTTCAAATCCAGGTCTGTCTGCATTCAGCGTCCACGCTTTTCCCACTATAACACATGGTTTCTCATAAATTCTAGCCCTTGGGTGGAGCTTTTGTTAGTGGTCATGCTTCAAAGGGGAGAAGCCATCTTCAGTTCAGCCCTGTGGCTGCTTCTTTTATTTTTATTTTTTAAAGATTATTTATTTATTTTATATTTAGTTTTGGCTGCATTGGGTCTTCGTTGCAGCGTGCGGGCTTTCTCTAGTTGTGGCGAGCGGGGGCTACTCTTCGTTGCGGTGCGCGGGCTTCTCATTGCAGTGGCTTCTCTTATTGTGGGGCACAGGCTTTAGGTGTGCGGACTTCAGTAGTTGTGGCACGCGGGCCCAGGAGTGTGGCTCGCGGGCTCTAGAGGGCTTAGTTGCTCCACAGCATGTGGGATCTTCCCGGATCAGGGCTCAAACCCGTGTCCCCTGCATTGGCAGGCGGATCCTTAACCACTGCGCCACCAGGGAAGTCCTGGCTGCTGCGTTTAATATCTCAAACAGTCTCCTCTTTCTTCCCGTTTCAAGACCATAAGCTCTCCTCCCGGTTTCTGGTTAGTCAGGGAGCTCTGTCAGTTCCTAGCTCATCTGCACGACCGGAACGGCTGAGGTTCTGGACCCGGTGTATGACCCACTATTCCTGGCCAAAGCAACCTCAGCTTCTCACTAAAGAGCCCATATCCCCAGGGACTCAATTATTCCCAAGGGAGTACTGCAGTGATTTCCCCCAACTCTGAAATTCTTGAAACAAGAAAAGACAAGACATAGGCATCAATCCAGTTGAGGGAAACAAAGAGAATATTGACCGTTGGCAAGAGACGTTGAATGGGTGCCACTTCCCAGGAGAATAAGTATGAGAATTGTTATGACTGCGCTGGTTTGTTAGAACGAGTCTTTATTTAGTCTCTCGGGGACAGAAAGGTGGAGCGCTCAGCAGACCCAGAGTTTGTACTCCCTGGTGTTCCTGTCAACACAACGACTGGACGGGAGCCTGAACTTCACTGTGTGCCGTCTTGCGGTAGAGATGTGTTAGGGCGCTGGCTTGGGGTGGGAGCCGTCCAGGTTTGCTACCACGGGCTGAGACTAGAAGACGCACTTGTGACTCGCTAAGCGTATTTACTGTCCACACAGATTTCATCATTTGGGACATGAACGTAGACGGTCACCCCAACCCAACAAACATTTCTCAGGTGTCTTCCCACCTTGCCAGGTGAACTAATCACTGAATTGGGCAAGGCAATCACTGAATTGACCAGATACCACTGCACTGCTGGGCCGACTGGGAAGTGGGTACCGCGGGGGACACCTTTTCGGAGCTCTACCTCGGCCTCCAACCTGTGTCAGTCTTCACAGAAAAACCATCCAGAACTTTCTGTGGCCGCCGCCTCTGCCTGCGCAGACCCAGCCCTCGGTAGAGAAGCCCCACATCCCATGAGCCCGGGCCCACTTGCTCTGCGTCCTGGGGGCCGATGCCCTCGCTGGTGGCATCAGCGCTAAGGGCAGCCCCCTGGGCTGGTGCAGAGGCTGGGACAGCGCAAGTTCCCCCCGGCAAGCAGCGGGGCCTCACCCGGAACTGGCCCCCGTCTCCGTCGTCCAGCTCCAGGATGTAGCCGTCCACGGTGCTGTGGGTGAAGGGCGGCGTCCTCCAGGCCAGGGTGACGCTGTTGTTCCGGGTGCAGCACTTCTCCAGCTGCAGCAGGGGCACGGGCGGCACTGTGACGGGGACAGGTGGGCTTTAGTGCACAAACCCCTGCAGGGCACAGGGAGGCCGCGTGGACCCGGCCGCACCCCAGGAGGAAAGGTGGCCACCCTGCGTCACTCCTGGCTGCTCGTGGGCACAGCTCAGTGTGCTTCTCAACCCTGGACGGGGGTCCTGGGATCTGGGGCTGGGAGAGGCCTGGCAGGTGCCTCCACCCCTCTGGGTCTGGAGCCCTGAGGAAGAGCTGCCCCTTGCCTACCTGCCCACTAAGAATCACTGGTTTTGACTCAGCCCCATGAGCAGCTGGCGAGGACTTGCCGCCCGGCCTCTGCGGACCCTCTGCACAGGGCAGCAAGCAGCTCACACCTGGGGCCCGGAAGATGCTCTCGGGGACGGGGAAGGGCAAAATGCAAAGACCCACTGAAACCTTTGTCTGGAAGCATTTTAAAGGCCCAGGGAACTAGATCCCGGAAGGAGAGGCCATCTTACAGTATCAGGCAGTCAACCCGTGGAATTAGGGATTTGAGTCAAGTGTTTCATAAGTTCGATTAAGGTGAGATCGGGAGGTGCAAACTGAGTACGGGAGAAAGCACAGAGATGCACAAGGGACTGGGTGTCTCTGGTTTAAAAACGGCCACACATTTTGCAAGTCAGGATTTTCCTGAGTTCACAGATTCTGTAGGTATGGCACTCAGCCCTTGGATATATCGGTCTAAAAACACCAAAGAGCTTCATTCCCCCTCCTGAATGTATCCTTAACGTCTCTGGAGAGGCAGGGGGACGTCACTTGCTAATTTTGTAACCTGGGGAAAGTTATGCAAACTTTACTTAACCCTTAGCTCGTGTCCCCCGTGGGTCTCTGAACTCACCGCTACGATCCACCACCTTCTCCCGTCTGCTCTCACCTCTGACCTTCTCGCTCTTCTTGGAACACAGAACACTTATATCTGCCTCAGGGCCTTTGCACTCACCACCCCTCGGCCTTCTGGAATGTTCTTCCCTTACCTTACATCTCTTTCCTCCTCACCTCAAAGTATCTCCCCCCCACACCCATGTCTACTAATGCCCCCTTCTCAAAAGGCACCTTGTTTGTCCCACCTGCCACTATCAGTTTACATTACACTACCTGTTGTATTGTATTATCGATGTGTTATCTATTTCTTTCTCTAAATATCAGCTCCGTCTAGTGAGGGAGTCTGTACACTTGCTCACGGCTGTGTCCTGAGCACCTGGGATGGTGCCTGGCACGTGGGAGACACTCGACAGGTGTCTCTGAATGAACAAATGATCCTCTTTCACCAACGGGAAAAGGTTGGCCCAGGCTGGGTGCTACCCACAGAGGTCACCCAGCTCGAGGGTCGCTGAGCTGGGATCTGAACCCAGGTCTGCGACTCAGGCGTCCCTCCCTCCCACTCTGGGTCACAGCAGTGTCACAAGTCTCCTGATGGCACTAAGCTGCACTGCAGAGTGGACGCCTCTTCCAGAAGAAGCATCACCTGAACTGGGCCAACCACGGCTCACCCCTACATTTCATCTGAATGAAGTCCAGTTGGTGGATGGCCTGCAGCAGTGGCCCGCTGTCCAAGGTCAGTTCAAACTCTGCAGACACCTTCGGCTCCAGGGCACCTTTGACCCACTGCTCTTGAGACACCTGGACACGCTTGATCAGGGCGTCCGAGATCTTAAAGGAAGCACAGAGTTTAGGGTTTCCACGTGCAAAGGGAAAATAGCGTAGCAGGGGGTAAGGAAGGGACAGGGACTTTGTGGGCTCAGGGGGCTGCGGTGGCTAAGCACGCCCACTCAAGCCCTGGCAGAGATCATCTTTTAACAGCTTAGTCATGTTAAACGTAAAGAAGCACTTGCTGTTTCAGGCTAAACCCTTTTGTGAAGCAAATGATACTTTTTAAAAGAATTTTTAAATTTATTTTGGCCGCACTGCACGTCATGGTGGTCTTTCCCGACCAGGGATCAAAACCACGCCCCCTGCAGTGGAAGCGCGGAGTTCTAACCAGCGGACCGCTAGGGAAGTCCAGTACTTGTTTTTTTTTTGCGGTACGCGGGCCTCTCACTGCTGTGGCCTCTCCCGTTGCGGAGCACAGGCTCCGGACGCGCAGGCTCTGCGGCCATGGCTCACGGGCCCAGCCGCTCCGCGGCATGTGGGATCTTCCCGGACCGGGGCACGAACCCGCGTCCCCTGCAACGGCAGGCGGACGCTCAACCACTGCGCCACCAGGGAAGCCCAGTACTTTTAATATACAAAAACAGTCTTCACTCTACCTCTTTTGCTAGATCTAGCACTTTGCAAGTTGAAACATACTAGTGGTTTGTCCCAGGGTCTGAAAGCAGCTCCTTCATCCCCAGGAGCGTGAAGCTCCCTCCCTCCCACTGTGTTTCCTCCACGTTGTGTTGCAGCTTCTGCTCCAAACTCCCACTGCATGAAACCCACAGCTCTGTTCTCCTCTGCTGGCAAGTCCTGCTCATTCAGACATTTGCACGTGTCCCTGTAGAGCCATGACCCCATGCACCCTGGCTGGGGACCAGTCCAGGAGATTCACCATGTTCCCCAGAGACGGAGGACAGAGCTTCCGTCTGAATCGCACACATGATCCCAAGAGGTGCTCGTGACCCCGAGTCAGACTGGCTGCTGGAAGGATGCCCAGCAAGGCTGCACTGGCTTTGCAGGCAGCGGTCACGTGCCCAGACCTGCAGGACTCCGCATCCTGAGGGAACGGGTCATGTGGATTCTTCTGACTCACTTCGTCCTGTGCAATCTTTCCAGCTTGATTGGCAAAGACTGTCTTTTCTCATCTGTGGGGAAAATGTTGAACTGGGGTTTCAAGTCGAGGCACGAAAGCACGGCGTTCCAGCCCTAGGGATTATGATGTTTGATCTCCTCATTTAAGGATGACACAGAGCCAGGGTCACAGCTAGTGAGACGCAGAGCTAAGAAGAGAACCTAGGTCTTCTGGAATCGCTGAGCACAGGAGATTCTGCTCCACTCCAAGCCACTGGGAGGGACCTTCCTAGAACCTCAGCTAGTCTGGGGCATGGCAGTGGATTTGGAGGAACGATGCCCAGCCCGCTCACCTGCAGAAACCCGGACGGGTCGTTCTCCTTGATCACCTCTAGGCAGTACTCCATCAGCCCCGTGGACTGGCGCAGCTTCAGCGTGCAGTGACTGATCTGGTCCCAAACCATCTGCCACGAGAAGTATCCCTAGTAACTGTCTCATCGAGGAACAGCAGCCCGGCTGCAGCGGCAAGCGGCATGGGTCCCGGCTGCCTTGCACCCTCTCCTGCTGCTGCTGTGTTCCTGAGCTCCACGTGCCCTCGTTACGTGGGCGGTAAATGGACCCACTTCCCAACAAGCAGGGTCGCCACACCCAACAGAGCAAACTTCCTGAACTCTGGATAGAAAAGCAGAGAACGTGCACCCTCTGAAACCCTCCTAGTGACCGGTGCCCCAGTCTCACTCGTTGGGTGGAAACTCAAGGGGCTCGGCTGCTTTGCATGTAAACCATGGATCATCCCCAACACACACTCCTTCTTTCCTTGAAAGTAACATTTCCTGATTCAGTTGGGAAATGTCTGTAGAATAGATCGAGCCCAGACAATGAGGTGAGTAGTTTCTGTCAAGGCAGGGTGTTCACGGGGCACCTGCCTGGCCCGGGGACCCAGTGCCGAGTGGGGGGAAGCCTCCCCCTGCCGCGGTGGCCACTGGCTGTGGTGTCCCTGCTGACCACTGCGAGCACCAGACATCAGAAAGCCCGAAGAAGCTTTGGAGGGAGAGCAGGGGTGCTGATTGCTTCAGGGAAAGTGACACGAGTGTACGTAGGTCCCGGGCCAACTTGCTCAGCCCTTCCTCTCCCCATTCATTCATTCATTCGTTCGTTCGTTCGTTCGTTCATTCGTTTGTTCACTCAACTAACACTGACCCAGAGCCTACACTGCGTGCTCCCCCGAGCTCGGCTCGGAGGCCGTGATGGGACCGAGGGCATCGGCCACCCGGGGACCCACCTTCAGCTTGTTCTCCCTCTCTTTGGTAATCTTGGTAAGCAGCTTGGCTTTCTGCCGGGTTAGAGCATCAACCAGCGCGTCACACTGAGCCACCAGGCAGGCCTCGTGGTCCAGGCCGTTCTCCTGCGGGATGCACAGAGCTTTAGGGAGAAGACACTCGGAAACGTGGCCAGCACGAGAGACACAGGGGCACACCAGCAAGCTCGTCCCGGGGTGAGCTGTCCCGTTATTGAACCGGAAACAGTGCACATGTGAGTCTCAGCACATCTATAGGATGGAGTGAATATTCAGAGTCATCCAAACCATGAGGGTTTGTGAGGGTTTTCAGTGCCACGGGAAAAGCTCGTGAGAGAGACCGAAGAAGAAGAAGAGCAGCTGCACGTGCGTGTGTGTGTGTAAAGCAGTGGAGCAACGTGTCAAAACGGCGAGGGCGTCACCTCAGGGGCTGAGATATTGGTGAACTTTTCTTACTTCTGTTATTCTCTACTTTTCAAAATTTCTATAACATACTTTTGCTTTCTCTAATCAGAAAACAGTAAAACAAACAAAACCCACTGTTCTTGCTGTAGGATCGGACTCTCTCAGTTTAAAAAAAAAAAACAAAAAAAACCTTTCAACATCACTCAGGTCAGCCTGGATTCAGACCTCGTGTCATGGGCTGGTGGTGTTCTCTCCCACCCCTGCCCCAAGTGCCTATTTGAAGTCCTAACCCCCAGGACCTCAGAATGGGGCTGTGTTTGGAGACAGGGCCTTGAAAGAAGTAAGTTAAATGAGGTCATCAGGCTGGGCCCTGATCCAGTCTGACTGGCATCCTTACAAGAGGAGATCAGGACACAGACACACACAGAGGGAGGACGGTATGAGGACACAGGGAGAAGATGGCCATCTGTACACCAAGGAGAGAGGCCCTGGGAGGAGCCATCCCTGCTGACGCCTTGATCTTGGACTTCCAGCCTCCAGAACTATGAGAAAATAAGTTACTGTTGTTGAAGCCACTCAATCGATGGTACCTTGTTACAGCTGCCCCACCAGACGGATACCTCCGGTGTCCCTGAAACATCAGAACCAGGACAGGAAATGCCTGGCAGCTGAATTCTGTGCTTTCACTTATTAGGAAGAATGGTTTTTATTGGCCGCTTAGGAATTCAGTGCCCTCAGTCCTTTTTCTCATCCAGACACCGGAATGCTCTACGGTTCGTGATCTGTGTGAAAGTTCCTCCCCGCGTGCATTTATTTATACACTGTCTCCCCGACAGACAGAGCTCCTGGGGACAGAGGCTGTGCCTTATTGATCTGCGTCGGGCTTGTATGTGACACAGCACGGGTGCTCAGTAAATACATTTGTTTAGTAAATGATGCTTTTATATTTTGATGCGTTGGTACAAAAGCACCGTATACAGATACCGCCTAGGGCTACGTGGCCACGCAGAGAGCTGCATTATTTCTGCCCAGTTCTCTTTCTAGGATTCTCTCTGAGTTCATGCAAAATCCCTTTCCTATCAGACGTCATAGGGGTGTCAGTGGATTGAGTGGGTGATGTCCGCAACATCTGAGGCTGTGCGGTGGGACAATTAGGCCTTCTCATGTTCAGCACTGAAAAGCGCCTGCCACGGGGCCTTTCCTCTCCTCTGCTAAGCTTCACGTACCTCCTGCAGGGACTCCCCGCCCAGCCAGAGCTATGCTCACCTGGATCTGCTGTAGAATGTTCTTCAGCTGAACTAGAAACTCCTTGGCTTCTTTTGCCTTATCGGAAACTCCATTTAAGGCCTGAGACAGTTGGGCCTAAAAGATATCACAGGTTGAAAAGGAAAATTAGGTGTTAAAGGCACTTGGTCTGCACTTCATCATGAAGGCTTGTGTTTATAAGAGGGTAGAACCCAGGAACCGTCCTCACTTATGAAGGGACCGCTATTGACTCCCGGACTCTATTGCATGTGTTTATTTTTCCAGCAATGGTTGATAAAGTGTTGGTTGACCGACACTCTTCTGTCTGGACCCCAAAGCTGGGGAGAAGTAAGGAGCATTCAGCTAATTGGTTCAGGCTGACAGGACCCAGGACAAGAAGGCAAGTAGAGCCTGGGCCGGGTCTGGCCCCCTCCCCGCTGTAGCAGTTGTGCCCCCCCATCAGTAGGAACTCAGACGCCTATGTGAGGGAATCCCAGGTCCCAGGCCACGCTCTGCCCACCCCACCCCTGCACAGGCGCCTTTTGGCCTGAGCGGGATGGGCGGGGAAAGGAACTGGAAGTGAGCCTGAGCCATAGGGACTGGGGGTCCCAAGACATCACGTGGAAGGGGATGATGGTGGCCTCCTCCTTAGCGCTAGGGACCCCTTACCCTGCCCAGTTGTTAGCCTCGGCCTTCTTTTGAATGAAACACAAACACACACCATCGAATTTGTCTTCAACATCTTGCTATTGAATAGACTGGTGCCCTTGATTTTTAACACGACTCATGTTTCCGAGTAAAAAGCTGAGGGCAGAGCAAAAACGGGGCCAGAAAGGCTGGGTCATACCTGCTCTCCACTTTCTTTTTTTTTTTTTTTTTTAAATTGGAGCATAATAGCTTTACAATGTTGTGTCTGCTGTACAGTGAAGTGAATCAGCTCTATGTATACATATATCCCCTCCCTCAGGGACTTCCCTCCCTCCCACCCCGCATCCCACCCATCTGGGTCATCACAGAGCACGGAGCTGAGCTCCCTGAGCTATACAGCAGGTTCCCACTAGCTATCTGTTTTACACATGTCAAACCTCATCTCCCAATTCGGCCCACCCTCCCCTTCCCCCGGCTGTGTCCACACATCCGTTCACTACGTCTGCATTTCTATTCCTGCCCTGCAAATAGGTCCATCCGCACCGCTTTTTCTAGATTCCACGTATAAGCGTTAATATTCAGTATTTGTTTTTCTCTTTCTGACTTACCTTACGCTGTACGACAGACTCTAGGTCCGTCGACATCTCTACAAATGACCCCATTTTGTTCCTTTTTATGGCTGAGTAATATTCCATTAGGTCTCTGCTCAGATGTGATCTGTCAGTGGGGCCTCTTCCTCTGCCCTTCTTTATTCTTCATAACGTTCATCACCACCCAACACAGGTTTGCTTCCTGTCTGTCTCTCCTCCCGAAAATGTAGGCTCCCCAGAACAGGGCCCTTGCCCGGTTGCTCACATACAGAAAGAGCACCATGCCCATGGCAGCATGAACAAATATTTGTTGAATGACTGAATCACTGACTGTGATTCTTTGGACCATATCCATGGTTCTCAAAGTGTGGTTCTCAGACTGACAGCACCAGCCTCATCCAGGAATTTGTTAGAAACGCAAATTCTCCAGCCTCACCCCTGTCTTACTGATCAGAAACAGGGGGTGAAGCCCAGGCATCTGTCTTTTAACAAGCTCTCCAGGGGTTTCTGATGCAGTTTGCGATCCACTGGATGGTACAAACATAGCCACGGTGTGGATGAGGAGACACAGGGAGAAGGAAGGGGCCTCAGACCAGGGTCACCAATGTTCAAGGTGAGGTCTGGGCTCTGCCCTGCTGGGAGACAGCTGGGAGCCTCAGGCGTGGCTCAGCAGAGAGGCGGCTTCCGGAGAAGCTCTTCCTTCTTCCACTGGCTTCCGCATGCCCCCCACCTCAGCTGGTGTAGGCCCCTCCCTCCACGGGCACCCGGCATGGACCACTTTCTGTTGCAATTATCCACGCAGGAAGAATATCCAGTAGACCTTACAGGAACAGCAGCGTGTTCTGTGTCTGCTCTAATACAGCTGCCACCAGCATGGGTGGCTCTGAGCACTTGAAAGGTGGCTAATGTAACTGAGGGACTGGATTTAAATTTTATTTAAAGTTTTCAGCCACCACGTTTGGCCAGTGGCTGCTGTTCTGGGCAGTACAGATCTTTTTTTAATTTTAATTTTTTTTTTTTTTTGCGGTACGTGGGCCTCTCACTGCTGTGGCCTCTCCCGTCGCAGAGCACAGGCTCCGGACGCGCAGGCTCAGCGGCCATGGCTCACGGGCCCAGCCGCTCCGCGGCATGTGGGATCTTCCCAGACCGGGGCACGAATCCGCGTCCCCTGCATCGGCAGGCGGACTCTCAACCACTGTGCCACCAGGGAAGCCCTAATTTTTATCTTTAATATTTATTTGGCTGCGTTGGGTCTTAGTTGCCACGCGTGGGCTCAGTTGCCCTGTGGCGTGTGGGATCTTAGTTCCCTGACCAGGGATCGAACCCCCATCCCCTGCACTGGGAGGCAGATTCTCAACCACCGGACCACCGGGGAAGTCCCTGGGTAGCACAGATCTTTGCACCCGTCCTTAGAGGGGTCCAGGTCCTCGGGCAGCTCAGCCTGTCCCTGATAACCGTGCCCAGCAGGACCTGGAGAGGCCGGCATCACTCAGGCCCATCATCAGTGCCCAGAAAAGAGTGGCACCTCCCTCCCCACCACAGTCACCCAGAGCAGAGGGCCCACTGAGGCTGCACCCCTTCCCTCCCCAAGGAGGGACCGATTCCCAGGAACCTATACAATCCTTCATGGCAGGGACTTTGTTTTTTGTCTTTGTCTTTCTAGCCAGGCACTGGCACAAAGCAGGGGCTCAAAAACTGCTCACTGGCTGAATAAAAAGCAAAGCAATTGCTCCACTAGAAGCGGATGCTAAGCTAAGACAGGTCCCTGTGGATCCATCACCACGGCGACCACCTTTTCCAGCGAGAGGCTGCATTAGTGAGAGTCCCCTTCCCTTCACCCGGGGAACTGGAGCCAGCGGGGCTCTGTCCCCGCCAGCCCTGGCCTCCCCGCGGCCCGTCCCAACCCAGGGCCTGTGGACCTGCTTCCTGCTTGGCAAGTAGACCCAGGACCTTGGCAAGGAGCCCAGAACAGAGTGATCTTTGAAGGCCTCCAGGGACCTTAGGCAAATGCCCAGCTGAAAGGGGAATGATCTCACAGCTCAGTAGACACGGCTCCAGGCCCACCAGACATGCCCTCTGCTTTCTCTTGACGCCGTCTGGCCCCGGCCCAGCAGGGTGCTCGCCTGCACAGAGACCTGTGCCCGGTCTGCTGGTCTCCGGGAAGAGCCCGGACACCCATGTGAGGTCCGGTCGCCGTCGAGGGATGTCCCGACAAGCACACACTTGAACCTTTCTTGACCCCAGTTCCTTCCTGTGTGATGTGGCCACGAGACACCTCTCCTTGCCCAGGTGACAGCACTGTGGAAACTGGACCTGGTTATTCTAGTGGCAAAGGAGTCGGTGTTTGGGCGGCGAAGGTGGAAACCATTTCTCAAGGGACAAGTGGTTCACTTATTGTCAACGTGTTCTGGGTTCACAGCATACCGTATTTGGCTTCAGTGTTTTGAAACAGGCTCTTCCTCTTTTCCACAGGGACTACCTAGGGGCCAGCAGGGGACACTGAAAATTGTGTCTTTCTGGTCTGAGAGAAGAGCCTGCCGTCTTGAGAAATGAGAATGGATTGTTCTGTCTCTGTGGCTGTTGGTTATACTATCCTCTTGGGAAGAAAGGAGGTATCCAGACCGAAGATAAATTTTTTAAAATGACTGAATGGATTTTAACTTGAATCAAACATTGTATTTTATGCCTTTTTATTCCTCTAAGGTTAGAACTACACTGCTGCAGAGTCTCTAAGTTTAGACAGACAGCTTAAAAATGTATTTCCAAGTGGGCCAAACCACCTGCTTCCTGGCCTAACATCACATCTTTGCCTGCATCCCGGAAGAGTAGCTTCTAGGTACGTGGGGTAGCCTTCTGCCTTCTCCCTCCCATTCTGGATGGTGTTAGAGGGCCTCAAACTGCATTAAGCAAGAGAACTCTGGGCCAGTACAGTCAAATCTTGGTGCTGTCATTCATTAGCTGTGCATCTTGGGAAGATTCTTCATCTCTTTGTTCTATAGGGTCCTCCCCGGTAAGGTGGGAATAACAACCCCTACCTCATACGAGTTCTTACTATTATGCTTAGAAATATAGCCCAAGCTTTCCCGAAATCCTCTCAACTGTTCAACCCATCATATATGGGTTGTTACGGACAGAATGTGTCCTCCCAAAATCCATATGTTGAAGCCTTAACCTGCAGTATGATGGTATTAGGAGATGGGACCTTTGGGAGGCCATAAGGTCACGTAGGTGGAGCCCCCACGACGGGATCAGTGCCCTTAGAGAAAAGACATGGGAGAGCGCTTTCCCCCTCTCCTCCCACTGCACTGAGGAAAGGCCATGTGAGGACACAGTGAGAAGATGGCTGTCCGCAAAGGCCCGAAGAGAGCCTCAGCAGGAACTAAGCTGGCCGGCAGCCGGATCTTGGACGTCCAGCTTTCAGAACTGTGAGAAATAAATCTGTTGTTTTGTGGGATTTGCTTATAGCAGCCCAAACAGACCAAGACACGAATTATCTAAATTACCCAACTAGGACCTTTCAGAGATAATTCTCATGTTTGAAACAGACTCTGTGGAGAAGCCCCTAAGTTGTCTCCTTTTATTTATTTTTTTTAATTAATTAATCTGTGGCTGTGTTGGGTCTTGGTTGCTGCGTGCGGGCCTTCTCTAGTTGTGGCGAGCGGGGTCTGCTCTTTGTTGCAGTGAGTGGGCTTCTCTTGTTGTGGAGCACGGGCTCTAGGCACGCGGGCTTCAGTAGTTGCGGCACGCAGGCTCAGTAGTTGTGGCTTGCGGGCTCTAGAGCGCAGGCTCAGTAGTTGTGGCGCACGGGTTTCGTTGCTCCGCGGCATGTGGGATCTTCCCGGCCCAGGGCTCGAACCCGTGTCCCCTGCGTTGGCAGGCGGATTCTTAACCACTGCGCCACCAGGCAAGTCCCAAGTTGCCTCCTTTTAAACTTGGTCTTTGTTCTCTGACCTCAGGATTACCCAGTAGAAGTGCAGAAATTAGGCACCGAGGATCTAGAGATGGCTGCCAAATGCCACCTCCTCTTGATGCTTTGCTTCCCTCCCCAAATGGAACGTGCCCTTGGCGCTCCTTCCAGGGCGTGTCTCACTCTCCTTGAGATGGGCCGCCCAGGGGAAATGTGTCCGCTCCCCTGTCCTGTCGGCCACCCTGCAAGCTTGTCCTGTGCACCTCTGCACAGGCAGCACGGGCCTCACACCTAGAATGTGCTCCACAGAGATCCAGTCCGTGGATGGATTCTGTTCTAGATTTTGTCTGACTAGCTGCCCCGAGCTAGTCACGTCTCAATTCTCTTACACGCTGGGCTTAATTAAAACGGCCATGTGGCCACTCTGGACCCACCATTTCTAGGGTATGAAGCCCCATCTGGTCCTGGGCACTGGCAGCCCAACCCTGCCCTGCGGATCAAAGCTCTTTTCACGACTTCTGGGTATTAACTGTTTCTAGTTAACCGCTGGCACGGATCCTGCCCCAGTTTAGTCCTACTTGACAGAACCTCCGACGCCCTCCCTCTCCCTGCCTCTTCTGGAAGACCAGAGGGTTCCAGCTAGGCCTGCTTCCCCTTTCCTGATCCACCTGCTACCACAAACGGCTGCAAAAGCCCCGCTGAAGCACTGGAAAAGCCCTTCGCCAAGAGGGCAGCAACCAAGATAAATATGACTGCCCTGGTGCTCAGCCTAAACAGAGGTGCAGTGACACGGCAGGGGGCCTTGGGTGCCCTTACTACTGAAGCAGATGCAGTGACAAAGCTGGAGACTGCATGAGAGGGTACTATCCCACCCACAGGGACCACACCTGGGAACAGGAGAAGGTGGGTGAGACAGGCACGTGGAGGCTCTGGAGGGGGTGAGGACACGACCCATACAGGGTGCATGAGGCCCCAGCCCTACAGGATCCCCCTTCCCAGCCTGCCCCCATCCAAGGGTCCAGGTTGTAAAGGATGTGTCACACAGGTGTGAAGGACTGATGCTAGGGGTCCAGCGGAGCAGGGTGGGCCTCGGGTAGAAGTCTACCTAGAGAGCGATCAGATGAATATTTGCCGGGTGGCAGGCCCCTTCCACGGTAGACTGTGGGTCCCAGGCTGAGGGTCCCCCAGAAGCAGAAAGGGTTTTGGGCAGGAGAACTAGGCTCCAGGGGTGACGCAGGCAGCCTCTCTCTTCAGTGGATGTGACCCAGATTCGGGGGGGAGTCCCCGTAGGCAAAACAGCTCAGAGGATCCGCTCCTGTCCCCACTGGCTCACCGTGTTTCCGGCCACTGAGGCAGTAACGACAGGTGGCTTTGAATGGGGGTCTCCAGATGCTAATCCAGTGCTCTGTTCTGTGCACTGAAGCCACCTCCGACCCCCAGAACCTCTATATGGAGGCTGCTACCATGACTGTCAGCACTGAGACATACTGTCCACGAAGACTCCACGGGCCCTGACAGTCCCCACCCAGGCCTGATGCTCCGAGAGGCTCCACCCTCCCTTGACTTCGCAGACTTATTCAGCTCCTCGTATTGTGGGTTCTCACGGTATATTGGCTTCTTGTTGCTGCTATCAAGAATTACGATAAACTCAGGGACCTAAAGCAACACTGGTTTATTCTTTTATAGCCCTGGAGGCCAGAAGTCCGAAGTGAGTCTTACAGGCCAAAATCAAGCTGTCAGCTTCCTTCTGGAGGCTCTAGAGAGGGACCCCTTTTCTTTCTTTCTTTTTTTTTTAAACATGCCCTTGGCTTTATTTATTCATTTATTTTTAAAATATTTATTTATTTTGGCTCCACCGGGTCTCAGCTGCGGCACGTGGGATCTTTGTTGCCGCAGGTGGGCTTCCTAGTTGTGGCTTGCATGCGGGGATCCTAGGTCCCCGACCAGGGATTGAACCCAGGCACCCCTGCCATCGGAAGTGTGGAGTCTTACACACTGGACCACCAGGGAAACCCCGAGAGACCTTTTTTCTTGTCTTTTCCGTCTTCTAGAGGTTACCCACATCCCTTGGCTGGTGGCCCCTTCCTTGCATCACTCAGCCTCTCACTTCTGTCCTCCTATCTCCTCTATGGCCTTCCTGTCTCCCTCTTACAAGGGCCCCTGTGATGACCTTAAACCAGCTGAGCAATTAAGGATAAGCTCCTCCCCTCAAGATCCTTAATCTAATTACACCTGCAGAGTCCATTTTGCCACGTAAGGTGACATGGTCACAAATTCTGGAGGTTGGGACGTGCACATCCTTGGCGGCCTTTATTCAGCCTGTCATACCTGGCAACTAGTCTCCTTTCACATGTGACAGATGAACTGTTCAACGTCTGCTACTTCAGAGGCCTGTGCGCTGGATGGAGTCGTATTGGACGTATGCAGTGCTGTATTCCCAGCTTGGGCCAGGTGCCAAGCACACGGAGGGACCAGAAGCCACGCCCCTCTGAAGGTCTGATCCCACCTGGGTCCTCAGCTCCTTACTGAGGATGCAGGATGGGTATCAGGATAGGACCCACCCAGAGAACTAACATCTACCCCACGAAGACCCTCCCCTAAGGCCAGAAGAGGGTGCTTCTCGTGCCACAGGGTAAAACGCAGGCTGCCTGGCCCCGGCTGCCCCTGGCATTGTGGCCTCCCCTCTCTTGCCCCGGTACAGCTCTCTGATGCTCATGACCCGGGTCAGTAGCTATGGTGATGACGGCAGACAGCGTTCACTGAATGCCGACACCAAATAACGTGTCTAATTTTGTTGGTTTCTCACAACCTACCAGGGGGGTTGCTAGCATTTTCCTCATTTTACAGAAGAGGGGACCGAGGCTCAAGGTCACACAGCTAGAAGCTGGTGGATGGAGCTAAGGCTCCGACCAAGGTTTCTCTGAACCCAAAGCCATTGCTCCTAGCACTGGGCTGCCTTTCAGATACTCAAGCAAGACAGAGGAAGGAGAAACCCTGATTTCCAGCCAAACCGTCCGTAGGCAGGCTGATGGGGAGGGACAGTCCGTCCTCTCCTGGTGGCATCTTTACTCACATTCTTCCTGTTCAGGTGGGGCTGCCTGTCCGTCGAGTGACTTTCGCCATCTCCCCTCCATTAACGTTTCAAACGTGCAGCTGCCTAGGGAACCAGAGCAACTTCCGAAGTGTCAAAGCAAGGCCCCCTTCAGCCTGGGTGACGTGGCGGCACAGCAGTGAGGCGTAGCGCCCCGCCCCTGCCCGCAAGCAGGCGGTGCCGTCAGGACTCCCACTCCAGCCCTGCGCAGAGGCAGCCAGCTGGGGACCGCAGGACGCGGAGGGTGCGTCCTGACGCAGTTGAGGGGTGGGAAGGGTGGAAGGGGTTTATGTGGACAGTCACAGGACACAGCGCTCAAACAGACGTTTCTCTTTATGAGTCTGACGCCAGTTTCAACGTGTGGGTTCTTTCCCCACACCAAGCAATTCTCCAGTGCCAGCTGGCTGTCCCACAATGCAACTCAGCTCGGACACTTTCTATCTGCAAAGAGCGTCAGATCCCGCAGGTTAAGGGCTCAGCCCGCAGGTCTGTCTCCCCTTCAGCCAATCGCAACTCCAGGTTATCACCTGTGCTTCCCGCCGAGTGCCCAGAGATAGGATGTTCCCACACCTCCTCCTTGGGTTTGATTACTTTTCCAGAACTCAGAAACACTTTACTTACTAGATCACCAGTTTATTATAAAAGGATGTAACTAGGAACGACCAGACGGAGGAGATGCAGGGGGCAAGGTCTGGGGAAGGGCACAGAGCTTCAATGCCCTCTCCCCACATCTCCGCGTGTTCCCAGCCCGGAAGCTCTCAGGACCCCATCCTTTCGGGGTTTTATGGAGGCTTCATTACACAGGCGTGATTGATTAAGTCGTTGGTCATCGGTGATTGATTGAAGTGCCAGCCCATCTCTCCTCCCCAGAGGTTGGGAGGAGGGGTGAGTGGGGGATTGACAGCTACAGCCCCTACTCACACGGTCGTTCCCCTGGCAACCAGTCCATCCTTCGGTTACCTGAGGCTTTCCAACAATCACCTCATCATGAAAGATACTTTACCACTGTCATCACTTAGGAAATTCCTAGACATGTAGGAGCTCTGTGCCAGGAACCGAGATGAAGACCAAATATATATTTTATTATAAATCACAGTATGACACTATTACACCGGGAGGCTGTGTAATGCAAGGACGGAGAGGTCGGGGGAACACGTAAGCAGCTACACTCTGGGGGAGAATAAAAGGAGGATTTGCTTTTACCTGCGGAGAGTACGTCCCGCGATTCACTCCGCTGTCCCTAAAGCTAGATTCCCTGGCCCTCAGCCTAACTGCCTTCCCCGGGCTCTGGGGGGAGCGATTAGGAGCCACTGGGCACAGAGCCTCTGCGCTAGGAGAGCTCGCCGCCCTGCTCCCACGCTCCCGGGGCACACGGTCAAGGACAGCCGAATTTTCACCGAGTGTCTGGGACGCTCACTCAGCACAGAGGAAGAGGCTGTGAAATGGGGCCAAGGCGCGTTTCCTCCCCCCTTTTCCTCCTCCACTCACTAACAGGTGCTGGCTTTTTAAATTCGTGGCTGACGATAATCCCCAAAATGAGTTAAAAATGTCCTAATCCTTTGACAGAACAGCAGTAATAAAAGAGTGATGTGGAGAGCTCGTTTCAGAAAATCAAAAGTCAGGGGCTCCTGGATAAGCAGAGAAACTACCTCTGAAGCACCCTCCTGAGAGGCTTGAGCACTTGTGGCCACTGACTTTCCGCCCAGGCAGGTGGCACTGCACCCTCCCGTGGTAAGGCCCCCTCCCCGCTGGGGAAGCCTGAATCGATGGAGGCAGATATTTTCCCTGCATCCTCTCAAATGCTCCCTCCTGCCAAGGGGTCCCAAGGACCCAGCCTCTGGGACACCAACAGCTAACACAGTGGTGACCTCCTGGCCTTGTCACTTGCCCGGGGAGCTTCTGAACTTTCCTCTCTTAGGTTTATCTTCTGTTTAAGACTCATATGCCCGTTAAGATGAGCAGCCCAATCGGCCTTGCGGATTCGGCAGACATGGACCTCATGGGCGTGTGTAGGTACAGGCCTCTGGCAGTAGGAGAGAAGCAAAACGGCCAGAGCGCCACCTTTCCATCATGCAGCCCTTCCCAACTCAAGGCTGCACCCTGGGCAGCCTCAAGGGGAGGCGTTATGGGTTGAATTATGGCCTCCTAAAAAGATGTGTCCGAGTCCCAACTCTTAGGACCTCAGAATGTGACCTTATCTGGAGATGGTGTCTTTACAGAGGTACGCAAGTTAAAATTTGGTCATTAGGGTGGGTCCTAATCCAATGTGGCTGGTGTCCTTATAAAAAGGGGAAGTGTGGACACAGAGACAGATGTACACAGAGGGAAAATGCCACGTGGAGATTGGAGTTATGCTACCACAAAGCAAGGGACTGCCAGAGGCTGGGAGAGAGGCCTGGAATAGATCCTTCCCTAGAGACTTCAGGGCCCTGTGACACCTTGATCTCAGACTTGGCCTCCAGAACTGTCCCTCATAAAATGGGTAGCATTTGCATGTAACCCACACACAGCCTTTCACATACTTTAAATCATCTCTAGATTACTTAAAATACCTAATACCATGTAAATGTTATTAGCCAACATGTGGCTAATTCAAATTTTGCTTTTTGGAACTTTCTGGAATTTTTTTCCTCACTAATTCTGATCCATAGATGGTTGACTTCTCGGATACAGCGGGGCAACTGTACCTTGATACACTCATATCACACACTAATACAAAAGGGTTTAAAGTGGGAGGTTCACAGCTGTCCTGCTTAAATCATAAACCAGGGTAGACCCCAATCTGTTCTGTCCTGCCTGGAAATGCACTCCTCCTTCAGTAAGAAATGGTGTCTTTGCTGGAATTTCTCTCCTCCTGGCCCTTGGGGCTCAAGGTCTCCTCTCCTGTGGCTCTTGCTGAACAAGGTGGGAACCCTGCAACCTGGCCGTCAAGACCTTCACCCAGTCACTGGCTGATTCGTCAACAGGCACCCGTTGGCCACCTACAGCTGAGGAGGCCCAGTGGTGTGCTGGGGGGCGGTCAGCACCTCCGCCCTCCCTGGGGCTTTTGAACCCAGACCCCGGCTTCCGGCAGATCCGCTCCCCTCGCTTCCCCCCCTGCGTTGTGAGCCTTGTCCCAGCCGTCACTTGCCCTCACAACGCCCACCTGGAGCCCTGGATCAGCCTGCCCAAGGCCAGGTGCACTTCTCCTTTTCCATGAAGTCTTCCCGGACTCCATGAGTCTGTGGGGTCCTCCTCTCCTCTGCTCCCCCTTGGCCTCCTGCTTACCCCCAATTTTAGTCCTTGTCACCGTCTGTCTGGCATCTAGTTACTTGTCCCCTGGCCCTCAGTGGAGCGAGGCTCCTCCAGTGAAACGTGAATTCATCCGTGTGCCCAGTGCGGGGCCTGCACACAACAGGCGCTCGCTCGCGTGGCTTGTGGATTGACTGAGTTTAGTGCCGTGTGCTCTGGGGCAGCAGAGAAGCAGGGGTGAGTCTTGGCTCCCTCGGGCGGGGCCCCGGGGTGCAGCGGGAGGCGTCTAGGTTGACTTCTGGGGGCTCCGATGGCTGGCGCCTGTGGCGACCCCGCCTCACCGCCTGGCCCGTCCTGCCCATCCTGCTGGGCCCGGGGCCTCTTCCCGGGGCTTCTCCCTGGGGGGCCCGCCCTGGTGGGATCTCCTGAGCACCACTCCTTCCCCACTTGACTTGAGTAAAAATAGAGCTGGATACCCTCTGACTTTCCTCCCTCGGTCCCCCCAAAGTGGCGGGTGGGATGCAGGGTGGCCCAGGGGATGGAGGGCTCTTTCCTCACAGAGGTTTGAGATCACAGAGTTGTGAACCCTGACAACGGGGGAAAAGGCCAGGCGTGGATGAGGTGTGACTACAAGGTGGCTGGTTTGACATCCCCCGTTCCCACCGCCGAGCCAGCCGCTCAGGCTTTGGCGGACGGGAGGTGGTGACGGGGGCAAAGCTCCCCAGAAGCTCAGCTCAGCCTCGCGCTAACCAGGCCGGAGAGCGGACTAAGCTCCTGGACCTGCCAGCCACGTGCCCAGAAGCCTCGCCATGTGTGGACTGGACTATGGAGTCAAGGGCTGAACTCCAAGTCTGGTTCTATGTGACCAAGTTTCTCTGTGAGCCTTTGTGTCCTCACTGGAAATGGGGGCAATGATGTGCACCCCAAGGGCTATTCCAAGGTTTAAGAGAGAGCCTGCGTGGACAGCCCTGGGCTCAGGGACTGGCACTCTAGTGACGGGGGTTCTGAGCATAATGAGATCCCAGACAGGGCTTCTCCAGACCATCGCAGGCACCACTGCTTCCCTGCTGTTGGCCGTCCATTAACCTTCCTAACGGTACCTTTGTTTTGCCTTGAGAAATTGCCTCTTTCCCTCCAGGTACCATCTGGTAGGACTGGGATCATGGCCCCAGTCCCACTGTCGTCACCCAGCAAGGGGCAGGCACATGCCCTGCTCTAGCTGGGAGTATGCCAGCTCTTTGGAACTCAAAACTGAGAAAGGGGCAAAGGAACGCAGAAATACAGGCACTTGTTCTACAGGTCCCTGACCAGACTCCTGGGAGTAGACCATTCTTGTAGCTCCTGCTTCTTAGGGCTCGAGAAGGCCTTTGGAACCTGAATGCCAGGTTTGGATCCCAACTCACATCCTCTGTGCCCTTGGGTGAATTGTTTAGTCTCTTCCTGCAGGAGGTACCTTGTGGTGTTATCGTGGGATTGAGTTGCTACATGTGAGGTGCTGAGAACAGAGGCTAGCAACCATGCAGGGCTGTATGTGATCCCCGTTGTAATTTTGAACATGGCTCTCAAAGCTCCCTCGGATTCTGTAAATGCTTAGAAACAAGCATTTTATTTTTCCAGTAAATTTTCTTCAATTCAAGTGAACCACAGTTGGTTTCTTTCGCTCTAACTGGCTAGGAGGCTAAACAAACACAAAGGTATCTATGTTGTAATTAGTGATTCATGCTGCAGCTGCGTAAGCTCAGTCCCTCTGGAGACGGTTGATGGCGAGAGGCCTCTCCTCCGCCCTGACCACAGCTCGGCTTCAGACTCCGATTCCCCAAAATGCTGGCAGCTCAGGAGTTCTCGGTGAGCTCCTGCCCCAGGTGTGCAGGGGAAGCGGTTCAGCTTGTCAACAGGGACCTTTAAGCTGCCAGTATCGATCTTTCAGAGCCACCAACCAAACTTCCTTGGTTAGGACTTAACGCTGAGGTCAAAAATGAGGCAGGCCTGAAGGGAACTGGCTACCTCACTGCATGTACCCACGCGCGCACGGTTGCATCCCATTCTGATAAGAGCGTCAGTTAGTGCCAAATGACCCTCAAGAGGGACTTCCCTGGTGGCACAGTGGTTAAGAATCCGCCTGCCAACGCAGGGGACACGGGTTCGAGCCCTGGTCCAGGAAGATCCCACATGCCGCAGAGCAACTAAGCCCGTGTCCACAACTAATGAGCCCGTGAGCCACAACTACTGAGCCTGTGCTCCTAGAGCCCGTCAATGAGAAGCCTGCGTGCAGCAGTGAAGACCCAACACAGCCAAAAATAAATAAATAAATAAATTTACAGATGACCCTCAAGAGCTCACATGTGCAGGAACCAGACCCAGAATAATTGGAAATTCCATGTCCCCCCCCACCCAGGGCGTGGGCTTGTCAGTTCCTGTCGGAGTGAACAGGCAAGGGCAGCAGCCTGTACCACCTTCAAGACACAAGCCACCTCGGCACGACCTGCCAGTCTGCTCCATCCCTCGACACCCTTGCATCTCTGTTCACCTGCCTGGTGTGGTCTCCCCCTTGCTTTGCCAGTACGCACAAGTCATCATTCAAAACTCAGCTCAGACGTCCCTCCCTCATGCTGCTTCCCCTCCCTGCCGCCCCCTCAAGGCCGGTGGAGATGCTCCTTTTCTGGGCCCCCATGCCACCCCACACCTCATTATACTGGACTGTCATCATGCATTTACCCTTTCTTCTGCTCAGTTGTGTGGTCTTACAGGATGGGTACCCTGGTCTGCTTCATCTCTGTATGAGCTATCGGTGTATAGTCAATAAGTATTTGCTGAACAGATGCATTAATTAGTTATTTTTTTATTGGACAATATGGCGGAGAAGTTTATAAAATGAACCAAGGAACAGAAGCCAAGTACCAGAGCTCCATTTCTGCTTTGCATCCGACATGAAATGTAACGTTAGACTGGTCATGGAATTTCACTTCTTACACTTTGGGGGTAACTTACTATCAAAAAGGATTAGATAGCCCTCATTTGTCACTAACCCTGTAGAGCTATTAGGAGGAAAAGAAGCTTGTGAGGTACACTACGTGTCTCACACTGTCATTTCAAACTTGCTCAGGAAGTGCTAGATTTATGTTTCTCTCAAAAGAGAACACATGGATTTTAAGCAAAATGAAACTATCCAGAAAAACGTTCAGGGTAAAGACAAGAAGTTCAGAGAAGACCCAAGTAATCAAAAAGGCATCCTTTAGTCACCTCCAGACAGCATGCCCGATTCCAGGAGCTGTATGTGTGACAGGGAACGCCTGTCTCTCTATGGTTGAGGGATCATGGAAAAAAGCCCACACTAAAAAATAAAAATCAAGTATGAAAGACGTCTAGGTATGGATCTAGTAGAGAACACTGCTAAATTTAAAGAAGTGTTTCGGGACTTCCTTGGTGGCACAGTGGTTAAGAATCCGCCTGCCAATGCAGGGGACACGGGTTCGAGCCCTGGTCCGGGAAGGTCCCACATGCCGTGGAGCAACTAAGCCCGTGAGCCACAACTACTGAGCCCGTGTGCTGCAACTACTGAAGCCTGTGCGCTTATGGTGAGGGCTAGTCCTCCTCTGTCCGTCAGGCAGGGCTGCTCCAGGTGAGTTCTGAGACATTCCTCCCAAAAGTCTGCTCCATGGACCAAGAGACCCAGAGACCTTCAGCATCCTCTAAAGGAACTTGGTGTCCTTCCCAACCAGTATTCTTTGGCTCCACAACACGGCCCACAAGCACCGCACCCCATGCCCATCCCCTACCCAGTCCCCAGGAAGACACTCCTCTCCCTGCCTCCAGGTGGGCTACTTTCTTCAGCTCACAGCCCTGGCCTCCATCTTCTATCAGGGCTGGGACAATCTGCCTTAATCTCCATGAAGAGGCCAAAAATGCAAAAGCTATTTATTTGGTTCCTGGAAGTTGCATAAAGCAAGGCCAGCAGTGTTGGTCTGGTTGTAAAAAGAGAAGACACACTGGTCTTTTATTTCTTATAAATCGCTGTTCTCTAGGTGTTGCTTTCTCCTGGATATTTACAAGGAGAAGGCTGCTCCATGGGACCCACAGCTCCTTCTGCTTGTCTCTGTCTGCAGAAATCTCCCTACGTTGGCATCCCCAGAAGCCTTTGCAGCCTCCTCTCCTTCTCTTGTGGCTCTGCAACAAGAGAAGCCACCACAATGAGAAGCCCATGCACCACAACAAAGAGTAGACCCCGCTCGCTGCAACTAGCAAAAGCCCGTGTGTAGCAACAAAGACCCAAAGCAGCCAAAGATAAATAAATTAAAAAAAAAAAACAACTGTTTCCTCATTCTTCTGCAACCAAAGGAAAAGATAGAAATATTTTGACCAATAACCAGGGCCTGGCTCGGGCAAGAGACACAAGAAAGTGAAATGGAAAGAGTGTGGTTGTATTAGATAGCCTCAGCTTGGTAAGCTGCAGTAACAAACATCCCCTACCAACTCAGAAGCTTCCAACAACAAAGGTTTACTTCTTGCTCACACTGGATGTGCATTGCAGGTCACATGCCCTTTTTGTTTCAGGATCCAAGCTAAAGGAGCATATCCCATATTTGAGACATCTTAGTCTCATAGCAGAGGAGAAGGAGCTATGGCAGAAACACACCTTAAAGCTGTTAAAGCTTCTCCTGGGAGGTAGCACACATCACTTCCTCTATCATTCATTTGCCCGAGCAAGTTACACGGCCCAGCCTTGTATCAATGGAGAAAGCAGCACAGCTTTCCCACAAGGAGAGCAGAAAATATTTTGAACAAATAATTAAATCTAGCAAAACAGTCTCTGGAGTCAGGCAGACTTTGGCTTTCCTTTACTAGCCATGTGCTCTTGGGCAAGTTCTTACTCTCTTATTAGAATCTACATGCTGGGGATTATACTACCTACTTAGTTGTGACAATTAAAATCAAATAACACATTAAAACACGTGACTTTTTTCTTCCTTCCCCTGGGTCACCCAACCCCTCCTTCTACCATTGCCTTCTCTCTCCGTCCTGCTGCCGACACCAGTGCGATAGGTTTGGCAGGAGAGTGTTTGCGAGAGGGGCAGGAGAGGAAGATGGCACCCGGGGAGACATGGAGCGGTTGAGAATTGCTTCTTATTTATTCGTTTGGCTGCTCTGGGTCTTTAGTTTGCGGCACTTGGGATCTTCAGTTGCGGCATGAGAACTCTTAGTTGCGACTTGCGAACTCTTAGTTGCAGCATATGGGATCTGGTTCCCTGACCAGGGATCGAACCCAGGCCCCCTGCATTGGGAGCGTGGAGTCCTAGCCACTGGACCACCAGGAAAGTCCCAAGAATTGCTTCTTAAAGACAAGATCCTGGCTTCATATTTCAGGGAGAGGTAAGAAATAAATCCCTAAAATGTTTTAATGTTTGTATAGGACTTTATCCTAAAGGGAATAATAGGATAAGCATCCAGAGACGTATGTACAAGAGCAGTCATCGCATTACTAAAAATAGTAAACATTTGTACGTGATCTTAAATGTTCAGGAATAATGATTAAATCAGTGATGTTTTATCCACATAAATGAATACCCACCATCCATTAAAATGGCAACATGTTTCTATATCGATGTAGAACAATCTCCATAACAGATTGTTCAACGGAAAGAAAAACATTATACCAAAAGCACATGTAAGAAGAGCTCATTTATTTAAAAATTATATACATATATATATATATGTGGCATATATATGATCGCTATTAAGGTAATTATATAAATGTGTGTGTATATCACACATGTGAGAATTGTAAGAGTATAGGTGATTTTTCACATTTTTCTTTGCATGTCCTCTGTATTGTCTGAATGTTTAAAAATAATGCATATTATTCTTTTATAATTAGACAAAACAATAAAGTTACTTTCATTAAAAAAATTCATATGTTACTAAGATCTCATTTGAAATTTCTACCCTGGGCAGCTAAGCAACTTGACAACTGAAAACAGTCACTTGCTCTTTTCCCCAAAGGCCCTCTGCTGCAGGACATTTGAACTCCAGAACAATGTCTTGATGCAAAAATACCGTTTCTTATTATAACCCTGGATGGCTAATATTTTCAACATAATTGACTGCGGTGATCTTCATAAGGGCTCAGGGAAAAGTCGCGAGGATGACAAGGCTCTCTTTGAGAGCCCCCTCTCTCCTCCATCCCCTCTCCTGCTCTCCGCCCAGAGTCTCCAGGGCCCTCGCTGCCCACCCAACACCACAGCCCCTCTCCCACCTCAAAACCTTCATTCTCCCAGACCCACGACCGGAATCTGAACTCCCACTCGCCTTAAGAGTGCCTAGTCTCTGCTCGAAAACAATTCAAATTCAGTCCAGCCAAGCATTTTCACAGGGTACGAGGAGACAACCGGCTTCCTCTGCCTGGTTGGTAACTTGCGATTGTCTTTCACTGTCTTGATCCTTAGTGCCTCCGAATGTGACTTACAGGGTCACTGCAGGTGTAGTTAGCTAAGATGAGGTCATAGTGGGGTAGACTGGCCCCTCATCCAGTATGACTGATGTTTTTAGAAAAAGGGAAATTTGGACACAGACACACACACACAGGGGCAAGACTGGAGTTATGTGGCCACAAGCCAAGGCACCCCCTGAAGCCAGGAGAGAGGCCTGGATCAAGGCTTCCCAGAGCCTTCAGAGGCAGCGTGGCCCTGTGACACCTTGATCTCTGACTTGCAGCCTCCAGAGCTGTGAGCCAATAAATTTTGGTTGCTTTAAGCCACCCAGGTTGTGATAATTTGTTACAGCAGCCCCAGGAAACTAGTACCCTATGCACAGCTGTTTTTATTCCTATTCTAAAGCATGTTCTTTCATATATATTCACTAAATGGAATCATATTACACACAGTCTTTCTCTACACCATAAAGTGGGCTTTGGGTTCTTTAGAGAAGAGGGGACGTGGCCAACCTGCTTGTACCTTCAGGAAAGAGGTCGGGGGTTACAATAAACTGAGTGCCCTGCAGCTACCATGCGAACCTTTACTTCATCTCGCTTCGTCCTCATACCTTTCAAGTGTGGAAACCGAGGCTGAGAGACATTAAGAGACCTATCTCAAGACACAGCTCCAAACTGAACCCAGAGCTTTTGATTTCAATCCAGATCCTTCCCATGATATCAGTCAGTGACGACCAGAAGGTTGGTCCGGGCAGTCTTAGGATAGATCTCTCTAGCACCTGTTCATGTGGTGTGGTGAAGAGGCCCCACCAAGGGACAACTGCGTCATTAGGGTGACGGCTGCGTCTCAGCCCTCCCACAAGAGGGCTCTTGGGAACAACCTCAGACCCTGAAACAGTCACCTCTTCTTTCCCACCGTGCTTGGCCTTGACACTCACAATAATCACAATGATGGGGCCGATTATGATTCTGGCTTTCTTTCACCGAGCCCTTACTCTGTGGTGTGCACTGCCACGAGTTCCTTTTATTTACTTATTTGGTTGCGCTGGGTCTTAGCTGTGGCAGGTGGGTTCCTCAGCTGCAGCTCGCGGGCTTCCTCGTCACGCAAACTCTTGGTTGCGGCATGCGTGTGGAATCTAGTTCCCTGACCAGGGATCGAACCCGGGCCCCCTGTCTTGGGAGCGCGGAGTCTTAACCACTGTGCCACCAGGGAAGTCCCCCGTCATGAGTTCTTAAAATGCGTGATCTCACTCCCTGGCAAGTGGCAGAGTTTTAGGAGAGCTGTCTCTAAAACGAACTTTCTTATTCAACGCATTCTGCTACCTCTGGAGCACTAAAGAGTTCGGGAATGGCAGTCTAGTAAACTGAGACTCGGTTTGTTCTCTGGACAAGATGTAACAGCTAACATCTGGGAAAAATCCCACCGGTATTTCCAGCTGGCTTCTGTCGTCCCACTAGATCAGCTGATTGTTTCCAAAACCGTTAGCTCATCTAATGGGGGAGGGGTGTGCCATGCTAACGAGTGTGAATGGCTCTCTTCAATAAGGGGTCCAGAAAAATGCATAATTCCTCCTGCCCTCATTTTCCACACTGTTCCCTGGAGTGCCCCCTCCTGCATGAATCACTCTGGTCCATGAAGCTAAAAGGGACCCCACTGGAATAGTCATTTACAGTGTTGATATTAGAATACATTTTCATGTTGTCACCATTCACTTATTAAATAGATGCTTCGTGTGGCTTACTGGGTGCCAGCTGCTCTGCTGGGTACTGGGAGTACAAAGGCTTCCTTGGTGGCGCAGTGGTTAAGAATCCGCCTGCCAACGCAGGGGACGTGGGTTGGAGCCCTGGTCCGGGAGGATCCCACATGCCGCGGAGCAAATAAGCCCGTGTGCCACAACTACTGAGCCTGTGCTCTAGAGCCCGTGAGCCACAACTACTGAAGCCTGCATGCCACAACTACTGAAGCCCGCACGCCTAGAGCCCGTGCTCCGCAACAAGAGAAGCCACCGCAATGAGAAGCCCACGCACCGCAAAGAAGAGTACCCCCGCTCGCCGCAACTAGAGAAAGCCTGCGCGCGGCAACGAAGACCCAACGCAGCCAAAAATAAATAAATAAAATACATTTATTAAAAAAAAGAAACTGAAAGCAGGATCTCAAAGAGGTATTTGCAAAAAAAAAAGAGTCATTCAGACCATGTTCCAGTGGTAGCAAACCAGCCTGGGATAGGACGGTGGGCGCACAAAGTCCCCAGACCAGAATCCTGACTTTGTACTTGTACAAAGGCCATACACTGGGCAAAGCCAGGTGATGTTTTTTATCACCCGTAACCCAAACTGCCTCTTCACTGGGATCAGGCCAACTTCAGTCACCGGCAACCATAATAGGATGGTTTTTGCAACGATCGTGAGGACGTGTCTTAGAGCTTTCTATCCGTGATCGAATTACAGAAAAGGACACTCTCCTTTCCTGTCTGGATACCTCCTTCCTTTCACCTCTCCAAATCCTCCCAGCACTTTGAAACCCAGCTCAGCTCCAATCCCCTCCGTACAGCCTTCCCTGCAGCCTGCCATCGATCTGACTCTGCCCTGCGCCCATTTACACTTAGGGTTTAGCCCCAGTTATCTGCGCTCTGGTACTGTTCTTTATTTCTTGTGAGGAAATGGAGAGACGGGCCCTCCTGTCCATCTAAAAGGCTAGAGCTAATGACCAGTGCAAGATCGCCGTCTTTATCAACATTTTCCCAAGTTCCTTCTGCCGTTGCCTTACTCCTTCTTTTCCCATACAGTTTCCTCACTTCTTTTTTGGCCCCCTTCTCCTCTTAACTTAGCAAAGCAAATCGAGATGTTCAAAAGGGTTTTGCTGCCAGGTTTTACTGGCAAACAGGATAAATATAACAACCTGGGAGAAGAAAGCAAATTTGCAAGAACCTTCAAAGGGATTATAGCCAGGCTACCCCTGTTCTTCCCTGAAATTTAAATGAAGCCAACGTTTAAATCTTTCTTAGGCTCTCAAGCTAGCTGTCCCTTTACATGTGGCTTCTGGAATCCGTTTCTCCCATCGTTCTCTCACCACTCTCTCCAGATCCCGAATGTTTTCTGTGAGTCTCAGATGCTAAAGGATGGGTAATTCAAGTTCCCCCACTTTTATCAGAAGTGGTGTCGTGGTTCTCAAGGTCCCTCGGCTTCGTGTGAATGTACGTTCATCCCTGGTGCTCGACCAGCAGATAATGAGCTGTTTCAAAGTAGGAACTCGATTTTCAGTATCTTTTTTAACATCTCACACAGTGCTGTACATTTAAGTCTCTCCTTTCTTTCCCAACTAATAAAACTACCCATCATTCACGACCCCAGCTCACACACGATCTTCTACTTAACCTCCCGCTCACTACCCTTTCCCCTTCCCCTTGCAAATCTCCAGGCGGAATTAACTACCTTCTCCCATCTCGTCCCTCATCAGTTTATTCACGTGACAAATACGGCACTTATTCCACTTTTTTATATTGTTTGTGCAAACATTAGGTTGGAGTAAAATCATCCTCTCTTCCAGGCGTCTGTGAGCTCCCTGCAGCCTGTTTCAAGTGTATCCACAGCCCTCGGCACAGCCTGTGGGTTACAGCAGGTGCCCAAGGCATGCTTGTCCAGTGGAATGTTTCAGTTGCATCATAAAGAGTCATGAGATGCTGTCTGTCCTTCACGTGCTAGAGGAGACACAAATGGACTCAGGAATGAAAGCCACCTTAGCTGTCCTCAGACTTCCTGTGGCCCACACCACAGACATTCCACCACCTTCCTCACCACCATCAACATCACACCATCCAGAAAAACCCCGAGGTCTGGGTACCCCAACCAAAGCAAGGAGTTCGGAGAACCAGAGGAGCTTGGAGAAGTTACCCATGATGTATACAAGCAGAAATCACTTGAGGAACTACCTGCATTTTGACTTAATCTTCCTGTTGGGAGATAACTTTGCTCTCTTGGGTTTTTACAAGTGTTGTCAGCGAGGCACTGATTGTTCTTTGTTCTGGCTATCTTTCCAGGGATGTCTGCAGAAACAACTCTGGAAACTAGACTTGCTGTCTCCCTCTGGAGCGAAGAGCTCGGTGCTCACTGCATTTTACAGAAGATTCAGCCTCCCTGAGCTGAGGTTCCTCTTCTGTAATGCAACCTACTGTGTGTGTGGGTGTCATCTGGCTCGCTTCACAACACCCTGGGGGAACTGGGCTCCGGGGAACGGCACAGACATGCCGATTCTCTGACTGCTGCTGCTGCCGTTGAGTGATAAGACTGTTCTCCAACTCCGACCCAGGAGTCTCACATCTGCCCACATCCATGAACTGTGGCAAGAGCATGTGTTGGCTTGTACACAGGCAAAAATCTCAAAGCTCTTGTGGTTCCTGACACCCCTCAGCAGGGTCTTCTGGCCTTAATGTGCCCTGACTTCCCCTCTGAACATCTTCATATTCCCAACAAGCTAGAGGGGTGGAACCCTGCCTGGCTGTGTGGAGGACAAATATTCATCAGTGATAAGCTGCAAATCCGTGTACAGGAAGCCAGTTTGAGAGGTGATAATCACACCCTCAAAACAAACTGAGGTATGTGGTGATATTCACATGAAAGATGTGAACCCGTCAACACCAGGCACATTTTGGAGTTTCTTTATTACAAGGGACTAAAAGGGAGAAGGGAACAGTCATGTGTCCCAGTGACTGGGAAAGTCCCTGTTTCATTGATCTGAACATTTCAAACAGTATTTAGCTTTTGTAACAGTGACTGGGCACTGCTCAGAAGCAGGGAACTATCTTTTTTTTTTTTTCCCTCTTTTTAAATATTTATTTATTTATTTTGGCTGCGCCGGGTCTTAGTTGCGGCACTCAGGATTTTCGTTGCAGCATGCGGACTCTTAGTTGCGGCATGCGTGTGGGATCTAGTTCCTCAACCAGGGATCAAACCCGGGCCCCCTGCATTGGGAGTGCAGAGTCTTACCCACTGGGCCAACGTGGAAGTCCCAGTAGGGGACTACTTTAATGAGGTTTTCCAGAAGTTTCTTGCTCCCTGTGGTTTTATTCAAGCAGGTGACTCATTTATTTATTAACCTAGTTAGTTCAGAAGGGATTTAAGGCAGCTTGCAAGGGTCTACAGAATTCAAGGCTGCATAACTTAAAAGAAAGAAAACCAAGGATGGGAGCATAAAATGGAGCCAGAAATGAGGCTCAAAATTTATAACATAATTACATCCATTGTGTACACACAAAATATTTGGCTCTGAGCATTTTAGTGACCAAAGAGAAAAGTGGAACCTGACCATTTGCACAATCTAAAGTGCCTACTAGATTAAAAAAGGGAAACATTTGCACCGCAGAGCTGGTTTGAAGGAGAGATGTGACAGTCACCACAGGAAAGTACAAAGCCCTACCAGGACCCTTATCCCCGCCAGAAAAAAACCTTAAGCCACTGGGGCCAAGCGGCAAACCCTGTCTCTCCTCCCCTCCCCCCTGAGCAAAGTGAAGACCCCACGTGGCTGGAGATAGGGAAAAGAAAAAACCCAATCTTCCTGGAGAAGATGCAGGAAACAGGCCTGGGTCCAGACCATTCAAGGCTTCCTATTGCTGGGGAAGGGTCAGGACAACTGAGAAGATGGAAAGGGACTAATCTGTTGACTTGACACAGCCTAGGAAAGAATCAGTGAACTTAAAGACAGGTCCATAGAAATGAATGAAACCGTAACAGACAGAAAGAATGACTACAGGAAAAAGAACAGAGCATCCAAGAACGTGGAACAGTATCAAACAACGTAACATACATGTAATTGGAATCCCAGAAGTATGAGAGACCGAGGGCAGAGCAAAAGAATCATCCGAAGAGATAACAGACAAAAGGTTTCCAAAAATAATAAAAGACATCAGACCAGGAGTCCAAGAAGCTCAGAGAACCCCAGGCAGCATGTGAATGCATACACTTCTCTCCATTCCTGCTGCCTCCCTCCTAGTTCAAGCCCCCATATTTACAGCCCAAGTGACTCTCATAGCCTAGGGAGTGGTCTTCCTTCCCCTACTCTTGTCCCCCTACCACACATTTCCCAACTGCAGTCAGAAAGATCTTTTAAAAAATAGGGGACTTCCCTGGTTGCACAGTGCTTAAGGCTCCACGCTCCCAATGCTGGGGGCCCAGGTTCGATCCCTGGTCAGGGAACTAGATTCCACGTGCGTGCTGCAATGAAGAGTTTGTGTGCCACAACTAAGGAGCCCACGTGCCACAACTAAGACCCAGTGCAACCAAATAAATACATTTAAAATACGTATATATTTAAAAAAAATAAACATCACTCCCCAGGTTAAAGTCCTCTGGTCACCTCTCTTTGCATTTACCATAAAATCCCATCTGTTCCCTGTGGGCTGCCAGGCCCTGCGTCGTCTGGGCCCTCCCTGTGTCTCTGCTCCTGTACCTTATCCACCTTTTTCATTGTATTGCAAAGGCACGTTTCTGTCCTTCAAACACAGTGGGGGTCCCCCAACTCCCGTTCTCGGTTCTTCGGCTCTTCCTCTCCCTGTGAAGCGAGCTGCCTTCAGAAGTGTGCTGGGCTGGTTACTTCTCAGCCAACCGTCAAGTCTTGCTTTTCCAACCTTCCCCCGAAGAAGTCTGCCCAACTGCTTTTTATCACATTATTGTACTTCCATCGTAGTACTTACTACTATCTGAAATTCTCCAATTTATTTACTTGTTTATGCATGTGTTGGTTTTCTCTCTCCTGTGACTAGATCTCTGTTCTTTGAGGGAAAAGAACATGCCCTTCCATGGCCTTGGTGCTTATGGTGGTGCCTGGTAGGATACCGGCACTGAAGACTTAAGTGTTGACTGAATAAGGAATTAGGTCGATTGAAGAATAAGTACTCATTAGCGGCATAAGCTCAGGGAAACGACTTACAGGTCAAGAGGCGTCACCAGTTTTTAAGTTATCCTCAGTGAGTGCTAGAGCTGACTTTTAGTCCTGTGGGTACACAGCTCAGCTGATAGGTAGCCAGACATTTGGTAACACGTTATTTATGGAGTGATGTAAGCCACAACTCTCTGTTTTAAAGAGGGCTGTCATTTATGATTATTCATATTTTATTGGTTTCTTGGTTTTATGGATTATCACCCAGAATCAAACGATAAGGAAGAATTGGGAGATTGGAAAAGTAAAAGTATTTGCCAAACTTTCCTAACACAACCCTGACCTGTGTTTTTTAAACTGTGCACAGTCTGGATAGACTTTTCAGAGCACATGTGACCAAGGCCCAGACTCTCCTGCTGGAGGGGTCCAGGTTCCCGTCTGTTACATCTGTCATTTAGACCCCTTCCAACTCTCTCATCTGTTTCTGTCCCTTGTGGATCCTTGACTACTCTTCCCTGCAAACCACTTCTTCCCTCTACAGCCACATGAAAAATGAAGAGACAGAGCCATCTGATCTTTGAGATTCCCTCCAGCACTCAAGTTCTTTTATCCTCTTTGCTCCGAACAGGATGAACTGTGTCCTCCTCAACCTTTCATCTCCCTTTTCTGCTGTCTGTATCAGTTGAATAAGGGAGGGGCTGTTGCCCCACGCTCTGTCCCCACTGTCTAGACTAGGTGTCCGCTAACCCTGTATTTTTTCCATACCTCATTACTCTTTAGGGAATGCTCTAGGCACCTGTTTTTGTTCAGATACACAGAGCATCCTGTTATTTTTAGTTCATCAAAATGTACAAGGGAGGAATCGATCATGTTTTTACAGAATCATTTCATAAATTGCTGTGCAACTGTAGAAAGCCCCTCAGCCTCACGTTCCTCAGCTGCAAAAGGAGGATGCTGGGGTTTATGGTCTCTGTTAGGAAACGGGCTACCCTAGGAAGGGGAAATGCCAAGCGGGGAGGGGTGAACTCATGAGAGCCCCGCAATACCTGCCTGCTTCTCTCCTGCTCCTTCAGGCCTCACGGCTCTGAGAGTTCCAATCTCCTCCACCCTCTGGCCAGGACCTTTAAAACTGCCTGAAGAGTGGACAGAGCACCCGCTTTGCTCCTTTGTAGAACGACGAAGACACAAACCCAAAGGAAACCCAGAGATACAAACAGCAGTATATACGTTTCTGTTCTAACCCAGGGAAGCAGCAAAGAGCGTCTGCCCAGAATTCCCTTCTCATGAGTCACCTACGCTCTGGCCCAGGAGGGCTCAGACAGCACCACCACCCCTCAGAGGTTCCCGCCCACCTCTGGGTCAGGTGGTCTTTGAGCACCATATTGCCTCCCAGCACCCAGAATTCGGTGAACCTGAAGATTCCCAGAGTAATTAAGACTCTGGTTCAAACCTCCGGGACCCCCTAGAGTCCACTTCACACTGCTGGAGATGACTTCCACAGTTACAGTGTTGGGCCCAGCGCCCTGGAGCCCCCAAAGCATTCCCGTCAAGGTTTCTCAAACTTGAACGTCCATCTGAATCAACTAGGGATCTTGCTAAATTCAAACCATGAGTCGGTAGGGCTGTGGCGGGTCTCAAGAGTCCGCATCGGCAGCGAGCTCCCGGCACTGCTTCTGTTACTCTTCGGACCTCGCTTTGAGTCACGAGGTCCTAGTCTAGAAGTCGGCGCTTTTATTTTTATTTTTTTCCCCATAAAGAACCAGAGAGTAAATATTTTCGGCTTTGCAGGCTGCCGATCTCTGGTCACAAGTACTCAACTCTACCAAAAGCAACCGTTATAGCCCAAAGCAGCCATGGGCAAAATGTAAACAAAGGAGGATGGCTGTGTTCCAGTAAAACTTTATTTACAGAAGCAGGCGGTGTGCCAGCTTGTTGACCCCTCTAGGCAGTCTCAGAGATTGAGAGATCCCTCTCCTCTAGGACAGTCCATTTCACTGACATCCACAAGTAAGGTCCCATCCACCAAGAATCTCGACCCAGATAAAGGACCTCCCACTGCAGGCTAAAAATAGAACAGCTTAGCCATGGAGTGACCACCAGAGCGTACAGTACGAAACACATTTTTCAGTAGTCACATGGGGTTGTCCTTTCACAATTTCTAAGGTCCTCCTCAATTCGGAACCCTGATACTCCATAAATAATCTTCAAAGAGAAGAGAAAAGCAATTCAAGTTATGGGTTCTTGCCTTCTGTCGAACCCACTTTTTGTTTTCCAGATGTGTGGAATGATGAGGAAAGCATGGACTTCAAAGCTTGTAACACAGGGGTTCTTTCTAATAGTTGCTCCTGAGTTACTGAGCTCCTTGGAATTAAATCCAAGCACAAGGCAGGCTACAGCCCCAGTGGCTTTAAAGACAGTGGTGATGTTAACACAGAGGGTGGTTTCAGAAGACGCGGCAGCCACTACTTATTGGCGTCAGCTCACGTTTCCAGGGGTCTAAGCAGACTTGCCATTGGTTCTGACAGTCTGCGGCAGATGGAACAGAAGCCAGCCTATGCACTTCATTTCCCAGAGCTTCAGAGTTGGTGAAGGATTCAACATCTCAAAAAATCCAGGCTTCCACTCAGACGCATGCTCTGAGGGCCCTGATGGATTTGTTTAGCAACTCTCGGCTTGCAGCGATTAGCCACAGAGATAGAGACTTCAGACCCCCCAGAAGATTTTTGCCAAGCATTTCTCTCTACCTAACCCTCTTTTTCCCTGTTCAGACCCCACTCAAAAGTGCCTTAGGGCCTTCCCTGGTGGCGCAGTGATTACGAATCCGCCTGCCAATGCAGGGCACACGGGTTCGAGCCCTGGTCCGGGAAGATCCCACACGCCAAGGAGCAACTAAGCCCACACGCCGCAACTACTGAGCCTGCGCTCTAGAGCCCACGAGCCACCACTACTGAGTCCACATGCCACACCTACTGAAGCCCGCGCTCCTAGAGCCCGTGCTCCGCAACAAGAGAAGCCACCGCAATGAGAAGCCCGCACACCCCTGCTCGACGCAACTAGAGACAGCCTGTGCGCAGCAATGAAGATCCAATGCAGCCAAAAATAAAAATAAAGAAATAAAAAAAATTTTTTTAAAGTGCCTTAGATGGGCCCTGAAGGCTTGGTCTTTTCAGGGGCCTTAAAATCCAAAAGGGGCTATTCAGGCACTAGTTACGCCTATTAAAGCAGTTTTTGACGGAAGGCAGATCACTAACTGGTAGTTAAAAATATAAAAATCTAGATACTTGTGATCCCCTTTTAAAAAATAGTTCTAACAATAATGTAATTAAAGTAGCCAACAGTTATTACTAGAAACAAGGCAATCCACCTTATTGTTTTCCCCAATGGTCCCTGTTTACATGAATTTTTAACATAATTTTGCTGTTGGGAGAAAAAATAGGTATAAACGTTTTGCAAGGCAATTTGGCAACGTTAATCAGATGTCTGGAAGACAGTTCTCCTTTGCTACAGTAACTCCATATTTAGAAACTTAACCTGAGGAGATTATTAAGAAGAAAGGCATGGATTTAACTTGAAAAATGTTCCTAACAGCAAAAGACTGAAAACACCTAGATGAGCCCAGCATCAGGGTGTGGATCAAGCAAAATAATAAATCCTTACAACGGAAAAGTGATGTTCATTAACTGACAGGAAAGATATTTGTATGGTATGATTAGACCAAAAAAAGACAGTTACAAAATAAATATACAATAGAATTCTAGAAGAAAAAACTCCAAAATGTTAGAAATGTTTTTTCTCTGCAAACTGGAATTTGGGGTTGATAGTTAATCTCTACATCTCTACCTCTGTAATTCTTAACAAAGCGCATCTATTCCCTGTGTTATGATGTACTACAAATATTCGAATAAGTACACTTATGATCATATACAGTTATGGTTACACGTTCTGCTTTGGGCACTTATGTGTTATCTCTTTTAATGGAGGAAGTCTTTCCTCTGACGCTTTAAAGGCTAAAAGCCTTTCTTTATCTCTTTGATAAAATAAGGTAGGCCCAGGCTTCTGAGAAGCCAAGTATCCTCTGGCAGATCCTTGGGGCATGGGAGTAACCTGAAGTCCTGGCTTTCCTGTGATTTCTAGACCTCACTATCTCCTTTGCTCTTGTGAAGTGCTTGACTCATTGGGAACAGTAATCCTGGGGTACAATGAGATTTTTGTTTTGATTCTATTCTATTCTATTGTCCACGGTTCTCAAAAGACTTGAGGAAGGGCTTATCCAGTGTTCCCTTCCTCAGTTCAAGAATCAACTTTTAACCATGTTTAATTCAGAGTCCTGCACCCAGCAGGAATTACAGTGGTTGCTGACATTCTGTGACATGCCACACTAGGAAGAGGTACATCCCACAGTGACCCTCTCCTTCTGGTTTCAGGAAAATTGGAATTCCACAATCAAAAGGCAAAAAGACAAAAGCACTCATGGAAAGCTTCCCTTCCCTGTCCTATCTTTCACAACGTATGGTTTCTTCACATCAGAAGTTCTTTGAAATTATTAATCCTCTTCCAGGAGAATCATCTAAAAATGTGTTTGGCCAAGACCTAAAGTGTTTACACTGTTGTTTTTTCTTTTAACTTTTTATTTTATACTGGAGTACAGCTAATTAACAATGTTGTGATAGTTTCAGGTGCACAGCAAAGGGACTCAGCCATACCTACACATGTATCCATTCTCCCCCAGACTCCCCTCCCATCCAGGCTGCCCCATAACATTGAGCAGAGTTCCCTCTGCTGTACCGTAGGTCCTTGTTGGTTATCCATTTAAAATATAGCAGTGCGTTTACACTTTTTTTGAAAAGTGATAATCAATCTTGTTTCAAAGTAGATTTCAGTGTCACTTACATGTCTCTCTCCCTAAGAATCACTAATTAGATGGCAAGCTCCAGTCGTGCTAGAGAGGAATTAAAGCTTTGTTTAAGGCTTCTCCAGTCATAGGGATGTTAGGGAAATATTTCTGTCCTGATTCTAGTTCTGGTAGTGTACCAAGCTTTGTCATGGCTCCTGGGATTTTTAGACGACGACGATGACAAGAACAACAAAATCCAGAGACTTTTAAGTTTTACTAAAGAACTTAAACTGCCCTGGTGGGAGTGTGAAATTGAGTGCACTAGTTTATCTTTCAAAAGTAATCACCTTCACAGCTCACAATGGTGGTCTAGACGCCTGCCCACAAAGCAAGACCAAACGGTCCATCAAGGCTCCCTCTGTTATCTTTTGATCTCCAGCCCCTAGCTGAGATGCTCATAAGAAGCACTGAATGATTTCCCTTTCTGTAGAAAAACAGCACCTGCTGAAAGAGAACAGCAGAACTTCTTCTCATTCTTGAAAACAGCTTTTCACAAAAGTATCTCAGAGAATTCCTTCTGGACTTAAGAGGATGTCTTAGTTCCCTGAAGACGTGGCATTAAATTGAGACATTTAGATTCTGCTTAGCTGTGTTTCCCACAGATAACTGTCCCACTCTATTGAGCAAATATCCCATATTCTTTCCATATTTCTTCAGATAGAAATGTTATAAAACTGCTGTGGACACCAAATCAAGGACGACCAATGTTTTCCCTGCATGATCTTGGTTCTTGAAACCATTTGGGCATTATCCAACTCACTTTTCCAGGTAAGAGGCTTAATCTCTTTTAAGACTGCAAACTCATCTCAACGCGTTTTGGTTTCCACTCTTCACTAAGTCTAGAAGTTTGGCTGACAACACCCGGAATTAGTTCTAGCCGTCTAGGCTGCGAAAATTCACCAGCTCCTAAAATCTGAATGTGAACCTTGTCTTGGTAATTGATCACAGCCTCTTTGCAAAAGAGTTCTTTATTTGTAAAATGACTCTCTTCACTTGAAAGATGAAATAAGCAAGGCAGCTACAATTACCCTGAAGCAATATGCAACAAAATGTCATATGAATGATAACTCACTCAGCAGACATTCTCATTTCGCTCCAAGCTATTTTAGGACTCAACGTAAACACTACCAGCTCATGTGTTCACCAGGTTACCAAGTCACTGAAGTCAAAGAAGTACCCCTTGCTACTGCCCTATAGCTTTCTGCAAGTTTGGTGGTCTTAACACTATAATAATAATAATGATAAATAATATATGTCGGCTACTGTGAGTTGGGTGCTGTGCCAGAGGCTAAACACACAGCATTATACTTACTCCCAACAACAATTATCTGAGTTAGATATTATTCCGTGGGCTTCAAACTGTGCCTAAACGCTTGTAGCAAGTCAATTACAAATGCTGAGATTTGGATCCCGGTCTGTGTAACTTACAACAGGGTTTCTCTCAGAGGCACTGTTGATATTGTTCTGGGTTATTGTTTTGCCGGAGGTTTTCTGTGCCCTGTAGCCTGTTTAGCAGCCTCCTTGGCCTCTACCCCTAGATGCCAGTAGCAACTCCTAAGTGGGATAACCAGAGTTGTCTCCAGACATGGGCAATGTCCTGGAGGGGGAGTGAAACTGTTCCCAAATGAGAACCGCTGCTCTAGAATTAGGGATTTGACTCCAGATCGCCCTTTTCTGAACTACTATGCAAATTTCCCTTTCCGAGGTGGATTTCTGAAGTGTTCCTCATTTGTTCTTTCCTAATTTTTTTGTTTGAAAATGTTGAGTTACAGTAAGTAACAACAGGCATGTTGTAGCAGAAATTATACAGTAACTGTATGTAATAAATCTATAGTATGAATGGTTGGTCCCTTCTTCTCCTCCCATCTATGCTCCCCTTTTTGTCCATTTCCAGTTGGATGATATGAGAGGACCATAGCAAGTTGCCTTACTTTCCCGTGTTTTTCCTTCTCAGTCAGAATACATACTTCCTGTTGGGCTATTTGGAGATCTCCTGCCTCTTTGTGGGGTAAGAGTTTACTGGAAAGAGGATACTGAGTGATAAACGTCCAAATCTGCAGTTGGAGTCCTTGAACAAAGGACCCGGATCACTGGCCTCGGCAGTGAGTCCAGTTGCACGGCCTGGCCTTTGAGTAGGAAATTAAGGTGAATGGTAGAAAAGCTGACCCCACTCTTGCCTTGGGGTCTGATCGAGGGCCTGCCCTGAGTTTGAAGGCTTCTCTCCTTCGGTGTCAGCTATGAGGATACACTGGCCACCACGAGTGTGTGCGAGTTGCCTGTAGCGGCTGTTCCTTCCCACTTGGGAGGTGGCACCTGCAGGAAAGTCCCTGGAAAGATGGCCCTCAGCGGCCAGCAGATGAGTGCACCTGGCTGTCCTACTAAGTGCTTACTCCACCGCACTCCTGCCACCTGGAGTCCCAGGAAGAGAAGGTCTCTCAGTGGGTTCCCTCCTTAACAGGGCACACGCCCGAAGTCTCAAATAAGGCGCAGGAAGAATTACATCTTCCCTTTAAGCTGAGAGGCATTCTGGGGTTAGAAAGTGCTGGAGACTAGCTGAGAGAGTAGGAAACTTTCTGCTCTAGAAGCTGATGGGAATTCTGCTCTAAGGGAGATAGTGTATCCCTTCACTGAGAGTTGGGATAGAATCCTTCCTGCCTTCAGAGAAGATTAACCAAGCACGGGTGGCATCAGACATTTTCCTGCAAGCAGGTGGTAACACTTGTACTTAGAATAAAAAGAAAGAAAAAAAAAAGAAAAAAAATATATGAACTTTTTAGAGGGAGGAAGGGGGCCCTAGGTGTCATAAACCCAGAGGGGCCATCAAGGTAATTTATTAGTCAATTTGGGGAGTGAACGAATCCTGCTTCTGCATTCTAGACGACTTTTGGGTGGAATCATAAAGCCTCAGGCGCGAGGGGACCTAGGGTGTCGTCCTTCCATGCCCTTCCCATCTCCAACACTCAGCTCAGAGTACTTGGAGCTTATTTAACGAAGGGGAGCGCCCTTTTCTTGGCGTCCGTGCCCCATGCCCTGCCCCGCGGGCGCTCACCTTGTGCTGTTTCCACATGGCCCCCAGCGGCTTCACCTCGTGCTGGCCGTGCCGGCCCTCCTCCAGGCACAGATAGCACACCGGAGCTCGGCAGCTCACGCAATACATGCTGTAGTTCTCCATTTCGTGGTCAGGGCACGTAGCGTACTTGCGGGCCGCGCCGCCCCCCGCCGCTCCGGCGCCTGTGGCACCTGGGCTCTTGCAGCTTCCGCCTGCGCTGGGGGCGCCCTGGGCGGCGCCTGGAGACGCAGAGGCGGCCTCGGCGGGCGCGCGCGGCGGCGGCGGCGGCGACACCAGGCGGTGCTTGGCGAAGGGTCCCCGGGATGGATGGCACTTGAGCTGGCAGGCAGCGCAGTAGAGCACGTCGCACTGCTCGCAGAGCGTGGCGGCCGGCTCGGGCGGGGTGCGGTCGCACAACTGGCACACGGCCACGGCAGCGGCTGCGGACGCCCCGTGCGCGGCCCCGCGGCCCTGATGATGGCGCTGCACGATGGCCTCTAGCAGTCGGTTGCGCCGGAAGCCGCGCAGGCCGCGGTGGTCCAGGGAGGCGCTGCGGTGGCACTGCGGGCACGTGATGGAGCTCGAGGAGGCCGAGGGCAGCGAGCAGCAGGCGGCGCCCCGGGCGGCGGCGGCCGAGGAGCCGGGCGGCGCAGGCACCGTGGGCAGGACGCGAACCCCGTTGGGGGACTTGAGGCTCGGGGTGTAAGAGCCGTAACCGCTGTCTGTCTCACTGTACAAGCTCAGCTTGTCCGCGTGGTCGCCGCCGGCCGCGCTCCCGCTGCCGCCGCCGCCGCAGGCCGGGCCAGCCGGCGTCTCGTGGTCCGGAGGGGGCGCGGCGGCGGCGGCGGCGCCTGCGGGCAGCCCTGAGCCCCGGGAGTGCAGGAGCGGCGGGGGCAGGTGCTGCTCGCCGTCCGGGGTCTGCACCGCGATGGTTCGGGCGCAAGGCAGGCAGACGTTGTGGGAACATGGCAAGATGATGGGCTCCCGAAACAGCGAGCCGCACACGGGGCACTTCAGCTCCTCCTCCATCGCTGCGCCGGCGGAGAGAGCGGCTCGGCGCGGAGGGTGGAACGGCCCAAGCCCCGGAGACGGGCAGAGGCGAGCAAGCGTGGCTAGCACCAGAGAGGGGGAGGCGGGCGCGTCACACGGGCATGACTGCTTTGCAAGCCGGGGGCACGCCCCTCTCTCAGTCCTGGGGCCACCGCCCACGGACGACTGGGGGCAAGAGGAAGGAGAGCGGGTCCTCACCTTCTGCCCGCGAGGCTCCTGCACCAGCGGCTGCAACCTGCGGCCAGAGTCCGGAGCTGGTCGGCTGCCCTCGCGGTGGCCTGCGAGATGCTCTAGGGGATGAATCAGCAGCAGCGCCGCCGCCGGCGGCTGCGCGCGTCTCCTTTCCACATGAGGACCGGCTGCCGGGCTGAGGTTCGCTGGCTCTCCTGTTTCAGCCCCTCGGGTGCAGTGGGCAGCTGCCCAGGGGCCCCTTTTGCCCTGGCCGGTGGCCACCGCCAGTCCGGGCGATCTGTAGGTGAGAAGGCGGGCGAGCAGGCCTCTTGGCCCGCGGCTGGGTTCAGCACCACGAGGCGGCGGACAGCGCCCGGGAGCCGACGCTGGAGCCCGAGCTCCGCTCTCGCCGACCGGGGGCCTTCAGCTGCCAGGCCTCTGCGCCCGCGACTATCTCGGGGGGCCCCGCCGGCCCGGAGACCTTCTCTCGCCTCCTTCTGCGACCGCTGCCGACGCGGGCCGAACGCGCCCCGGGGCCGCCTTTCCGTGGCCAGCACGGCCCCGCTGCTCCGGTTCGCCGCCGCTGCTCCTGCGGCGCCTGTGACCTTGGCCGTGCGACGCGGCGGCCCGCGGGTGGAGGGCGAGCGCCCGGCTGGCTCGGGAATCTCCTCCGGTCTCCGTGCCGCCGCCGCCTCCTGCCGGCGCCGCGCGCCGAGGAGTTGTAATTTCCAGGGCCGAGAGGAGCGGCAGGGAGGGGGCAAAGGAGGGGCGAGGGGGGCCCGCTCGGCGAATGAGGGCTAGCCTCTCGCTGCTAGGGGAGTCCTGGGGCAATTTTAAGGGTTCGCAGAGAAAACCGCTGTTAACAGCAAGCTCTTATCTGGATGGAGGTCGCATCTTGAATTAGCGCAGCGACCTGGCCCGCCCCGCCCCTGCCAGCATCCCTCCCGCCCACTCCCCTGATCCCACCTGCCGCCATAAAAGGGGGACAACCGGGACCTACAAAGCCGGTTGTTTACAAATGGAGAGGTAGCCCAGTTGACCGTCGCTCCAAAAAATGCAAGCCACAAAATGTCGGACAGCCTGAAGTCAAAGGGTGAGGTTTTACTTGTGAGTTGAACCACAAGCCATCTCGTCTCTTCAGCCGCGAGTGTCCCTCCGCGATCCATGTCAGTCGTCTCTGCAGAGGGAGGACACGACACGGGGTTTATAAAATGGGGCTTCCCGGCGGAACGCGCAAAGGGCCACTTTAGGCCCCTTGGCCCTCGGAGCAGATTCCCCGGGACCCAGGCCTGACCGGCCGCGGATGGCGCGGCATGAGGCCGGCGGGAAGGCAGCGAGCGGGGATGTTCGTTTTATGAATGAAAAAGATCTCCACGCTCCGCCACGCCAGCCACGAGGAGAGCCTCCCACCCGCGGCCCTGGCTGCTTGGTGTACGAGGAAGGATGGGTGGGGAGGCCGCGCGCGCCCAGGGAAGCGCTCGCAGCGCAGCCGGCTCTGCCTACGGACGCTTCACGCCGGCGTGAGACAGACACAGGTTAGGCAATCGCTTGCTCAAAAACCACAGGAATATTGAAGTCACGCCTCTCTCTGTTCCCGGGCTCTCCGGCACTCAAACAAAGGCCGGGGAGGCGCCGCAGCGCCGGGCGCAGAGCCGAAGCCCTGGGCAGGCCCGGTGCCTGGGGACGGGGCCGCGCGCAGGGGGAACCCTGGGGGGGACAGAACTCTGCGAGTCAGGATCCCGGGTGGGAATCTCAGCTCCTTTACGAACCAGTTCCCCCCACCCTGAGCGGTCTGACTACGCTTTCCTAGTCTCTGATCCTGCATCTGTCAGCGACGGTTGCAATGATACTTCTGTGTGGAGAACTCAACGAAGTCGTCGTAGGTAAACACGGATTACATACCCGACTTCCTGCTCTAAAATCCTGTGACTCTTCAGTTCAGCTTTGCCCACTGTCGGGCAGCCTGTTTCCAGTTTGTCTTGAAGTTGCCAGATAGAGCAACACAGAGTTAAAACAACAGACTGGACTTCTCGTTATCTGCAGGGAGCTTAGAACAATGATGTAACCAGGCGTCAGTATCCCCAGATGGGGGATGGTCACAACCCCATCCTCATCTGCCTCCTATAGATAGAGCCACAAAGTGCTGCGTCCTGCCTGCAGTGCTTTGATAAGAGAGTTGCTACAGCGTTGCTACGCTGCTGAGGGGCGCCGGGGCGGGGGGACATGGGTGCACGTAGGTGTGTGCTTGAAACATTCACAAATGCACTGCTTGTGATGCTAGCAGTGTCACCACTCACCCCAGCCCAACTCAGCCTTCCTGGTGACTACAAAGAAAATAATAACCTCTTATGGTTCTAGTGTGAACAGACATGCCTCACTCCCCACCCCAACCAGTGGTCATGTGTCTGAGAGACCATCTCGGCTTTGTCATTTTCAGACGGCTTGCGGGGGTGGGGGGGGTGATGGGGGGGAAGGGCTCCTGAGGGGTATGGAAACACCCCTGTACAGAAGGACCGACAATTCCAGCAACTCTGTCCCTCAGACTGAGCATGATTTTGTTTCCCATGGGGAGGAAGCTCATCTAATACTTCAGAATTCTCCACCTATGCCTTTCCCACCTGCCCCCATCCCATTCCCCCCCAATCCCATCCCCCTAAATCATCCCCCATCCCCCTAAATCAGCTTAACCTTGTACCACACTGTTGCTAAGGCATTGCTTACTGGGGGGATTGGCATCCTTCAGCTGCTGTGTAGGAGCTGAGGTTACACAGCGATTCCAAGAGTTCACCATAGCCATAATCACTAACGGTTGTCAACATCGTCTATAAAAAGTCCTCTTTCTGTCCCAACGGAGTCATGTACCATATGTATACAGAAAAGCAATCTTACTTCTCTGATCCTCAGTTTTTTACTATTATAAAATTTAAGAATAGAATTCATTGAACTTTAAATTTCCTTTTAGTTCTAAAAGCCTCCTCATATTAGTTGTTAAGAATGATATAACCTCCTTAATAAAAATGACTGTTACGAAGAAATTTGATCCCCAGATTGAACGGCATATCCATTTTTTCAAGTCATTAGTATTTTATTAAAGTCTGGGCCTCATGCAGATGGTGAGGCAAGTAATAATACTTCCACTGTAGGACTTGACAGTGTGTCCTCGTCTGTTCAGGCTGCTATAACAAAAATGTCATAGACCGGGTGGCTTAAACAACTGAATTTACTTCTCACAGTTCTAGAGGCTGAGAAGTCTATGATCAAGGCACTGGCAGGTCTGGTGTCTGGTGAGAACACACTTCCTCGATGCCAGACAGCTACCTTCTTTATGTATCCTCACATGGAGAGAGGGAGGTCAGAGCAAGCCCTCCTGTCTCTCCTTACAAGGGCACTAATCCCACTCACAAGGGAGCCACCCTCATGACCTAAGGACCTCCCAAAGGCCCCCCTTCCTAATATATTACATGGGTGGTTAGGATTTCTACATATGAATTTTGGGGAATGCAGACATTCAGTCCACAGCACAGTGTGAAATTATATTCTTGTATATAATCTCATTTAATCCTCACAACAACTCTGGAAGATCACCACATTTTCTTAATTTTATGATGTACGTGTTTTTACATTTTAATGTTGCTGAAATTGGGACGTATACTACAATTGACACAGACTTCTCTCTCCATGCTTACCTTGAAAATTTCTTATTAAATTGACAATGCAGCTTCCAGTCACTTAGAATCATGGAAATATTTTATTATTTCCAATTTACAGACAAGGAAACTGAGATGAGGAAGCTCAGGATCTCACAACTTTTAATGGTGGATCTAGAACTGGTCTGACTTCAAGTTCAAAACATTTTCCTTTAAACCACAGTTGCTAATGAGGACTTCCCTCACAGTTACTGGTGGACAGTCTAGGGGAGCTCAGGAAGGCAGAAGGCCGTGCTCCCTTTCTGTAACAGGGAAGAAGAAAATCTGACTCCATGTTGGACCTGTTTCTTTGACTTTAACCTTTGCCCTTCATTGCTTTTTGTTGCTATAATCGCTAAAAGGGTATTGTGGATAGCTATTGGCATACATAATGGCCTGCCTCAGGGAACCCTGCCCCTCCACCTGAATGTTAAACTAAAGTGCCTTTGTTCAGCTTACAGGGAGACAATCAGACCCTGTCCACCTGCGGATGCCTGCAGGAAAGAAGAAATTAACATATCCCCTCCTCGAGGCTGGCCATTCCAGGAGATATTTTGCAAGACAAATGGCCTTTTTGCTTTACTTCCTCACTTCCTCCCCGTCTCTGTTCTATAAAAGAAACTGGCATCCAGACGCCAATGAGATGGTTCTTTTGAGACACTAGTCTGCCATCTTCTCAGTCTGCCAGCTTTCCGAATAAAGTAGTATTCCTTGCCTCAACACCTCGTCTCTGATTATTGGCCTGTCATGCGGCGAACAGAGCAAGCTTGGATTCGGTAACATTTCCTCACCCAGGGCCATTGAACATGCAATTCTCTGCCTTCCCAGGCTCCCCCACCCTCCAGGTTAGGTGCACCTCTAATAAGCTCCTGGATGTACCCTGTGTTATTCCTCTGTAGCCCTATCATTGACTGCTATTTTTGTTTATGTATCTCTCTCCTTTGGACAAGAAGCTCCTCAAGGATTGGGATCATGTCTATCTTGTTTCCCCAGGCGTATTTCCTCTGCCATTGTCTGGCTCTGACTAAGTTATCCATTTTTGTGGACCAACTGACTGGTTGTCAGTTCAAGAATATCCATCCGCATACACTTCCTTGAAAAATTCTGGTAGAAGTAATTTTTCTTTTTCCTGTAGAAGATGTCAACAGATCCACAGGGTAATTTTCTCTGTTTAATTCTAAGGTTCAAATATGTTATTTAGTTTTTGTTCTTTGGGGTGTGCGTGTACACACACACACACACACACACACACCCCTGCACGTCTTCTCTTAACATCCTTTATTTACTCTTTTTTTTTTTAAGATTTAATTTCATTTATTTTTGGCTGTGTTGGGTCTTTTTTGCTGCACACAGGCTTTCTCTAGTTGCGGTGAGTTGGGGCTACTCTTCATTGTGGTGCGTGGGCTTCTCATTGTGGTGGTGGCTTCTCTTGTTGCAGAGCATGGGTTCTAGCTGTGTGGGCTTCAGTAGTTGTGGCACGTGGGCTCAGTAGTTGGCTTAGTTGTTCCACAGCATGTGAGATCTTCCCGGACCAAGGATCAAACCCACGTCCCCTGCGTTGGCCGGCGGATTCTTATCCACTGCGCCACCAGGGAAGTCCCTTTTATTTATTCTTGATCTTCTTACTGTTTAACCTGATTATTCCTACTTGGTTCTTTCCTCCTTGAGCACCTCTATCTCTATTCTGAACTACTTACAGATCTCAGAAAGGTGGCCCTATATTTAATTTCTAGTGTCATCCCAGTTACTCCATTTTCCATTGCCTTTTTCTTTTAAAAGGGAAGCATTTGGACACATCTGAACAACACATTAATAATTAAAATTCTGTGATGCACTGTCATTAAGGCAGAGAAAAACACTGTGTCATGAGCTACTTTATGCTCTAGCATGGTTTTTATGCTTAAAGTCCCAGAGACACTCGAGACGTAAGATGTTACCTCTCCTCCTCAAAAAGCACAAAGAAGTTAAACAATTTACTCTGGGCAACACAGTGTTACAAGTAAAACAATCAATCTACTTGGCCCTTTGAATTTTAAGTGTAAAATAGAATGGAATTTAAAGCTTTATCAGCTAAAAATAGATGCTGTAATCTCAAGCGTAAGAATCCCTGAAACACATTTTTAAATGAAAGCTTATGATATTTTTCTTTTGAGTTACCTTTTGTTTGTTTATTTGTTTGCTTTTTACAATGGAATAGGAGTCAGGAAATTTAATAATAAAAATCTACAGCCCAAGAACCGTATGGTCTAAAATAATTAGCATTTAACTAGAAGAAAGCAGCCACATCTACCTCTATGCACAGCACACCGCTTCTTTATGGCCGAGTTAATGAGGAACAATGATCACTAGCAACACAAAGCATCCTCTCCAGGGTATACAACTGGCTTCTTTTCTGGAAGATAGATTCTATAGAGGAAACTTAAAATCCAGCCACTTTCCCCTTCACACATCCTTGATTGGCGCTTAACAGTTTCCTCTGTTAACTTTTTGGATGCCAAATAATGACTGTCTCTGTGTCTTTCCCTGCTCCCTCCGATTCTAGACTTTTCTTCTCTATAAATCAGGAGACCTGTTCTTGGAAAGCCTGCCCTTCTCTCACTGCATCCTTTGCAAGCAAAAGGTTTAAAATAAAATCTCAGAAGAAGCAAATTGATTCCAATTTACAGGACTCTGTATATCTGGGGTATCTTTATAATGCATGGAAACTAATAATATTACCACAAAAGCAATTTGGGCTTCAAATATGTCCTTATGGTTACACATTTCAGCCATTGTAACAGTACTTTCCATTTTCATGGCAGCTTTTCATATATATTCTCTAATCTGATCCTTACAGCAACACTGACTGGCCTGGGAGATGGTAAAACTGAAGGAGGGGCCCAACCCCCATAGTAGGTTCTCACCAGCCATGCTACTACAACTTGACCCCAAACCTAGGCACAATTGTTTAGTCCAAGGGTAGTACCTGACCAGACTAGGCCAATCAGAGAATCTTTTCTTCCTGAAATGTAAAACTGAAATCCAGAGAGAGAATCTGGATGGGCCTCTAACACCCAAGTTAAGGAGCGCTGTGGTCCTAGAAAAAGCAATAGAAACAGAGAGTGAAGAATAAAGCAGAAATGCAGAGACAGCGAAGAGAGAGGGCCTCTGAGGGTTCCACATCCTTGCACGCCTCTGAGACCCAGCTATCCTCATGCTCTTGGGTTCCATAAAACACCCCTCTACCCTAATGATATTATGATACCGTGTCTTCCTTTCAGAAAAGATAGGGGTTCCGAAAGAAGTTCAGAAACAAAAGATTGGGTTGACCCATGTGCCTATTCAAAGGACTGAGGTAACGCCCTTGTTTAATTGGATACTTCAGTCACCTCTTTTTGGGTGTTGACATTGTTCTGCTCTCATTCTATTGGATTCTGGCCTTGACTATTCACTGGTTTTGCTCTCTTCATTCCTGCATGCTGTTTTCTTCCCACAGCTTGACCTTTCCAGTCTGCTCAGCTTCTGCTCCCCCTTTGCCCTCACCCTGACTACCACTGTACTGGGCCATTGCTTTCCCTTTGGGGGGCCCCCAGCTTCCTCTCCCTGACCATGACAGGAGCCATGGCTCCGTGATGTTATTACTCTCCTCACTTGATATTCTGACTGGAAATCAATGGGATGTTAGAATGTACTTGGTGGTACCTGTAAGTCCAATAGCCTCCCATAGTGAGACAGGGCAGAGCCTTAGGTCGGTAAATGGTAAAGTGCTGTGCGTGGAATAATAAGTTGGTTACTTGGTGGGAATAAGAGAGATCAGAAAAAGTTGTGGAATGTTGTGGGGAAGTGATTTCAAACTCTGATAACTTTATTCACCCAACGTCTCTGCAAGGACACACCACCGAGGAGAAGGAACTCGTAAGCCTCCAGGAAGGGCTGCTTCCCTATGGCAGAGTGCTGAAGGCCAACCAAAACAATATTGCTGTCCAACTCACTCGCCCAGGGAAGTCACTACACACGTAAGTAGACAGTAGCTTCCTAACATCAGTCATGTTTGACTTAGTTCTACCTAAGAATCCCTCGAGTTTCGGTAGAAATTTGACAAACCTCTTGGGGTCTGAGGCAGTGTGGAGATCAGGAGTGTGGGTTTTGGAGCTGGACTGGATGGGCTGGAATCATGGCTCTAGCCCCGGTAACTTTGGCAAGATGCCTAACCTCTCAGAGACTTGTACTCCTCAGCTGTAAAATGGAAATAATAACAGTATATGCCTTAAAGAGTTGGGACAACTTAGTGAAATACATATAAAACACTAAGAAAAGTGGGCAAGGCCTAGTGCTCGACAGACATGACATATTACTACTCTACTACTTTTCTGCCTGCCAACAAATGTCATATGGTTGATTCCCCATAGTTATTCATGAATAAATGAACTGCAAGTAGACGATTTTGGCTGGAGTCTAGGATTGTATTTGGGGATAGTGGGAAAAGGGAGCCGCATATCTTGCAGGAGTTAGAGGAGGAGACGGGAGAGCTGCCAGAACCAATCTATCAGGAAATGAGTGTAGTTCCTGGGAAAAATACAGCCTCTGCTCCAGAAGAGCCGAATACCCAAGGCAGATGTCACAGTCACGGCAAAGAAAACATAGAAGTAGTAAGCTTGCTAAAAATAGACAACAAGGTTTTTTTAAAATACAAAAGAAACAAGGAGAGACTTTTAAGTATTTACACTATTCATAGGTTAAGGGTTGAACGTTGATTTTAAATCTTTTAGTGAAACAATGCTAAATACAGAAATTGTGGCCAACTTTTATAGTTGTCCATCTTTTATGTACATGTAACTGGATAGTATTTCAAGACACTCATCGAGATGGTCTCAATAATTTTTTCTTTAGTCATTTCTCTTTATCTCCAGGTCCTCTTTTTGAAACTCTGTACCCACTGCCAAGGGATGATTCTCGTAGTAGAACCAGAGAGTAAGAAAAGTCAGGTCTTGGCCTGTGACTCCCAAGTAAGGTTTTTGAACTCAGGGCAAAGACGACATTTTAAGAGAAAAAAAATAAATTTCAGATTTTGAATATAAAAAAAAAATTCTGAGTTCTAAATAATACGGGACGCACACTTTATGTCATAAATAATAGTTTTAGAAGACTATAAGGTCGGTTAGTTTTTCCCGCCTCAGGATAAAACAAAAACCAATCAAAGAAAGCACCCCTTAGGGGAGGAGGGGACAGTGTTAGAAGGAGAGCTGAGATACCGGCTTGTCACCAGCAGGGCGCCACAGATCCCTGCCCTCATACTGGCCCTGTGGGAAGGGATGAGGGATCACAGGCACTTCATACGTGTCAGGGGACCTGAGAGCAGGGCGAGCCAGCGTGTTGATTCCTGGGAGAAGACAGAACGCCGCAAGCTGCGCAGAGGGCCTGGTGGGTGAAAAGGCAGTGGTGCTGAAATGTGTCTAGACAGACAGGCCAAGGCAGCCCAGCTGGGTCCTGCACTCCCCGCAAGTGCTCCAGAGACACTAGAATGTTTTTTTCGTGTGTGGCTTATTGCGGCTCACGTCCACCCCAGAACACTGGCAAAACTAAAGCGACCTAGTAGGCAGAATCAACAAGAACCGTATGACCAGAAGCCAAGCTGGAAACCCGCTGTCTCAGCAGATGTCAATGTATGTGAGGATGACAGTTACGTGAGACTAGTTGCTTAGTGCCCTGGTGCAGACACACACTCTCATGATGGAAAGCCCTCCAGGACTCAAGTTCATCCCAGGGAGGAGAGGAGGCGGGGGAAGGTGTTTGCCTGGAAACGACTGCGAGAACTCCTAATAGACAGACAGCAAATTTCTATTGCCAGCAGATCCGTGGCTGAAATAAAAACTGAATTCACTCAGAGAGACTCTAAAACTTCTTGAGTTTTCTAAATGCTCACCCTCCTCTCTCTCCACCTCGAGCGAAGAGTTTGATCAAAGACTTGAGTCCTTTGGACATGTGCTTTGCAGCCTGGCTGAACATCTACTCTGAACTTCTGACCTGCCCAAAGGGGTCAAATCCTGGTGCTACTATGGCTGGACTACTCTTTTCATCCTCGTCCACTCCATCTTCATGTGAACGAGCTTGCCAAAGAGTCTAGAAGCAGGTGATGTGTCCCTAAGAGCTGTGGGATAAATTCCAATGATCTAACATACAGGTAATTGAGTTATGGGAGGAAGAGAGAGAGAGAACAGGACAGAGTGTGATAACTTAAAGGTATATATTGTAAAACCTAGGGCAATCATTAAAAATAAAATAAAGTGGAATAACTAAGTCAATAGTGGAGGTCGATGGAATTATTTTAAAAATTCTCAATTCAGAAGAAGACAGTGAAAGAGGAAAAAGGATTAAAGAGCAGATGTGATAAATAAAAAACAAGTAGAAAGATAGTAGATTTAACCCCAGTCATATTAGCAATTATATTAAATGTCAATGTTCTAATCACTTCAGTTAAAAAGCAAAGATTGTCAGATTGGATTTTATTTTTTATTTTTCAAATTTATTTATTTATTTTTGGCTGCATTGGGTCTTCGTTGCTGTGCCTGGGCTTTCCTTAGTTGCAGCGAGCTCTAGGCATGTGGGCTTCAGTTGTTGTGGCTCACGGGTTTAGTTGCTCCACGGCACGTGGGATCTTCCCGGACCAGGGCTCGAACCCGTGTCCCCTGCATTGGCAGGTGGATTCTTAACCAGTGCACCACCAGGGAAGTCCTAGATTGGATTTTAAAAAGCAAGAAACCTACTTTAAATTTAAAGACACACAAATAGGTGAAAATGTAAAATTATGTAAAAATATATTCTGTGTTAATACTTATCAAAAGAAAGCTAGAGGGACTATACATTCAAAGTACATTCAAAATGAGAAATGTTGGCAGAAATAAAGAGGAATTGGAAAAGGGTACTTTTTTTTTTTTTTGTGGCCACACCTTGTGGCATGGGGGATCTTAGTTCCTCGACCAGGGATCGAACCTGTGCCCCCTGCATTGGGAGCATGGAGTCTTAACCACTGGACCACCAGGGAAGTCCCAGAAAGGGGTAAATTTAAGAAAATATAACAATCCTAAATGTATATGCAGAGTGTATTAACAGAGCTTTGAAATATATAAAGAAAAAAATGGAAAGCATTGAAAAAGAAAAAGTCAAGTCTATAATTATAGTTGGAAGCTTCAACACTTCCCTCCAATGGATAAGGCAAATAGACAAGAAAATCAGAGATGCTATATAAGATCTGAACAACATCACTAACCAACTTGATCTAATTGACAGTTATAGAACATTCCATCCAACATCAGTAGAATACACAGTCTTTTCAATGGCACATAAAACATTTACTAAAGTAGTCCATACTGTGGGCTACAAACAAACAAACAAAAACAAAAAAACCCTCAATAAATTTAAAAGGATTCCCATCATTAAAACTATGTCTTCTGACCACAATGAAAGAGCGAAGCATAAGCAAAGTAAGCATAAGAAAGGAAATAGTGAAGATCAGGACAGAAATCAGTGAAACAGAAAACAGAAAAATGACAGAGGAAATTAATAAATCCAAAAGTTGGTTCTTTAAAGATCAATAAAGTTGATAAACTCCTAGCAAAACCAATTAGCAAAAAAAAGAGAAGAAACAAATTACCAATATCCGGAATTAGAGAGGGGACATCACTCTAGAGCCCTAGTCACTAAAAAATAAAAAAATAATAAGAGATTATTATAAGCAATTTTATGCCAGTAAATTTTATAACTTAGATGAAATGGATTAGTTCTTTAAAAGACACAAGTTACTCAAGAAGAAATAGGTAAGTTGATTAGTCCTTTATCTGTTAAATAAAATGAACTCATAGTTAAAAACGTTCTCACAAAGACTACTCCAGGCCCAGGTGGCTTCGCTGGTAAATTCCACCAAAAATTTAAGAAATTTTACCAAAAATTTTAAAAATAATAGCAATTTTGGGGAATTCCCTGGTGGTCCAGTGGTGAGGACTCCAGGCTTTCACTGCTGCGGGCCTGAGTTCGATCCCTGGTCAGGGAGCTAAGATTCTGCAAGCCGCGTGGTGCAGCCAAAAATAAAATAAAATAAAATAAAAAGAGTTCAAATAGGGATATGGACCTTAAAAAAAAATAGCTATTTTACATAAGCTTTTCCAGAAAATATGAGAAGGCAACACTTTTCAACTTGTATTACCAGCATTACCCTGATGCCAAAACAAGGCAAAGATCTTACAAGAAGAGAAAGCTACAGACCAATGTCCCTTATGAACACAGCAGCCAAAATCTTTAACAACTCAAATCCTTCAATACACAAAAAGGATAGTACTTCATGACCAAGTGGGGTTTTTCCCAAAATGCAAGTCTGTTTCAGCATTAGAAAATTAATTAATATAATTCAGTCTATTGATACACTAAAAAAGAAAAAATAATACCTATGATATGATCATGTCAGTAGATGAAGAAATATCATGAGACAAAATTTGAGATTGATTCTTTATTAAAAATTCTGCACAGACTAAGAATAGCAGGAACTTCCTTAACCTGATAAAGAGCATTTACTGAAAACCTATAGCTAACAGCATACTTAATGGTGAAAAACTGAATGCTTTCCCCTTAAGCTCAAGAACACACGCAAGGAATGCCTTCTACTACTTCTATTCAATGTTTGGCTTGTGGTTCCAGTCAGTGCAATAAGTCAGGAAAAAGAAATTAAAGTCCTACAGATTAGAAAGGAAAAAGTAAAACCGTATTTGCATATGACATAATTTTCGGCATAGAAAATCCCAGAGAATTTACCAAAAAGTTACTAGAACTAATAAGTGGGTTTAGCAATGTTGAAAAGGTCAAGATTACAAAAATTAATTGTATTTATATATGCTAACAATGAATAATTGGACATAAAAATTTAAATACCATTGTATAAGCATCAACAAATTAAATATTTAGGGAAAATATTAGCAAAATATGTGTAAGGCCTATGCACTGAAACATATAAAACGTTGTTATCAGGAATTAAGGAAGACCTAAATAAATGGAGAGGTATGCTGTGTTCATGGATTGGAAAACTCAATATTGTTAAAGTTTCATTTCTTCCCAAATTAGTCCATAGGTTCAGTGCAATTCCAATCAAAATCCGTGAAGGTTTTTTTCATGGAAATTGACAAGCTGACTCCAAAATTTACATAGAAATGCAAAGGATCTAGAATAACCAAAAGGATTTTAGAAAACAAACAAAAAAAAAACTGTTGAAAGACTCACACTACATGATTTCAAGACTTACTATAATACTACAGTAACCAAGACAATAAGTATGGCTTAAAAACAATTATATATATATATATGTATATATAGGCAAATAGAACAGAATAGATTCACACGTACATGGTCAATTGATTATTTTACAAAGATGCAAAGGCGGTTCAATGGAGGAAGGACACTCTTACTAAGTGATTCTGGAATAACTGGATATTCATAAGCAAAAACCAAGCCCTAACCATTACCATGCATCATATACAATACATTAATTTCAAATTGATCATAAACTTAAATATAAGAGCTACGGTGATAAAACTATTAGAAGAAAAGCTTTGTGACCTTTATTTAGGCAAAGCTTTTTAGATATGACAGAAAAGGTACAAACCATTTAAAAAGTTGATAAATTGGGCCTCTTTGAAATTAAAATTTTCTGCCCTTCAAATGACACTGTTAAGGAAATGAAAAGACAAGCCACAGACTGGAAGAAAATATTTGCAAAATGCATAGCTGATAGAGGACTTGTATCCAGAACATTAAAAAATATATATATGGGTGAATGATTTGCACAGACCCTTTACCCAGGAACACACACAGATGGCAAATAAGCCCATGAAAAGAAGCTTCACAACATTAGTGATTAGGGAAATACAAATTAAAATCTCATGGGACTTCCCTGAAGGCGCAGTGGTTAAGAATCCGCCTGCCAATGCAGGGGACACGGGTTCCAGCCCTGGTCTGGGAAGATCCCACATGCCGCGGAGCAACTAAGCCCGTGTGCCACAACTACTGAGCCTGTGCTCTAGAGCCTGCAAGCCACAGCTACTGAGCCCGTGTGCCACAACTACTGAAGCCCGTGTGCCTAGAGCCCCGTGCTTCACAACAAGAGAAGCCACCGTGATGAGAAGCCCTCACACCGCAATGAGGAGTAGCCCCCACTCGCCACAACTAGAGAAAGCCCGTGCGCAGCAACGAAGATCCAACGCAGCCAATAAATAAATTAAAAAAAAAAAAATCTCACGAGATACTACTTCATACTCACATGAATGGTTAACATTTAAAACTCTGACAATAGGAAGCATTGATGAAGATATGGAACAACTGAAACCCGCATCCATCTCTGGTAACAATGTGAAATGGAACAGCCACTTTGGAAAACACAAATGTATCATACAGTCCACACAGATATTTACCAAGAGAAATAAAAATGCATTGTCTACACAGAGACATATTTCATGAAAATATTCAGAGAAGCTTTATTCATAATGGCCAACAACTGAAAATAATCCAAACCTACATCACAGGTGAAGAGATAAATTATGATACATACAAGGGCATATCACTCAGCCATAAACGACTGACCTGATACATGCAACAACACAGAGGAATCTTAAAATCATTGCATTAGGTGAGATAAGTCAAACACAAAAGGCTATCTACTTTATGTTCCATTTATATGACATTCCAGAAAAGGAAAAAAAAAAAAAAAAGATAGGAACAGAAACACAGTTCAGGACCTGGGGACTGAGGAAGAGAACTGAATGCAGAGGGAGCTTTTGGAGTGATGGAAATGTTCTGTATGTTGACTATCATGGTAGGTGCATCAAAAAATTTATCAAAACTCACTGAGCTAACCGCTTAAAAGTGAATTTATTTTATGCAAGTTATATCTGTTAGTTTTCTGTTGCTAACAAATCACCGTAAACTCACACACTGCTCACAGTTCCGTGTGTCGAAGTCGGGCGTGCTGTGGCTGGGTCCCCCGTTCAGGGAAACACAAGGCTGAAATCGAGGCGTCAGCCAGCCGAGTTCTCGTCTGGAGGCTCTGGAGAAAAATCTGTTTCCAAGCTCATTCTTGTCATTGACAGAATTTAACTCCTTGCAGCTGTAGGAATAAGGTCCCTGTTTCCTTGCTGGCTGTCTGGCAGGTCACCTCTTGGGTCCTAGAGGCCACCTGTTCTCCTTGCCAGTGGCCTCTCCATCTTAAAGCCAGTAGAGGCAGGTCAGACCTCTAACTTCTTCCTCTGCCGCCAGCCAGAGAAAACTCTCCACTTTAAAAGGCTTATGTGAGGGGACTTCCCTGCTGGTCCAGGAGTTAAGAATCTGCCTTCCAATGCGGGGGACGCGGGTTCCACCCCTGGTCAGGGAACTAAGATCCCACGTGCCGTGGAGCAACGAAGCCCGCGCGCTGCAACTAGTGAGCCCGCGCGCTAACACAGCCAAGAATAAATAGATGAATCAATAAATATTTTATAAAAAAAAGGCTTTGTGAAAAGGCCCACCTGGATAAGATCCCTAGTTTAAGGAATTCCTGGGGGCCATCACAGAATACTGCCTGCCTCAATACTTGAATAAATCTTTCTTTAAAAATTAAAGTTCATGGAATTATACATTTAAAATGTTACCTTTTTGAAAATGATAAAACGATTTACATTTGGGACTGTCCCAGAGAATCTGGTATTATGTTGCTGCCATATGATCTAGTTACTTTCCTGCTGCATACGTTAGGATAGGACAGAGGGGCACTAAGCTAATGTATTTTGAATGCCTACCGTGTGCCAGACACATGCTAGACATTTTATGCTTCCCAGTGGAGGGTCTTGAATGGGTTACAGGTGTTAGGGGCTGGGGAAGCCAGAGCAGCATCTTCTGTTTACCCTGCAAACTGTACCAATGTCATCATTTTAAAAATGTGCTATCAGGTAAAAATGCTTGAGAAGAGCTGGCCTGGGGTAGAAGACAAGCTGCCTGCAGAAGTAAGAAAGAGCACAGAGGCCCTAGGCAGAACAGAACCACGCTGCATAAGGAAGGGTTCTGGGGTGGGGATCGTCCTTCAATCCCACGGAAGTGCTGGCACTCCTTTTCTAAGCTGTAAGGCAGCAGAAAGATCTGGGATTTAGGCGTTGGAGGACCAAGGGTTATTGATGTGCCCCCCTCACTGCAGACCACAGATGAAGGAACAGGACAGGCCCTGAGAGCAGACTGGGGAGCAGGTTGAATGGCGAGCTGCCTGCTACGGCTGCTGCCTGGCCACTGTCCCCAAGGGCCCCCCAGCACTAAGACCTTGGCACATAAAATGAGCCCAGCCCAGTCCTGAGCTCAGCCGGCCCAGGTGAGGCACTGCGGTGTAAGGGCCAAGGATTCTGGAGGGAGACTCACCTGAGGTCCCTTCCTGATTCCACGGCTTCCCAGCTTTGAGCTCCAAGCAGAGGCCACCACTGCTCTGAGGCTGTGTCCACATCTACGGAATGGGGCCCAGGGGGTGATGGGCATGACACAAAGTTGCTGTCTGCCTCAACACCTGGCAAGTGGTGGGTATTCAGTGAACGGGAGCTTGGGTGCACCTGATGGAGAGGCCTGGTGTTATGGTGGCCTGGGGGTGCGGTGCCTTTTGGAGATGGGAGAGACCACATACCTGTCCTCTGCTGGGTTGACCCAGTCTGCATATCGGGACTTTCCTCCCTGCCCAAATCTTGCTTTTCTTCTTTCCTCTCCCATTGGGGTTTGGACCCCGTCCCTTGTCCTTGTGTCCTTCTTCCAGTAAGACCATTGCTCAGAGCCACAAGGAAGCTGCACCTTGACCTTGCCCCATTGCTGGTTTATATCCCTCAGTTCCAAGGCTGGGCTTTTCCATACATCTTGAGGCCTGTTGGAGTCTGCTGGAGGCTGTACGTTTGGAGGCCTTTCCTCTACAGAATTAGCTCCCCTGGCCCTGTTTGTTTCCCTCCTTTCCCATCCTGCCATGCCAGATCTCTGGTTTAGTCTGTCTGTGTGCTGACAGCTGAGGGTCAAGAAGCAAGTTAAGGTGACATGAACATGCACGGGTCCCCTCCTCACCCTGGAGACAGGGCTTGCTGGGAAGGAGCATTGGGTGGTGAAGAGGGAGGGAAGAGGCTTCCCAGGGGTGGAGCTGCTCAGGCCAGGTGCCCGGGAGGATGGGAAGCTTTGGGGTGGGGTGGGTAGAGACACCCACCCCAGAGAGCCACTGCTGACTTGTATCTCATCTTTCCTCCCCCAAACTGTCCTGTCCCCCGTTACTGCTTTGCTAGGATATATTCCTACCCCCAAGCTTTTCCGTATCAGAAAGTTGCACTGCGACTTCGCTGGTGGTCCAGTGGGTAAGATCTGCGCTCCCAGTACAGGCGGCCCGGGTTCCATCCCTGGCCGGGGAACTAGATCCCGCATGACTGCCGCAACTAAGAAGTCCACATGCCACAACTAAGAGTTTGCACGCTGCAACTAAAGATCCCGTGTGCCGCAGCTAAGACCCGGGGCAGCCAAAATAAATAAATAAATATTTTTTTTAAAAGAACAAAAAATGGAAGGGAAAGTTGAACTGTCAGCCACCCAGTTGCCTAAGGAAAAACCCAGCGCTCGCCTTGGATTCCTCACATTTATCTCACATCACAGTTCACCACCAAGTCCTGTTGGTTCTACTTGTAAAACTGATCTGCAGTCAGCCCTCCCTCACCCAGCTCCATCCTCCCTTCTCTAGTCCAGGCCACCATCGTCTTTCCCCTGGACTCTTCCAGTACCTTCCTAGCTGATCTCATTTAGTTTACTCATGCCTCCTTCCTCCCATCACTATTCAGTAGCCTTAGTGACTTAAAACACACACACTCTCACGCCGTAGCACCCTTACCACGGCTGGAAATCCTTCTGGTGCCTCCCCTGCTCTTGTGATAAATTTCAGCTTCCCAGTAGGGCCTCACCCCTGTGAAGACAGAGAGCCCACTGACTCCCATTTCATCTCCTGTCCTTCACCCCTTCGCTCCCCGGCTTCTGCCCCACTGGCCTCCTTGCAGCTCCCAGGACCCTGCAAGCCCTTCCTACCTCCTGCCTTGCAAGGAGGAGCCCCTGCTGGGAATCTCTGTCCACTGCCCCCTGCTCCTGGAGAGCCTTCTCTGACCAGCCCCTACTTTATTTATCCTGGGTTTGTTTTTTTGGTTTTTGGTTTGCTTTGTTTTGTTTTTAGTTAAAGAACTTTTCACAATCTGCGTTTCTCTTGCTTTCCGTTTATTGACTTTTCTGTGGTTTGCTTCCTGAGTGAAAGTATGGTCTGGAGAGCGGAGACCACGCCTGCCTTGTTTACTGTTCTCTGTGCAGAGCTTAGCACGGCGTGTGGTACATAGTAGGTCCTAAATGACCTTCGTTATTTTATTTATTTATTTATATTAATTTTTATTGGGGTAGAGTTGCTTTACAACGTTGTGTTAGTTTCTACTGTACAGCAAAGTGAATCGGCTATACGTATACATACATCTTCTCTGTTTTGGATTTCCTTCCCAGTTAGGTCACCACAGAATGCTGAGCAGAGTTGAGTGGAGTTTTCTGTGCTATACAGTAGGTTCTCATTTGTTATCTATTTTATACATAGTATCAGTAGTGTGTATATGTCAATCCCCATCTCCCAATTCATCCCAGCCCCCCTTCCCCTTTGCCATTTGTTATTGACGGAGGCCGGCATTACCACAGATAAGTAGGTGGGATGAAGTGCTGGCCCTGGGGAGCATGTGTCATCTACATTCTTGAACACAAGGGGGAGGCTGGGGCATGGTCTGGGAGGAAGGAAAGCCTCATACAGGCAAGCACCAGGGCTGCGCACGTGCCCAGCTTTCAGTGGGGGCACGGTGTCCTCCCGAGCCCGCAGATGGGTCCCCTGCCCAACGCCGTGCTTCCCGGCTGTGGAGATGGTGCAGAGGCTGAGTTACCCAGGCAGCCTGCAGACTCACACATGGAGGAGATTAGAGCAGAGCCCCGCGGGGCCCACTAAGCAGCTTAAACCCCAAATCTGCTGTTTGCCAGACATTCCAGTACATTCCGCTCACCCTTCTCTCCGGCCTCCAGCGGAGGCAAACTCATAAAGACCTCTTTCACCATACACACATGCATTGTGTGTACCAGCTTTGGGCTATTTCAGCAAGACCTAGAACTGGCTGTACTTCAAAGATGAAGGGATTCTGGTATTTATAGCTTTAGTGAAGGGTTGGGGCCTTTTGGTTGGAAAGCACAAGTAAACTTCAGCTCTCGGAGTTCAGTTCTCTATGAGGTTACTGCATAAAAAGTGCACTTTGACAACAGTGCTGACTGCAACCCTTGCAGAAAAGGTTATAACTTGCTCCCTGTGGCCAGCGCTCCTTCCCCAAGACACACTGTGAGGGCATTCTCAGGATTCATGCTTTGTGCTTCTTATTTCCAAGGAGAGGGACAAATTCCTGTTAAGTGGAAAAGTGCGTTGCCCAAAACCAAGAGTGGAATTTGTGGATTTACCACTGTCTGCCTCCTTTTTCCCCTAAGAAAAATTTTATCACTGTTGCCAGTGATTTTAAGGTTCCTTCTTCGTCGTGGAAGAATTCGGACATGAAGTGATAGGTGAGAATCAGATTTATTTAGAGAGGAAGCATACTCCACAGAGCGTGGGCCATCTCAGAAGGCAAGAAGCAAGAGGCCTTAAAATATGGCGTGCTTAGTTTTTATGGGCTGGGTAATTTCATAGGCTAACGAGTGGGAGGAGTATTCCAACTATATTGGGGAAGGGGTGGGGATTTCCAGGAATTGGGCACCGCCCACTTTTTGACATTTTATGGTTGGCCTCAGAACTGTCAAGGCCCTGGTGGGCATGTCACTTAGTGTGCTAGTATATCACAACGAGCGTATAATGAGGCTCAGGGTCTTCTGGAAGTCAAATATTCTACCATCTTGGACCTAGTTTGTTCTCACTGGTTTTCGTCATGTACTATGGCTATGTCATTCTTTTAAAGGTTGTATCCTGCCCCCTTCCCTCCATTTCATCACCACTATGAATCCCAGTTACTTTGCCTGCATGCTGGATCCAGAAATGATCTGCCTGGAATTACTGTGAAAAATGGGGGAAAACACTCCTAAAAATGCTAGGTATCTCCACGAGCAATGCTCTGGTCACTGAACTTGCCAAAAAAGCAGAAAAGGTAGAGAAAGAATTCAGGACTCTGGTTGAGGCCACTGAGGGGAGCCAAAAGACAAGGATATTTGAAATGTCAATGGCCAGAGGTATTTAGACGGGAGCTGCAAAAAGGAATCAATAAGTCATAGGGGAATGAAAATTCCTTGTGGGCCAGAACATAAAGTCACAGGATGACTTGCTGATGGTCTTAATGCTTCTAGAATGTTTATAGCAAGGAAAAGAAATCAGTAATTTGGCCAAAAGGCTGCTCATGAAGCCTCTGTCTAAGGTTGGGGAGCAGGCTGTGTTTGAGATGGGAGGCCCAACTTGGGGGCAGAGGGCCATACATGCTGCCATTAATGAAAAGCTCAGGATGTCTGGGAGTGTTACATCTCTTGTCTTATCTAAACATTACAAACACCTCTAGAAAGTGGGCACCATCGTCCCTATTCTACAGATGCACAAACTGAGGTTCAGAAATGGTTAAATCTTTGTTTGTGTGTGTGAAGTTACAGAGCTCATGTTTGGTAGCCCACGTTTTCCTTTCTTGACCCCGCCGTGAAGTAAGAAGCAGCAGCCTGGTGTAGTGAACATGGCATGGATTCTGGAACAAAACAGGCTCAGGTTTGAACCCTAGCTCCAAACAGCTACTAGAGGAGTAGCTGTAGAGAAATTGTCTCACCTCTTCAGAGTTTAATTTCCTCATCTGTAAAAATTGGGGCAGTTTTTAAATAAAACGCTAGCAAACAGAATTCAACAACACATTAAAGGATTATACCCCATGACCAAATGGAATTTATTCCTGGAATGCAAGAACTGTACAACATTCAAAAGTCAATCAATATACCACATTAACAGAATGAAGGGGGGAAAACACACTGTCATCTCAATTGATGTAGAAAGAAGTATTTGACAAAATTCAACACCTCCCTTTGTTAAAAACACTCAACAAACTAGGAATATAAGGAAACTACCTCAACATAATAAAGGTCATATATGAAAAGGCCACAGCTAACTTCATACTCAATAGTGAAGGACTGAAAGCTTTTCCTTTAAGATGAAGACAGTGATGCCCACTTTCCCCACTTCCATTTAACACAGTACTGGAAGTCCTAGACAGAGGAACTAGGCAAGAAAAATAAAAATAAAGGCATCCAAATTGGAAAGGAAGAAGTAAAATTATCTCTGTTCGCAGATGATGTGATCTTATATGTAGAAAACCTTAAAGATTACTTATAACACACACACACACACACACACACACACACACACACACAAAACTGTTAAATTAATAAATTAATTGAGAAAAGTTTCAGTATACAAAATCAGCACACACAAGTCAATTGCATTTCTATACACTAACAATAAGCAACCCCAAAAAAGAAATTAAGGAGACAATTCCATTTACAAGAGCATCAAAAAGAATGAAATGCTTAAGAATAAACTTAACTGAGGAGGTGAAAGACTTGTACACTGAAAACTAGAAAATGTTGAAAGAAATGTCAGAAGATGCAAATAAAAGGAGAGATATCCCATATTCATGGATTGGAAGACTTAATATTTTTAAGATGTCAGCACTACCCAAATCTATCTAAAATTGAATGCCAACCCTATCAAAATCCCAATAGTAGTTTTTGAATAAACGGAAAGACTCATCCTAAAATTGATATGGAATCTCAAGGGACCATGAATAGCCAAAATAATCTTGAAAAAGAAATACGAAGCTGGAGGGCTCACACTTCCTGATTTCAAAGCGTACCACAAAGCTATAGTAATCAAAACAGTGCGGTGTTGGCATTTGACAGACGTGCAGACAAAGAAATAAACTAGAGAGCTCAGAGATAAACTCTCACATATATGGTCAAAGGATTTTCAACAAGGGTGCCAAAACAATTCAATGGGGAAAGGACAGTCTTCTCAACAATTGGTGCTGGGATAACTGGATATCCACATGCAAAAGAATAAAGTTGGACCCTTACCTTATGCCACATACATGAATTAACTCAAAATGGATTGAAGACCTAAACTTAATAACTAAAACAATAAAGCTCTTAGAAGAAAACAGAGAGGAAAAGCTTCATGACATTAGATTTGGCAATGATTTTTTTGGGTATGACATCAAAAGCACAGGCAACAAAAGCAAAACTTGACAAATTGGACTGTATCAAAATTTGAAATAGTTGTGTATCAAAGGACGCAATAACAGAATGAAAAGGCAACCAATGGGATGGGAGACAATATTTGCAAATCATATATCTGTTAAGAAGTTAAAATCTAGAATGTATAACGAACACTTACAACTCAAGAAAAACAAAAACCAAACAACTCCATTAAAAATGGGCAAAGGCCTTGAATAGACATTTCTCCAAAGAAGATATACAAGTGGTCAATAAGCACATGAAAAGATGCTCAATGTTAATAGACATCAGGGAAATGCAAATTAAAACCACAATGAGATACTCCCTCACACCTATTAGGATGGCTATTATCAAAAAACAAAGCAAAACAAAACAGAAACCCAGAAAATAATAAGTGCTAATGAGGAAGTTGAAAAACTGGAGCCCTTGTGTACTGTCGGTGGGAATGCAAAATGTTGCAGCCACTATGGATGTAGTATGATGGTACCTCAAAAAAATAAACATAGAATTGCCATATGATTTGGCAATTACATTCCTATGTGTACACGCCACAGAACTGAAAGCAGGAGCTCAGATATTTGTATAGCCATCGTCATAGCAGCACCAAAGCCAAAAAGTGGAAAACCCCCAAGTATCCATCAATAGAGGAATGGATAAAGAAAACGTGACATATCCATACAATGGAATATTATTCCACCTTAAAATAGGAGGGATTTCTGACACATGCTACAACGTGGATGAACCTGGAGGTCATTATGCTAAGTAAAATAAGCTGGTCACAAAAAGACAAATACCAGATGATTCTACTTATATGAAGTACCTGGAGTAGTCAGATTCATGGAGACATAAAGCAGAATGGTGGTTTTCATGGCCTGGGGGGAGAAGGGAACAGGGAGATTCAGTCTGGGATGATGAAAAGAGTTCTAAATATGGTGGTGATGGTTGCACAATAACGTGGATGTACTTGATGCCACAGAGCTATACACTTAAAAATGGTTAAGATGGCAAATTTTATGTGTATTCTACCACAATTAAAAATACTGTTTAAAACATTGGGATAGTGACCTGTACCTTGCAGGACTGTGGTCAGAATTAAATAACCTATGGGGAAAGGCTTAAGTCACTCGCTGGCACACAATAGGCTTTTGGCACATGCTAAGTTACAGTCCTTTCTTCCAGCAGTGAGCATAGAACTCACCTGGAGCCCACGCTTCTCAACAACACGATGTTCAAGAAAAATCACTTGTTTTCTTCACTGCTTGTTTTGGTAGCTTTCCCATGTGGCTCACGTCTGTGTCTCAAGGGAGCACTCCATGTTGAGGAGCACCAGAATGTGCAGATGACAGCCGAGGCTACTCAGACTCTGCTTGCACCGCGTGGGTGTTGAGTGGCACCCACTGGATTGGAGTAGCTGCCGTTGAAACAAGAACCAAGCTGGCAGGAGCTGAGCCCCGTGTTTCTCAGCCAAGACCAAAACTCCTCAGACGGAGCTGAGGTGAGCTGACTGGGGGAGGCTGAATTGCCTGGATCAAAGTCCAGGGATTTGGTTGTTTGTCTTTTCTTATTTTATTTTATTTTATTTTTATTGGAGTATAATTGCTTTACAACGTTGTGTTAGTTTCTACTGTACAGTGAAGTGAATCAGCTATATGTATACATATATCCCCTCCCTCTTGCATCTCCCTCCCACCCTCCCTATCCCACCCCTCTAGGTGATCACAGAGCCCTGAGCTGAGCTCCCTGTGCTGTACAGCCAGTTCCCACTAGCTATCTATTTTACACATGGTGGTGTATTTATGCCAAACCTAATCTCCCAATTCATTCCACCCTCCCCTTCTCCCCCTATGTCCACATGTCTGTTCCCTACATCTGCATTTCTATTCCTGCCCTGCAAATAGGTTCATCTGTACCATTTTTCTAGATTCCACATATGGTTGTCTTTCTGCTGGAGGAGGGCTTTGGGGTTGTGACACCGAGGCTGAAGTCTCAGCCAGCATATAGAGACTATTTCTCTACAAGAAAGATGGAGGCCACCAAGAGGGAGACCAACAGAAACATTTTCCCATGAGATTTTCTCAGGTGTGTTTTCCAGGGGTACTGGACAAAGGAGTGCGCTTTTTTGTCATATTGCTTTTATTGACAGCAGGAGCTGCCATGACAAAGTACTGTAGACTGGGGGCTTAATTAACAGACATTTATTTCTCACAGTTCTGGAGCTGGGGAGTCCAAGATCAAAATAGGTTCATTCTGAGGCTTCTTCTCTTGGTTTGGAGGTGGCTGCCATCTCACTGTGAGCTCACACGACCTGTTCTTTGTGCACGTGTTGAGAGGGTGAAGGAGCAAGGCACTGGTGTCTCTTCTTACAAGGGCTCTAATCCTTTTGGACTAGGGCCCCACCCTTATGGCCTCATGTAACCTTAATTTCTTTCTTAGAGGCCCCATCTCCAAATATAGCCACACTGGGGGTTAGGGCATCAACACATGAATTTTGTTGGGGGCAGGGGCACAAACATTCAGTCCATAACAGTTGGCAACCTCAGGAACACCTAGAAAAGCCCTGGCTCCCTGGGGGGAATGTACTTTCCTCACTGATAACAGGAGGGCCATGTAGACCCACAAGAGCCCTTCTGCAAATGACATGTGTGAGGCTCTGGCTTATGGAGGCCCTTTACCAAAAGGCAATTGATACTGAGAGAAGTAGCAGAAAAAGCCTGGAATTCAGAGTCCAAAGACCTGCTTTACAATATACTAACTTTGGACACAACCTAAATCTTCAGAACCTTAGTATCCTCATCTCTAGAAGAGGTGAAATTACATCTGCCCTGTTCTTGGGGTTGAGATGAGATGTCGGACATGAAAGGTCTATAAGCTTAAAAACCTGTACAAAATTTCAGGCAATTTCTATTGTGGTATTACATATATAACATAAAATTTACCATTTTAACCATTTGTAAGTATACAATTTAGAGGCATTAAGTACATCCATATTGTTCTGAAACCATCACCTCTACCTGTTCCCAGAGCTTTTTTATCACCCCAAACTGAAACTGTATCCATTGAACACTAACTCCCCATTCCCCCTCCCTAACAGTTTCTGGCAGCAACAATTCTACATTTTGTCTCTATGCATATGACTGTTCTAGATACTTCATGTATTTGTCTTTTTATGATTGGCTTACATCGTGTAGTGTAAGTCCTCAAGGTAAATCCATGTTGTAGCATGCGTCAGAATTTCTTTCCTTTTTATGGCTGAATAATATTCCATTGTAATGATGAACCACATTTTGTTTACCCATTCACCTGTCAATGGACACATGAGTTTTTTTTACCTTCTGGCTATTGTAAATAATGCTGCCATGAACAGGGGTATACAAATACCTGTTTGAGTTCTTGCTGTCAGTTCTTTGGGGTATATACCTAGGAGTGGAATTCTTAGATCATAGGGTAGTTCTATGCTTAATATTTTGAAGAACCTCCATACGGTTTTCCATAGGGAATGCAATGTTTTACATTCCCACCAACATACAAGGGTTCCAGTTTCTCTACATCCTCCCTAACACATCTTTTTTTTTTCAGGTTTTTTGTTTGTTTGTTTTGTTTGATAAAAGACATCCTAACGGTGTGAGGTGATATCTCATTGTGGTTTTGATTTGCATTTCCCTGATGTATAATAATGTTGAACATCTTTTCATGTGTTTACTGAAGGACATGTGTTTTTTATTGGAGAAATATCTATTCAAGTCCTTTGCCCATTTTTGAATGGGGTTGTTTTGTTATTGGTATTGATTTCAGGCATTTTAAAATTCAACAAATGCTTAGCATTTATCATGCAAGAACCCACTTAAGTCAGCAAGCAGTACAAAGATGAATGAGACAGTGGCTCCCATGAAACTTACCACTGTGGTTCACGCTGTGTGGGGAAAGGAGGGTGAACAGCTCACTCGGGAGAGACAGTGCAGGGTAATGTGGCGCTCCCAAGGTACAGGGGGGTAAGGGGTCAGGGGAACAGGTAGGTTCCATGTAAAAGAAGACGGCATTTGACTCGGTGGTGAAAGTAAATGGGATTTCAACAGATAGAGATGGAGCAAGGGAATGTCCCAGAGAACATATGAGCAAAGGAACAGCCTAGAACAGATTCAGTTGTGTTTATTTATTAGTTGGAATGTTTGATGGAGACATTCAACTCAAGGACTTAAGTAAAATGGGAATTTATCGGTTCGTGTAATTAAAAATCCCAGAAGTACTGGCCTGAGATATTGCTGACTGCGGGCATGCAAAAGAGGCTCTCTCTTGGACAGGCTCTCTTGCTGAGAAGAGCATGAATCGCAGCCTTACATTTCGCTAATGTTGCAAGTCCTCTCAGGGAGGACCTGGCTGGCTGGGCTTGTTCCCCTGTCCGTTGTCCTGTCAACTGCTGGACCCCTGGGCTGGGAACCAGATCCCTCACGCATGCCGCAACTATAAGACCCAACTCAGCCTAAATAAAGAAATAATTATTTTTAAAAAAAGACGTAGGAGGAAGAAATGCTGAGGATGTGTGAACATCAAATGTTCGCTACAGACTAGCCCTTTGGATGGCTTACAGTGAGTTTTTCTAAAAGAAGCTGAAATGAAATATTCTCAGCTTGTGTAGGGACGGACAGGAAGAGAAATCTGCCCTCTTCTGGTATTAAGTGATGCCCAGGCCACGCCCCAGTTCCTGAGAGCTGTCTGTTTCCCGCCATCGTCCCCCTGTACGAACACACACACGTACACAGGCCTGCACACATGGAGGTTTGTCCCAGGTAGTCCTGCACCTCCAGGGCTCCTGGGCGGCACTGATTGTCTGGGGTGGGGCTCGGCGCATCACCATCCCCTTCCACCTTCTCCTCTGCATCACACAAGGGAAGCTTGGGATGACGTTTTCCTGAATCCCCCTCCACATAGTGTTCTGGTCAGAGTTTCCCAATAGGAGGCGCTCCTGAGACGTAGCAGCCAGAAAAGAAGAAGTAATTCTTGTCTGGAGGGATCTGTAGGCAGACCTGAGGTTTGCAGCAGTCGCTGGGCAAGCTCTTGTGAATCACCCATTTTCAGGGCACGGGCAGCTGAGGGAGCTGACAGCTGCTTCTGAGAATCGCTCATCTGTGCTGCAGGCTAACGTGGAGTAAGTGGGAGCTTCCAGGAGGTTCTTGGTCATCGGAGCAGCTCCTGGGTAAATTTCTTGAGAATCGCCCCGTTGCGGACTGAGATAGGTGGGAGAGTAACCCCAGACTTCATGAGATCCACAGTGGTTTGGGGGTGGATTCTTGAAAACCACTGCTTGGCTGTACAGGCTGAGAGGAGGGCTGTTGTTTGTCTGACTGTCCATCTTCCATTCTCTCCAATGGCTCTGGGACCTACCTCGTCCACGTAAACAACCCTTCATCCCTGCGTACATGGAAGTTTCTGCTTCCCTGACCCTACCTCACCTGATGAGACAGCCTCTCCCAAAGGACCAGGGGCGCCAGTCCCAGCCAGAAGAGAGCCCACCTGCGCACAGACTGAGCCAGCACTTCTCTTTCCTGGGAATTTACAATTGGGACAAAAGGATTCCTAGTGGTTGGCGGGACAGAAATGAGAGAACGTTAAGAGGACTGCGTGAGCCTCGTCCTTCTAGAAGGAAAGAAATTGAGTTTGTGGAGAGAAAAATCAGGTAGATGCTTAGAGAGAAGCAGAGATGAGAGGCCAAAAACTTCCAAAAAGAAACAGAAAGGAACTGTCTCTGGCTTTCCAGGAGCTGGGTCCAGTCCCACGTGAAGCCCAGCATCTCGCACTTGGTCCTGTGAATGTTCCTGCATCTTTTCACTTCATTCCCTTCTTTTTGTTTAAGCTAGTCTGAGTGAGTTTCCATGACTGGCAACCAAAATGGCTTTGACTACAACTAGAGGAGGTCCAGTGTTATTCTTTTGGATCATGAATTGACACAGTCCCCGGCATACGAGGGCTTAAAAATATTGATGAATTATTTAATTAAAGCCCAACCACACTCCTGGACAAAGCAGAACACCTGAACTAGTCTACCTTTGGGAAGTAGCCTGTGAAGTAAACACCTATTGCCAAATCTTTTTTTTTTTTTTTAAAGAGGACTCATTCTCAACAATAAAACTTCCTTCAGGGTCATAATTCATCACACAATGGCACAGTTACGGGAACAGAAGCAAGAGGCTTAGAAATAACTTGGATTGGAACCTTAGCACGTGGAGTAAATAAGGGTTATGACATGGCACAGGCTAATAAAACTATCCCAACTAGAGAGGCAGCTTGCAGTCTCTGTGCTCCCATGGCCTCAGGGTGGCTTGGGATTTTCTCTTTAAAGCAGAGGTGGGCTGCTTGAAGAGGTCTCCTGGTTTTTGGTCCATGTCAAGTCTCCTGAGAAGGACAGTAGCTCTCACGGTTGGAAACGTGTCTCTTTAAGCTTTGAGCTGCCCCTCCCGTGGGACACACGACTATCGAACTCAGCCCAGATCAGGCCTAGGATTTCCCGACACAGCCTTGGAAAGGATATTTTAAAATGGCATTCATTATTTAAGGAGCAAGTGCTTTTTTTTTTTTTTTTCTGTAGGCATGCCTTCAGAGTAGGCAAGTTTCATAATCATATTAATTAGCTCTTCTTCATTTACCATTGAAGCTAGGAGGGATGGTCTGTTCTTCGTATGGAGAAAAAGAGTTTGAGACTACCACCTCCCTCCCCTGCCAAAGAGGCTGAATGACTTATTCAGAGTATACAGTGAGTTAGTGACAGAGCTATCTACTCTGGGGGAGAGTCATCGAGCCATTTATGTTTTACGTGTAACACAATAACATGTACTGGCCAAAGTCAGCTTTTCATTGAAAACTTTTATCTTGGTGGGCACTTAAAGTGTCTAGTATATACTCAAAGAATTTTCAGACTTGCCTAGCAGAATGAGTGAATCCTTAATAAAGTACATAGCTGAATCTGTAGGCATTCATTAATTTTTAAATAAATAATGTCTGAGTACCTACTACATGATGTCACTGCAAGAAAAATCACCACCAGACATTTCCTTCCCTTGTGAAATTTATAGTTTAAAGGGAGGGAGATTTTAAACAAAGAAACATACCAACCAACGTATGTGTAGAGGTTTCTTTCTTAGAAAGAGAAAAAGGCTCCTCATTTTCCAAAGCCGCTGGATCTTGGAGAAAGTTTTAAACTGGACTCCAATCTGTGAAACTCAGTCCAATCTCGTACTTCCAATCAGTTCCCTTTGGAGAATTCATTTCCTCATCCTGCACTGACTTCTTTCCAAAACGGCGTCTGGGTATGTAGGAGTTTGTGTGACCACCTTGAGTGGAGGGAAGGGACCAAACAGGCACCAGTCCCTGGTGTCCCAAGGTGGCCCAGTCCCAAGGTGTCACTGACTGGGGTGTGTTTGGTGGGGTCATCTGCAGCTGAGGTCATACTCTCTCAGCCTGTCTGTAGCCCTTGCCTCTGGTGTCACAGTGCCTCAGTCTCCACTTTTGTCTCATCCTCCTTTCTGGCCAGCTCCCCCGACAGTCTCAGGAGAGGATGGGGACCCCTTTGTGGCTCAGGGCCCTGCATGTGTACGCAGGAGGCTCGCTCTGCCTGCCCGTGCAGCTGCCCCAGGCTGAACGAGGACCTCTCCTCCCGGAGTCCCAGATGGGAACCTGGGCACATTCCCTCTGCTTTCTGCTTCGCTTCATTCCGTGCTGTAGCCTGCTTCGCCACCCTGGGGCTTCGCCCAGAAAAGGAGGCGGAGGACTTCCCTGGTGGCTCAGTGGTTAAGAATCTGCCTGCCAATGCAGGGGACACGGGTTTGAGTCCTGGTCTGGGAAGATCCCACATGCCGCGGAGCAACGAAGCCTGTGCGCCACAACTACCGGGCCCACGTGCCACAACTACTGAAGCCTGCGCGCCTAGAGCCTGTGCTTTGCAACCAGAGAAGCCACCGCAGTGAAAAGCCCGTGCACCGCAATGAAGAGTAGCCCCCTCTCGCCGCAACTAGGGAGAGCCCGCGTGCAGCAACAAAGACCCAACGCAGCCAAAAATAAAGAAATTAATTTATTTTTAAAAAAAGGAAAAGAAAAGAAAAGGAGGCTGAGACACATGTGTCTCCACTTGCTTCCTTCCCCACAGTCCATGGGAACAAAAGCAGTGATATCTCACCTTTCCCTTCTGTTGCATCAAGACATCCCCTACGTTTTATTCTCCTTTTGGAAGTACTAGCAGCCTTCCCACCTTCACTGCAGAGAGAGCAGAGAGCAGGGTGCCGGGATAGAAAAATGGCTTACCCATAAGAAAACCTAAACTGAGAAGCACTTCAAAAGCATTACACCCCTAACTGTAAATTGTGATAATTGTGAGTACGTTCAGGGCATTACCATGAGACTGTTTAACGGAGAAGCGTAGACTAGACTATTGAGGGAGGTTTGTTTGAGTGACGAATGTTTAAGCAGAGACTTAAAGGCTGAGGGAGAAGAGAGGGGAAGAGGGAGGTTCCCGTGACTGCAGTCAGGTAGCCTGAGGGATCCTTGTGATGGATCCTTGTTCTGTGTCTTGACTGTGGTGATGGTCACATGAATCCATATATGTGATAAAATTATACGGAACTAAATACACACACACACAGGATTCCTGTTATCATTGGGGGAGACTGGGTGAAGGGTAAAGGGGTCTCTCTGTATTATCTCTTACAACTGCGTATGAATCTAGAATTTCCTCAAAATTAAAAGTTTATTTTAAAACAAAGAAGAAAGGTGATTAAGCAGTTAGCCCTGTGAAGAATATTCCAGGCAAAGGGAATCACATGCCTGGAGGTGGGGAAAGGGCTTGACAACTTGAGCGAACTAAAGGAGAGAGTGGTCAGAGCTCGGACAGCAAGCAGGCGTGTGGCTGCTTGCAGCAAGCAGTGAAGAGGCTGGGGAGGGAGACAGTGCTTACCACGTGGGTTTTATGGCGCTCTCAGCTCTTTGGGATTTTTATCTTAAGTGCAATTGAAGGGTTTGAAGCAGGACAGTGATGTGATCAGATCTATTCTTTAGAGCCATCTCTGACTTCATGGAGAATGGCTGGGAACTAGATGAGAGTGGAAGCGGGGAGACTTCTGCACAGGTCCAGGTGAGCAAGGATGTTGACCTGGACGAAAATAGTTGGGGGTGATTTGGGGAGATATGGACACTTTTTAGAGGTATTTTGCAGGTAGAATTTGCACAATATAGTAATGAAATGTATGGTGAAGGATAAAGTATAGGGAATGTGTCAAAGAAGACCTCTATGTTTCTGAAATGAGCAACGGTGTGGATAGAGGTGCTCTACTGAGATGTGGAAGATGAAGGAGAGTATTGGGAGGGACACCAAGATGGGTTGATTCTCGCACCAATAATACAACATGATTCTAAATCCAGAGCTTTTAAATACGTTTGGTAACTGTGGGACCATGTCCCCAACTTCACTTTCCATTTTTCAGATTTTCCCTGGCTTTCAGTACCTTTTTATTTTTCCTGTGATTAGAATCAGTTTATCTAGTTTAAAAAGTTCATGTTGGCATTTTTACTGGGATTACAGGAAATATGTAAATTAACTTAGAGGTAATTGGTATCTTTATGAGGCTAACTTCCTCTTGAGGGACATAATATACCTTTTGCCATATGTCTAAGTCTTCTTTGGAGGGACCTCAATAATACCTTCAAGTTTTCTATAATTCTGTACTTTTCCTATTAAGCTTATTTCTAGTTAATTCATCTTTTTATTGCTATTGTAATGAGGTCTTTTCTTCCATTGTATCTTCTAAGTGGGTATTATTTGTACTTTTGAAGGCTATCAATTTATCTTTATGATTTCCTATCTACCTTACTGATTTCTCTGATTGATCTAGTTTTTAGATTATTTTTTGAGGCTTCCTAGGTATAAAATACCATTCGCAAATAATGACGATTTTACCTTCTCCTTTCTAACTTTTATACCTCTTATTTCTTCTGCTAACATCTCGGCCTTGGCTAGTATCTCGAACACTGCTAAATAATAGTGAGGGTAATGCACATTTCTGTTTGCTCCTCACTTTAATAGGACATTTTTAGTTTTTTTCTATAAGCATTATGGTAGTTTAGGTGGGACAGATACTTTCTAAAATTCATGCTAAGGAATTACTTTGTAATTTTTTATCTATTCAGAAGCTCTATCAAGAATGGATGTTTATAAATGGATGAATCATAAGTATATTGTTTTTCTTTTGAGGGAATTGCTTTAATATTGAATATCTTTACTGAACTATCCTTGCATTCCCAAAATAAACTCCACTTGGTTAAAAGATTACTCTTTCAACATTTGCTGGATTCTGTTTGCTAATATTTTATTCAGGATTTTTGTATCAATGTTTATAAGTAAATTTGGTCTGTAGTTTTCTTTTTGTGCTACAGTTGTCAGGTTTGGGTTTGCTAGTTTTACACAAAGAATTTTAAAGGTTTTCTTCTTTGTCTATGCACTGAAACATTAGAAATTGCATTGGAGTCCTCTGCTCCTTAGAGGTTTGGTGGAACCTCCTGTAAAACCTTTGAGCCTGGTTCTTTGGGGGTTACAAGTGTTAGAAACAAAACGACAGGCCCAAAATGGAGTTGCTTATGCTAAGCCCCATGTCACCAAACCGAGACTTAATTACAACGTCTGCTCTCTCTGAAATGGAATCTTAAACCAGTCAGGAATCGCGTGGTCAGCACTAGTGAGGTCATCTGTCCGATAGACCCCTGCCCTCCCCTAAAGGAAAGCCACCTTGCAATAACCCATCCCATTTTTGCCTAGAATAACTTCCTTGTTCCCGCTCCCTTCTGCCTGTAAAAGTCTTTTACTTTGTACGGCTCCTCGGAGCTCCTTTCTATCTGCCTGGTTGGATGCTGTCCGACTTGCAAATTGTTGAGTAAAACCAATAAGATCTTTCAAATTTATTCAGTTGATTTTTACCGGGAGAGAGATGATAGTTAGCAAGAAGCTCTTGGACAAATTCCTGTTCCTTCTATGGTAATTGATGTGTTTATATTTCCCTTCTCTCCTAAGATCAGTTTCATTTTCCTGGAGAAGGGTCCACTTTATCTAGGAATTCAGATTTATTTGCATATAATTAAGAAAAGTAATCTTTCATTATTCTTTTAATTTCCTCTATAACTGTGATTATTTCTCCCTTTTCATTTCTTATTTTGTGAATTTGTGCCTTCTCTTCTTTTCATGTTTAGGTTAGCTATTTCTCTATTTTATTGATTTTTTAAAAGAAACTGTTATATATGTATTGTTTTCCTTTTTTCTGTTTTAATTTCTACTTTATTTCTTCTTTCTTTGGCTTCATTTCACTGTTCTTTTTCTAACTTACTGAGGCAGATACTTTATTAATTAATTTTCACTCTAAGATTAAGTAATTATTTCAGCCTACAAATTTTGGTTCTAAACTGTGATATGTTCACTATCATTATTTTATTTATTTCAGTTTTACTTCCCTCTTTGACCTCAGACATGCTTGAAACAAAGTTTTAAAATTTCCAAGTGGAAGGGTATTTTGTTTGTTTTATTTATTTTTGTCATTTAGTTTCATAATTAATTTCTAGTTCACTTTGAATTACGCTTAGAGATTATACTAGTTATATTTTTTAGAATTTATTGAGATTTTCCTTGTGGCTTAATATGTGGTCCGTTTGTGTGCATGCCCCATGGGCATTTGAAAAATAAGATGAATGTCTCTTTTCAGGGTGGACTTGTACATCTTCGCTTATTTTTAATCCACTTGATCTGTTGGAATCTAAGAGAGATGAGTTAAAGTCTCCTACTTCTAATGTATTTCTATTTCTCTTTATAGTTCCTGCAGTTCTTCCTTTACGAATACTGACAAAATTATTTGCTATATAGATATTTTAAATTGTTACATTTTCACTGTGGATTGCATCATCTATCATTAAAAATAGGCCTTCATTTTCTCCTTTCATTTGTTTTGCCCTAACTTCAATCTTTTGTGATATTTAAGAATATATCTTAATATATTTTAAATATATATATTTTCATATTTTATATGTTTAAATATATTTTAAATATATATTTATTTTTAAAAATATATTTTAAGGGGCTTCCCTGGTCGCGCAGTGGTTGGGAATCTGCCTGCCAATGCAGGGGACACGGGTTCAAGCCCTGGTCTGGGAGGATCCCACATGCCGCGGAGCAACTGGGCCCGTGGGCCACAATTACTGAACCTGCGCGTCTGGATCCTGTGCTCCGCAGCGGGAGAGGCCACGATAGTGAGAGGCCTGCGCACCGCGATGAAGGGTGGCCCCCACTTGCCATAACTAGAGAGGGCCCTCGCACAGAAGCGAAGACCCAACACAGCCATAAATAAATAAATAAAATTAAGAAAAAAAAAATATATATTTTAAATATATTTGAAAATCTGTCAATCCATGATTGACAGATTTTTATGATTTCTTTCTTTTGACTTGCCTGCTATTCTTTTATCTCTGTCTTGTTTTGAAAGTCATTTTATAACTAATTTTGAGTCCTTCATTGTGGGTTTACCTTTCTGATACAGAAAATATTATGTTTTGCCTTGTGATACAACATGGTTGTCCACTTTAATAGGTGAGTTTAGTCCCTTTACGTTGATTGATATTACAGACGTGGTTGGCCTAATCTCGGCATCTCTATTAGACCTGCGTTTTCTGCCTTCATTACCTTTAAAATATCTTTTCTATGTGATCTGTCTTTGCTTGTTTTAGGTAGGAGTTTTATCTGATAATTTGGACATTTAAAGTTTTTGTTCTGGTGATGTCCTCTATAACTTTATGGAATATATTTGACCCTCTAGGCCCTCAGACAACATATTCTGACTTGTGACTGTGAGATGAGAGCAATATGTGTCCATGTTTCCCCTCCTGCCACTCTACCACACAAGGCTTTTGATTTTATTTTTCTTAAGTGTTTTACCTTTGCGTTTTTTTTTTTTTTTTTTTTTTTAATTTATTTATTTATTTATTTTTGGCTGTGTTGGGTCTTCGTTTCTGTGCGAGGGCTTTCTCTAGTTGTGGCAAGCGGGGGCCACTCTTCATCGCGGTGCGCGGGCCTCTCACTATCGCGGCCTCTCTTGTTGCGGGGCACAGGCTCCAGACGCACAGGCTCAGTAGCTGTGGCTCACGGGCCTAGTTGCTCCACAGCATGTGGGATCTTCCCAGACCAGGGCTTGAACCGTGTGTCCCCTGCATTGGCAGGCAGATTTTTAACCACTGCGCCACCAGGGAAGCCCTACCTTTGCGTTTTTTTACATACATTTATTCTTCTGTTACTTTTTTTTTTTTGGCCACGCCATGCAGCTTGTGGGATCTTAGTTCCTCAACCAGGGATTGAACCTCGGCCCTCAGCAGTGAAAGCACTGAGTCCTAACCACTGGACCGCCAGGGAACTCCCACTTCTGTTACTTAATATGTCAGCTTTACATGGTTTCTTTTGATTCCCTCTAAGAAATTGTCTAACTTATACGACCTCTATATGTTAGATAGAAATGTCTTTCTTTGTTGATAATAATACTCTCTTGAAATAATTTTTGTCTGATATTAATATAGCCACTCCAGCTTTCTTCTGATTAGAACTTTCACGAAATATCTTTTGCCGTCATTTTAACTTCACTCTATTTGTGTCTTTGTATTTTAAAAGTGTGACTCTTGTACACAGCATACAGTTGGCTCTTGATTTTTGTTGTTTTTTAGTTTTTAACCCAATCTGACTATTTCGACCTTTTTTTTTTTTTTTTTTTTTTGCGGTACGCGGGCCTCTCACTGTTGCGGCCTCTCCCGTTGCGGAGCACAGGCTCCGGACGCGCAGGCTCAGCGGCCATGGCTCACGGGCCCAGCCGCTCCGCTGCATGTGGGATCCTCCCGGACCGGGGCACGAACCCGTGTCCCCTGCATCGGCAGGCGGACCCTCAACCACTGCGCCACCAGGGAAGCCCACATGTTCGATTCTTAAAGAAACTGCCAAAATGTTTTCCAAGGTGGCTGTATCATTTTACATTCCTATTTGCAATTTATGATTGACCCAGTTTTTCTGCGTTCTCCCCAGCATTTGTTGGTGTTACTATTTTTTATTTTAGCCATTCTGAGAAGTACTTTGTGATAGCTCACTGGAATTTTAATTTGCATTTCCCTAATGGCTAATGATGTTGAGCATCTTTTCGTGTGCTTATTGGCCATCTGTATTTCCTCTTTGGTGAAATGTCTTTTCATGTCTTTTGCTCATTTTCTGATGGATTGTTCAGGTTTTATTGTTGAGTTTTGAGAGTTCTTCATTCCTTTTTCAGATATGTGGTTTGCAAACATTTTCTCATAGTCTGTAGGTTGTCTTTTCATCCTCTTCACGGGGCCTTTCACAGAGCAAAAGTTTTTTATTTTGTTGAAGTTAATTGTGTTAACTTTAATTTTATACATTATGCTTTGGTGACAAATCTAAGAACACTTTGCTTAGTCCTGGATTTTTCTCCTAATTTTTTCTTTTTTTTTGCTAAAAGTTTTATAAATTTGCATTTTATATTTGTGATCCATTTTGAGTTAATTTTTGTGTAAGGTGTGAGATTGCAGATGAGGAATCTTTTACTTTGTTTTTTTTTTCCTATGAATATCCAATTTTTGTTGAAAAGGTGATTTTTCCTCCATTGAATTTCTTTTGCACTTTTATTAAAAATCAGGTGGATGTATTGTGTAGGTCCTCTTCTGGGTTCTTGGTTCTGTTCCATCGTTCAATGTGTCTATCCCTCCACCAGTCCACAGAGCTGTGGTTGCTATGGATGTAAAATAAGTCTTGAAAATGGGTTGACTGATTCCTCCCATTTTATTCATCATTTTCAAAATTATTCTAGTTCCTTTTTCTCTCCATACAAAGTTTAGAATAATCTTCTCTGTATCTTGCTGGGTTAGGAATTCCATCAAACCTATATATCAGCTTGGGGAGAATTGACATCTTTACTATTTTGAGTCTTCCAATCCACGAGCCTCATATGTATTGCCATTTATTTAAATATTCTTTTATTTCTTTCATCAGTGTTTGGTGGTTTTCAGCATACAAGGGCCATAAACGCTTTGTGAGATATACACCTAAGTATTTCATTTTATTTTGAGTAATTGTAAATGGTGTTGTATTTTTAATTTTGATGTCCACGTGTTTGTTGCTAGTACACAGAAGTAGATTTGATTTTTGTTTGTTTATCTTGTACTTTGTGACCTTGATGAATTCAGTTATTAGTTATAGAAGATTTTTGAGGATTCCTTAAGATTTTCCACGTAGACGACCATATCATCCGCAAATAGAGACTATTTCTTCTTTCTCAACCTGTAAACATTTTGCTTTCCTTTTGTAGTCTATTGTGCTGGCTAGAACTCTTAGCACTATTTTGACTAAGTGCTGGGAACAGATATCCTTTGTTCCTGATCTTAGGGGAGAAAACCTCAGTCTTTCACCATTAAGTTTAATGTGAGGTGTAGGATTTTTGTAGATGCTCCTTATCAACTTGAGTAAGTTTCCCATGAAGTATAGAAAACTTACTTCCCTTTATATCCCTTGTTTTACCCCCTTTATAATATAATTGTCTTAAATATTTACTCTGTACAGATTTACAACCAGGCACTATTATTATTATTTATAATATATTAATATTTTATTGTTTTATTTTATTATTATTTTTGCTTCCACTATCAAGAGAAGAAATTCAAGAGAAGAAGGAAAGTATGTTGCATTTACTCATATTTTTGCTTATATTCTTCCTCCCTAATGTCTTAAGATTCCTTCTTTTATCATTTCCTTTGTGTTTAGAGAATCTTCTTTAACCATTCTTTTAGGGTAGATCTGTTGGTGACAAATTCCCTCAGTTTTCCTTCATCTCAAAACGTCTTGATTTCTCCTTCATTCTTGAAATATATTTTCACTGGACATAGGATTCTAGGTTGAAAGTTCTTTTATTTCAGTTCTTAAAAATATTGTGCCTCTCCTTTACTCCACGGTTTCTGATTAGAAATCCTATGTGTTTGGGTTGTTTTTCCCTTAAGGTAAAGTCCCGGTGCCTGTGCCCCTGGTGTCTACATGTCCAAATTTTCTCTTCTTATAAGGACACTAGTTATATTGGATTAGAGCCTATCCTAATGACCTCATTTGAACTGAATTACCTCCTTGAAGACCCTATCTCCAAATATAGTCACATTTGGAGGAATTCGGGGTTAAGACTTCAACATTTGCATTTCGGGGATTCGGCATATGACACTTGGGTCCCAAGGTCCCTGGCCTATCTGCCTTCCCTCCACCTTTCAGAGTCTTTTATGTTTGTTTTATATATAATGTCCAGGGTTTTTAGCTGTCCTTAGGGGGAGGAATAGGAAAGAGTATGTGGACTTTTTCTTCCCAGAAGCAAAGTCAGAGCATTAAAACATAGTTGATGACTTATATAGGGTCTGGACTAAGGCCATGGAGCAGAGCTCCTTGCATCGGAGCCCTCAGTTCTCAGACAATGGAGCTCCTGAGAGGGCACCCAGCATAAAGGAAAAGATTGACCATACCTTGGGAGGAGGACTACTTTTGCTGAGGACAGGCACCCCAGTATAGAGTGTGACACAGAGAGGAAGCCACCTCCCATCTGATTGCAGGGTTGTTGTCTTGGCAAGCTGACAGGGGTCTGCACCCAGGCCAGCAGGGTCCGTGCAGCAACACCTGTGGCGATGGCAGATGTCCTGCTGCATTGGCCGAAGGATCTGCAGACCACAGGGCCCTGAAGTAGATGCTCATGAAGCCGAGGTCGGCAGACACCGGAGTCACCACTGGAGTGGTGCTCTGATGGCTGTAGGGCAGGTACAAGCTGCCCCCACTTTCACCCCTCCTCGGGCAGCAGGAGACTCCTATGAGCACGCCTGGGATTTCTCATGTATCTCTGAGAGAGTTTATGCCCTGGAAAAAGCTGCTTTTCTTATTAGTCATGTAGGTGGCTATAGAAGCATCAAGATTTGTAGAAATGACCTGACTTGTAGTAAGCAGGTACATTAAGGGAAGCACATTAGTCATTACTATAGCCCTCGTCTGAGTTTCTGGGCTGCAGCCAGGAGGGAAAATGTGGGTTTTAGAAATGAAAACAACATTTTTATGCAGGAAGTACTCCAACACCTCCTGTTTCTTCACAGTCCTTCAGCCCGTCTGGTTGCTGCCTTGTCATCCCATTTGAGGTAGGCCAGTGCAGCAGGTTAGAGAAAACAGAAAGGCTGTTCGGAGCTCGAGGATCTCCATGGGGGAAGGCAAAACAGTATGATTCCCACCTTCATTTTCTGGGAGCAAAAGGAGAGTTGGGTCTTTAAATGTTCTGCAGACACACCCGTCACTGACCCTGGAATACGCATGTCCCTTGTTCGTGAGCATCAGCTCTCTCGTCCCTGATTTCAACTGAGCGCTTAATGGAGATCAAGAGTGGAATTCCTCCTTCACTTATTGCCTCAAAAAGGCTCTCCCCAGGGAATTAGGGGTTGAGGGGAACCACACTTATGGACCCAAGACCTCTAACAAGATGAAAAGAAGTAACACCATTGCTTCCTGCTATCTTGGACAGATCCCTTAGGAAGAGGAAAGTGAGCCATTTTGGTGGGAGTAGACTGGAGCCATATAGAGTCACAGAGTAACATCTTTGATTTTGTATAAAACTCAGGTGGCTTTTAGTTTTGATTTTCTCTCCTAAGGGCTGTCTCTTTCAGTTACGGCCCATAGTTTGAAGCCAGGACCCCACGGAGGAGACCTGCAATCCTGCATTGCATCTTGCGGTAATTATGCTATGTTCAAGCAATAATGTCTTTAGTGTTTAGAGTGATCTTTCTACAGTGCAAATCTGATCCTGTCAGGCAGGGTTAGATGCCTGACCTCTGTCCCCTTGTGATGTATATACCTTTATCAGCACTCTTATCACACCGCATTAAAATCCTGGTGTACTTACCTGTCTTCTCTACTTGGCTGTGAACTTAACAAGGATGGGGACTGCCTATTACTCATCTTACAATTCCGAAACGTGGCAAAAAACCTGAAACATAGGTGGCCCTCAATAAATACGTGTTAGTTAAGTGAAAGGTTGACTAAATGAATGAATGAATGAATGACAAAACCATGGCTTTTTATTTGGAAGGACAGTTCAACATGGTATCACTTGCTTACTTCCTAAGTGTTCAGGCATAAATATTCATTAAACGCAGTGAGTATTTATAGGACACTTCCTTATGTGCCAGCCCAGTACTAGCACTGGAGGTACAAAGGTTAAGAAGCACGGTGCCAGGAAGCCTCAGGTAGCTCCCACTCTGGACAGTGATGCCTAGAGTAGATAAATACCACAGGCTAAAATAGCCTTACATCAGACCAGGTCCGTTCTTCCAACAGGAGGATTCAGGTCAGGTCGCCCTGCTGAATAAATGAGTTATGAAGACAGTAGCTGGCCTTCTCCAGTCGTGCTTCCAGACCAGGAAGCAGGTCTGGGCTGAACACTGCAGCTGTGGGTGTCCTGCCACAGAGCTGCAATGACCCTGGGACAAATGCAGAAGTGATCTCGTTGCAGGAAGGCGGACGCCTTCCAGGGCCCGAGAGCGGGCTCTTGTCTAACACTCGGAAATGAATCGTCCGAGGAGACACACGTGCTGACAAAGCAAGAGACTCTATTGGGAAGGGGCGCCCGGGCGCAGAGCAGCAGCGCAAGGGGACCAGGAGGACTGCTCTGCCACGTGGCTCGCAGTCTCGGGCTTTATGGTGATGGGGTTAGTTTCCGGGTTGCCTCTGGTCCATCATCTTGATTGGCCCACATCTGGTCTGACTCGGGGTCCTTCCTCGTGACGCGCGCATCTCTCAGCCAAGACGGATACCAGCGTGAGGGCTTCTGGGAGGTTGGCAGGACTCCCCCCTCCTCCTTTTGGCCCCTCCTGAATTCTTCCAGATTCGTTTTACTGGACATACTATGGGCTGGCATCTCCTCCCTCCTTTCGGCCCCTCCTGAATTCTCCCCGGCTCTGCATTCTTTATCGGGACCTCCTGTTGTGAGACAACTCAAGCAAGCTGTTATCACCACGCCTGGCCAAGCTGGGCAGTTTTGGTGAATGGTTCCCTAACAGTCTGGCCTGGTGGAGGGGGATGGGATTTGTGAAGCTGCGTTTCCCTCCAAGCTCTAATTTAGATAGTGTGGCTATTAGGAAGGACTTTTGGTGAGTCTTTTAGAGGGGTGATGATAGAATTATGGGAATGCCAAAACCTCCAAAGCCACCAGCAGTGTCACCACTGGACTGAATGAAGGCTTTGTCCCTTACTAAAGTATCACCATATGCCTGTGATAGGGTAGGACAGTGAGAATTTGGAGACATAAGACCCATCCTGGTATCTCAAAAATCACAGAATGAAAGGATATTGACTAGAAAGGGTCTTTTCCATTTTTGTTATTGCTTCAGAAGCTAGTAAAAGCTATTATAGAGTTAGGCTTCATAAGGAAGATGGGAAAACTATTAGTCCACTCAGTTGCTTTCAATGTTTTAGTCTTATATACCTAGCTCCATTTCTCTGTCACAGTCTCTCAGTCCCTCATCAACCATCACAAAGTTCAGGAAAGAAGGTAAATACCCTTATGTCTGGAGAGCCAGACATAAGCTCAGCTCTGGTTGGGACATTTAGACCCGGATGGGAGAGTGACCAGGGTTGAGACCCAATTTCTGGTCTAACATGGTAGAAGTTCCTCACTGCCTTCCCTTTGCAAGAGGCTTTGATAGAGCAAGTGCACATATGATGAAGGGTGGGGGGGAGGTGATCGTGAGGGGAGCTCTTTGGAAGCCTGGTATGATTCTGTCATGTTGCATCATCATTACAAAGAGACCAAATCTGAAGTAAGAAATGGCAAAGACTCAAAGAAAATAAGTCATGCAGATTCGGTAATGACCCAATTAGAAAGCTACTCTATCTGCTGCCATGTTCTATTTATAGCTGAAATAGGAGCATTCCTGACAGGAAATATAGATTATACCAAACCTAAGATTTTAAGGTGGTAGACTCAGGTTTGCTTAATAAATCACCCCTGTGTTCATGAGGCTGATATTTCTATTCATATGATTTTTCCATTTTAATGAAATTGTTAGTTCAATTCTCTTTTCTGCACGAGATGACATTCACGGAATATACTTGCTATTCAGGGATGGTGGAGAGAGAAGGAAAAGGGTCCTTTTGTATAAAACCTTTTGCTAAATACACGTGAACTTCATACACACACCATTACCCTCAATACACCTTAATGCTTGTTCTCAATGCTGGCTTTTCAGGTTATATTGTAGCAGGTTTTTTATTTTTCCAAAAATCACCATATATAACTTTATTATGTTTCACTGAAATCAACACAAAACCCAAACCAATGAGAAAAACAAAATCTTTTAACAAGAAGGATCTAGAGCCTTATACTAAATGTTAAGAGAAAAAAGCAGAATACGTATTGTGTGAGTAATCAGGCCCACATTTCTGAAACCCTGGTATCCAGGACCTGCATGGACAGGCCAGCAAATCCCTCACTGTTTCAGGAGCAGCGGCAGAATTAATCTTTCATGGGAGACTGCTTTTTAGTTTTAGGGGAAAAAGTCTTTAACAGGTCTTTCAGTTCTATAAAGTGTTCTTTAACCTGAGGATAATTCAGAGTTTTTTGAAAAAAAGGATGGACAGACCCTCCCCACACCCCAGTGCTGATTTAAAGTGTTTTGTTTTTGGTTTTTTGTGCGGTACGCGGGTCTCTCACTGCTGTGGCCTCTCCCGTTGCGGAGCACAGGCTCCGGACGTGCAGGCTCAGCGGCCATGGCTCACGGGCCCAGCCGCTCCGCGGCACGTGGGATCCTCCCGGACCGGGGCACGAACCCATGTCCCCTGCACTGGCAGGCGGACTCTCAACCACTGAGCCACCAGGGAAGCCCTGAAGTGTTCCTTTTTTACAGTTCTATAAAAATAGGTATTCAAAACAAGGTTCAAAGTCTTGATCTTTGTGGCTCTCGTATAACTCTAAAACCAAAACAAGTTGTGATGTTTAATTTCACTTGTCAACTTGGCTAGGCCACAGTGCCTACATATGTAGTCAAACTCCAGTCTAAATGTCTTGTGAAAGACTTTTTAGATGATATTAATACTTAGATCAGTAGAATCTGAATAAAGCAGTTTACCCTCCATAATGTGGGTGGGCCTCATCTAATCACTTGAAGGCCTTAGGAGAAAAGACTGAGGTCCCCTGAGGAAAAGGGAATTCTGCTTTCAGACTGCCTCTGGACTCAAGCTGCAACATCAACTCTTCCCTGGGTCTCCAGGCTGCCAGCCCATCCTGCAGCTTTTAGATGCCAGCTCCCATAATCTCACGAATTCCTTAAAATTCTCTCTCTCTCTGCTTCTGTCTGTGTTTCTCTCTCTCCCTCTCTCTCTCTTTCTCTCTCTCTCTCTCTCTCTCCCACACACACACACACACACAGACAGACAGACACACACACTTATATCCTGTTGGTTCTGTTTCTCTGGAGAACCCTAATACACAGATCCTCCACAAGTTAAATAACCCCAAGCTACAAAACCAATGAAATTGAAATGAACAACTCTAACATAATGTGACAGATGTCTGTTTGGTAGTCTCTGATGTTGGGTTTCATGGTGGAAATATGGCTTATTGGGATTATTTTAAGTTTTCATCTGGTTCTATATTTGACTTTAAAAACACTAATGCCAAGAAACATTGCTTACATGAATGCATTGTAGAAAGCAATATAAATAACTTTAAGCTTTTATTTTTGCAAGTCCTGGAAAATTAGACCTTATATTTAATTAAAATTTTAACAATAAGCAATCTACAAATAATAATTCTATAAAGCTGTTTAATTCATTGGAGCATAAGATAAAATCTCTCCAGAAAGTGGACATAGAGGGAACATACCTCAACATAAAAAAGGCCATATATGACAAACCCACAGGTAACATCATATTCAACAGTGAAAAGCTGAAAACATTTCTTGTAGGATCAGGAACAAGACAAGGATGTCCACTCTTGCCACTTTTATTCAACATAGCCACAGCAATCAGAGAAGAAAAAACAAATAAATAAAAGGAATCCAAATTGGAAAAGAAGTAAAACTGTCACTATCCACAGATGACATGATACTATACATAGAAAGTCCTAAAGATGCTACCAGAAACCTACTAGAGCTCATCAATGAACGTGGTAAAATTGCAGGATATGAAATTAATACACAGAAATCTGTTGCGTTTCTACACACCAACAATGAAAGATCAGAAAGAGAAATTAAAGAAACAATCCCATTTACCATCACATCAAAAAAGAATGAAATACCTAGGAATAAGCCTACTTAATGAGGCAAAAGACCTATACTCTGAAAACTATAAGCTGCTGATGAAAGAAATCGAAGATGACACAAACAGATAGGAAGATTTACCATGTTCTTGGACTGGAAGAATCAATATTGTCAAAATGACTATACTACCCAAGGCAATCTATAGATTCAATGCAAATCCCTATCAAATTACCAATGACATTTTTCACAGAACTAAAACAAAAATTCTTAAAATTTTTATGGAGACCCAAAAGACCCTGAATAGTCAAAGCAATCTGGAGAAAGAAAAACGGAGCAATCAGGCTCTCTGGCTTCAGATTATGCTACAAAGCTACAGTCATCAAAACAGTATGAAAAAAAAAAACCAAAAAAACAGTATGGTACTGGCACAAAAACAGAAATATAGATCGATGTAACAGAATAGAAAGCCCAGAAATAAACCCACACACATACAGTCAATTAATCTATGACAAAGGAGGCAAGATTATACAATGGAGGAAAGACAGTCTCTTCAATAAATGGTGCTGGGAAAACTGGACAGCTACATGTGAAAAAAAAAAGAAATTAGAACATTCTTTAACACCATATAGAAAAATAGACTCAAAATGGATTAAAGACCTAAATGTAAGACTGGATACTATAAAACTCTTAGAGGAAAACTAGGCAGAACACTCTGACATAAATTGCAGCAATATCTTTTTCGATCTATCTCCTAGAGTGATGGGAATAAAAACAAAAATAAACAAATGGGACCTAATTAAACTCAAAAGCTTTGCACAGCAAAGGAAACCATAAATGAAATGAAAAGACAACCCATAGAATGGGAGAAAATACTTGCAAATGATGCAGCCGACAAGCGATTAATCTCCAAAATTTATAAACAGCTCAAGTGTCTCAATATCAAAAAAACAAACAACCCAATAAAAAAAGGGCATTTCTCCAAAGAAGACATACAGTTGGCCAAGAGGCACATGAAAAGATGCTTAACATCACTAATTATTAAAGAAATGCAAATCAAAACTATCGATACAATGAGATATCACCTATACCAGTCAGGATGGCCATCATAAAAAAGTCTACAAACAGTAAATGCTGGAGAAGGTGTGGAGAAAAAGGAACCCTCCTACACTTCTGGTGGGAATGTGAATTGGTGCAGTCACTATGGAGAACAGTATGGAGGTTCCTTAAAAAAACGAAAAACAGAGCTACCACGTGATCCAGCAATCCCACTCCTGGGCGGTATATCCTCCAGATATATCTGGAGGAAAACATGGGTTCAAAAGGATACATACACCCCAAGTTCATTGCAGTACTGCTTACAATAGCCAAGACATGGAAGCAACCTAAACGTCCAACGACAGAGGAATGGATAAAGAAGATGTGGTACATATATACAATGGAATATTACTCAGCCATAAAAAAGAACAAATAATGCCATTTGCAGCAAAATGGATGGACCTGGAGATTATCATGCTAAGTGAAGTAAGACAGAGAAAGACAAATATCATATGATATCCCTTATTTGCAGAATCTAAAAAAAAACAACAACACACAAATGAACTTATTTACAAAACAGAAACTGACTCACAGACTTAGAGAACTAACTTGCGGTTACAGGGCAGGGGGGTTGGGGGAAGAGTCGGGGTGGCGGAGGGATAATTAGGGAGTTTGGGATTGACATGTACACACTGCTATATTTAAAATGGATAACCAACAAGGACCTACTGTATAACACAGGGAACTCTGCTCAATATAATGTAACAACCTAAATGGGAAAGGAATTTGAAAAAGGATAGATACATGTATATGTATAACTGAATCACTTTTCTGTACATCTGAAATTCTCACTACATTGTTAATCAGCTGTACTCCAATATAAAATAAAAAGTTAAAAAAGAATCTATTTAACTGTAAGAAAAGCAAATTTGAAAAAGAATAGATACACATATATGTAAAAAAATAATTAATTTAAAAATAATTCTATAAAGCTGTTTAATTCATTGGAAGGTAAGATTAGAGGTACAGTATTACTTAAATCTATATTAAGTATTATCTAATTCAATGATTGCTGGAACTGGGAAGAAAATAAACTGCGTTAGTTTATGCATATAAATACCAGACACTCAATGCAACCACTCTAAAATATGAACAGGGTGCTCACTGCCAGAAAGCAGGATCTTTGTAAGCAGCATGCTTGTATCATCATATGTGCAATCTGATTCTATTCTTCTAGCACTGACTTCAAGCGGTTACAAACCCTTCATTCGTACAGTGTGCCATGATAGCATGTGAGCTTTAGCTCACAAACTTCACAAGTGCCAATGCAAGCACTAAACATTCTTGCCAGTCCTCATTTACAATCTAGTCCACCAGATAATCCAGAATATACTTTTATTTTTTAAATTATCATTGGGAAGACAGTTCAATATATTTAAAATAATCATATCTCTCTATATGGAAAGAGCTCTTAAATATTAGTAAAGAAAGATAAGTAATCTTATTGACAAATAGAGAAAGAGCATGAATAGGTAGGCCACAAAATATGAAATTGAAATGGCATGTAGGGGACTTCCCTGGTGGCACGGTGGTTAAGAATCTGCTTGCCAATGCGGGGTACACGGGTTTGATCCCTGGTCTGGGAAGATCCCACGTGCCGCAGAGCAACTAAGCCCACACGCCACAACTACTGAGCCTGCGCTCTAGAGCCCGCGAGACATCACTACTGAGCCCATGTGCCACAACTACTGAAGCCTGCATGCCTACAGCCTGTGCTTCACAACAAGAGAAGTCACTGCAATGAGAAGCCCACGCAACTCAATGAAGAGTAGCCCCCGCTCGCCACAGCTAGAGAAAGCCCGTGCGCAGCAACAAAGACCCAACGCAGCCAAAAATAAATAAATTTATATTAAAAATGGCATGTAAACAAATGAAAAGACTTCTGTTTAAGCATGGCAAATAGAAACATACACATTTCCCTTCGCTCCCTCCTATACTCTGCTAACGTTGCAGAAGGCAATGAAAAACACAACTCCACTGGGAAAGGAATGAGAGCAGATGAGTAACATGCATGTCATTTTGGAAACTGGGAAGCAGGTGGATGAGTGGCTCTTGACTTAGCAGTCAGAGTGGAACCTGAGACCGCAAGAGTGGGGAGTAAGGATGGCACGGAAGCAAGAAGCGGAAAGCCAGTTCTCACTGCAAACCCCCGAGGGCAAAGGAATTGGAGGTACCTCTGAAATTCATTAACTAAATGAGTTAATTAATTGGCATGGGGCACGCCAAATATAGGAAGACCTGTTGGAAGTGATAAAAAGGAGCAGTTATGTTTCAGATCCTCTCTCCTTTGCTGCATTGCTAAGCAGCTGCTCCCACCCTGCCCCAGCACAAAGCCAGAGGTTGACTCTCTCCTTCTGAATGTGGAAGCATGAGGTACAACTAAACTGGGGAGTAAATAAACAACCACACACTGAGTGGTAACTCCCCTCACCCCAGGTGATTCCCCATCTTGTGTTCAGAGTGCTAATAGGCAGGAGATTGGAGGGCTTTTCTCTGGGGGAAAGTAATGAGTCCAAGAGAAAAGAACTAAAGCTAATGGCCTTTAGGGGTTTTCCTACAAAGCATTTCCCTCCTGATCACCCTACAGGGAAGCCAAAAAGTGAAAAATTCCCACCCATGCACGCAAAACTTCCAAACAAAGATTTTAAGGTCTCACTTCTAAATATGAATAAACAGTTAAGAGTTATCAGTTATCTCAGAAATACCTATAACACGAAAGACAGGCATTGAACTTCCTGACAGCAACCCCAGAAGGGAGAAGACAGGGCAGGGATGCCTTCAGAATTCTGGAGGAGTTATTTCCATACTGGAATTCCATGTGCAGCCACACTGATATTAATACATATTAAGAATGTGGATGGGGACTTCCCTGGTGGCGCAGTGAATAAGACTCCACGCTCCCAATGCAGGGGGCCCAGGTTCAGTCCTTAGTTAGGGAACTAGATCCCACATGCATGCTGCAACTAAGAGTTCGCATGCCACAACTAAGGAGCCCTGGAGCTGCAAATAAGGAGCCCGTCTGCTACAACTAAGACCCGGTGCAACCAAAAAAAAAAAAAAAAAAACCAAAAAAACAACAGCAACGTGGATGGAATAAAGGCATTTGCAAACTTGAAAGGTCTCAAAAATTTAAATCTCAGGGACCCTTTCACAGAAAGCTATAGGATTATGTTCTTCTCCAAAACAAATTAGTAAGTAAATAAAGAGGAAGATGGGATGTTCAGAAAATAGAGAATTCAAGAGGAGGGGAGGGAAAGGAATTCCTAGGTTTTCCTGGTGAAGAGATTCCTAGAGCAACACAGTCAGCAGCCTCGAGAAAACAGACCAAATTGGAGCAAAAGAACAGAGGGCTCTAGAGAAGACGTCTTGTGGGAGTGGGCCATTGTCTTATTGGAACATAATGGAGAAGATTATTAAAAATTCTGTCAAAGATCTTGGAGATGAAAGATGCATACAAAACTAAGCAAACAGGGCTTCCCTGGTGGCGCAGTGGTTGAGAGTCTGCCTGCCGATGCAGGGGACACGGGTTCGTGCCCCGGTCCAGGAGGATCCCACGTGCCGCGGAGCGGCTGGGCCCGTGAGCCATGCCCGCTGAGCCTGTGCGTCCGGAGCCTGTGCTCCGCAATGGGAGAGGCCACAACAGTGAGAGGCCCCCGTACCGCAAAAAAAAAAACAAAAAAAAAACCCTAAGCAAACAAAATGTTATTAACTCCGGGAAAAATAAACCACACAAGGAAATGTATCATAGTATACAACATGACTTAATTGTGAATAATACTTACGTGAACATAATAATAAAATAATCTGTATTGATGTAACCAAAAAAAGACAGAAGGAAGCGTATGATGAAGTGTAGGGCTGAAGAAGCAACATAGGGAGTCTAACTTCACATCTTCCATAGTGGAACATCAACTGGTAATAAGTTACACTGAAAAATAAGGAATTAGTATTACAACACATTAATTAGAACTATAAAGTGAAGGAGAATGGATAAAAGAGTTAACAGGCAACTGTTGTTTTTCATTACCAGCCTGGTTATAACGTAGTTTTGAAGCCATGTATATGTGTATTATTGATCCTTGCCGCTTGGGTTCCATGCCCTTGTGTAGGCTCCTCCCACACTGAATAGGGTGGAATAAGTAACAGGATATTGTGGAAATGACAAAGTGTGACGTCACAGACTAGATCACAGGGGTACTATTGCATCTGTCCTGCTTTGTCTCCTGGGATAGCTGCTTGGAAGAAGCCAGCTGCGTGCCATCAGGACATGTGAGCAGCCCTATGGAGAGACCTAACGTGTGCTGACTGTCAGCCTTGCTAACCAAGCGAGGGAGCCATTTGGAAGCAGCTCCAACAGCATCAGTCAAGCCTTCAGATGCCTGCAGCCCCGTCAACATTATGGCTTCAACTTCGCGAGAGACCCTGAGCCAGAAACACGCATCTAAGCCGCTCACGAATTCCTGAAGCAAAGAAACTATGAAATAATAAACCTTGTTTAGCCACTAAGTTTTGGGGAAATTTTGTTACACAGAAACAGACAATTACTATAAGCAAACACAGGCTAGAAAAGCTGACTAAGAAGGTGCTGGAAGTGACTGGAGAGCCTGGAGCAGCTGTGGTCCAGTGTGAATGCGACTGGCCACCAGGACAGGTGACCCCCCCAGGATGGACATGTGAGACATACAAACACCTCTTGGAAACTCCCAGAAATTTTATGGAGTAAAGGCACTGTGAGGATGCTTGTGGGAAGGCTAGACTCCTGTTAATGGGGAACGGGAGTTTCAGGTTGCTGAAGAGTGGGGGGCACTGCACCGTGAATTGGCCAGCTTCCCAAGCCAGCAGCGACATGCACATACAGGTTATATATAAAACAGCTGGAAGAAAATATTAATAATGAAGGTATCTGTATGGTGAGGTTATAAGTAAACATTTACCTGTTTCCTTAAACTGCTTTAAACTTTCCACATTTTCTGCAGTAAGCGTGTTGGGTTAAAAAAATATTTTTAATTATGGTAAAATACACATAACATAAAATTTTTTAAAAGCTTAAAAAAACCTTTTTTAAAATTTTTGGCTGCGTTGGGTCTTTGTTGCTGCATGCAAGCTTTCTCTAGATGCGGCGAGTGGGGGCTGCTCTTCATTGCAGTACATGGGCTTCTCATTGCAGGTGGCTTCTCTGGGTTGCGGAGCACGGGCTCTAGGCACGTGGGCTTCAGTAGTTGTGGCACGCGGGCTCCGTAGCGATGGTTCACGGGCTCTGGAGCACAGGCTCAGTAGTTGTGGCGCACCGGCTTAGTTGCTCTGTGGCATGTGGGATCTTCCTGGACCAGGGCTCGAACCCATGTCTCCTGCATTGGCAGGCAGATTCTTAACCACTGCACCACCAGGGAGGTCCCCACGTAACATAAATTTTACAATTTAAGTGTACAGTTCAGTAGTGTTACATACATTCGCATTGTTATGCAACCATCACCACCATCCATATCTCCAGAACTTCTTTTCCCCTTGCAAAACTGAAACTGTACCCATAAAACAACAGCTCCCAATTCCTCTTACCCAAGCCCCTGTTAACCATCCCTCTACTTTCTGTCTCTATGAAATTGACTGCTCTAGGGATCTCCTGTAAGTGGAGTCATACAGGACTTGTCCTTTTGTAACTGGCTTATTTCGCTTAGCATAACATCCTCAAGTTTCAGACATATTACAGCATATGTCAAAATTTCATCCTTTTTTAAGGTTGAATAATATTCCATTGTATGTATATGCCACATTTTGTTTATCCATTCGTCTGCTGATGGACACTTGGGCAGTGCATTAGTCTGCTCAGGCAGCCAGAACAAAGTACCCAGACTGGGTGGCTAAAACAACAAGAGTTTAGTTTCTCACAGTTCTGCAGGCTGGAAGTCCAAGATCAAGGTTTTGGCTGATTCAGTTTCTGGTGAGGACTCTCTTCCCGGCTTGCAGATGACTGCTTCCTTGCTATGTCCTCACATGGCCTTTCCTGGGGGTGTGCACACAGGGGGGAGAGAGTGTTTTCTCTGCTGTCATTTCTTATAAGGACACTAGTCCCGTTGGGTGAGGGACCCACCCTTATGACCTCATTTAACTTTAATTACTTCCTTACTCCAAATACAGTCTCACTGGGGTTAGGGTTTCAATATATGAATTTTGGAGGGACATATACATTCAGCCCATACAGGTATTGTGTGTTTTGTTTTTGTTTTTGTTTTTGTATTGTGAGTAATGCTGCTATCAAAGTGGGTGTACAGACTATGCTGGTTTTATATTCAGCATAAGTTCTTAAAATCAAATTTAAATTTAGAAGCAGCTCAGATTAAGGTAAAAAAAATTTCATCCTGCCATTTTTATCTTTTAAAGTCAATCATCTGACTCTATTAAGCCACAGTTAGGAATTTGTCACTGACATCTTCTAGAGGATTGGACAGCTGAATTGTTGGCTCCCTGGTTGCCTGGTGAGTGTATGTTTACCAGGGAGACTGACTCATGCTGGAAGCTCAACTAAGAGCGGACTTATTAGAAGCACACAGCATGGTTCATAGTTCGGAACCATGAACAATTAACCGAGCCTCAGAAGGACAGAGACCAGGACCATTCTGGGGTCTTAGGGACTAGAAATGGAGTCGCAGCCTCATTAGGGTTCCCTTTCTCTCTGTCTCTCCCATCTGCTTACCCCTGCTGGGCTTCATTTTCTCCTTTCACTTCTTTCACTTTCTATGACAGGATCCAGAATCTCTTTCTTCCAAATCCAAGATCTGAGAGCAAAGAGACTCACCCCATCGGCTCTAGAAGAAAAGCAACAAAAAAGAGCCCTAACTGGCTTGTTCCTGGACCAATCACTGTGTCCCAGGTGCTGGACTGCTGTGCCTGAGACACACGTCCAGCCCTGTGGTCAAGGACTGTATCTGTTGTCAGAACAAGAGGAGGGATGCAGCAAAGATGAGCCACCACAGTAACTTCAGAAACACAGAGTGCGATAAAAACACGACTTATTGCTAATATTCCTTTTTAGTTTGAGACTCAGTTTACCCACCTTTAAAATGGGGAAATAATTCCTACCTGCCTTACAAATTATTGGGGAGTTTAAATGAGATAATGGATGAGAAAGTACTCTGTGAATTATATAATGTGTGCAATGTAAGGCATTGTCATTGGTTAGGTACTGTATTTTCTCCACTTTATGGACGGAGACTAAGCAAAAGAAAGGGTCATCAAAACCTAAGTGTCTAGATCAAAACGTTAGCCTGTTAACTTGGTGGATGTTTTCGAGACTTTTCAATAACTAGACTACTTACTTCTCTTTCTGACTTTATAGAACTCGGCAACCCAAATCTTCTAGTGTTACTGGGTTCTTTTGCAGCCCTCTTGCTGTGTGCCATGGGCGTCCCACCACGTGCAGCTCTCCAAGGTCAAACCAGGGGATCACAGCACATGCTGGTGCCATTCCGGTGGTCTTGCCACCCATGGAGGCATGAGTCACCGACCAGGCAGTGGCCTGCTTGCCCATGAGCGCATCTGTGATAGAAAGGGTGGTGCAGAGATTATTAGGGATGGAGGGAGCCAGGACATGCTCTAGTACAACTATCTCATTTTACTGACAAAGACCCTGAGGCCCCATAGCAGATGCAGCTGATCCCCACAGCCACCTGAGTTGGTGAGCAGCTTCAGTGGACGGTTCAGACAGAGGTTGGTGGTTTCCACCTCGGGCGTCATTTCTCTACTTCTCTCCCATGGACGCTTGCTCAGCCTGTGTGCAGGGCAGCCTGAACAATGCTGAGGGGGCACACTTCCACCAAAGCAGGTGGCACTGGTGGCTTTCTCCCCAGCCTTCAGTTGGACAACACTTCTCCTTGAAGCTGCCCTGGTGAGATTCAACCCAGGTGACCCAGCCATTAGCATGTCCTTTACTGGCTTTCTCTCTCCGCTGCCTCACTGTGCCCACCCCCTCTCCTGTGCTTCCTGGGATCAGCTCTCCAAGAAGTGACTTGTCCCCAGATTCTTGCCTCAGACTCTGTCTTTGGGAAACCCAAACTAAGCCACCCAGGGAGTGATGCTAGCTAGGGATGGAGTTGGTACTAGAGCCCAGGCCATCTGACCCCCCCTTTAAGTTGCAATTATCAGAGTGAACATGTGTTTGCAATTAGCCGCTCATCCAAGTAACCATCAGCCAACCAACCAACCAGCCAGATAAACCCATCAACCAATCAACCAACCAACTAGCTAACTAGCCAACTAGCTAACCAGCCAACCAACCAACCAACCAACCCAACAACCCAACCGAAAAAACCGTACAATCTGAATCCACCAAAATTTCTATGTCAAAAACTGTAGGGACTGAACTCATGGCTTCCAACCTCAGGAACGTCAAATGCCGGGAAGTGGGGTGGACACACGGATTACAACTGAGAAAAGAGCTCTGGCTGCAGGGTGACATGTTGCGTGCCTTAGGCGGGGCCCCTGGCTGGGCAGTACCTTGCACGGCCTCTGAGGTTCATAGTCTGGTGTCCAGGTTTTAAAGCCCAGCGCTGTCGTTTCATCCTCCACGTGCAGCTGGTGACCCTGTGGGGACAGGCTCACTGTCACAGGACCCAGATCCCCCAGCCATGGCAGGCCCGTGAATAAGTGTTCACAGACAAAGACGGTGGCTGCCGTCTCCGCAGGACACCCCACGGGGGGACAGCTCAGGACTCTAGCTCCCAGGTCAGGAAAGGTCTGGTTTCTGTGCTCTGAGTACAAACCAGAGCATGAGGAACACCCAAGGCAGGCTGCAGAAGCGCGCTTCTCTCCGCCGCAGGCATTCTGGCTAAGGGACAGGCGTGCTCTCCTGGAATTAGGACGCCCTCTCCTGCACGAGATCAGAAAGCCCACACTCTAACCTGCCTGCAGGTTTTCAGGGTCTGTGTGCAGATCACCCCCTGTGTTAGCAGGTCTTGTGCTTAGGTATGGGGTCAACAAAGCTGGTTAGGGCACAGGTTTGAAGTCGCTCCAGCCCTGAGGATGTGAGCTACTCACCCTCCTCTCCCAGGGTGCAGCATTGATGGGTTAGTTTTCCACGCGTTTCTTACTCAAAAGGGGCCCCTTCCTCCAAGTCCAAGAGTTTCTCCTTATGAGGTCACCACCTGTGAGATATGGTGCTGTGCAGGGAAAGGCAGCCTCAGTGGAGGAGAGTACAACACGTAGACACTATCAGAATGGGCTTCTGAACTCACAGCAGCCAGCATCGTGTCATGAGCTTCACATCCTCATATCTTTCTCTTTTTTTTGCGGTACGCGGGCCTCTCACTGTTGCGGCCTCTCCCGTTGCGGAGCACAGGCTCCGGATGCGCAGGCTCAGCGGCCATGGCTCACGGGCCCAGCAGCTCCGCGGCATGTGGGATCTTCCCGGACCGGGGCACGAACCTGTGTCCCCTGCATCGGCAGGCGGACTCTCAACTACTGCGCCACCAGGGAAGCCCTCTCATATCTTTCTTTATTCCCAAAAGAAATGCCAAAGCCCGGTGTGAAGGGAAATGATTGACCACTCGGAACCATTTGCCTTTATAAAACAGACAGTTTCCCAAAGCAAACACCTGAATGAGTTGATCTGATTGCCAGTGGACGTGCGTCTGAGGGCTGATTCACTGGATCACACAGATGCAATTTTCCTAGAGAGTCTTGTCACCCTGGCTGTTGTTTAGACTGTGGAATTCTAGAATCACTAGGCTTACTTTCCGGCATAGCCAGGGGCAGATGCAGGGTTGGACTTTTTAGTCTGACGTCCCGTAGGGTAAAGCTACATCTTTTATACTTGCTTGGAGGTGAATGAGCTTCTGTAGTTGGAAACACTCTGGGGCATCATGGAATTTGCTAAACCTGCTTATTTTGAAGAAGTATTTGATCCCATGTAAAATTATGAGTCCCTTTAGCGTGCTTTAGAATGGAAAGGCCTGATCACATCATGTTATCAATCTATTCACATCTTGGCTTCCTCGTTAGGTTAGATTGTGAAGTCCTGAAGGGCAGAAATTCTTGAGCTCTTCCTGTCTCCGTTTCGTAGTGGAGCAGGGCAGCTTTACCTGAGTGCAAGGCTGGGAAGCCTCGTGGAAGTGCTGTGCATGGCCAGGAAGAAGGTATGGCTGGTGAGGCGAGCCTTTGGTCCCTAGAGGCGACAGCACTGGGGAGCATGGTGAGAGCGGGAGCTTGACTGTTCTACCTCGAGCTGCAGTAGCTTGTGTTGGACTGCTCTACTCTCGACTTTGCTGGATGCTGTAGAGAAAGGCTTAGAAAAGCAAACGCTTCTGGGTTTTAATTTTTAAAAAATATTTGTTTATTTATTTGGTTGTACTGGGTCTTAGTTGCAGCTGGCGGGCTCCTTAGTGGTGGCATGCAAACTCTTAGTTGCGGCATGCATGTGGGATCCAGCTCCCTGACCAGAGATTGAACCCCGGGCCCCCTGCATTGAGAGCGCAGAGTCTTAACCACTGCCCCACCAGGGAAGTCCCACTTCTGGGTTTTTAAAAGCCTATTTATTAACAGTGATTTGCATAAAATAGTCTTGTAAAAGGGGCAGCTGTTTTCTCTTTTCCAAAATGTTTGTTAGGACCTAATTAATCACAGAAATACTCTCTGGTTGCACCATCCCCCAAAGATTATATATATATATATATATATATATATATATATATCTGAGGGGAATAAGAATTTTTTTTTGATGGGAGGATGGAATAAAGTCCCAAGCCATATATTTCCACTCAAGCTGCGTTTCTGTCCTTTGGAAAATTGGAACCTATTCTAAGCTTCCAGGATGCCAAGAGGCCCTGCGATGGGATACGCATTCCTCAGATTATATCCCATGTTTGATTCTGGTCGTTTCAGCTTCTCATCTCAGATTACTGAATGTTGGAGCTGAAAGTCCACTTCCTCGTGTTCTGGCTGAGGAAACAGAAGGTCACGGAGGGGGCGAGCTGTTGGGTTGTGATCCAAGTTCCTACGTCTCAGTCGAGGATTATTTCCCCACCTTCTAGTTCCCCCGCCACCCAGTTCTCAGGCTTTGCTTTCAATCCCTTCTGGAACAGAGTGGACCTTGAGTAAGTAAGTAAGAGTTCAAGTATCCAGTAGATAGAGAAATGGTAAAGCTATCCCTAGTCCCTCGAGGATTAGGTCTCTTGAAGGCCAACGACAGAGTTACAGAAGTGACAGAAGCGAGGGATGGCTGGTGTGGCTCACAAAGGCTAGGTGACACCGAGGTCACACCGCTAGGTGACACCGAGATTAGTTACTTAATGCCAAAATGGCAGCTGCTGTGGTCTTGCCTCCATCTGATAACATCTTTGTCCTTAAATCTTTTGTTTTGTTTTTTTTTTGCGGTACGCGGGCCTCTCACTGTTGTGGCCTCTCCCATTGCGGAGCACAGGCTCCGGACGCGCAGGCTCAGCGGCCATGGCTCACGGGCCCAGCCGCTCCGCGGCATGTGGGATCCTCCCGGACCGGGGCACGAACCCGTGTCCCCTGCATCTGCAGGCGGACTCTCAACCACTGCGCCACCAGGGAAGCCCCGTCCTTAAATCTTTTTCTTAACAGCTACAATTAAACTCTCCTCAGCGGGACATAAGGTGCACCTAAACGTTTTCCCCTTTCCAGATTCAGAAAAGCTCCAAGTTCACCCCATCTCATGTGGAAAAACTTCCTCAGCCGAGCTCCCTGTTGCTTGGGTTTCCAGGCACATGAATTGGGATGACCCTGGGGGTCACTTCTTCTGCTGTCTCAGGCCCTGGGCTGAGATAATCATGTGTGGAAAGCAACATCAGTCTGTCTACCACACGGCCAGGCTTCCTCGCAAGTGCTCAAATGGGGCAAAACGTTGCACAGCGACTGCCACTGAGGTTCCTAAACAAACCTGAATGGACCAGCACGAGATACTAGATGAGCCTAGAAATCAGGGAGCACCTGGAGTGGAACTGTAGCACTTCCTCTGGCTTCCGGAGAGATCCAGAAGCACCATGCCCATTTCCTGCCCAGGGTCAGGACACCTGGAGAGGTGCTCAGTGACTCTTGGTAAAGAGATGACATCGTGCCTCTCTGTTGAAGCAGGGGAGGGGGGCTTCTGTCAGCTCCACATTCCTCTGCTTGGGTGCTTTCAGGGCTCTCTTGGAACCCCTGGGGCTTCTGTGAACACAGCTTCAAAACCACTGTGGTAGGAAATGACTCCTCCATCAAGGGGACTTGGGGTCCCTGGTAATCACTGGGCTCCTCCTGGCCTCTAAGACCAGGGAGCAGACACGAAGCTACAGGTAAGGGCTACAACATCAGCTCCACTACAGGGGCAAAGAGAAGGTCTTTCTGGGGCCTTCAAATCTCATCACGCCCCTGTCAGCCCACCCTGTGCAGAAGGATCATATAATGAACCCAGCCCTGAAACTCCTCTGGTTTGGTTCAACAGCAAGTCAGCTGAAAGATACCCAGAGACCATGTTCCCTCCCTACTGGTGTAACCTTGACAGTGAGGAACCTGCTGCCATCAGGGGTCCCAGCTTCTGTGCCAGGTGTGGGGGCGGGTCATCGTATTTGGCTCCAGCCTCTTCCTAACTCACCTGGGCAACTACCTTAGATGCCCTGGTGTCCTCCCCTGCGAGCAGTCCTGCCGCTGCTCCTAGCCCTTGGTGTGCACACACACTGCACGTGCTGCTGTGTGTGCCAGACGGCCTGCCCTCGACGGCTGTGGGGAGAAGGTGGGGTGGGAGTCTCTGTGAGATTCACCGGTAGCTTCCAATGCATAGATGGGGTGAGAAGGGCTCTTGCACAGGCTTCTTTGCTAAACCCACCTCGCTACAGTGCTGTGACTTCTGCTTCCAGAGATTTCCACAGTCTCGCTGTCAGCAAGGGGTTGGATGAGAATTCAAATTCAGGTCTGTCTGACTCTATGGGCTGCTTTTTAAGCCCGGCTCCTCCAGGAAAACAGCCCCTGGTCCCCGAGACTGCTAGCCCACTCGCTCTGGAGCTTTCTTCTTTGTTCTTGGGCACAATAGTTGCCCAACACCGTTTCCTCCCAGGTGCCCTCCCCATCTCTCGTGAAATTTTCTTTTGTAACACGGTTCATATTTGCATGGTCAGTCCTTCAGAAAGCTTGGGGCAGGCGGTCTCTGGGGCTTTTTCTCTACAACTGGCCCTTTGCCCAGTTAAAGGAACAGAGACTCTCCAACAATCCCTGGGGGTGCTTCAGGGGAGACTGGGAAAGGCTGACATGCCTGGGTCCAAACAGAATAATAATTTGGTCTCAGAAATCAGTTAAGAGGGACTTCCCTGGTGGTCCAGTGGTTAAGACTCCACGCTTCCACTGCAGGGGGTGTGGGTTTGATCCCTGGTCGGGGAACTAAGATCCCACATGCTGGGGCCAAAACTTATTTAAAAAAAAGAAAGACATTAGTTGAGAGCATTGGCCCAGATTAGAACAGAACACCACCCAGGACCATAGCTGGTAAAGGATGTGGCGGGACAGTGGTCAGAGCAGGAGAAAGGGGACACTTGATAAATATTCCTTAGCAGCTGCCCTCCCCAGCCCCCTTGCTCCTTACCAGTCCGTGGGTGAATGATTTTTGTGACTCTGGGTCGGCCAAGGGCAACATCACAGACCCCCACCTCCGGACAGAGTCTATGGGCAAAATTGGGGTTAGTGGAGAATGCAGCAAGATGCAGAGGTCGAAGTGTATCTTGTGTCTTTTGATCGGCGTGTTAAAGAGAACCCTGGTTTAAAGAGAAGGGAAGGAAGGGAATGGGAGTGGGGGAGGGAGGGAGGGAAGAAGGAAAAAGAAAAAGGAAAAAAAAGAAAGCAGTCCAAAATTACAAACCATATAGAGGAGAAAATACGCTGTAACCCAGGGAACTACAATCACATTTGTCTTTTTCAAAATCAACTCACTCGGTTTTCCTGTAAAGAAAAAGAAAACAGAGGAGCACGCAAATTAAAATTCCTTCCTGCTTACTTCTGAAAGGGTCTTAATCTTACCAAGATGGACGATAAACAGAGTTCTCTTTCAGCAAACACGGATAGAGAAATTGCATCCTTTTCAAAGGCCTATGGACAGGCCAACAATGAGCATCTTGATCCCTTACCCACCATCCTGCCCTGCCCCCCAGACCCCACCTGCCTTAGATGCCTGCCTTCCCCTGTTTCCAGCAATCGCTTATAAATGGCACAATGAGATTTGCCAAGTTACTGAGTTTTGACCAAAGAAAATCCAGGCTGAAGGCAAGGTATATTGCAGACACATCTGCTTTTATCTGTGGCCCTCGTACAGATGGCTTCTCAGGTTCCCCCTTCCTGCCTTCCTTTGAAAGGCAGCTTGTCTTTTTTCCTGGATTGAAGCATTGCATTTGCTGTAATCACTCCAGGATTTAAAGCAGCCGTTTCTAAGGTGGCATCTGCTTTTATGGCTCACACCATGAAAACGCTGCAAGCCCAAACGCCCCACTCATATCTAGCTATCTGTTGGTTTATAGTCACGTAGAGAGAGAAAATACTGGTTATTTGGTGTACTAGTCTGCTGGGGCTGACAGGAACAAAGTGTCACAGGCTAGGGGGCTTAAACAACAGACATTTCTTTCTCCCAGTTCTGGAGGCTAAAGTCTGAGATCAAGGTGTCGCAGGATTGATTTCTCCTGAGGCCTCTTTCCTTGGCTTGCAGACGGCCACCTTCTCCCTGTGTCTTCACGTTGTCTTCTCTGTGTGTGTCTTTGGAATAGGGCCCACCCCAATGACCTCATTTTACCTTAATTACCTCTTTAAAAAACCCATCTCCAACTACGGTCACATTCTGGGTTCCTGGGGGTAGAGGCTTCCGTACATTAATTTTAGGGGACACAATTCAGCCCATAACATTTGGTAAAAATTATATTATTATTTTGACTTTAGCCCTTTCTCATGTATAGAACAGCCTAGAGTGCTGGAAAAAAAGCCAAAAAACCACAAAAAAAAAAAAAAAAAAACCAAAAAGCTGTTTGGCCAGTCGAGGACTCTGCCTATTCAAAGGGAACTTGCCATCTTAAGTATTATGTCGTGGGAAACTATCTACGGTAAATCATGAGATGCATTTTTCTCATCTGATGCTTATTTAATGACCTCAGAGGACTTCACAATTAACGCACCGAAGTGATGAATAAAGGATAAATAGTTGCCCTTAAGCACTTAAGACTTCCATTAACAGAAATGTATGGAGAAGACCATTTAATGGGTTTCTGGGCTCAGAAGTTGCCACTTGCGGGTCTGAATCTAATGCCTGTCTTTGATCAGCACATTCTCCCATGTCAGGGGCTGTTAATTTTTTTTCTTTCCTTCTTGATGATATTGTTCCAATTAGTTTTTATTCGACCTTTCAAACAGAGGCTTTAAATCAGAGTCATATAAGGTAGCATTACAATGTAAGAATTTCTTGTGTGACCACCTCTATGAAGGAAGAAGTTCGAATTTTATTGAAGACATGTGACTCACCTCTGCACATGCTAATGGGAGATCAATTCCTTAGACTATGATCTAGGAAATCAATAACCCAAAACACTTCTGCTGCGATGACAGAGCCCATGTTCATCATCAGCTTTCTCTTCTCACTTTCTACATCTCCCGCATCTAACTAATTCTCAGCTGGCATCTCTCTTCTGAGCTTAGACCCCAGAGACTTCCGAGTACTACGCTGGTCCACTTAATTTTCCCCCAGGTAACTTGAACTCAACACGACCCAAAGAGAAACTGTTATCTCGCTCCACAACCTGCTCCTCCTCCTGTATTGTCCCTGTTTGGTCAAATGACACCATCATCCATCTAGCCTCCCTCCCATTCAATTTACCAATTTCCTGCAGACTCTACTTCTTAGGACCTCATCCAACGCATGCCAGTCTCTCTTTCTCTATTGCTACTGTCCTAGACTCTGCCCTCAAGTGTTCTCCCATGGAGCGCTGAGAACCTAACTGGTGCAGGGCACTATCATGGTTAATATCATGATTAAGAGATAACCAACATCACGGTTTGGGCTTTGGAAGGTCTGGATTCAGATTCCAGTTTTACCACTTAATAACTGTGTGCCTTTGGGCAAGATACTTCATCTCTACGAGCCTTGGTTTTCTCAGCTGTAAAATACAGAAAATGGCTGACTTCACAGGGTGACTAGGAAACTTCAATAAGGACTTCCCTCGAGGTCCAGTGGTTAAGACTTCGCCTTCCAATGCAGGGGGTGTGGGTTTGATCCTTGGTCGGGGAGCTAAGATCCCACATGCCTCGTGGCCAAGAAACCAAAACATAAAACAGAAGCAATATTGTAACAAACTCAATAAAGGCTTTAAAAATGGTCCACATCCAAAAGAAACTTAAATGAGGTAACATATGCAAAGTACTTGGTACCGTGCCTAGAATATAGTTCTTGGATCTGATCATCGAATTGCTCTGGTTGCAATGTTTCAATGTCCCTCAGTTTCCTTGGTATGGCACACAAGGCCAGCCCCATCACCTCTCCGATTCCATCTCTTGACACCTTTTACCCACCTTCTGCATCTCCACCATGCCGAACTCTCTGAAGTTTCCAGAATGAACCAGGTTTTCTCTACTGGCTATACTTTTACGTGAGCAAGATGCTCCCATGACCTGACCACGTGCCTCCTCCTTCCCACCTTGTCCGTCTTCAAGATCCAGCCCTGACCACGTGCCTCCTCCTTCCCACCTTGTCCGTCTTCAAGATCCAGCTTAGGACAGTAGTAGCTTCCTCCTATCATAGTGCTGGCCACACTCAATCCTAGTCCTTTGTGTACTTATCTCCCTGCCTTTTCCTACCAGACCTTGCCTTATGCTTTCTCTGGGTAATTCCTGGCACTGAGGCTTGTATATTGTAGGCATTCAATACATGTTGACCAAATGAATGGTAATAGCCAACATTTATTTAGCACTTATTAGGTGTCAGGGTAATATGACCCTGATTTCTTTTTGTTGAGCTCCACCAATGCCGAGTCTATTTTGTCTCCCAGGAAAATAAAACAAAACAAAAAACCCTTTTTAGAAGTGTTCTGGTTACGTGATCAGATTTGGAAAAACGTTAAACTTGTCGGAAATCTGCCTTATCGCTAATAATACTGGTATATGTCTCCGTCTTGATATTTGCTGCATGTCTATAAGAAGAAAGTTCACAGGGAGGAGGACAGGCCAGGTCCCCAAAAATCCATTCCTCAAGCAGCCCTGAGAACTGAGAAGTCAGAAGGTTTCTTCTTAGACCAGGATCCTGTGGACAATCTTTGTCCTGGGTCACTCACCAAAGCGTTATGAAATGAAACTCGAGAACATTGTGCTAAGTGAAAAGATCATATACAGTGTGATTCCATTTATATGAAGTGTCCAGAATGGTCAAATCCACAGAGATAGAAAGTAAATTAGTGGTAGCCTAGGGCTGGGGGTGGGAATAGAAATTGGCTGCAAAGGGACAAGAAGTTATTTTTTGGAGAGATGAAATGTACTAAGATTGGATTAAATCGATGGTTGCACAACTTTGCAAATTTTCTAAAAACTATCCAATTGTGCATTTAAAATGGATTAATTCTGGGCTTCCCCGGTGGCGTAGTGGTTGAGAGTCTGCCTGCCGATGCAGGGGACGCGGGTTCGTGCCCCGGTCCGGGAAGATCCCACATGCCGCGGAGCGGCTGGGCCCGTGAGCCATGGCCGCTGAGGACTGTGTGTCCGGAACCTGTGCTCCGCAACGGGAGAGGCCACAACGGTGAGAGGCCCGCATACAGCAAAAAAATAAAAATAAAAATAAATAAAAATAAAATAAAATGGATTAATTTTATAATGTATAACCCATACCTCAATAAAGCGGCTTTTGTATTAATTTCTTATGAGAACTTTCCTCAGTCCTACCTTTCTTTCTCCTTGAGAGTCTGGTTCTGGGAGAGATCTCCCAAACCTTTACCCTCTGCGAACGGCAAGTAGGTTGGGTTTGCGGTTTTACAGCTCAGCCAGTAGCTTGGGGAAGTGGAGACACAGAAGTGTAAGTGATAGTTTGGAAAAATTATTCCAAGACTCTGAAGAAGTCGTCTCAGTCTGTGGGCACATCCCCCTCTAGGCCATATTCCTACCTCTTATCTGTATTTATGCTGTAACTCAAATTCGTGTACTTGCCTTCCTAAATGGCGTAATTTCACCAAGGATGATTTGGCATTATAGTAGCCACACTCAGGGAACTTTTGATGGGAATAAAATTATTTAGTGAAGAGATACTTTAGAACAAAAAATTATTTATTTAAGAGACACTTTAGAAGCATTGCCAAACATCCAATATTCTACATTTTTTGGATTGGTATAAGAAAGTATCCAAAAGAAATTCTAATCTTAAAACTGCTTCCTTTAGAGATTCCTTGGCCATGGCAAAGAAAAATGTGAACAACATAAAACTGTGTCTCCTTTATAATCCCTTAATCACAACTAAAATCTAATAGCCTTTCTTATTTCCATTCCTCTCTCTCCACTCTATGCTCCTCTATCTTTTCTGTCCCCACCTCACCTCAATCTGCCCCTCTTCCTTCTTAAATAGCCAGAAACTTCAAAGTTCAATTATCTTTTCAATTTAAATCCTCCTCAGGACAGAGAAAACTCCTTATGGCTGCTGTTAAGCCCTGTTCTTGCTGTGAGCTGAGAGCCATTGTCAAAGTTTTTCCAAAGTCTTTGGAGAAATTAGACAGGATGGAGAGAAATTTACAGAGTTTAAAATAGTCTTAGGACATGGAATCCCAAACTCACAGATCTATACCATTTAGTTCATATATTAGTAGGAACCTCAGCTGGAAAAAAAAAAAAAAAAAAGGTTGGAAAGGCAGAATGGGAAGATACAGGATGACTTAAAATGGCAGAGGAAACCAGAGGAATTTAGAAAAGTTGTGCATGTTGAACAAGGTTTTTTAGAAGCTCTCCCCAGCTCTTTCCCGTGAAAACAGGTTGAGCTCTGATTCAGTCCTGCAAGCAAAAAAAAAAGATGATCCATTGGAGAAATCAGGAACAGGCTCTTTTCCACCTATAGATAGCATTCTGAAGTAGATCCTTAAGCAGATGTGACCTCACTTTTTGTAAATGGTCTTAATCCAGAAATAAGGGATTTACAAGTAAAAGCTACAATGGGAAAGAGCCCCATTGCCAGACCTCCAGCTCTTTGCTGAGAGCTCCAAAAGAAACAATAAGGCTCAGAATAAACTCATGATCTCACAAAAGTTTCAGTAAACTACAGCCCATGGGTGAATTCTGACCCTCTGCCTGTTTCTGCAAATAAAACTTTGATGGAACACAGCCACCCTCATTTGTTTACACACTGTCCCTGGCTGCTTTCACAACCTCGGAGTTAAACAGTTGCAACAGAGATGTATGGCCTGCAAAGTCCAAAACGTTCACTGTCTGCCTCTTGGCATGAAAAGGTGGCCAATCCGTGGTATTACGAAAAAATAGCTAGATGCTCCCCTAGTCATTAATCTCCAAAGGAGGGCGTCTTAGGCAAAGACACTTCTTGAAAGGACGTTAGAAAAACATTTGTTCTGAAATTGAGTTATTTGTAGTGAGGTGGATGGACCTAGAGTCTGTCAGAGTGAAGTAGGCCAGAAAGAGAAAAACAAATACCATATGCTAACGCATATATATGGAATCTAAAAGAGTGGTACTGATGAACCTAGTGGCAGGGCAGGAATAAAGACGCAGACGTAGAGAACGGACTTGAGGACACAGGCAGGGAAGGGGAAGCTGGGACGAAGTGAGAGAGTGGCACTGACATATATACACTACCAAATGTAAAATGGATGGCTAGTGGGAAGCAACCACATAGCACAGGGAGATCAGCTCGGTGCTTTGTGTCCACCTAGAGGGGTGGGATAGGGAGGGTGGAGGGGATATGGGGATATATGTATACGTATAGCTGATTCACTTTGTTGTACAGCAGATACTAACACAACACTGTAAAGCAATTATACTCCAATAAAGATGTGGGAAAACAAAAAAAGAAAAACAGTTGTTCTGCATTAGCTAAGAAACTAAAGGGGCAAAAATGAAGTGAGTGACCAGCTAAAGTGCTCCAAGGGGAAAGTAGACACCTAATTTTCTGTTTTACCCTTAAATCAGAAGGAGAAATTTCTCTGAATATTAACAGACAACATTGGCAATTTTTAATTAATTCAGGTGCTATATATAAACTTTAAAGCTACCACTGTCTTAGAGTCAACAACTAGTCACCTGGTGGGATCTCTAATAACCCCCAAAGGTTCCCAGTGCCAAAATGTCTCCCTCAGACCTGTAACCAAGGAACAGTCTTTCCTCCTCCCAACACGACAGCTGTTGACATAACTTGATAGGGAGGGGTTTACCGTGCAAATGCCAGATTAAATGTTCTCCAGGGGCTGTCTTCCTTGAATCCCCCAAAACTCCCCTATCCACAATGAGATCATAGCTAATTTGGATGTTGATTCACTGTTACTCTAGTATCTGAGTCAAGCCCAAAATACCAAGGAGGTCCAAAAAAAATTTTTTTATTAAAGATTTTTTTTTTTTGATGTTGACCATCTTCAAAGTCTTTATTGAATCTGTCACAATGCTGCCTCTGCTCCCTGTTTTGGTCCTTTGGCTCTCAGGCATGTGGGATCCTAGATCCCCAGCCAGGGATCGAACCCACACCCCTCGCATTGGAAGGCGAAGTCCCAACCACTGGACCACCAGGTAGGTCCCCCCCAATATTTTAGATACAGGCAGGATTTAGGAGCTAAAACAATTAAGGTTCAGACTGATTTATCTAAATCTCTGTCCAAATGCCACAGTATCCTGTTAAACCGGAAGCTAAAGAGGGACTGAAACCAATTGTTAAAAAGCCTAACAGAGGGGACTTCCCTGGTGGCGTGGTGGTTAGGAATCTGCCTGCCAATGCAGGGGACACGGGTTTAAGCCCTGGCCTGGGAAGATCCCACATGCCCTGGCAACGAACAGTAGCTTCTGCTCTCCACAGCTAGAGAAAGCCCGCATGCAGCAGGGAAGGCCCAACACAGCCATAAATAAATAAATAATTAAAAAAAAAAAAAAGCCTAACAGAGGGACTTCCCCGGTGGCACAGTGGATAAGACCCTGCACTCCCAATGCAGGGGACCTGGGTTTAATCCCTGGTCAGGGAACTAGATCCCACATGCATGCTGCAACTAAGGGTTCGCATGCCACAACTAAGCAGCTGGAGAGCTGCAACTAAAGGAGCTCTGGAGCTGCAGCTAAGACCTGGTGCAACAAAAGAAATAAATAATTTTAAAAATAAAAATAAAAAGCCTAACAGAGAAAAAGCTTGTACCGGTCCACGTAATGCTCCTATCCTCCCTGCCAAAAAGTCCAATGGGCTAAGATAGAGATGCATTCAGGACTCAGGGCCATAAATAGAATAGACGTTCCTCGCTTCCCTGTAGTATCAAACCCACATCTAGTTTCATAGTGGTGCCTCCTGAGGCTGCATATCTAACAGTTGTAGATTTGCATTCTACTTTCCTCAGCCTCTCTTTAGTTGGGAAGTCAACACTTGCTTACATTCCCCTGGGAAATGAACATTATGCCCCAGGAGTTTAGGGTGCCCCTCCAACTTTTCACAGGTCTTCAGCCAGGGCCTCGAGGACCCTCCATTTCCCTATGGCTCTACTCTATCCAGTACGTGATGACCTTCTGTTGTGTTCTGACGATGAGGTGAGCTCTAAGACCGATTCCATCTATCTCAGTGTTATAGCTCAGAAAGGGGTAGATTTCCAAAGAGAAGTTACAATTTTGTCAAAGTTCATTTCCTAGGACATGTTTTTTCCCAAGGAGGTAAATCCCTTACTCCTGACACAAGGCAGGACCTTCAAAACTTTCCCAGGCCAGTAACTAAGAGACAATTAAGAGGATTCCTGATCGATTATACTTCAATTAAAAAAAAAAAAAAAAAAAAGAGAATTCCTGGGTCTCACTGGCTGCTGTGAGCTATGGTTTCCGGCTTCCCTGAAATTGCCTTGCTACCATATGACTTTACCAAGTGTTTGGTAACCAAATCTTTTCCCTGGGACTCTACACATGAATGGTCCTTTTATGAGTTAAAATTAGCACTTCAACCATCTCCCAGTCTGGGCCTTCCTAATTACCATAAGCCTTTCTACATACTTGTATAGGAGACTCACCTTCATGAGGCTCATCAGAGGCCAATAACTTACTGCAGTCTCTCTCGATCCAGTGGCAAAGCTAAGCCACCTAAGTGTAATAGCCACAGCAGCCCAATTAGCCAAACTTGTGTGTACGTTTTTAGTTGTGTAAAATAAATGTATATAACATAAAATTTTCCATTTTAACCATTTTTAAATTCAGGGGTAATTAATATCACAGTCATTATTTTGTGCAATCATCACCGCTATTTATTTCTAAATACTCTTTCACCAACCTTTCATCTTTCCAAACAGAAACTCTAACCGTTAGCGTTTCCTCTACCCACAGTCCCTGGTAACCTTTAATCTGCTTTCTGTCCCTATGATTTAGATATTTTACATAAGTGGAATCATACAATATTTGCCCTTATTTCACCTAGCGTAACTTTTTCATGGTTCATCTATGTTGTAGAATATATTAGAATCTCATTTCTTTTTATGACTGAATAATATTCTGTTGTAAATACATTTTGTTTATTTATTCATCTATTTATGGATACATTTGTTGTTTCTATTTGGGGTTATTGTGAATAATGCTGCTATGAACATCGATGTACAGGCTTGTGTACCGATTAGGTCCCTGATTTCAATTCTTTGGGGTGAATACCCAGGAATTGCTGGCTCATATGGTAATTCTGTTTAACTTTCTGAGGAACCACCAAACTTTTTTTTCACAGAGGCTGCACAGATTTACATTCTGATCAGCAATGTATGAGGGTTGCAACTTCTCTACATCCTTGCTAACACTTATGTCTTTCTTTAAATTATAGCTGTCATAGTTAGTGTGAAGTGGTAGCTCATTGTGGTTTAGATTTGCATTTCCCTATTGACTAATGGTATCTAGCATCTTTTCATATAATTTCCCACTTGTGTATCTTCTTTGGAGAACTGTTTACTCAAGTACTTTGCCCATTTTAAAACGGGACTTTTTGTCCTTTTGTTGTTGAAAGGCAGGAGTTCTTTATATATTCTGAATATTAAACCTTTTCACATATATGATTTGCAAATATTTTCTTCCATTCTTTGGGCTGTCTTTTAGCTTTCCTGGTAGTGTCCTTTGATGCACAAAAGTTTTAGTTTTGATGAAGTCCAATTCATTTCTTTTCTTTTGTTGCTTGTGCTTTTGGTGTCAAACTTAAGAACACACTGCAAAAGTCATGAATATCTTCCCTGGGACTTCGCTGGCGGTCCAATGGTTAAGACTCTGCGCTTCCAATGTAGGGGGTGCGGGTTCAATTCCTAGTTGGGGAACTAAGATTCCACATGCAGGCGGCATGGCCAAAAAAAAAAAAAAAAGATCTTCCCTATGCTTTCTTCTAAGAGTGTTGTAGTTTTGCTCTTAAATTTAAGTCTTTGACCAACTTATTATTTTCTTTGATCCATTTTGAGTTAACTTTTATATTTGGTGTAAGGTAAGGGCCCAACTTCATTCTTTTGCATGTGGCTATCCAGTTTTCTCAGTACCATTTGTTGAAGAGACTGTTCTGTCTTCATTAAATGGTCTTGGCACCCTTGTGGAAAATCAGTTGACCATGGATGAGATGGTTGATTTCTGGGCTCTCAATTCTATTTCATTGATCTATATGTCTGACCCTATACCAGTTCCACAGTGGGGTTTTTTTTGTTTTTGTTTTTTATTGGAGTATAATTGCTTTACAACGCTGTGTTAGTTTCTGCTGTACAGTGAAGTGAATCAGCTGTATGTATACATATATCCCCTCCCTCCCACCCCACATCCCACCCATCTAGGTCATCACAGAACACCAAGCTGAGCTCCCTGTGCTGTACAGCAGGTTCCCACTAGATATCTATTTTACACATGGTGGTGTATTTATGTCAAACCTAATCTCCCAATTAGTCCCACCCTCCCCTTCCCCCACTGTGTCCACACGTCCGTTCTCTGTGTCTACGTCTCTATTCCTGCTCTGCAAATATGTTCATCTGTACCGTTCTTCTAGATTACACATATATGCATTAATATACGATATTTGTTTTTCTCTTTCTGGCTTGCTTCACGCTGTATGACAGACTCTAGGTCCATCCACATCTCTACAAATGACCCAATTTCGTTCCTTTTTATGGCTGAGTAATATTCCATTGTATATATGTACCACACCTTCTTTATCTATTCATCTGTTATTGGAGCTTTGTAGAAGGTTTCATTTTTAATTTTATTTATTTACTTATTTATTTTTGGTTGCGTTTGGTCTTCGTTGCTGTGTGTGGGCTTTCTCTAGTTGCGGCGAGCAGGGGCTATTCTTTGTTGAGGTGTGCAGGCTTCTCACTGCAGTGGCTTCTCTTGTTGTGGAGTATGGGCTCTAGGCACGCGGGCTACAGTAGTTGTGGTACGCGGGCTCAGTAGTTGCGGCTCCTGTGCCAGGCAGGCTCAGTAGTTGTGGCTCGCAGGCTCTAGAGCGCAGGCTCAGTAGTTGTGATGCATGGGCTTAGTTGCTCTGTGGCATGTGGGATCTTCCTGGACCAGGGCTTGAACCCGTGTCCCCTGTCTTGGCAGGCAGATTCTTAACCACTGCGCCACGAGGGAAGTCCCTGTAGAAGGTTTTAAAATTGGGAAGTGTGAGTCTTCCAAGTTTGTTCTGGTTTTAGGATCTCTTTTAAATTCGATGGTCCTTCCTGCTGGACAATCTTTGTTATTCATTGAAAATACACATTTCTCAGCATGTAGGCTTACCTCCTATGAAATCCTGTTCCTTCCCCCCTTACCTATTTCCATTCATCATTATAATACCTTGAAACCCGGTACTCGTTTTCTGTTACTTGAAGGGGAAACTCATAATCCTCTAACCTCTGTTCATGAATGAATAGATTTATCAGAAATTTTAGCAAAAAGCAGACTCAATCTTGTTGGTTGATGGGCCATATCATCTGACTGAACCAAGAAAATATCCTGTAACAAATTCACTCTGTCTCTAAAACATGGTCTCTTGACAGCTGCAAAATCTGCCCCGATGGCAGAATTCACTGTGCTCACCAGGTCTTGCCAGATAGCTCCAGATAAGAGGGTTAATGTACGCATAGAGAGTAAATATGCATTTTGGGCAGTCCATGATTTTGGAATGTTTTGGAAACAAAAAGGACTCTTACCCTCAGCAGAAAACCCAGTTACGAATGGGAGCATATTTGAGAAGAACAGAGTGAGGCATGGGGGCCCTGAACCAGAGTGAAGACCACCCACCTTGTCCAAGTGTTGGTGACCCATCCCATGTTCCTCTTTTTTTATAAGTTTTTTTTTTTTATGAACTTATTTATTTATTTATCTTTGGCTGTGCTGGGTCTTCGTTACTGCACACGGGCTTTTTCTAGTTGTGGCAAACAGGGGCTACTCTTTGTTGCGGTGCGCGGGCTTCTCACGAGGATGGCTTCTCTTGTTGCAGAGCATGGGCTCTAGGCACGCAAGCTTCAGTAGCTGTGGCTCACGGGCTCAGTAGTTGTGGCTTGTGGGCTCTAGAGCACAGGCTCAGTAGTTGTGGCGCACAGGCTTAGTTGCTCCGTGGCATGTGGGATCTTCCTGGACCAGGGCTTGAACCCGTGTCCCCTGCCTTGGCAGGCGGATTCTTAACCACGGCGCCAACAGGGATGTAAACGTTGAACCTAGTGTAAAGCTGCTGGCATTTGTTAGTTTGCTTGTTGTTTTTTTGTTTAAGCAGAAAATTTCTCTTAAAATAGGATTGGCAAAGAGGGTGAGGATGAGGCCAAAGGCAAACCTTTTTGCCTCCTGTGTGAATTTGAGTTACTCTGCTACTAACTCACTCTGGCTGGTAGGGCAACCTTACAATCTGAGAAACCGTTTTGGGTGCTAAGTACCTAAAAGGACTAGCCCAAGTCTGGGAAGGAGTTAGGCTGCATGGAATTCCCCATGCTGCTTTCAAAGGCAAGGAAGACTGAAATAAAACTGGATGAATGATTTTTTTTTTTTTTTTTTTTATAATCTTTTTTTAAAATTTTTTTATTTACTTATTTATTTATTTTTGGCTGCGTTGGGTCTTCATTGCTGCCAGCGGGCTTTCTCTAATTGAGGCGAGCGTGGGTTTCTCATTGCGGTGGCTTCTCTTGTTGAGGAGCGTGGGCTCCAGGGGCGCAGGCTTCAGTAGTTGTAGCACACGGGCTTAGTTGCTCTGCAGCATGTGGGATCTTCCCAGACCAGGGCTCAAACCCGTGTCCCCTGCATTGGCAGGCAGATCCTTAACCACTACACCACCAGGGAAGCCCCTGGATGAATGATTTTAAGAAGGATAGATTCACTGAGGAATCAGCTTTTAAAAAAACAGCAGATTGGAGAAATGGGAGAATTCTTTATTCTTCTTTGATTTACAAAATGACAATTTAAATTTCAGGCTTTCCCCCCTCTTAGTTGCATCCTCAAATTATCCCAGTGTAATTCTCGATCTGGGTTACCTTGCTCTCTCACCTAGTGTGTGATATATAAATTAGGATTGCCTCCTCTCTCTCATAAAATCTGCTACCCGAAAGTGAAATGAAACCCAGCCTCTTTCTTGGACTCAGGGAAAGATGAGTCTCAGTGCATTTCTTCTGAATGCATTTCTCTTCACTTTCCTGAAAGGTTTCCCTTAAATATTTAAGCCTAAAAAGTTTATTTGCTGGTTACAGTTGAACTGTTTTCCTGGCCTCTTTTCCACCTTAATGGAAAAGCGAACTGAAGATTGTTTTGGGAATAGTTCATTGGGAACTTCAACTCCCAGGGACTAGAAGCATCTACAGTCAGAGTATCTGAGCCCAGGTCTGGCTTCCTGGCCGTTAAGCAGAGTGTCTTTATGCAAGCCACTTAATTTTATCTGTAAAATGTGGATAATAATATGCACTCCATCTGCTTAATCAGCTGAGACAATGTATGATAAAGTACTCTTTAAAAGGGACACAGTACAAAGAACTGTTATCTGTCAGTGGTGGCATCATAGGCCATCTGATTTTCTTCTTTGTGTTATCTATAATGTACACTTTAAAAAAATAACACTTAATTTGCATTATATGCTCTATACTTTAAAAAGAAAGCATACAGTGCTACACAGAGAAAAGTTATTAAAATTAATCTTCTTTTGATGGTAGGCTCTAATTTTGTAAATATTCCTAATAAAATGCCTAAACTTCCAACTTTAAGCCTCAAACTGATGGTGCCAGGGTGTCTCTGTGGGATCCAGGCATGTAGAAAATAGTTAAGCTATGTATACAAACATTAAGAAAAATAGAACGAGGACTTTTCATGGTCCTAAGAAGTAAGCCAATGCTTAGAAGGTGGGTTTATTTAAATACAACAAATGCCTTTACCTAGAGGTAGTAGAGCCCCATTACTGAGAAGTCAGTCTCTGGTTTCTCCACTGCCTGCTGACGCTGGGTGTTCACCCAGTCTCTCCCCTCTGGCTGTCAGATCTCAGCATCTCCCAGCCCTGTGGGAGGTCTGACGATTGTTCTTTGTCATCACATCCCATGCCTGGGCAGCCAGGTGTTCAGCAAAGGCTTCAGGGTAGCCCCACACGGATTTCTGGACCACTTTGCATAGCTCTCTCCTCTCCATGTTCTGCCCGATGAGTTCCAGCTGCCTCTGTCTCTCCACATACCCATCTCCGTCTCTTCGGGATTGAGCCTTCCCCACTCTGCTGGGATTCTGGAAGTGCCTCTGGATGGAAAGCCAGGGCAACCACAGGACTCTCTTATTTGTGATCACTCTCTCAGGGACCACAGTCCCTTGTTGCCTGTTATCCAGTAGCCAAAAACAGCTCTCTCCTAGGTTTTGTTCTGTTTTCTAGTTGATTAAGGTGGGAGAGCAACTCTGGTACCGGTGACACCATACGGCCAGAGTCAGAAGTCCTCAGACAAATTTTTGAAGTTAGAGCCCTCATCTCCCAAAGGAGATTGCACATATTCTGGATTAGAAATTTGGTGAGTGTGGAACTGATGCATAACCTCTTTGTATCCCTCACAAAACCTGGGAGAGATACAGAGCAAAACTGAGGGATAATTTATTCAACAAATAATTATTGAATGCCCACCATATGCCAGGTTTTCACCCAGCCCTGGGGATAAGATATCAAAGCCCCTGCTTCGGGCTTCCCTGGTGGTGCAGTGGTTGAGAGTCTGCCTGCCGATGCAGGGGACATGGGTTCGTGCCCCGGTCCGGGAAGATCCCACATGCCGCGGAGCGGCTGGGCCCGTGAGCCATGGCCGCTGAGCCTGCGCGTCCGGAGCCTGTGCTCCGCAACAGGAGAGGCCACAACAGTGAGAGGCCCGCGTACCGCAAAAAAAAAAAAAAAAAAAAAAGCCCCTGCTTCATGAGGAAAATTCGTAGTGGCCTAGAGGGGGCAATTTAAGGGATAAAGAAAAGTCTTGCTTGTTACCAAAGCATCCTCTTACCACTCTACCTGCCACGATATCCCTCCTTATTTGCTCTGAAGTCCCCACTTGGAGTACTGATTCCACAAATCTTTTTTCAGTACCTCCCAAGTGCTTTGCCCTGTGTTTGATGCTGAGGATGATTCAATGCTGAGCAGAGCACAACCTCTGCCAACAGGTAGCTTAAATCTGATAAAGGAGATGAAACATGTATAAAAACAATGAATAAATTGGACTCCTCAGGGCCACTTGTTCCCCAAGAGCATTAGTTTACAAGATAAACTGACACCTAGAAGAACCGTCTCTGCAATCCTCCTCGGGCAGGCCTAGGAAGTGACCTGGTTAGAAGACAGACGTGAAACAGGAAGCTTCTTACCCGAGGCAAGGACACAAAGCCAAGGCACCAAGGGGAGCCAGAGCCAGGTATGGAAACCGGTGTCCAGCCCCTAGGGAGACCAGCTTGTCGAACACCCAGACAGGAAAAATAGAGTGGGTTTCGGGCAACTGCCTAGAACTTCTGCTCCCATTCAGGACTGCTTTTAAAACTTGACTGGAGATCTGGTGGGTGGATGGTTGCACTTGAGGAACCAGAAACTGACTATAAATCAAGGGATGAAGTAAGTCGGCTAAGGATATGGAAGAGAAGGGAGCTGGGCCCAAAGGAGCAGGAAAGGAGGCCCCAGGGGGGTAGGGTGGGCATCCAGTGGAGGCAAATGTCCTGAGTATCAGGATACATAATGGGAAGAGATTACCCAAAGGGCAGAGGCTCCAAGAATAAGGCAAGCACTGAGAGGGCTTCGTCTACTTCATAACTTTGCCTGGAGCCCACCTTGGGAAGGACAGGGGGCAGTGACTGCTTTCTTGATTTCTAGGCCCGTATATTTACCTGCCACTGGTCTTCTAATTGGAAGCGTCCCCTATACCTCGAAACTCAATATGTATCCAACCAACTTCTTCACTGTCTCCTTCAAAGACTATTCCTGCTCCTCGCGTTCCTTTTCTTTGGGAGAATCAGCACCTTTCACCTGCCCAGCAGACAGCTGGGCTCCCCTTGCTTCTCTTTCCTGCCTCAGACCTAGTCGGTCACTGATACCTGGCGGTCTGACCACCTCACTCCACCCAACGATGAAGGCGCCTGGTCCGCCTGTGCTCTGCTCTATCTCTCGTATAATAGGTGTTCAAGACATAGGTACTGAATGAAAGAACAAATGAATGAATAGATCCTCACCACTACGACCTTGGTTACGTCCTTCATCTTTTCAGATGAACTGCTCTGATAGTCTGAAAAGGACAGCAAGCAACAAACCCTCCAATCCGTTGACCACAACTCTGCCAAAGGGATTGTTCTATAATACTCTCAATTCTTCTTATTCACAGCAGTGATGTTCTATGAAGTTGCCGCAAACACTGAATTAGCAAATGCTGAACCATTTCTCCTAAGGGGAAATATAGGATTAGGTTCCTGAGGGCTTCTGGAACATAACATTTTCATCAGTTAATCAGTACATAACCTCGTCTTCCGTGCATTTCTGTTTAAGGACACCTTACCTGATATATCTTGCTGATTCATTAACATTGAATGAATGTTACACAGCCACAGCACCACAGTGAACGCCTGAACAATCTTATCTAACAAACACATAGTGTTTTCTCCAGAGCACACATCACAGCCTTCTTGCCCTTTGGAGCACCAGACAGCACTTCAGCACTCAGCATGGGGACCTTTTTGAACAATAAAGTCACCAGCAAAAAGCGCAAAAATGCAAAAAAAGTGGCACTAAATAGACAACAAAAAGGACACATTTTTAGAGTAGGAACTGACACAGGAAGGCAGAGGTCCCCATGCTCCACCTCAGCTGGGGACGTGAACACTGGGAGATTCAGATTTTTCACTTCTCCGTCCAGGTCCACAGATGATCACAAAACTGCCGCAAGTGTTGTTTTTGAGGTTACAAATACATTTTACCAAGTAGGCAAATTGGAAAATGCAGAATCCGCAAATATAGAACCTGTGAATGATGAAGATGGACACAAAACCCCATTATGTCACTCCTTGCCTGAGCCCTCAGGGCCTTGTTTTGCCCCCAGGGCACTGGGTTTTGCCTACCCCTACTTCAATTGCCTACTTCAATCATAGGACCAATAACGGATATTCAACCTCTGAGCTTATGTGCTGGTCTCCTGTGCTTCTTGAGGGGAGAAACTGTTGTTTGTATTCCTATCACACAACACAGTGCCTCGTACATGGTAGTTATTTAATATACAGTAAATTAAAAAAAATAAGTTAATGAACCAATAAAGTGAAAAAAATTAATTAATAATGGTAGATCTCAGGGTATCTAGGATAGATGACAGAGACGCCATCACTTTAAAACTTGTTTTCAATTTATGGCTAATAAATCTGCCTGGAGTGAGCGCATACTTCTATTTAACTGATTAACTTTGGTAACGAACTTCCCACCAGAAAAACTAAAAAGGTAGTAACCTATTGGCCCGATCACACCACTCTTTGCCATGCCATTGGATTAATTGGTAGAGCTGAATAAAGCACAGCTCACTTTCACTCTGTTGCATGGAACACTGACGACTTTGTCGGCATTAATTCTGTCTGATGCTCCTGATTCTTACATACCAATTTCCCTTTGCTCTTTGTGTAGATTCTTGGCCAATGTGTGCTGAGAGCTTTCCGTCCAGTAAATTCTAACCCCATTATTTGATATTCATTTAAACAGTGAACAGTGCCAAGTGGGGAAACTCCATGATTTTTAGTTTCAGTTCAGCTGTTACCTAAAAGGGATTTGCAAATAATTTTCCAACCAAAGGATTCTTGGAAACGCTGGCCATTATAAAGGGGGCTTTTGAATGGCTTGTTTCAACTTGAATCTTGTCAACTGAATGGCTTTTATTGTGTGTGACAGTCCCAGTGACCAATGTAATCCTCCTCTCAACTCTCATTTATTCGGGATAAAAAAGTAAGCATGCATAGATAGACAGTCTCTGAGGATGACTCTCAAGTCTCTATATCCCACCAGTCATCAAATACTATGTTACTTTTTGTTAAAGGTCTCTCTCATCCTGCCCATCTTCATCCTCAGAGCCAGGCCCCCGGTGTAGGGGCCAGCTTTAACTCCTGTCTGGACAGAAACATTCGCTTCTTAATTGTTCTTTCCTTCTTTTCTTGTGTCAGGTTCTTCCCCTCCCCGACCCCAACCATCCTGAGCCCTGCCATGTCCACGTTCTAAAACACAGATTTAGCTCATCGTGGTGTGTGCGATTGACTCTGTTCTTGTTGGGTCATCTCACTAGATTTTCAGGATTAAGAGATTCCTGGCCAAGAACCAAAAGCATAATCATCTCATTCCCCAAATGGATTTGGATGAAAACTGGTAATAAAATCAGGTCTAGGGACTTCCTTGGCCGTCCAGTGGTTAAGAATCCACCTTCCAATGCAGGGGACATGGGTTAGATCTCTGGTCGGGGAACTGAGGTCCCACACGCGGCGGGGCAACTAAGCCCACGTGCTCTAGAGCCCGCGCGCCACAACTAGAGAGAAGCCCGCGCACTGCAACCAAAGGTCCCGCATGCCGCAACTAAGACCAGACACAGCCAAATAAATAAATAAACATAAATATTTTAAAAATATATAAAATAAAATCAGGTCTAACTCCAAGAGGAGACAGTAGAGATCAGCCGAGCTGGGTCTTTCAGGGATCCCACAGGAGAGAGCACCCTACTTAATGCTGTATCAAGGGCAGGAGCATCTTATCTCATCACCACTAACTGGACAGTTGGACATGTTTTATTGGGAAGATGACTTTTCTCTTTGTTTCTATGCCTCTGCACTAGTAGGTTCAGTAATACATATGTGAGACCTTTTGTCTGAAAATATCGAAATGCAGATTTCATCATTCCTGCACTAAAAACATCTGTCCTCCCTCTCTGCTGAAGGGCAAGGGCCAGAGCCCTTGGCTACTGATCCCACCTGGCCTCTGCGGGGTTCCTCAGCCTCAGTTACCTGCTCCATTCACATTCCCAACCTCATTCTTGCTCACAGGCCCCGTCTCCCTCTGCCTGCTGTGGAGCTCGTGTGGGCCCCTGTCCTGCAAACCCCGTCTTCTTAACTCCTTAAAGGCCCAGAGAAGTCCAGCTCTGCTTGCAAGTCCTTTCTCTGTTGATGATCCCTATGTGTGAACTCCTGTAGTCTGCAGCATTCTATTTCGGCATGTATATTATTCAACAACGCTTTTTATGTTTTTAACCCTTTCATATATGTATATCTGAATTGTAAGCTCCTGGGGACTCAGGACTTATTTTAAGCCAGCACTGTCCAACAGAAATACAACGTGAGCCACAAAAGCAAGCCTCGTGTAACTATAAAATTTCTAATAGCCACGTAAAAAATAAACAGACGAAATTAATTTTAATAGTATATTTTATGTAAACAAATATATCCAAAGTATTTTTCCAACATGCAATCAATGTAAACGGTTGTTAATGAGACACCTTACATCCTTTATTTCATATTAAGCCTTTGGAATCCAGTGCACAGCACATCTCAGTTTGGAGTGGCCACATTTCAGGCGCTCAGAAGCCCTTTGGGGCTAGTGGCTACCATACTGGACAGCTCAGTTTTAGGTACTCTTAGCCCTTGATATCCCACACGGTTGGGTGGTGGTATAACGTACATAAAGAATGTGAGTCAACATACTGTTGTCACACTGGCGGAAGGTCTCTGGCACAAGTTTCAGTCCTTGACCCTGTTCTGTTTATCGTTTTCCTTGATGGCTTGGATCGTGCAGTGGTTAAGAACACCCGCTCTGCAAAGTGCATAGAGTTAACAGTACTGTACTGTACACTTTACCATTTGTAAAGAGGGTAGACTTCATGTTATGTGTTTATTACCACAATTAACAAAAAAAAAAGAACATCTGCTCTGAGTCAGACAGACCTTAATTTCAAATCTCAGTACTACCACCAACCACATGTGCGAATGTGAGCAAGTTAACTTTCTTCTCTTAACTTTGGTTTCATCATCCATAACTGGGGATAATTACCCCAACCTCAAAGGAGTGTTACGAAGAGTAAAAGAGATACTGTCTGTAAGATGCTTACCCCAGTACACAGAACATATTAAGCCCTTAAAAATATTAGGTTTTACCACTATCACTGCCACCATAAATGGTATATTTATTAATTTGGCAGGTGAGATAATTCTGGGGTAAGACAGGTATTAAGTTAAAGAATCAAAAAGCTTTTCCCAGACTGTATGCAGTTGGTTGAATAAAACAAGCTGAAATTTCTATAGATAAGTGAAAGTACGGCATTTACGTTAAAAAATCCAACCACACAAAAATAAGCTTTCAGCTTAATTGCAGTTCAGACGAAAAGAGACACTTAAGTGTTTTATAAGTTAAAATTTAATTCTATAAATTAAACTTTATACTTGACTAAATATAGTTAGGAATATAATTATACCTTTACTTTTATCACATATTTCATGTAAAATGCAAATAGTACAAAAGGGTATAGAGTAAAAGGTTAAAAAAACCTCCCTCTGAGAACCCCCTTTCCCACTGCCTAGAAGTAAGGAGCCACTTTCTTACATGTCCTTCCAGGAATGTCCTGGGCCTAAATAAACATATTTTTGTTTATCCTTGAAAACTTTTAACACTTATGGGGATCGATTTATTCTCTTGTGCAACTTACTTGAAAGGGGGTTAAAACTAAAGTTGGATTAAAGGTCAATATTATTCATAAGTGGGATGTGTCAACTCCAAACTTTAATTTGATTTTAAGCTTCAAAAGAAGTAAGTCGGGCTTCCCTGGTGGTGCAGTGGTTGGGAGTCCGCCTGCCGATGCAGGGGACGCGGGTTCGTGCCCCGGTCCGGGAAGATCCCACATGCCGTGGAGCGGCTGGGCCCCGTGAGCCATGGCCGCTGAGCCTGCGCGTCCGGAGCCTGTGCTCCGGAACGGGAGAGGCCGCAACAGTGAGAGGCCCGCGTATCGCAAAAAAAAAAAAAAAAAAAAAAGAAGTAAGTCAATGGTAAAATGGAGGAAATAGTCCAATGCTCTTTAGAACTTGTCCAACACATCTGGAATTTTTTCACTTTCATATGGACACTACTTTTCAAGAAAAATACTGACAAAACTGTTTGCGTCTGGAGGAGACTGATTAAGGGGGCAAAGAATTCAAAACCATTGTCTTCACAAAAGGTGAGCTGCAGGCCCTCAGGATGTTTGACGGGAAGTAGGAATATCCCAGAGGAGTGGGACGAAAAGCAGCTGTGCTATAACCACCAGAAGGGGCAGCGCCTGAGCAGAACCAGGATTCTAATAGTTGGGGGCATAGCTTTGACTAAGTAAAGACTCCTGTGGAGATAAATGATAAAAAAGGGCTTTTTTTTTTTTTTGCGATACGCGGGCCTCTCACTATTGTGGCCTCTCCCATTGCGGAGCACAGGCTCTGGACGCGCAGGCTCAGCGGCCATGGCTTACGGGCCCAGCCGCTCCGCGGCATGTGGGATCTTCCCGGACCGGGGCACGAACCCGTGTCCCCTGCATCGGCAGATGGACTCTCAACCACTGCGCCACCAGGGAAGCCCGAAAGGGCTTTTAAAATTGCCTCCAAGGAGGAAAATTATTTCTAAAAGTTAGAAAGGTCTGCAAGTTGAATGGACAGGTTTCATCCAGTGTGACCCGGATCATTTCAGATGTTTACGGAGAGGATGGGACCCCATTAACAAAAATAATTACCATGTTCTTAAAAGTCTTTCATTCATTATCTCAGAGTGACTTATTTGTATCTCTGAGCCTGGCTCACTGCCTGGCACAAAGTAGATCAAAGAGCAAACAAGGAAGGAAGAGCGGGAGGGAGGGAGGCAGGAAGAGAGAAATGAATAAATGACATTAATCCAAGCATTTTCCCCTTCTCTTTATGCTTTTTTCCCTCCTCCCACTCACTTGC